>NC_091456.1:63683816-64883816 GCF_027789765.1 Dendropsophus ebraccatus
TGGCATTCTTTCTGGCATTTTTTTGGCATGAAAAAAGACAAACAAAAAGGATGTGTGAGGGCACCCTCAGTCATGATATCAAGCTATCAAGAATCCATTTTTAAACAAATACTGGTAAACCCTGATGGACACCATTCCATGGTTCAGGTACTTTTTTTTTTCAATTGAGATACTGGCCTTATTAAAGGGGTATTCCCCCCAAGAGCTAAAAAAATGAAATGCCTCCAAACCTAGCTAAGACAAACCTAGCCTAGTCTTACTCGCCAAGTCCCCCTGAGAATTTTGAGCAGTCTCCCGTCTTTCTAGCTGCTTCCGTTCCTGAGTTACAAGTATTTCTAAAAGATGGTCTATAATCAAGATAGGAAACTACATTTCCCATCATGCAATGCTTATGCCTGATGATGGTAATGATGATGATGTAGCAGAGCTGAGATGTGATGGGGATGTAGCAGAGCTGAGATACTGAGAACGATGTAGCAAAGCTGAGATAGTGAAAACGATGTAGCAGAGCTGAGATGTAATGGGGATGTAGCAGAGCTGAGATAGTGAGAACGATGTAGCAGAGCTGAGATAGTAAGAACGATGTAGCAGAGCTGAGATAGGGAAAACGATGTAGCAGAGCTGAGACAGTGAGAACGATGTAGCAGAGCTGAGATGTAATGGGGATATAGCAGAGCTGAGATAGTGAGAAAGATGTAGCAGAGCTGAGATAGTGAGAACGATGGAGCAGAGCTGAGACAGTGAGAACGATGTAGCAGAGCTGAGCTGTAATGGGGATATAGCAGAGCTGAGATAGTGAAACGATGTAGCAGAGCTGAGATAGTGAGAACGATGTAGCAGAGCTGAGATAGTGAGAACGATGTAGCAGAGCTGAGATGTAATGGGGATGTAGCAGAGCTGAGATAGTGACAACAATGTAGCAGAGCTGAGATAGTAAGAACGATGTAGCAGAGCTGAGATAGGGAAAACGATGTAGCAGAGCTGAGATAGTGAGAACGATGTAGCAGAGCTGAGATGTAATGGGGATGTAGCAGAGCTGAGATAGTGAGAAAGATGTAGCAGAGCTGAGATAGTAAGAACGATGTAGCAGAGCTGAGATAGGGAAAACGATGTAGCAGAGCTGAGATAGTGAAAACGGTGTAGCAGAGGGCCGCGGGTGAGAGGGCTGCGGGGGCCGCGGGTGAGAGGGCTGCGGGGGCCGTGGGTGAGAGGGCTGCGGGCGGCTCCGGGTGAGAGGGCTGCGGGCGGCCGCGGGTGAGAGGGCTGCGGGCGGCCGCGGGTGAGAGGGCTGCGGGCGTCCGGGGGTGAGAAGGCTGCAGGCGGCCGCTGGTGAGGGGGCTGGGGGCGTCACACAGTTAGGGCTGCAGGCACAGGAGCGCTGCGGGCAGCCACTGGGTAAGCGGGGGGTAAATGCAAAAGCCTGATGGAGATGCGTGCGGGTGAGCTCGGTGGCGGGCGGGCGGTGCAGGAGCACCGGGCGGCCACTGGGTGAGCTGGATGGGGGAGGAGTGAAGGGGTCGTGCACACAGTGTGTGTGTGTGTGGGGGAAATGTATGATACGGGTGATCTCTGTGGGGGGCGCCGCTACACAGTTGCACTTATCGGAGGCACACAGTGGGCGGTGCTGCTGTCAGAGAGGCAGACAGCTCACACTCCGGCCACACTTTCCATTGTGTGCAATGTTGAATTGGTATGCATGCACACCCGGACTCGCCACATCCCAATTGAATAGAAATTAAGTTTATGCGACCGGAACTGCATTACCGGCTGGGATAAACTTCACTAACACCGGCCCTTCTGTGACACGGCCGGGTCACAGAACGTCCGGTGTCTTACTCTGTGTGAGCTCGAGCTCGGCGGCGGGCGGTGCAGGGTTTGCATCCACAGGAGCACCGGTCGGCCACTGGGTGAGCTGGATGGGGGGAAGTGAAGGGGTCGTGCACACAGTGTGTGTGTGTGGGGGGAAATGTATGATACGGGTGATCTCTGTGGGGGGCGCCGCTACACAGTTGCACTTATCGGAGGCTGTGAGCGGCCACCGGGAGACGTGGGGGGGGGGCTGCACTCACAAATGTGGCCACCGGATGAGGGGGGCACAGACTCAAACAGTGCCGCGGGTGTGAGGGGGGGCACAGACTGTGGGTACGCTCCGGGTGGGGAGGTTTCATAGAGCTGGTGAGCTCCAGGGCAAGGGGCACACAGTGGGCGGTGCTGCTGTCAGAGAGGCAGACAGCTGCAGTGTCTCACTGTCCTCCCTCTTTTCAATGTGCTGGGTTAGAAGCGCTAACCCAGCCCATTGAAGAGAAGGAGGACACGTGATGCCGTCTCGGAGGGTCGGGGCCAGGAGCAGGGAGCGTGTCGGAGTGGACTGAGAGCTGATGATTCTATGCAATCCGTAGGGGTGGGGGCACCTAGATAACAGCAAAACTCTGCAGAATCCGTAATAAATTTATATGGGAAAGATGGAAAGCTACGGGTGGGCAACGTATTAATGCAAAAATAATTTTGGGGGGAATACCGCTTTAATGTTGATATTGGTATATTCTACATTTTGTAATCTTTGCTGTGACCTTATATTGATAATAATGTTTGTCTTTAGTAGCATTTACATTCATGACATGACAATCTTTTTTTTCTGCTACTGTATTTATTTCCTTTTTAAAAAGTTTTTTATTTTTTCACTTTTAAAAAACGTTCACAAAACATTTCCACGTATACAAACTTCATTATATCCCCTACAATAGCATTGGTAATGTGCAAACAGTATACAAACATACACATCTCTTTTTTGTTCAGGTATTTTTGATGGCAGGAATTTATCTGCAGATTGTGCTAGTCTTGCTGTCAAAAAATACCAGAAAAAACAACGAAACCCAGACAAAAGCTAACAGCGATTTTGTCACTATATTGTTTTTGTATCAATCTGCAGAGAATTGCATTGCTTTTAATGCAGATTCAGGCTATGTTCACACAGAGTTTAACACTGTTGAACTGCTGGCCGCAGGGCTGCATTCAGGATGTTCCTGCAGCTGATACCTCGGTATCAGCTGCAGGAACGACCTTTTTTTTTTTTTTTTTTTTTTTTTACAATTGACTAGCGGGCACAGTCGGGTGTGCCAGCAAATCAATTGGCCATTTACTTCAATGTAATGTGCGGCTGCCACCACACGTTACATTGTGAGAGCAGCTATTATTTCTGGCGGACAGTGTCCTGAAATAATAGGCGTGTACATTATTTTAACGCCCGTTCTAAAGAACAGGCGTTAAAATAACAATGTGTGAACACAGCGGGTAGCATTGCATTGACTTCAATGCAATGCTGCCCCTATAGTAAAGAACAGACGCTGATTCCATTGCAATCAGTGTCCGTTCTTTACTGAAAAGGGACAACATATGAACATAGCCTAACTTGGGTTAAATATTACCATTACTACACAGAAATCCTATAAAAGAGATGTTCTCCTGTTCAGTTCACCATGCAGTAGGTATTATTTACCCAGCTTGTTTGCTCTAGTTCTGTAGTTTGTCTGGATGAAAATTAAGAATCTATTAATATTTTTAAAGTTGCCATTTTATTTATATTTCCTTTTGCTTATGTTACATTTTTGTACATTAAAATATAAATTAGAGCATTTTTACCCATCAATAGTCATCTTGCTCTCATTCTCCCATGCAGTGCTTAGTTTATTCACAAGGGGTCATCAAAGGTCTGATTTTCATTCTTGATGCAGATGCTAAAGCTGCCGAGCTGCTTTAAAGTTGAAGTCTTTTATCTTAATATTACATAACCACATATGAGAAAAATATAGCACTGTCAATATTTATAAATTTCACACACAATGATCTCGAATCTGTAATAGTTGTCATCTGGCTATATATCAAATGCTTTAATGGGATTCGCGTCCTCTGAACCACTTGTGCCATGTTTTTCTACTTTAGGATCAATAATTGTATCCATTAAAAAGAAAAAGAAGCAGATAGGAGGTAACTTAATATTTTATAGTGGAGTCATCTGCTGATATCAGAGTTTAGTTTCTATCTGAAGATTATATGTAAGTTGGTATTATTTTTAGCAATAGATATAATGTATGAGAGGTGCTGTGGTATGTATAATCCCTTATATCCTACCCATATAATGAATGTCATAAGCGCTGCAGAATCTGTTGGTGCTATACAAATAAATATTATTATTATTTTTATTATAAACTCTAATACAACAATCCAACAATTAAATAAAAATCGTTTTTTTTCTGTTTCACCTTTTGATTCCAGAATAAAGAAATTCATGCATAGCCCTCACCCAATGAAGTACCACCAGTCCTTTTAATATTTTTTATATTTCATAGCATATAAATTAAATTGGTGGAAAATTTGTTCTGGAGAAGATAAGTCGCAACCAGATCTGCCCCTTAAAGTGACACTGTCACCCCCTTTGTGCATTCTGACATCTCTACACAGATGTAAAGGGTAAATTTAGCGTTTTCATACCTTATTTCATATTATACGTCATGGTGTTTGTTCAAGTAAAAAGTGTCCTTTTATTAACTTCAGATTGTATTAAGTGGGCGTGGCCTCATGACATTAGCACCACTTAGCCCTGCCCACAACAGCACCGTTGGTCCTGCCCCCCCTTGACGCCCATTGGTTGGCCGACGTAAAGGGGGTGGGGTCTAGACCTTTCGGCCAGCCTGTTACAATTGCCGACGAGGGGGCGGTGCCAACGGTGCCGTTGTGGGCGGAGCTAAGTGGCGCTAATGTCGCGAGGCCAAAAGAACACTTTTTACTTGAACAAACACCATGACGTATGATATGAAATAAGGTATGAAAAACGCTAAATTTACCCATTACACCTGTGTAGAGATGTCAGAATGCAAAAAAGAGGTGACAGTGTCACTTTAAACATTTCCTCTCCACAGAGAACACAGGAACGCTCGGCCGTTCTAAACATTCCTGTGTTCCTGTGTATGGTGAGGCTGGGAGTTATTGGCACAGTGAACCTGCTGATATGCCCCAGAAGCTCTTTCCCTCATAACTGCAGGGCTGTTAATCATTCTTCTCTACTCCTGGGTATTCTGTAGATATTCCCTAATTGTCCCTATCAGCAGATTCATTATGCAGAACTTGCTGATAGTGCCGCTTGAAGGATGTGTTCACACATTCAGGTTTCTGTTGCAAATATAAAAAAAAAGCCAGGATATAAGTAATATGGATAAAGGAAAGACTGAGGGTGGATTTATGATCATTTTACGTATGTTTTCTGACATGAAAAAAGTGGCAAAACTTTGCGCAGTTGCTTCATTGCGCAAAATTTATTGACTTTTTTAAAGTTTACACCACTGCCATTTGTTCTCAGCATAGGTCTATTGGTATGTATGTCTTCAGTGCCATGTCTAGTTTAACTGATGTGATAGTTTTAACATGGCGCGAAAAAGCACAAAATGACACAAAGCCACTCCAGTGTGGACAACACTTACAATTGGCACAAATTACACCTTAAAAAGCTCAAATACAAAGGTGCATAATTTTAATGGGTGAAATGGCACATCTACTCGTCCGCTCCAAATTTATGAAGGTGACTGTGCCATTTTGATGAATTTGGCATGGGAAAAAGTGCTCTAAAGGCAGGCTGACAGTCCTAAGACTAGAGTGACAGCCCTCTTAGCCAAGTGCTATTACTCTTAGTTTGAAAGTGACAGCCCACCGAGCAATCACTGAATGAGACAGCACCATGGCCAGTTATTGGCTGAGTGGGCTGTCACTCTCATTCTGTGAGTAACAGCTCACTCACTGGCTGTGGCGCTGTCCTTAGTCAGTAATTGGCTGAGTGGGCTGGAGGTGACTGCAGTCAACAGGGACACCAGCGACCTGCAAGTGGACACTGGGGAAGCGCAGACAGGCTCTTTTCTATGTGTATTAAAATGTGCGGCCGCTATCTTTATGAAAGTTTGGTTTCTTTAGAAAAGCAATTTTTTTGCAAAGTTTGTAAGAAATCTTGGTTTGTGAAGTTCGGTTGGCTCTCCTCTAGTTGTAATGCAATTGACTTAATAATCCAGGTGGCTTCACAACAAAATAATATATTTTTTTATACTTTATTTTTTCTCTTTTTCGTAAGTCCATAAATTGCATGAAAAATAAATAGGTACAATTACCGTACATCACAATTCAATTTAGCCGAAAAGAATAATTTGATCCTAAGGGCTTCTTCTGTCTTACAGTACAATAATTTAGCATGCCTTTCTTGACTATTCCCTGGTGACACCATCCTTTGTAGCCTAGCAAAATCTTAAAGTGGATATATCACCCCTATGTATTTCAATAACATATGAAATGAATCTAAGCGCTGCTTTCCCCATTATAATGAATACAGATGTTCCTGAAACTGCTTAAAAAGAGGATAAATAGTCCTGGCAATGTATTTTGCAAAGACAAAAATTACAAAAACTTTAAAATTGGAATGACATGTAATGAACTAAGTAACCTGGTATCTTCTTTTAACCTCTAAATAGTTGAATTCAAATTAGAAAAACCCTCCCAAAAATCACTTTCTTATTGTAGATTTTACATGTAAGTAATTCTTGTTGGTGTCTGTGTTATGACTATTTTTAACCTCTTGTGGGGAGATTTATCAAACATGGTGTAAAGTGAAACTGGCTCAGTTGCCCCTAGCAACCAATCAGATTCCACTTTTCATTCCTCACAGAAAAATGAAAGGTGGAATCTGATTGGTTGCTAGGGGCAACTGAGCCAGTTTGACTTTACACCATGTTTGATAAATCTCCCCCATGTCTGATTTTGGCTTGGAAAAGGGTAAAAAAAAATTTCCATCACTCATAACTTTTTTATTTTCTCACTATGTGGCTGTGAGAGGCCTCTATTTTGCGGGACAAGTTGTAGTTTTATAGGAACCATTTTAGGTACATAAGTGGTATTAATTAAATTTTTGATTTTTTTTTCTGGGGAAAAATGAAAAAGAAATAAAAACGCAATACAGCTATGTTCACACAATGTATATTTTTGTAAAACCACGTCTGTTGTACAACGGCCGTGATTTGTACAACGGCCGTGATTTATATAAAAATATATGTGCAATTGCTGCCTATGGGATCCTGGCCGGAGCGTATACACATAGGTACTGCACTACCGGCTGGGTTGATCTTTTCAGAGACCGCCGTTCCGAGACCATGCTGGTCTCTTACGTTGTGTAAACATAGCCTAACACTGCTTTTTTGCATTTCTCCCCTAACATTTTATTTTTATTATGTGGATAAGTATGAATGCACTGCTACCAAATTTGTATAGTATATGTATAGCAGTTTTTTCCAGTCACAGTATGGTGGTATTGGTCAGGTGTGTTATGACAGTGTTACCCAGTCACAGTATGGTAGTATTGGTCAGGTCTGGTGTGGCGGTGTTATCCAGTCACGGTATGGTGGTATTGGTCAGGTCTGGTATAGCGGTGTTATCCAGTCACAGTATGGCGGTATTGGTCAGGTCTGATATGATGGTGTTATCCAGTCACAGTATGGCGGTATTGGTCAGGTCTGGTGTGGGGGTGTTACCCAGTCACAGTTTGGCGGTATTGGTCAGGTCTGGCAGTGTTATCCAGTCACAGTATGGTGGTGTTGGTCAGGTCTGGTATGACAGTGTTATCCAGCACAGTATGGCGGTATTGGTCAGGTCTGGTATGGCAGTGTTATCCAGTCACAGTATGGCGGTATTGGTCAGGTCTGGTATGACAGCGTTATCCAGCACAGTATGGCGGTATTGGTCAGGTCTGGTGTGGCAGTGTTACCCAGTCACAGTATGGCGGTATTGGTCAGGTCTGGTATGGCAGTGTTATCCAGTCACAGTATGGCGGTATTGGTCAGGTCTGGTATGGCAGTGTTATCCAGTCACAGTATGGTGGTATTGGTCAGGTCTGGTATGACAGTGTTATCCAGTCACAGTATGGCGGTATTGGTCAGGTCTGGTATGACAATGTTATCCAGTCACAGTATGGTGGTATTGGTCAGGTCTGGTATGGCAGTGTTATCCAGTCACAGTATGGCAGTATTGGTCAGGTCTGGTGTGGCAGTGTTACCCAGTCACAGTTTGGTACACCTTTAGTGCCCTGTATATACATGTACTGTATAGATGGAGTAGGGGGTCATGTATACATGTACTATACTGTATAGATGGAGTAGGGGGTCTACCAGTTAATACTGTGGATGTTGTGAGGCAGCTGCCCTAGCAACCATTGCTCCCTGTGAAAATGAAAGCAGTAATCCTATTGGTTGCTAAGGCTCCAACTGCCGTGTCTGCTGCAGCTAATTATATCACCTGTGTTTGCAGTGAGGAGATTTTCCCATTCATCTCTATGGGGCGCCGCTCTTCCCCCTCCCCCTCCCCTCCTGTACATCTTGCGGGGACGGGACCTTTGCAATAACCTTCCCGGACACCCTATGTATCTGTGTGCCAAATTTGGGGTCAAAGGGTTAAGGCGTTTGGAAGTCTATTTGGGACAGACAGACAGACTTTCATTTTTATGATATAGACTAGGAAATGTACCCGGCGCTGCCCGGGTATAAAGTGTCAGTGTGTTAATTAGATTTGTTCTAAGGTGCCCAGGAGGCAAAGCTAAAGGTATTGTTTCATCTAAGTTAATCAATGGAATTAGTGTATACCTGTAGTGCATAGTTGGAGGGGTTCTGTATACCCACAATGTATAGTTTTTAGGGGTCTCGTATATCTGTAGTGCATAGTTGGGGGGGGTTGTATACCTATAGTGTATAGTTGGGGGGGTCCTGTATATCTGTAGTGTTTAGTTGGGGGGGCTGTATACCTGTAGTGTATAGTTGAGGGAGGTCCTGTATACCTGCAGTGTACAGTTGGTGAAGGTCCTGTATACCTGTACTGTATAGTTCGGGGGTCCTGTATACCTGTAGTATATAGTTGGTGCTGTATACCTGTAATGTATAGTTGGTGGAGGTCTTGTATACCTGTAGTTTATAGTTTAAGGGTCCTGGATACCTGTAGTGTATAATTGGTGGAGGTCTTGTATACCTGTAGTATATAGTTCGGGGGTCCTGTATACCTGTAGTGCATAGTTTGAGGGTCCTGTATAACTGTAGTATAGAGTTGGTGGAGGTCCTGTATACCTGTAGTGTATAGTTTGGGGTCCTATATACCTGTAGTATATAGTTGGTGGAGTTCCTGTATACCTGTAGTAAAGAGTTGGTAAAGGTGCTGTATACCTGTAGTATAGAGTTGGTGTAGGTCCTGTATACCTGTAGTGTATAGTTTTGAGGTCCTGTATACCTGTAGTGTAAAGTTTGGGGTCCTGTATACCTGTAGTATATAGTTGGTGGAGGTCCCGTGCACTTGTAGTGTATAGTTTTGGGGTCCTATATACCAGTAGTATCCTGTATACCTGCAGGGTCGTATTTACCATTAGGCACCCATGGTCTGGTGCGTAGGGTAGCACCTTGCAGAGAATCTTGTAGCGACTTGCCAGAAAATCTTTGGTCAGGTCTTGTATAACAGTGTTATCCAGTCACAGTATGGCGGTATTGGTCAGGTCTGGTGTGGCGGTGTTCTCCAGTCACAGTGTGGTGGTATTGGTCAGGTCTGGTATGGCAGTGTTATCCAGTCACAGTATGGCGGTATTGGTCAGGTGTGGTATGACAGTTTTTTCCAGTCATAGTATGGTGGTATTGGTCAGGTCTGGTATGACAGTGTTATCCAGCACAGTATGGCGGTATTGGTCAGGTCTGGTGTGGCAGTGTTACCCAGTCACAGTTTGGTATACCTGTAGTGCCCTGTATATACATGTACTGTATAGATGGAATAGGGGGTCCTGTATATATGTACTGTATAGATGGAGTAGGGGATCCTGTATACCTGTAGTGCCCTGTATATACATGTACTGTATAGATGGAGTAGGGGGTCTACCAGTTATTACTGTGGATGTTGTGAGGCAGCTTCCCTAGCAACCACTGCTCCCTGTAAAAATTAAAGCAGTAATCCTATTGGTTGCTAAGGCTCCAACTGCCGTGTCTGCTGCAGCTAATTATATCACCTGTGTTTACAGTGAGGAGATTTTCCCATTCATCTCTATGGGGCGCCGCTCTTCCCCCTCCCCTCCTGTACATCTGGCGGGGACGGGACCTTCGCTAAAACCTTCCCGGGCACCCAATGTATCTGTGTTCCAAATTTGGGGTCAAACGGTTCGGATGTTTGGAAGTCTATTTGGGACAGACAGACAGACAGACAGACTTTGATTTTTATTATATAGATATATATAGGGGGAGATTTATCAAACATGGTGTACAGTGACACTGGCCCAGTTGCCCCTAGCAACCAATCAGATTCCACCTTTCATTCCTCACAGACTCTTTGGAAAATGAAAGGTGGAATCTGATTGGTTGCTAGGGTCAACTGAGCCAGTTTCACTTTACACCATGTTTGATAAATCTCCCCCATAGTGTATGGGAGGCAGCACAAAGGCTAGTCTGCATCCAACACTGCAGGGTGAGGACAGGTCAGGGTACAGGAGGTGCAGAGACAAGTGCAGCCCTGACGCTGTCTCGTGCCTACTGTCCCTGCCTACTTGCCTCAACATGTCCTAGGCGACATGGGACAACTTGGATATGTTCCTTACGCTGATATAGGTGAAACAGGACAATAGACAAAAACAAGACAATTACAAGACAAGGACAAAAATACACAATGGCCGTAGGTTAGAAAGCTAAAGTCAAACTAGGAGTGGCAGATACTAGTACCAAATCGCTAGAGTCAATCAGGCAAACCAGAGTCAAACAACCAGAGGACTAAAATACAGACCAAGTCAGAAGGCAAACACATAGGAATACAAGCCAAAGTCAGGAAACCAATAGGTCAGAATAGATATCACAGGGTAGGAAGCGAGTATAGGCACACTTAATATACGCTATAGCGGGCATCAGGCACAGTGAATCACTGCGTCTTAAAGGACAGACAGACAAGAACTAACACAGAAGGATAGAGCTGTCAATCACTGGTAAGGCAAAGAGTTAACTGTTAAGGTGCTGGTAGAACTCTCTCCAGATGTTAACCAGGTGTTAACCAGAATGTGATAAATTAGGCCAGGACAGAATCCAAACAAAAACAAATAAGGACAAGCTTAACCAAAGAGTATTTAACACCTTCACCAGTAACACCTTCACCAGTATATATAATTATATAAAAATATCAGTATCTCCAAAAGACATATACAATAAGGATCAGAGTCCCATGCTGTGCTGTCCCTGTGTTGAGGCTGTCTGGTTTAGTTAGGACCTATTACAGTCATCCAGATAGCACAACTACCGCATGTATAAGGGCCAATACACTGCCCCAGTACAGATCAGACTAAAGGTCAAGCACCTTGTCAAAAGACAAGGGGGCACTGCCTCCACCTGGAGAAAAAAAGGTTCAATCTACGAAGGCGACAAGTCTACTGGTCACAGCAAAAACAATAGAAGGCTTCAAAACAGGCTTAGAGAAGTTCTTAGAACAGAATAACATAAATGCAAATGTATAGAACCTAGTAAAAGTGTAAAATAAAATTTTTAAAAAAGTTTTAATAAATACACCATAGCCACTCCCCAATAAAAAATTAAACCACCCAACTTTCCCATTTCATAATTAAAACATAAAAATAAATAAACATATTATATACTGTAGCATGTGGAATTGTCAGATTTATTAAAATAAAACAATATTGTTGCCACACGGTGAACGGCATAAACAAAAAGTAGTAAAAAAACTCAAGGATTGATGATATTTTTCATTTAATATTTAAAAAATTAATAAAAAGTGATCAATACGTTCAATCTACACAAATTTGGTACTAATAATATTAATGGTACAGCCCCGTAGGTGAAAAAATAAAATCGTTATAGGAGTCACAATAGGGGCCACCTATTTGCAAAAAAAACAATAAAACATTGGAAAAGCTATACAAACTACATATCGCTGTATTCAGACTGACTTATAGAATAAAGTTATCATGTCGATTTTACCGTAAATTAAATTATGTAAACACGGAAACCCCCCAAATTTTGCAGAATTGTATTTTTTCTAGATTAAAAGGCGCCATTACAAAGTACACCTGTTCCTGAAAAAAACAAGCCCTCATTATGGCTCTTAGAAGGCGAGGAGAAAAAAACGAAAACGCAAAAATTGGTGCGGTCCTTGAGGCCATTTTGGGCTCTGTCCTTAATGAGTTAAAGAAGAAGTTCGGCCAAAAGCATTTTTTAATATGTTATTATTAAGGAAAGTTAGACAAATTTGTAATGTACATTAATTATGGGAAATGCACATTTACTGCTATTTCTCTTAATTTATTAAATCATGGAGAGTTCAAATTCTCAGAAATTCAGAATATAGAATTCAATGAGTACCATTGACTTCTATATATAGTGCGCCCCTGCCGGACACTCCATTGGAATCAATGGCTGTCTATGGAACAGGTCCGTATGCACGCATATACACTGTACTACTCCCCCATCATCTGCTCATAGTATGAGTTGATGATGGGTTAGGACCAGGACCATCCCAATCCAGCACCCCCGCTGCCGCCACATATGCCTTGGTACTACTTCCCCATCATCTGCTCATACTATGAGCAGATGATGGGGAAGAAGTACCAGGGCTATCACCGCCACCCCTCATACGTCTGGCGGGTCTGCTGCTGTAATTGGGGCCCCGGTGTCAGGCCTACTTCCCCCTGAGATCGGGGCCTCAATTACAGCAGGGGACCCGCCCGGCACGCCTGAGCTGCGGCCAGCGTAGGTGACAGCAGGGGTGGCATCGGCGGCGGCGAGAGGGGTCCGGGCGGGTCCGCTGCTGTAATTGAAGCCCCGGTTTCAGGGGGAAAGTAGTCCTGAGACCGGGGCCTACTTCCCCCTGAGACCAGGGCCTCAATTACAGCAGTAGACCCTCCGGACGTACGTTGGGCGGCGGTGATGGGGATAGCCCTTGTACTACTTCCCCATCATCTGCTCATAGTATGAGCAGATGATGGGGAACTAGTACCAGGGCATATGTGGGGGAGGCTAGATTGGGGATGGCCCTGGTACTACTTCCCCATCATCTGCTCATACTATGAGCAGATGATGGGGGAGTAGTACAGTGTATATGTGTGTGTACAGACCTGTTCCATAGACAGCCATTGATTCCAATGGAGTGTCCAGCAGGGGCACACTATATATAGAAGTCAATGGTACTCATTGAATTTTATATATAGTGAGCCCCCTGCTGGACACTCAATTGGAATTACACCCTGGTTCGTGACGTCACCAAATTTCTAAGAATTTGAACTCTCCATTATCTACTAAATTAAGGGAAATAGTAGTAAATGTGCATTTCCCATAATTAATGTACATTACAAATTTGTCTAACTTTCCATAACTAATAACATATTAAAAAATGCTTTTGGCTGGAGTTGTCCTTTAAATGAATGGATAAGAACAAACTGATGAGCAAACTTATTGCAAAATAATGTTTTAATGGTCTATCTGCATTTTTGGTTTAAAAAACTGACTTTTATACATCATTTTGCTTCAGTCAGCATCTGTTTGCATATCCATTTATTTTCTCACCTCTTCTGTGCATGATCAGTGAAAAAAACTGATGATGACAGGTAACTTGCAAACGGACGTGAACAGAAACACCTTCAGTTTAGATCTGTCATCACTGACTATAATGTATAAGAAAAAACGGAATTGTACTTTCCATTCGAGATCCATATTTTTAGTAGGACAAAAAATAGCTTTTGAAAATTTTTTACGTCCATACAAAAAAACATGGATGTGATGAAAACGGAGCACAATAAAAAAAATTGATTGAAATTAATGGGGAAATTGACGCATTACACTTGATTCCTTCTCTCTGTCATCAAAACGGAAGAAACGGAATTGTGCCGGAGGGTCAAACAGTGGTTTGAACCTAGCCTAACAACAAAGAGAACAAATAAGATCTAACTACGTTTTAAACCAAAAGTAACTATCTTCTGGAAAGATATTTCCACCACATATAGTCCAAAGGTTTAATACTTTGTAGAAACAACTGCTAAACTTGATACAACACTAAGCGGACAAAGCTGTTCACTGATAACGAATAGAGATGATCGAACATCGTAAAATCTTAGGTTCTATAGAACTCGAACCTTGTCGAACCTTCCGCATTTGATTTCTGATGCCTTCCTGGTCCGTGGGGAAGGAGGAGACAGGAGGGTACTGACTGGAATTCAGCCTAGGTAACCATGGACCAGGAAGGCATCGGGAATCAAATGCGGAAGGTACGACAAGGTTCGAGTTCTATAGAACCTAAGATTTTACGATGTTTGATCATCTCTGATAATGAAAGTGTTTTTATATTGAAACAAGAAAAGGGAGACCATTTTCAAAGGTATTTAAGGCATGTCTCCCAGATACACTAACAGTGCAAGAACAGCAGATGGCAAAATGGCAGTGACAGTATCATTTTAAGGTATCTCACTTTTGGATGTCCATATATCCTAATAGAGAATATGAAATGATGTTATTGTAATGCAGCAGCTCTGTTATAAGAAATGCAGGAAAAACAGGGAAACACAATGGAACTGAAAATAAAGTGGCCTTGTTTCTCATAGCAACCAGAATCCATGTCTCATTTTGTAAATGTGAAGAAAAAATTATAAAACACTGACGAGGGTTGTACTAATGTTTTGGTTTTGATACACGTCTTAGATATATCTTATGTTTATGTCCAGCTTTCAATCACAAAGAAAAAAATCTGAATTTATAGTGTACCACTAGTTATTAGCTTGTTATTTTCCCCCATAAACGTTATCATTTCTTGTCTTCATTTTACTTTTCTACATCTGATTTCTGATAAAGACTATTACAATTTTATGAATTGGTGTCACTATGCCATTCTGGCTCCAGTCCCCTTAGGGAACCCTCAATTGTAGACAACTAATTATTTAGAAATGTTTAACTGAATAGCACTTTCACCCCGCCACTGATTTTTGAAGTATTTTCTAGATTCTTCTCCGGATGATGAATGCACTTCCATTCACCTGCCTAGAGGAGTGGAAGGAGCAAAATGAGAAGTGCTGGACTGCATTTTAGCTTATTTAGCCATTGGCTTGAACATTCTCACCTTTAATATTGGAGGTTATGGATACTGTACACGTATAGACGTGGATTTGTAGGATAGTTATAGTATATGACTAGAGTTGCCCTATAGAACCAGATAATTGCAATCTAGATTATACTTACGGGTTTATTAAAACAGTTCAACAATATTTTAGTGCCAACGAATTTGCTTACCCGAGGGCTCTACGCAGGTGTCAAAATACATTAATATTGTAAGATTCTAAGAAATACAGCAATAATAAAAAATCATTTGAAGATGACAGTAATCGCTATAAGAATGTAAATGGCGTATACAGAATATTTAGCCTTAAAGGTTGCTCAAATGCATTCTTCACCAGAATAAGAGAAGGAAGAAATGTTGATGCAGAGCTCCTGGGGACATATAGGAAGGCTTCATTGTCTTATTATTTTCTTTTATATTTACAGCTAATTTCAAGATCAAGCATCTCTCATACTATAGTTACATAGGTGAAAAGGTTGAAAGAGACACAAGTTTGTCAAGTTAACTTTAAAGTCCTACAGTGATGATCAAATAAAAGGATAAAAGCAATGAATCAATTGCCAATGGCCAAAAATGCTTTATTCCTGGATCAATGACCAACCTCCAGCAATCTGACCTTTGTTCTCACCCAGACTTAAGTATAAGTCTGCTAGATCGGCACTTGTATGCTGAGTCTGTACACAGCTCAATTATCACACAGACAGGGCTGCAAGGACATTGTTAGCAATCTCTGTGCAGCCCTTGCTTTAGTGTAAAAATAATAGAGAATACTTACCTGTCCAGGCTCCTCCAGTGTCCTCCAGCCTTGATCCTGTGCTTCCAGCTCACCGGCCTGTCACTGCATAGATGGCTTTAGAAGCTTCAATGGTGGCTGCGGTGAGCCGGGAGAAGCTGGAAGGACAGATGCGCATTCGGCAGACAATGATTTTTAAACCTACTGAAAGACAACGATCAACCGAAGATCGGGTACTTGGCTGATTGTTGCCTTTATTACACAGGGCGATATCTGCCCGAATTGGCCTGATTGGGCAGGTAATTGCCCAATGTAATAGGGCCCTAAGAGTATCTCAAGAATGTTTTGAGGGATATGATCTCAATATGACCATGCTTCTTTGGGATGTTGCTGAAAGCACAGGTCTTACAGAAGAAAGCCCACATTGCAATGTACAAGCCTTAAAAGATTTGCTTCTAACATCCTAGTAACAGTTAACAAAGGATTCCATGCCTTTAAGGATCAGACGCCTACACAATATTAGGTAGGTTTTTAAAAGAGGGTAATCCAGGATTAGACAGTGCCATACCTGTCTCTAGTCTTCATTCACTTCAATGTAAGTAACCTGCAATATTGCATATGGTGCTGTTTCTGGGAGAAAGCAGCTATGGTTTTTCTAATCCTCAATAACATAATATTTTAGGTGCATGTATATTGGTAAATTGGTAAGTTATATTGTTGCTTTTTTCATTTTACCTGTGTGGGTATCTCTTGACCACATTTGTATGTGGATGTCTAAGGCCTCTTGCATATCATGTATGTCTTTTTAAACCAAAAGGTAGATGAGATTACAGAACAAGAGAGCAGGAACATTCACTAATACATTCTAAGGCTAGATTCACACCTAATGCTTTTCTCGCTGTGAATTTGCAGCAAAATCCGCTGCTGATTCTTGCCCATTCACTTCAATGGGCTGACATACTCACAGTTGGATTTTCATCCCGCTGCGAGTATGTCAAACACAGTGCCATTAACACCCGTGGCCCAGAAACATACTGTACCAGGTCCCCGCTCCAGCTTGCTTCGGGGGCTCCGGGCGGTCAGCCAATGAATCTGTGCGAGAAATCTGCTGCGGAAACGTTACGTGTGAAGCTACCCTTAGGTTAGCTTCACAGGTACAGGATCCGCAGCAGATTTGACTGAAGACCTGAAAACAGCATCAAATCTGCACAATTAAATCTGCTGCGGATCCTGTACAAGTGAACGCACCCTAAGGAAATATTTCTCCTCAGCCTTGAGCTAAGCCTCCTTTTGATCACAGAAAATGTAAGATGCTATGTGTTTTTCAAAGAGTCATATTGGTAATTTTTACCATGATATTATAGGTCTATAATTAACCTAGAAAAATTTCCCTACTAGAATGTGTTATAAAAAAAAAAGTATATATTGCAACTAATTATATCCAAAGTCTGATCAAAAGTCAAATGCCTGAACTCATGCTCAACTCAAGATTTACCTAAAGGGGATCATTTGTCAACTTCTCCAACCTACTTTGAACTTCCTCAGTTGACAATCTGTTCTTGTGTTCTTTTGTTCAAAGAGTTATATCTCTTTTGTTGTACATTTGCTTTCAATATGGGGCTTGAATTGTAATTTTTTGTGTATTCTATCCTAGGCAACATTCATATCCCATTTAAAAATGCATAGAAAATGGTAATTATATGTATTTCTTTAAAAATTAAAACATAAATTCGTAGTCAATGAATGGAATTGTAGATATCATTTTCTAAATGTCAGCTAGTGAATTGTTTGGATTGGCATTTATGGTATATGTCTACTGGAATTATAGTACAACAGAGGAGAAAAAGTCAGATTCAGAAAATAGATAAACAAAACCATGGCCACCACAACTACACCAATATTCACACTATGCAGGTGTGCACTGTCATGGCTAAGATACAGACAAAAATAGAAGAGTGCAACATCAACCTGCAATTGCTAAGCTATTCTGTATACATAATATAGATATTTAGAATGGTAAAATTGCCCCTGACACTGGCCTCTCTTGGGCTAATACTAAAGGCCCTATTCCATGGAAAGATTATCGGCCGTATTCAACCGATATCAGCCGTTACGAACGATAATCGTCCTGTGGAATAGAAGGCAACGATGAGCCGACATTGTTCATGTCAGCTGATCGCTGCAGTCGTTTGTCTTTAACACATGTTGAAAAACAAACGACTGATATCACCCGGGCATCCCCCCCGCACCTGCCTGCAGACCCTCTCGCACTCACCCGCTCGCAGCCGCCACTTGGAATAGCAGTGGCAGCCAGCGGGGAACAAGGAGCAAACGAGCGCTCACAGTGCTTGTTTGCTCCTCTCAGTCGACCCGTGGAATAGGGCCTTAAGCCTACATACTGGGCATACAGGATCTATCTAGCCTCTGCTTAAAACACTTACAGGAAATTCTTGGAGTGCACAGCCGAATGGAGGTAGCCATTGTGATGAGTCAGTAAAAGCAATAATACATGTAGCACTTGAGTACAAGCAAAACAATATTAATAAAAGACGTAGTAAATCTTATAATGGCTATGTTCACACAACTTTTTTTTAGCTCTGTTTGAAATGATGTCCGTCATTTTGAGTCTAAAATAACGGACATCATTTAGCAGTCTGGCCTCCCCTTACTGACTGGTGTTTGTACATTATTTTAGTTTGGGGTTACTAATTGCCCTTCGGGTGTGGCTCAATTGAAAAGTCCATTGACCTTAAAAGTAAAAACCAGAGAAAGAACGGTGACAAAGGAAAACTGTGTGAACAACTAATAAAAAACATCTGCTGTTTGCAAAAGACGTCCGAAAATAATGATCATGTTCATTATTTTGCAGTCCGCAGTAAAAACGTCTGTTATTCAATACATTGTGTGCATTGGACGTCCATCTTCCCATTGACTGCAATGCATTGCCATTACAGTCAGTTAAATTGCGGCAAAAACAGATGTTATTTTCAATATCAAAATCGGACGCCATTTCTCTATTTTTGTATTATGTGTGAACATAGCCAAACATAGACAAAGATGTGTTCCATGTCCAAGTATTGCCTTAGAATTAGAAGGTGCAAGCTAGTAACTATATTAGGTTAACCTGATTGTGTTGAACTATGAGCATAACACCAAAAACAGCATGTATGGGGGGTGTTGTATGAACCTAACCATGATCTACACCTGAAATGGAGTCTTAAAGGGGTACTCCAGTGATTTTTTTTCCCTTTCAAGTCAACTGGTGCCAGAGATTTGTAATTTACTTATCTGCAGGAAGTGGTGTATTCTTTCCAATCACTGGCACCAGTTGATTTGAAAGAAAAAAAAATTGCTTGTGTTCTCCTTTAAGTAAGTATGGTGTCAGGACCTTCTGTTAGTGCCCTTGGTTCAGGCTGTGCGGCCGAGAAGACGCTGAGTTGTTTTTTCTGTGCAGTTCCAGAACCCTGTTTGAACACAGGTGTACATTAGGTTTGTTCAGCCCCACCCGTTTTGCTTGTTATGCCTTGGCAGCTTCAGGGTTAACCTGCTGCTGTGCAGGGGAGCTGTGTGGAGGATCATGAGCCGGTCCAATCAGCTGTTGGACTGAGTCCTTGATTCTCCATAAATAAAGTCTAAGCCCAGCAGACAGGGCTGGCTATTACTGTTCCTGCTAGGCTAAGCGTGTTCTTGCTCTGACTTGTAGCTCTCCTGATCCTTTTGCTTGTTCTCTGACTTCTCTGTTTTGCCAGCTGCCCTGACCATTTTTGCTTGACCTTGACTACCCTCGATTTTTGTACCTTAGCTGCTCACTGTTATTGACCAGGACTGTTTACCTCACCTTATTGTGTTTGTCTATCTCTGTTTTGTGTCACACCTTACCAGCGTATGGACCGTCCTTGTGGTTGTCCACAGCTGCCAAGGGTTGTCTTGTGGCAAGTAGGCAGGGACAGTGGGCGGAGTCAGCTTAAGGCTCACTGCCCGTGTCTTGTCAAACTGCCTTTTTCCATACTCAAAGCTGACATATGGAGAGGAAAATACATGACTGTACATACATATGCTATACACTGATCCACTGTGTCTCAGCAAAATTAAAACTAACATCAGGAGATAGTATACTATTAATTAAATTGTAAAAGCCCATACGCCAGTTCTCAGTTCTTGATGAATATTCCACCTGGTAAGTATACACTAGACATACTATTTATAGCAAAAACAGGTAAGTATACACACAAGTTAGTAATAGATTCCCTCCCCCTCATCAGGAGAGTTGACAAATTAGCAATAGGTCAGATGAATATAAGACCCAGTACATACATACATGTGCATACAGAAGACATGGTATATGTGCAGAGGGCCATTAAGCAAACAAACTCAATATTCAGAACCACAAATAAAATAAAATAAAATAAACAATGTGGCTATGAGAATACATGCAAGGAGCTGTATTTATCACACCCTTGGTTTACAATCACAATTAGATTGCAATATTTCAGAGAAATTTTGACAGGCACATGTGGGCCACATACTGTGCTTCAATAAACACAAAATGTGGTTGGTGTACAAGTGCGTATATTTTTCATTTTGCTCCAGGAAACACAAACTAGGTTCCATTAGCTCCAGTACAATGCAAAATTCTATTCCAAAAGTTTCCAAGCAATGTCTAATCAATAATGATCATCGATATGACAGATTCATTTCAACTCACAATTCTGAAGTGATCTGTAAACTTTTCTTATTCTTTTTTCATTTTTACAAAACAATGAATATGGGCTGTGATTTCCACAGGGTGTATAATGGAAGGGGACTTGTATAATATAATGATTATAAAAAATGGTCCAGAATGGATATATTCATGCCAATGTAAGTATTACATCTATATTTATATTGTCTTATAATGATAAATAAAATAGAAATGGACCGATCATACTCTTAGCGGGACATTTATTATGTGGAGCAGCGGCCATCTTGTGGCAAAGAAGGCCTACTTGCAAATAAACCTAATCGCAAACGCTTGATTTGTGAATAATTTATTAACAAGTGGGCTCTATCCACCCCTCGCGCCAAAGGAAAAATGTGGAAACATAACCATTATAGTATCGTATAGCGGTAGTGCTGGGGCTGGTGTTAAAGCACAGAAGGTGCTAATTACTGTGTGGGGCTTAAGGGGGCACTCTTACAGTTTGTGGTGTAATACTGTAGATGGGGAGTTTGTCTAAAGGTGGGATAGGTACTAAAAGAGGGTGGGGACTAAAATGATTGGCAGTTTCTGCATAAAAGATTTGTGACAGTCTGCGCCAGATGGGAAGGGAAAAGGTAAGGGAATGACTTTGATAACAGACATAACCTGTGAGTGACTGGATGTATCTGCACTGTAATCACCTATATGGTCTCTGTATAGGGATAATGTTGGTCTGTGTATAATGGTTTTAGTTCAATAATAGTATGGTGGTAGTCGGTCATTAAGCAGTGGTAATATATGGTCAGGGTTATAACTTCTCCCCTGTAGTGTAATTTTTGGCAATATTGGCTTTGGTATATTGGTTTTTATTAATTAACTGTATGGTAATAACATTTAATCACAATGCCTAAATGTGTACTCTTGTAAAATTGTATATTTTCAGAACTTTTTTTCTATAACATTGCTCTTTGCTGAACCTAACCGGTTTAACAGTATAGTTTGTGCTCCAGGGCTGCAAGTGAAAGACAATTCAGTAGAAAGAAACATGAGGTCAAAAGTTAAGTTTTTACATTTGTTATGATTAGCGCAGAGTCAAGTGGAATGGCTTAGAGTGCTATTATAGGAACACGTACACGGAAAAAGCTCCAAATTGTGGATATTCAGTACGTGATAGTATTCATTGCTTATGGCTGTGCTGTCAGTGCTGCAAACAGATGACTGCAGACACTTAGTGCACCTGTTGTGTGAATATTTGCATTCCTCGTGTAATATAATGTATACCATATATACAGAAATTATTTTAAAACAATCCTTAAATTGTTTCCAAGGTTTAAAGGTATTTTAAAGAATATGTGCACCTTTGAAACGATGTTTGATTGTTCCAATGCATCTAAAAAATAACTCAACTTTGGTTAATGTCTGGTTAATGTACACTAGTGTAAAAGTAAAAAAAAACCTGTGAATGGCTATGTTCAAACAACGTTTTTTCAGCTCTGTTTGAAATGACATTCGTTATTTTGAGTCTAAAATAAAGGATGTTATTTAACTGTCTGGCCTCCGAACCGAACTTTGAAAAAGTTTGTTACAAATCTAGTAATAATAATGGCGACTCAAAATTGTACTTTTGTCACAGAATAGACCAGGATACAAGGGATTATTATAGTGCTTGAAAAGCACTATATTGTAATCCGTATTCTTCTTCCGTTTCTTCTTCTTCTTCTTCCAGCCATTTTTCTGCGCGTAATACAGCCTGAACCGCTTTGTGCACACACTCCATTCAAACTGCGTTTCGAAGCCCTCGGCGGTGTGTGGTGTGCTATCTATTTTTCGTTTCGATCGGATTTGTCGTTTTTAAGAAATTTACGTTTAAAGACCCCGAATTTCCCATAGAAAATAATGGCCCATTGCAAATAATGGCCACACTCTAACCGCTGACAGCCAATCACAGCACATATGCAAATAGCTGAAATATAGCAGCCAATAGGAACTCTAAGGTCTCGTCATGCAATGTATCACACCATCCACAGTCACATGTCCACTATTGGCCAATAGAAGATGTAATATATGGAAGGTCCTTAACGATTTTGTCTCACTGACATGAGTAAGATGGTCATGGTAACCGAGCAATGATCTTTACCATTATAAGTACTCAGATCGCTCTTAAAGGGACCCAGGTCGCCCTTAAAGGAACGCAAGTCGCTCTTAAAGGGACCCAAGTCTCTCTTAAAGGGACGGGAGCCATGTCGCTCTTAAAGGGACCCAAGTCATTCTTAAAGGTACCCAAGTCGCTCTTAAAGTGGCGGGACCCAAGTCGCTCTTAAAAAGTCCTATGTAGCTCTTAAAGGAATCCAAGTCGCTCTTAAAGAAACGGGACCCAAGTTGCTCTTAAACGGACGGGACGCATGTTGCTCTTAAAAGGGACCCATGTTGCTAGGGCGATCTGGGTCCCTTTAAGAGCGGCCCGGGTCCCTTTAAGAGCGACCTGGGTCCCTTTTAAGAGCGACCTGGGTCCTTTTAAGAGCAAAATAAGTCCCTTCAAGAGAAAAATATGTCCCTTTAAGAGCGAAATATGTCCCTTTAAGAGCAAAATTGGTCCCTTTAAGAGTGAAATTGGTCCCTTTAAGAGGGAAATTGGTCCCTTTAAGAGCGACCTGGGTCCCTTTAAGAGCGAAATATGTCCCTTAGAGCAAAATATGTCCCTTTAAGAGCGACCTTGGTCCCTTTAAGAGCGAAATATGTCCCTTTAAGAGCAAAATGGGTCCTTTTAAGAGCAACCTGGGTCCCTTTAAGAGCGACCCGGGTCCCTTTAAGAGCGACCTGGGTCCCTTTAAGAGCGACCTAGGTCCCTTTAAGAGCGACCTGGGTCCCTTTAAGAGCGAAATGGGTCCCTTTTAGAGCGACCTGGGTCCCTTTAAGAGCAAAATATGTCCCTTTAAGAGCGAAATATATCCCTTTAAGAGCAAAATGCGTCCCTTTAAGAGTGAAATTAGTCCCTTTAAGAGCGACCTGGGTCCCTTTAAGAGCGACCTGGGTCCCTTTAAGAGCAAAATATGTCCCTTTAAGAGCAAAATTGGTCCCTTTAAGAGTGAAATATGTCCCTTCAAGAGCGACCTGGGTCCCTTTAAGAGCGAAATGGGTCCCTTTAAGAGCGAAATGGGTCCCTTTAAGAGCCACCTGGGTCCCTTTAAGAGTGACCTGGGTCCCTTTAAGAGCGATTTGGGTCCCTTTTAGAGCGACCTGGGTCCCTTTAAGAGCAAAATATGTCCCTTTAAGAGCGAAATATATCCCTTTAAGAGCAAAATATGTCCGTTTAAGAGCGAATCGGGTCCCTTTAAGAGCGACCTGGGTCCCTTTAAGAGCGAAATGGGTCCCTTTAAGAGCGAATTGGGTCCCTTAAAGCGTGAAATTTGTCCCTTTAAGAGCGACCTGGGTCCCTTTAAAAGCTAGATATGTCCCTTTAAGAGCTAAATGGGTCCCTTTAAGAGCGACCTGGGTCCCTTTAAGAACGAAATATGTCCCTTTAAGAGAAAAATATGTCCCTTTAAGAGCAAAATGGGTCCCTTTAAGAGCGACCTTGGTCCCTTTAAGAGAGAACTTGGTCCCTTTAAGAGCAAAATGATTCCCTTTAAGCGTGAAATTGGTCCCTTTAAGAGCGACCTGGGTCCCTTTAAGAGCGAAATATGTCCCTTTAAGAGCAAAATGGGTCCCTTTAAGAGCGACCTGGGTCCCTTTAAGAGTGAAATTGGTCCCTTTAAGAGCGACCTTGGTCCCTTTAAGAGCGAAATGGGTCCCTTTAAGAGCGAAATTGGTCCCTTTAAGAGTGAAATTGGTCCCTTTAAGAGCGACCTGGGGCCCTTTAAGAGTGACCTGGGTCCCTCTAAGAGCGACCTGGGGCCCTTTAAGAGCGAAATATGTACCTTTAAGAGCGAAATATGTACCTTTAAGAGCAAAATGGGTCCCTTTAAGTGCGACCTGGGTCCCTTTAAGAGCCACCTGGTTCCCTTTAAGAGCCACTTGGGTCCCTTTAAGTGCAACGGGGGCCCTTTAAGAGCGACCTGGGTCCCTTTTAGAGTGAAATGGGTCTCATTAAAAGCGACCTGGGTCCCTTTAAGAGCGACCTGGGTACCTTTAAGAGCGACCTGGGTCCCTTTAAGAGCGACCTGGGTTCCGTTAAGAGTGACCTGGGTCCCTTTAAGAGCGAAGGGACCCACATTGCTCTTAAAGCGACTCAGGTCGCTCCTAAAGGGACCCATGGCTCCCGTCCCTTTAAGAGCGACTTGGGTCCCATCCCTTTAAGAGCAAATTGGCTCCCGTCCCTTTAAGAGCGACAAGTTGCTCTTAAAGGGATGGGACCCAAGTCGCTCTTAAAGGGACGGCACCCAGGATTAAAGTTAAATAGAAATCACTGGTAAAGGGGCGCTCTTTTCAAGCACTATGTATTTCCCTGGAAATGCAAATCTAGTTACTCCTATAATCCCTTGTATCCTGGTTTTCTGTGAATATCAAGATGTGTGACGTCACCCCTGTTAGGGTGAGACCTTAAATTAGTCTCCTCGGATATACCTGGGTGCTGCCTAATCAAAAATGTAATGTGACAGCTGTCTGTATTAACCAAGACACATTCTTCAGTATTCAAGCTTATCGAATTTATTAAGGTAAAATCAGTTCATATCTTTACAATCAGGTTCAAAATATAGGAGAACCCCATTTAGCTGCAACAACAAAAAGTTTAAAAAAAAGTCCCCAAAAAGTCCCATCACTGTCCGAAATAAAAGTAAAAAAAATGTCCAAATTTCAGCCAAAGATGTCAGCAGAGAGCACTGTGTCAGAATGAAAATAAAACACCACTTCCTGCAGGAAGTAAATTACAAAACTATATAACTTTCTCACTGGTTGATTTGAAAGAAAACGATTTTCGCTGGATAACCCCTTTAAATTTGAACATTCTGAAGACATGCCACGTCTATTTTGAGATATTTCACAGTTAGATAGCAAATGGAAAAAGTTCTCAGAGGAATTGATGGGGGTCCCTGACCCCACCTTTTACATCTGCCATGACCCAGTGACTGTTGGTGAACTTTTACTTTACAAAAGATGTCTTTTTTCACTTTCTTACTTTTCTCACAGCTAAGTTTTCATTTCCCCTGTAGTGATGACATAGGGAAATTTAAGGGGGGCTGTATCAAGATTGGATTATCTGTACCATGCTAAAAGCCTTTACCATGCCAACACAAGCCCCTCATTAAATCCAGTTAATGCAGAAATCAGCACCAGCTCTACGTGAATCATTATAAACTGGGCGCAAGGGAAAGCCACGCCCCTTCTGTGCCCTGCCGCTCCTTTGCCCATCCATCAGACAGATAAGGCGCACTTCGACAAAAAGTTGCAAATTTTTGTGCAGACCATTTAAAGGGGTTATCCAGCGCTACAAAAACATGGACACTTTCCCCCTACTGTTGTCTCCAGATTGGGTGGGGTTTTGAAACTCAGTTCCATTGAAGTAAATGGACCTTAATTGCAAACCGCACCTGAACTGGAGACAACAGTAGGGGGAAAAGTGGCCAAGTTTTTGTAGCGCTGGATAACTCCTTTAACCTTTTGCAGATGTAGGCAAGCTAAGGGAATGATAAATCACGCCAACTGTGTTAACTAATTGTTAAAGGACCCTTCTAAAAAATGGATTATCCAAAGTGGAGGACTCTTTTATGTACCTTATATATTAGTATTAGAGATGAGTGCAACTCGAGTCCAATCATTCGGCATTTGAATACTGGTGGTTAAAGAAGTTGGATGCAGCCCTAGGGAGAACGGGAAAACATGGATTCTCTAGGGCTGCATCCAACTTCTTCAGCCACATGTATTCAAATGCCGAACGATCAGACTCGATCGTCAGTGTTCAATTCAAGTACAACTTGTCTCGCTGAACTCAAGCTCTGACATGTCTGCAGTACGTCAGTGGGAAAGTAAAACTTGAAGCTCTTGGAAGGCAAAGATAAAAAACGGAAATGAAAATAAATGAAAATAGTCTGATCTGATGCAGTTTAAATAAATAGGTCCAAGTCTAGAGACTTCATACTTCTGTATAACAGTTCTAGAAAAATTTCCAATTACATAAGACTAGATAGAACTAGTTGGGTATGTTTATAGTTTATTTTGGCACTTTTTACATCTTTTTCCCTAATGTTCATGGCTATGTTCACACTATGTGATTTTTTAGCCCTCAATGCTGACAGCTGTCAAAAAGACGTCTGATATATGCCAATGACGGCCTCCTATAATGATCATGATCAGTTTACCACTGACTTTTATTATACAAAAAATATATATATTTGCTGTATACAAAAAGCATATTTGGCTATGCTTTTATAGGCTATGTACACACAACGTTTTTTTCAGCTCCGTTTAAAATGATGTCTGTTATTAGGAGTCTAAAATAATGGACGTAATTTAGCAGCCTTGTTTCCCCTGCAGGGCCGGACTGGGGAAGAAAAGCAGCCCTGGCACACAAACCCCACCAGCCCACATATAAATACCCCCCCACTGCAAAGTTCTACTATGTCACACTATTTTCTTACATATATAACGCCCAAAATTATCACAGAAGAAAAGTAAGTGTACACGACCAATATACTCACTAATACCGCCATACACTGACCATATAGCCACCAGATACAAATGCTGCAGAGTATTACACCCTGCAGACTATAGAAAAGAATACAGCAGTGATTTCATAGCCCCCTTCAGGGGCGTAGCTAATGTCTTCTGGGCCCTGGTGCGAGACGTCAACTTGTTCCCCCCTTTCACGGCCAAGTGATACAATCAACGTGGAGGAGGAGCGTGGGGCCGCTGCGGCCAGCTGTGGTGCACGTTCAACACGTGCATCACGGCCGGCCGCAGCGGCCCCACGCTCCTCCTCCACGTTGATTGCATTGAAGGATTGCATTGCACGTCAGGAGCGGGCCGAGCGTGACAGGCGGGCTGCTGTGGCAGGAGTGGGCAGAGGGGAGCGGGCCGCAGCGGCGATTTTTTAAAATAATGTTTTTCTTTGTTTTTTTTTGTAGTCCGGGCGGCCCACGGACTGGTAATCCGGCCAGCCCAGCGGGCATTTGCCTGGCTGGCCAGATTACCAGTCCGGGCCTGTTCCCCTGTGTGGCTTAATTGAAAAGTCCATTAAATTTAATAGTAAAAACTGAGAAAGAACGGTGACAAAAGAAAAACTGTGTGTGAACTACTGTACTAATAAAAAACGTCCGCTGTTTGCAAAAGACGTCCGAAAATAATAATCATGTTCATTGTTTTGACGTCTGCGGTAAAAACGTCCGTTATTCAATGCATTGTGCGCATTGGACGTCCGTCTACCCAATGACTTCAATACGCCTGGAGTCGTGAATCCACTGAACTGTCACTAGCGATGGTGGTAACCGCACCAGGGAGTGGAGTCTAAGGGGCCGCTGGTTTTCACCAGAGCCCGCCGCAAGGCAGGATGGACTTGCTGCGGCAGGCGACCCTCAGGTCGCTACCCCTGGCTTGGTTGCTAGTGACAGCAGGCGAGGCATGGCAGGAGCAGTAGGCAGATGGTAATGCAGGCAGAGGTCTGTAGTCATAACCGCAGGTGTCAGGCAGAGCTCAGGAACAATGAGTAAGCAGCGGACAGGGACTAGGGACCGGGACAGTGGACAGGGACTAGGAACAAGGACTGAGGTCAGGCAGAAGAGGGAGCTGGGCCAAACGCTATGGGAAGCATGTAGAGGCTCCAACACCTGTGGTGGGGTATGCTGGTATTATATAGGGAGTGACCAGAGCAACTACCAATTAAGGGCGGACTGGCCCTTTATATCTGAGGCAGCCGGCGTGCGCGCGCCCTAAGAGGTGGGGGCGCGCGCGCCAGCCGGGACAGACAGAGGCAGGAGCGGGGCGAGGTAACGCGCCCCCCCGGGGCCGAACTAGTGGCAGCGCCGGGTCCCTGCACATGGACCCCGGCGGCTGCATGAGGCAGGGGAAAGTTGCGGCGGCGGCGCGGAGCACAGGACCCCGCCGCAGCCGTGACAGTACCCCCCCCCTTAGGCCTCCCCCTCTTTCTAGCCTGCAGGAACCTCTTGATGAGATCTTGGTCCAGGATATTAGCCTCGGGTTCCCAGGACCTCTCCTCAGGACCAAATCCTCTCCAGTCCACTAGGAAGAACCGTCTTCCTCTGACAGTTTTCATGGCCAGAATGTCTTTAACAATGTAGACGTCGTCAGAGACGGCTTGAGGAGCAGTGAACGAAGACTTATTGGAGAATCGGTTGAGGACCACTGGCTTTAAGAGGGAAACATGGAAGCCGTTCGGAATCCGCATAGTAGGGGGTAGGCTGAGATTGTAGGTGACAGGGTTGATGCGTTTTAGCACCGAGAAAGGACCGAGGAATCGAGGACCCAACTTGTAGCTGGGAATCTTGAGTTGGACATATTTGGCCGAGAGCCAGACTTCTTCTCTTATCCGCCTGGTCCTTCATGCGGTCAGATGCCTTGAGCAAAGATTGTCGAGTCTGTTCCCAGATCGACTGCAGGTCAGACAACAATTCCTCCACCGCTGGGACCTCAGAGGATGGAGAGAGAGGCAGAGGAGGACGAGGGTGACGCCCATAGACCACATAGAAGGGTGATTTGCCTGTGGAACTCGAGTCCAGATGGTTGTAGGAGAACTCTGCCCATGGAAGCAGACTGGACCGGTTGTCCTGGCGAGCGGAGACGAAGTGTCGTAGATAATTGCCAAGGACCTGATTGACCCTCTCCACTTGCCCGTTGGACTGGGGATGATAGGCCGATGAGAAGTCCAGCTTCACTTGGAGTTGAGAACAGAGAGCACGCCAGAATCTGGAGACGAATTGTAAGCCTCTTTCAGACACTATATGAAGAGGAAGACCATGTAGGCGAAAGATATGCTGAAAGAACAGCTGGGCCAGGCGAGGAGCGGATGGTAGTCCAGGGAGAAGCGGTCAGTAACAACCCAAATGACAGTGTTACCCGCATATGGAGGCAAGTCTGTGACAAAGTCCATGCCAGTCTGGAACTGGCAAGGGCTGAAGTAGGCCGGCAAGTTTTAGACGGGAGGACTTGTTCCTGACACAGATGGTACAGGAAGCCACAAAGTCCTTGACATCTTGAAGTAGGCTGGGCCCCAGTAGTGGCAGGAGATCAGTTGCCTGGTCTTTTGAACTCCCGGATGCCCGGCCACCATAGAGGAATGACCCCACTTCAAGATCCGTCTTCGAAGAGCAGGGCGCACATAGGTCTTTCCGGGAGGCAATCTTTGAAGAGTGGATGTGGCGACTGGTACTAGGCGATCGGGAGGTATAATGTGGCGAGGAGAGTCCTCTTGTCCCATGACGTCAGATGCTCGGGAGAGGGCATCGGCTTTCACGTTCTTCTCAGCAGGATGGAAATGGATAACGAAGTTGAAACGTGAAAAGAAAAGCGACCACCTGGCCTGCCGGGGATTGAGACGTTGGGCCGATTGGAGGTAGAGAAGATTCTTGTGGTCCGTGTAGATATTTACCGGATGCCTAGCCCCATCTAGGAGATGACGCCACTCCTCCAGTGCCAACTTAATCGCCAAGAGTTCTCGTTCGCCAATAGTATAGTTCCTCTCGGCAGGGGAGAAAGTCTTTGAGAAGAACCCACAGGTTCGGGTCTTGCCAGATGCGCCCCTTTGCGAGAGAACGGCTCCAGCGCCTACTGAAGATGCGTCGACCTCAAGTGAAAACGTCTGGGTGGCATCCGGGCGGACTAAGCAGGAGCAGAAGCAAAGGCTGACTTTAGGCTAGTGAAGGCTTGCTTGGCCTCAGGTGGCCAATGCCTGGGATCCGCCTTCTTCTTAGTGAGAGCCACGATGGGTGCGACCAGGGTAGAGAAGTGTGGGATGAACTGCCGATAGTAGTTGGCAAATCCTAGGAGGCGGTGGATAGCTCTGAGTCCCACAGGACGTGGCCACTGGAGAACAGCTGAGAGCTTGGCCGGATCAATTTGTAGCCCCTGGTCTGAGACGATATACCCAAGAAACGGAAGGCTGCGCTGATGGAAAACGCACTTCTCTAGCTTGGCGTACAAATGATTGGCCCGAAGTCTTCGTAGGACCTGACATACTTGTGTCACGTGAGTCTGCTGGTCAGGGCAGAAGACCAAAATGTCGTCAAGATAGGCAATGACGCAGACATAGAGGAGGTCACGGAAGATGTCGTTGACAAATTCCTGGAAAACTGCTGGGGCATTGCATAGGCCGAATGGCATGACCAGGTATTCGTAGTGCCCATCTCTGGTGTTAAAAGCGGTCTTCCATTCGTCTCCTTCACGAATACGGATTAAATTGTACGCTCCCCTGAGGTCCAGCTTAGAGAAGATCTTGGCTCCACGGAGACGGTCGAATAGTTCAGGGATGAGTGGAAGAGGATATCGGTTCCTGACTGTCACCTTATTTAGGCCCCTGTAGTCTATGCATGGGCGAAGAGAACCGTCCTTCTTCTGCACAAAGAAGAATCCTGCGCCAGCAGTGGACGTGGATTTGCGAATGAAACCCTTCTGTAGGTTCTCCCGGATGTAGGAAGACATGGCCTCAGTCTCGGGCACGGAGAGAGGGTACACCCGACCTCGTGGAGGAGAAGTTCCAGGAAGGAGATCTATGGGACAATCATATGTGAGGGGGTAGAGAGTCCGCCTCTTTGGCAGAAAAGACGTCAGCCAAGTCTTGGTATTCTGCCGGTAGGCCGGGTAGAGGCTTGACGGAGTCAGGTGATGTCATAGAGCACTTGGGGTCTGGACTGTCCTAACCGGTGTCTGAAGCTTCCTCAGCCCAAGAATCTCTCGGTTCTCCAGTCTAGCTTAGGGGTATGTAATTGCAGCCACGGTAGACCCAGCAGGATGTCGGAAGAGGAATGGCGCAAGACGTAGAAGGAGATCTTCTCCTGATGCAAGGCGCCCACCTGGAGGACTAGGGGTGCTGTCTGGTAGTGTACAGCTTCAGTAAGAGTCTTGCCAGTGACCGAGGAGATAGACAGGGATCGGGCTAGCTGGGTCACGGGTAGCCGCCATCTTTGGACCAATGTGGCTGCAATGAAACTGTCTGCTGACCCAGAGTCGATGAAGGCAGTAGTCTGGTGCGTTTGTCCTGAGGGTGTCTGGATGGAGACTGGAGACAACCTTGGAGAGGTAGCATTCACACCTAGGGAGGCATCTCCTACCGGACCTAGGTGCGAGCGTTTCCCGGACGCTGAGGACGTTGGGGACATCTTTGCCGGAAGTGATCAGAGCCACCGCAATAGAGACATAGGTTCAGCTCCAGTCGGCGAGCTCTCTCATCAGAGGTCAGGCGAGCACGTTCTACCTGCATCGGAACTTCAGGAGTTAACTGGGGTACTGGCGTGACTGGATTCTGGAAAACCGGTGCCAGCCGGTGATGGCGACGAGGCAGGCTTAGTCTCCGTTCTTGCCGGACCTCCTCCTCTCTCTCGGAAAACCGGTTGTCGACTCTGGTAGCCAGTAGGATGAGATCGTTCAAGGAGGTAGGAAGATCTCGGGCGGAGAGCATGTCTTTTACCCAACTGGACAGGCCCTTCTTGAAGGTGGCTATTAGAGCGGCCTCATTCCAGTCTAATTCTGCTGCCAGGGTGCGGAACTGGATGGCGTAGTCGCCAACGGTGGAACTCCCCTGAGGGAGATTGAGGAGAGCTGTCTCAGCTGAAGACGCACGGGCAGGTTCCTCAAAGACGGAGCAGAATTCGGGCAGAAAGGTTCGAAGATTGGCAGCAGCAGGGTCATCTCAGTCCCAGAGAGGCGTGGCCCAAGCCAGAGCTCTACCCTCCAGTAGGCTGATGATGAAAGCCACTTTAGAGCGCTCGGTGGAAAACTGACTACTTAAAAGTTCAATGTGCATGGTGCATTGAGTCAGGAATCCTCTGCACAACTTGGGATCACCTCCGTATTTACTCGGGAGAGCCAATCGAAGTCTCGAAGGAGTTGCAGGAGGAGGAGAGCGCTGGGCTGTAGTATGCTGCTGTAAGGCGGCGGTCAGTTGCTGAATCAGCTGCGACTGTTGCTGGAACTGTTGCGCCTGTTGGGCGACCACTCGGGCTACGTCACGGATATCAGGCACCTCGCCGGGATCCATGGTTGGAGCCTACTGTAACGCCTGGAGTCGTGGATCCACTGAATTGTCACTAGCGATGGTGGTAACCGCACCAGGGAGCGGAGTCTAAGGGGCCGCTGGTTTTCACCAGAGCCCGCCGCAAGGCGGGATGGACTTGCTGCGGCAGGCAACCCCCAGGTCGCTACCTCGTGCTTGGTTGCTAGTGACAGCAGGCGAGGCGTGGCAGGAGCAGTAGGCAGATGGTAATGCAGGCAGAGGTCTGTAGTCGTAACCGCAGGTGTCAGGCAGAGCTCAGGAACAATGAGTAAGCAGCAGACAGGGACTAGGGACCGGGACAGTGGACAGGGACTAGGAACAAGGACTGAGGTCAGGCAGAAGAGGGAGCTGGGCCAAACGCTATGGGAAGCATGTAGAGGCTCCAACACCTGTGGTGGGTATGCTGGTATTATATAGGGAGTGACCAGAGCAACTACCAATTAAGGGCGGACTGGCCCTTTAAATCCGAGGCAGTCGGCGCGCGCGCGCCCTAGGAGGTTGGGACGCGCGCGCCGGCCGGGACAGACAGAGACAGGAGCGGGGTGAGGTAAGGCACCCCCCGGGGCTGAACTAGTGGCAGCGCCGGGTCCCTGCACATGGACCCCGGCAGCTGCATGAGGCAGGGGAAGTTGCGGCGGCGGCCCGGAGCATGGGACGCCGCCGCAGCCGTGACAAATACATTGCCATTGCAGTCAGTTAAATCGCGGCCAAAACGGACGCTTTTTTAAATATCAAAATCGGACGCCTTTTCTCAATTTTTGATGACAACAGTTATTTGCCATTAAATGGAGGCCATCCACCCAACAGTCCACCTTCAACTGTGTGTTAACATAGCCTTTCTGTGCTTTTAATCCATTAATGGTTTTGGTTGCAAAATACTGAGCAAAAATACTGTGTGAGAACATAGCCCAAGGCCACGTTCACACGCTGTATTTTAGCAATAAACAACTGCTGTAGTTGCAGATTGCAACAACGCCCATTGTTTATGAGTACTGCTGAATTTAATAGTAGTGTATGAAACAATGGCCATAGTGTATACACCCTGTATATACTACAGCCGTTGTTTTCAGGCACCTGAAAAAATAATTGCCAGGTTTATTTTGTATGGCCGGTGTACAGTGATCAGCGGCCGTACAAAATAGTCTGTGCTCACAGTGTAAAGTATGGCTCTCAGCCGCACTTCACACTGTCGTCTATGGTAAATTGGAGTGCTGGCACACCTGAATGTGCCCACATTCCAACTGAAATCAAGTCATGTTTATCTGGCCAATACTGCAGTATCAGCTGGGTGAACTTGACCCGATTCTGCTGTGAACAGTGTGTGAACATGGCCCAATTCTGCATTCTAGTGAAACATGCAGCAGAGGTTTTTCATGGCTGTAGAATATTCTTAGTGATTGGAGAAAATTCCTGTTTACTCTCACAGCTGCTCACATAAAAAACAAAGTCTTTGGTCTTTTTTTTTATTATCTTTTGCAGAACGTTTAAAAAAAGGATTAACCGTGCCTTTTGCATATAATCTCTAGAGCAGCTGTTTATAAAAGTGGAGTTTAACCAGACCAAATTTCACATTATTACACAATGTCAGGTAAAGCGAGAGCCGCCTTTCAGTGCCTTTAACAGGGAGTTTAATGTTTCTGTAAATAATAAAACTATTTTGGACTTTGTGTAGGACAGTTTGATAAAATTAGGGATATATGATCATCGAGTTGATTGCATAGTTCTTAATTTTCACTTTAATATTTTCGCATGTTCATAGCAAATTATATCTACGTACTGCCTGTTCTGGCTAATAGTAAAATAGTTACAAAATATTAGATTTTTTTCCCTCTAAACCTAAACACGAAGTTCATCCTAAGGCTATGTTCACACAACGTTTTTTCTTGTCCAGTTATAATTTTTAAAATGACGTCCGTCATTTTGAGGACTGGCTGCCCCTCAACAACAGCTGCTGAAACATTATTCTAGTTAAGGGTCCATTTACACAGAAAGATTATCTGACAGATTATCTGCCAAAGATTTGAAGCTAAAGCCAGGAATGGATTTGAAAAGAAGAAAAATCTCAGGCTTTCCTTTGTGACCTGATCTCCGTGTATAGTCTGTTTCTGGCTTTGGCTTCAAATCTTTGGCAGATAATCTGTCAGATAATCTTTCTGTGTAAATGGACCCTTATGCTGGGTTTACACTGAACGATTATCGTGCGAATTTGCACGATAATGATCGAATTCGAACGATAATCGTACGTGTAAACGCAGCGAACGATCGCACGACAAGTGAGAAATCGTTCATTTTGATCTTTTAACATGTTCATAAATCGTTGTTTGTAGTTTGCAAAAAATTTGCTGGTCGTTCCGTGTAAACAGTCGTCGCGCGATAGTCCGGCCGCCCACCGCCCGACCCCCCGCTCGCAGCCCGGCACCCCTCTCATCGGCAGCCCCCTGCACTGGCTCGATCGCCACCCCCGCCGCCGCCGCTCCGATGGCCCCGCCGCCGCCACCATACTTTACCTGCTCCGCGTAGCAGGTCTTCCACATCCCCGGCTCCCCTCTTTAGTGCACTGATTGGCTGAAGAGGGGAGCCGGGAATTTCAAACGCCTCCTCTTCAGCCAATCAGTGCTCCTCTTCAGCACTGATTGGCTGAAGAGGAGCCGTTTGAAATTCCAGGCTCCCCTCTTCAGCCAATCAATGCAAGGCAGCACTGATTGGCTGAAGAGAGTCGGGAATTTCAAACGGCGCCTCTTCAGCCAATCAGTGCTGCCGTCCATTGATTGGCTGAAGAGGGGAGCTGGGAATTTCAAACGGCTCCCCTTCAGCCAATCAGTGCTGAAGAGGAGCACTGATTGGCTGAAGAGTAGCCGTTTGAAATTCCCGGCTCATCTCTTCAGCCAATCAATGCGCTGAAGAGGGGAGCCGGGGATTTGAAGACCTGCTACGTGGAGAAGGTAACGTATGCTCGTGGCCGGGGCGGCGGTGGCGATTGAAGCGGCGGCGATCGGAGCGGGGGGGGGGGGGCGATCGGAGCGGCGGCGGGGGTGGCGATCGGAGCGGCGGGGGTGGCGATCAGGGCTGCGCAGGGGGCTGCGGTTGAGCAGGGGGGGCGGGCTGCGGGCGCGCGATCGCAAAACGATTTTTCCATATGATATATCGTACTGTCTAAACGCTGATCGTTATAAAAAAAAATCGTTACTTCGAAATCGTTAATCGTGCGATAGGGCCAATAATCGCCTCGTGTAAACTTAGCATTAGGTGGATTAATTGGCCTTTGGATTTGTCTTTAAAGGCATTATCCAGCGTTACAAAAACATGGCCAGTTTTGCCCCACTCTTGTCTCCAGTTCAGGTGTGGTTTGCAATTAAGCTCCATGTACTTAAATGGAACTGAGTTTCAAACTCCACCCAATCTGGAGACAAGAGTGGTGCAAAAGTGGCCATGTTTTTGTAGCGCTGGATAACGCCTTTAACCCTTTAAGGACATGGCCCATTTTCGTTTTTACGTTTTCGGTTTTTCCTCCTTGTGTTTAAAAGGTCATAGCACTTGCATTTTTCCACCTAGAAACCCACATGACCCCTTATTTTTTGCGTCACTAATTGTACTTTGCAATTACAGGCTGAATTTTTGCATAAAGTACACTGCGAAACCAGAAAAAAATTCAAAGTGTGGTGAAATTGAAAAAAAAAATGCATTTCTTTTATTTGGGGGAAATGTGTTTTTACGCCATTCGCCCTGGGGTAAAACTGACTTGTTATGCATGTTCCTCAAGTCGTTACGATTAAAACGATATATAATATGTATAACTTATATTGTATCTGATGGCCTGTAAAAAATTCAAACCGTTGTTAACCAATATACGTTCCTTAAAATCGCTCCATTCCCAGGCTTATAGCACTTTTATCCTTTGGTCTATGGGGCTGTGCGAGGTGTCATTTTTTGCGCCATGATGTGATCTTTCTATCGGTACCTTGATTGCGCATATACGACTTTTTGATCGCTTTATATTACATTTTTTCTGGATTTGATGCGACCAAAAATGCGCAATTTTGCACTTTGGGATTTTTTTGCGCTGACGCCGTTTACCGTACGAGATCAGGAATGTGATTAATTAATAGTTCGGGCGATTACGCACACGGCGATAGCAAACATGTTTATTTATTTATTTATTTGTTTACTTTTATTTAAAACCTGGGAAAAGGGGGGTGATTCAGACTTTTATTAGGGGAGGGGGCTTTTTACTATTAACAACACTTTTTTTTTTTTTTACACATATACTAGAAGCCCCCCTAGGGGACTTCTAGTATATACACTTGGATCTCTCATTGAGATCTCTGCAGCATAGATATGCTGCAGAGATCCATGAGATCGGCACTCGTTTGCTTTCGGCTGCTGCAGCCGAAAACGAACGAGTGCCGAGCCGAGGACGGCGCCATCTTGGACGCGTCCCCGGCCGGCATTAGTAACGGAGATCGCTCCTCCGGGACAAGGTCCCGGAGGAGCGATCTCCCCCACTAGACCCCAGGGAAACGTTGCCTCCGGTAATCGGAGGCAGCTGTCAACTTTGACAGCTGCCTCCGATTAGCTAATTTGCGGGCACGGCGATCAGACTGTGCCCGCTAATAGCAGCGGTCCCGGGCTACTCGCGGCACCCGGGATCGCGGCACTTCAAAGCGGGGCCGCCTCGCGGCCCCGCTTTGAATTGCAAGTGAGGACATATGACGTACGCATGCGTCCTATGTCCTTAAGAGGTTAAAGCCTTCAATCTGTCTCCCCCAAATCACTTGTACCTTCAGATAGCTGCTTTTAATCTAAGATCTGTCCTGGGGTCTGTTCGGCAGGTGATGCAGTTATTGTACTAAAAAACAACTTTTAAACTTGCTGCCCTGTGCCCAGTGGCTGGGGCTTAGAATATCTATGCCCTAACTTTGCACCACCCCTCCGTCCCTCCTCCTCACTCTCTTCATCATTAGGAATGGCAATGGAACATTTTCTCCTGTCTGAACATTGCACACGTGCCTTAACGATCCAGCCCATGTTCAGTATTCACACAGCTGATAAATAATAGTAGAAAATCTGCCTGTAGAATTCCTAATGATGAGGAGGGTGGGGAGGAGGGACGGAGAGGTTGTGCCAGCCTAATGCATACACAATATAAGCCCCGGCCGTTGGGCTCGGGGCTGCCAGTTTAAAAGTTGTTTTTTAGGACAAAAACTGCATCACCTGCCGAACGGACCCCAGGACAGATCTTGGTTTAAAAGCAGCTATTCGAAGGTACAAGCGGTTTGAGGGGGGTCAGATTGTGGGTACAGAGTTGCTTTAATTGAAAAGTCCATTGAATTTAATAGTTAAAATGGAGAAAGGACAGTGAAAAAAGAAAAACTGTGCGTGAACAACAAACCAAGAACATCCACTGTTTGGAAAAGACGTCCGAAAATAATTGTCATGATCATTATTTTGACGTCCACGCAGGTCCATTATTTTATACACTGTGTGCATTGGACATCTGTCATTTCATTGACTTCACTGCATTTCATTACAGTCTGGCAATAACAGACGTCTTATTAAATAAAAAATAAAAAAAGGGGGGGCACCTTATCTATTTTTTTGACATTGTGTGAACATAGCCTAATGTTGGTTTCACACATGGCAGTTTTTGAGCCAAAGCCAGGATTGGATCCAGCATGTAGGAGACATATAAGAGCTTATTTTATTGTACCTATTACTTTGAATCCACTTCTCAAAAACTGCCATCCAGCTCAAAAACTGCCATCCAGCTCAAAAACTGCCATGTGTGAAACCAGCATGATACAATCAAGATTCTCTGTTGGTTTTATTAGATAGGGATGATAAAAAAGGGGAAAAAAGTTTCTTTCTCACTTTCTCTAACCTAATAAATCCAGGGCAGTAAATTCAGTACCGGGGGAGGTGGTGGGTGGGTTAGCATACCTTTTTCACACCATGCCAAGCTCTCCTGGCTGCCCATTTGGCAAGCATGCCAAATCTGCAGTGGTCGTCAGATTAATGTTCTGGAACTTTATTGGTGGCCGTTATTTAGCGAATGCCCATTATTTTAAGTAGTTCACATATAGTTTTGTTTTTTTTTGGGGGGGGGGGGCGTCCTTACATAGTCTTTTCAACAAAGTTCAACAGACCTTTAAAAATAGCTGCATGCAAAAGGGTGTTAAACGCGGCCATCATTCAACTTAAACTTAAACAATATACCAAAGGCAGTCAATGAAATGACAGCCGCCAAATTATACAAAATAATGGCTAGTATTTGGTTGTCAAAATAACAGCCATTGAAAATCAAATAACGGCTCTTGAAAATCATTGTGTGAACACAGTCTAAAAGCGGACTCTGCAAGTAAAACCCAATGAAGTTAATGAGACTTTATATTTGTGCTCCAAATTCCTTCCCAACCCAGCACCAATTCCACTACAGATTTTAAGAATAATTTATGATGAAATTATAATAAAATGCTCTGCCCCCTCTTCACCCACATTGCGAGTGGGGTGCAAAATTGTAAAAAATCACAAAATTTTTGGTGCAAACAGGGGTTTTGTGCAAAAATGTGTGACTTTTTAATGGTGTGTGCTAGGCACAGACCTTAAAGGGAACCAATCCGCCCAACTGGGCTGATTTGGTTCCCTGGAGCACAGTATAAACCTCCTGTGCAGCCCATCGCACGTATTAGACGCGGCTACAGCAGAAGCTTTATACCGGAGAAAATAAAGCGGTTAGTCATCTGGGCTGCCCCCCGCCCATGTGTAGTCACTGCTCTCTGCGCGCACCTGGCAGGGATGATTGAACAGGCCTCTTTGCTTGTCACTCATTCCCGCTAAGCATGCTAACAGGCAGAAAGCAATGACTGTACACGAGTGGGGAGCCACCCAGATGACTACCTCCCTACTGGGCGCTGGTATAGAGCTTTTGCTGCAGCCATGGCTGGTACGTGCCGCTGCTGCTGCAGGAACTATATACAGCGCTCCAGGGAACCAAATCAGCCCAATTGGGCTGATTGGTTCCCTTTAATAGATATGCCCCTTAATGTTCATTTGAGTAAGGGTGCCTTAAAATTCATTCCTGGCTTTGGCTTCAAAAATCTGTCAGATAAATCTTGTTGTGTAAAGGCAGCCTAACTCCTCATCAATGTCTCATCAATGGTGACAGAAGCTCTTTAGTTACCAAGGCAGGTGTCTGGATGTGTGAAAAAGAAGTAAAATCCACTTGTAGGGAGAATAACTCTTGAATAATGTCACACCGATGCCTCGATACAAAGCTAAAGCCGTAGTCCAGAGGATTCAATTAAAAAAAGGAAGAAATGTGGCTCCACACGGGAATAAAACTTAACTTTTATTGAAACATCTAAGGAGTGTACAGAAAAACATATATTAATTAATTAATTATTATATTAAAATTGCAAAAAAACCCTAAGCGTTTTGAATCTGAAAGAGTCAAATTCATAGGACATTTCATTTCCAGACCCCTGTGTGCCCCTCTTTACCTCAGTCTTTGATGTCGGTCATGATTGCTGTCTGATAGACAAGCGTTTGACTCTACTAAACATGTATGTTACGACAGTGGGTAACATGTGTGTGTTTACCATCCGTATACTGTATGTTCACAGTTGTGTCACTACATTTCATTTATTTGAATTTGCTCTGTTTAGTTAACTTTTTGTTGTGATAAATCCAGCAACTGCAGAAGGCTATGACCCCGCTTCAGGAGACTACCCACTAATTTACTAGAAAGAAGAGGGGGCCTGGCTGATGTAGAAAGACAAAAGTTTTAATTTTTTGTTGGGAACATGTGCAAGAATTTGTGACTTTCTTAAGTCAACACAGAGGCATAGTGCTTTCCTTAATTCTCCCCTTTAATTTAATTGCACAGGTCAGACCTTGAGAAGGAACCTATGGATCCCATATGCCTGAGTCAATTTCTGTGTCTAAAGTAATTTGTGCATGGTCATATTGGAAGTGTTTTCTCATCATGGATTTTATCATGAATCTACAATAAAGGACTATTTATTTTTTCTGTGGGACAATGCCAATATCTTTTGTATGTTGTAAACTTTTCTGAAGAGGTGTGATACCTAGTGCATGTTACATACAATGTGAGATGAACTCACTTCCACTTTATCACATGTTGGTGGAGACAATGACATTTAGGGGAAAAAAAGTACATTTTAAGGCTATGTTCACACAACCTAAATTATCAATTAATTACGTCCGTTGTTGCAATTTGTAACAACGTCCGTGATTAAACTATCACAGAATCTGTCAACACAATGATTACTGACTACAGGCCTTAGATACATGTAGAAAAACCAATATCACAGAGGCATATTAAACTATTAAAAAATAACATTTATTTATCAGGCTAAAATGCTAAAAACTCCACAGAACAAATATACTCTAGGTTCGCACCTTTTGCATCCATAGATATGGGGTGCAAACTAGATATAGATCGCCCGGACCAACTGATCCCTAATATTAAGGCAACAACACCCAAAAAGTGACAAACTAATATTCAAAAACACAATCACAAATCATATAGTAAAGTGATATTACAGAATCACAAAACATAAATAACCCAATGCGTTTCCCCGTGGGTTTTGGCCACGGATCATCAGGGGTTAAAAATACACAGGTACTATGGTTAATACCGAAGTGAGTCTGCCACAGATTCCAATAGGACTGTTAATGATAAATTAGTTATACAGTCCTAAACCAACATTGTCATTGAATATGTGTACAGAACTACCGTGTGTATACTCTGTATTACCCAATCAGCAAAGTTTACTCTAGCCCGCTATACAGAGTAATGCACTAACATCATAAGATCAAGGAGAAAATAAAATGAACAAAAGATGGCTCAGCCGAGTCTCTTACTCCTTCCCCTTAGACCATGGTAACCGGCCTCCATTTGGGCTGCAGTGATATACTGCCAGGTGTAGTAGATACCTGTGCGCCGTCCGGCTCCGACTCCTTAAATGCCTCTCTCCTCACACATGACGCCGGCTGATGCCGTGCGTGTACTCCTGGTTTCCCTCCCGTGATTAATGACATCCATATGCACGTGGGACGTCAATGCATTCCAACTGTGCGTTCCACTTGTATTTACGCAGCGCTGCGTTCCACTGTCACACATCTAACCCTCATATAATGTACTACGGTAGCGTTCGTTATAATTGGATGCAACTGAACGCATGATGCAAAACACAGTGGAACGTCCAGGTTATGATTAACCAATAGTTATCAAATAAACTTCTCACAGTGGGGGCTAATAAGCCCATAACGATAATAAAGAAAGTATATGTATAAGGGGAGGGGGGAAAAAAGTGTAGGTAGTCCCTGTCCCTTGTATTAAGCCCTCCCTATTAACCCCTAATAGCCCCTACCTATCTATAAGCAGGGTTACCGCCCTAAAAACGGCGACCCCGCTCCGGAACCTTTCCCTTATATGCCCTAGCTTGTTATAATATACTAAAGGGACCAAACTAATACAGGTAAATGGGAAGGAGAATGGAAAAGGGGGAGATTGAAGAGGTGGAGGGAATAGGATACATATGAAAACTACCATGTGGGGAAGAGAGGCTTCGCAGGCATTCGGACTGACCAACCCCACAGGCATCCCAGAACAAAAGCCCCAGGGCCGTGTCATAGATGGTGACCTTTCATCACCATCTTACTCCCATTGAGCATAACATCCCTTACACCCACAGTCATGTTATACTAAATCATACTGTTTTACACGCTGTAGGGGGAGGTTGGATACATATAGTAATATCATATGAGCACTCCTGCTCAAATATTTACACTGACTCATAAGACTTAATTGACATATACTGTGACATTTTCATGTATAGAAGTCAAAAGCAAAAACAAAAGAAAAAGAGGAATTTTTTCAGAGAAAGCATGTATAATTTTAAATTTCATTAAGGCCCAACGGGGCCTGTGACTTGAATCTATAGATTCACGCTGCCTCTTTGCACAGAATCCTTTTATTCCAGTCCCCCTGCCTTGGGGAAGGTCTAATTCTTTCTATTGCCATAAAGGAGATTCAACCAGGATTACCCTGATGAGTCTGAATTCCCAAAATGTTTTGCCAACATAGTCCTTGGGGCAATCACATTTACAGACATATATAACTCCATCTGACCTACAGTTTAAGAAATCCCTAATTTCAAAAACCTCCGCTGTTGTTGCACTCTCCACTTGTTTCGTGGTTTTTACAAAGTTACATGCCTTATACCTCCCACATTTAAACATACCAGTAGATTTTGCGTTAAGCCACATAGGGTTAGCACGTGGTCTTGTGTAATGGCTGTGTACCAATCTATCCCTCAAATTACGTCCTTTCCAAAACGTTATACTGGGGACAGGGGGGAGGATGTCAGTAAGATCTTCATCCATGGTCAATATGGGCCAGAATGTCTGTAAGATTTTCCTTATCTCAGACGCTCTATCATCAAATGTGCCTACAATACGGGCAATCTTCTCCTCTGTCTGCTGTGGTCTAGTGGACATCACCAAGTGACGTTTATCCTGACCTCGAGCATAGTGAAAGGCCTCACGTAAAGGTTCCTCAGGGTACCCTCTTGCAGTAAACCTCTTTTTAAGAGTGGCTGCTTGTCTATGGAATTCCGGCTCAGAAGAAACAATTTCTACGTACCCTGAGGTACTGGCCTTTCAGAATTCCCCTCCTCAAAGAGTAGGGATGATAGCTACTCCAGTGAAGAAGGCTATTTGTTGCCGTAGCCTTTCTAAATATGGTGTCTCCAGTTTTTCTCCTTCCTTCCGCACCAATAAATCCAGGGAGGGCAATTCCCCATCTCCCAATTCATATGTAAACTTTAAACCAATGGTATTTTGGGAGTTGAGGATCTCCATGAATGCACGGAACTCCTCCCTGGAACCCGCCCACAGTATAAAAATATTGCCTATGTAGCGGGTCCAGAAGAGGATCTTATCAGTCCACATTTTAGGTTCCCCTGGAAAGACCATGGTGTCCTCCCACCAGCCCAGGAGACGATTAGCCTACAGGGCGCACATGGGCTGCCCATGTGAGGAGAGAGGCAGAGGAGAGAGTCGGAACCGGGCGGCGCACAGGTATCTACTACACCCGGCAGTATATCACTGCAGCCCGAATGGAGGCCAGTTACCATGGTCTAAGGGGAAGGAGTAAGGGGCTCGGCTGAGCCATCTTTTGTTCATTTTATTTTCTCCTTGATCTTATAATGTTAGTGCATTACTCTGTATAACTGGCTAGAGTAAACTTTGCTGATTGGGCAATACAGAGTATACACACAGTAGTTCTGTACACATATTCGATGACAATGTTGGTTTAGGACTGTATAACTAATTTATCATTAACAGTCCTATTGGAATCTGTGGCAGACTCACTTCGGTATTAACCATAGTACCTGTGTATTTTTAACCCCTGATGATCCGTGGCCAAAACCCACGGGGAAACGCGTCGGGTTATTTATGTTTTGTGTTTCTGTAATATCACTTTACTATATGATTTGTGATTGTGTTTTTGAATATTAGTTTGTCACTTTTTGGGTGTTGTTGCCTTAATATTAGGGATCAGTTGGTCCGGGCGATCTATATCTAGTTTGCACCCCATATCTATGGGTGCAAAAAGTGTGAACCTAGAGTATATTTGTTCTGTGGCATTTTTAGCAACGTCCGTGATTAATTAATAATTTACATTGTTCTTGCAGCCAATGGAATCCTGGCCGGAGTGTATACACATGGTATACGTTCCGGCCAGGATTCCAACCGGCCGCACGAAAAACTGACATGTCTTCTGCGGCCACTATTCATTCAGTTCACACTGGAGAGTGCAGCTCCGGCCTCACTCTCCTTTGCATTCTAGCCCGCATCCCAATTCAACAGAAATGAAGATCATCCATCCGGTACTGCCATACCGGCCAGGATGATCTTCACTGACACCGGCCATTCTGTGACCCGGCCATGTCACAGAACGGACGGTGTCATGCGTGGTGTGAACCCAGCCTAAAGACAGAAGCTGGGGATAAAACTGGTCTTTCAAATGAGAAAATCACTTTGTAGCCACTCATTGGTTGACTCATTGATAGATAAAGGTGCTGGAATTTGGGTTTCTTAACCAAAAACAGCTAATATCTTTTATTATTTAAATAAAGTAAGAAGTATACTTCTGTGCTATGTTTCTTTTACTTTACTTTCTTTGAACAGTTGTTACTGTTGCATCACTCCGATGTTTTGCTTGTTGTGTATTGTATATATATAGTACATGTATTTTTAGCCCAGAACATCAGTCCTCCAGAGTCTGTTAGACAATTGTGTCCTTTTCACCTTTTCATTTACTTTACTGCAAGTATCTACAGGTGTTAGGTCACCTCTGTACACTACTTCCCACAACACATCTGTTCTAAGGAGATGTGTAAGCTGCAAAATGTCAAAGCAATTGACATCGACAGTAATTACAGGTCAGATTTTTCACATTTTGATAAAGTTACTTCGTCTTTGTTCAAATCAACTTCATTTTACAATATTAAAAGACACTGATATAAAATATACCTACAAGCATTAAAACCATTGCATGCTTTAACATTACTTTAAAGGAGAAGTCCGGCAAAAATTTTTATTCAAGTATTGTATTGCACCCCAAAAGTTATACAAATCACCAATATACACTTATGGGAAATGCATATAAAGTGCTTTTTCCCTTCACTTACTACTGCATCAAGGCTTCACTTCCTGGATAACATGGTGATGTCACGACCCGACTCCCAGAGCTGTGCGGGCTGTGGCTGCTGGAGAGGATGATTGCAGGGGGACACTAAGGGACACAGGGCACTGGAGGGACACTGAGCATCCCCCCTGCCATCATCCTCTCCAGCAGCCACAGCCCGCACAGCTCTGGGAGTCAGGTCGTGACATCACCATTTTATCCAGGAAGTGACATCACCATGTTATCCAGGACGTGAAGCCTTGATGCAGTAGTAAGTGCAGGGAAAAGAACACTTTGAAAGCATTTCCCGTAATAAGTGTATATTAGTGATTTGTATAACTTTTAGGCTATGTTCACATTACGTGAACATCCGGCCGTTCCGTGACCCCGGCCAGGTCACGGAACAGCCGGTCTTAGCCCGGATCATCCCGGCCGGTACTTAAGTACCGGCCGGGTGATCTTTCCGGCCGCGGAGCTCTGATGCGGGAGCTTACCATAGCCCACAGTGAAGCAAGTGGCCGGAGCCTCTCGCTTCACTGTGTGAACTGACAGGTCTTTCTGCGGCCGGAATTCACTGAATTCCAGCCGCAGAAAACTGACATGTCAGTTTTTTCCGGCGCCGCATGGGATCCCGGCCGGAGCGCATACAATGTGTGTACACTCCGGCCGGGATCCCATTGAAGATAGGCTATGTTCCACCCCGCAAAACTATGGCCGTAGTTCTGTGGCGAGAACTACGGTCGTAGTTTTACTTAGTGTGAACATAGCCTTAAGGGACAAAACAATACTTAAATAAAAATTTTGCCGAACTTCTCCTTTAAGGAAGGGATGGGGAACTTTCGGCCCTCCAGCTGTTGCAAAACTATAATTTCCATCATGATTGGACAGCCAAAGCTGGTTTAAGGCTATGTTCCCACAATGGAAAAAAAGGGCGAATAACTGCGTTTGTTACAAAACAACGGCTGTTATTAATGCTTGTGATCATTAATAGCGTGGACGTTTTTTCCCCCCTTATTCTTACATTGTGGGAACATAGCCCTAGAATGCTTGTTGGTATTTTCTTCCTTTGTTTAAGATTTATATGAAATCTAATAGGATGCCGTTTAGTGAGTATGATTTTCAGATAATATTGTGTGGATGAAATGAATACTTGGGTATCTACTTCACCTTCCCCTGGCATGTCCCTCTTTCTGTTATTCTTAATGGAATGCTGTACTGCCTGCTCGCCATTCTGTTTCCAGATGGGTAATTTCTTTTGTAACCTTACCCTAAGATGAAATAAAGTAAGGTCAAACATATTTAGTCAATAAAATTCTGCATGCATTTAATTATATCTGCTCCAACCCCATATGAAATACTCCAAATACCGAAAGTCATCCGAATATCTCTTATGTGGAATAGAGGTCTGCTGATGGTTACATCTGTCAAGGGAGATTTACACATCTCTCATTCATAATCACAACTAAGAGTGAGCATCAAGATACTCAAAAAGTGTGACAACAGATGAAGACAACTACTTCCATCACAGGAACAAAGGTTACATATTCACCTACAAAGCACTTTTATCTTGTCACTGCGACATTTGGGTTTTTGTTGTGCATGCCCCCTCCCATCTTGTGGTAATCGCAGTGAGAACTTGGTAGCAAGTATCCAGTTCTCTTTAAGGGTTCTTCTGGACAGAAAAAATATTTTAAAGGGAAACTGTCATTTACAAAAGCTGGCCCAAACTGTTTACCTGGCTACATTGCTTTGTAAGTAGTGAGACTACCCATACCTTGTGCGCACAATGACATACCGTATGTCATGTTGTGCCATGTCTAAGCGCTCCATGGTCTTAGAAGCTGAGCGGACAGAATCGCCATTGGGAGCCAGGTGTCAATCACAGCTGCTGAGACTGGTGCTGGTTTCATTTTCCACAGGTTAACCACAATTGCCCATTGACACCCCCTGCAATGTAATAATTCGGTTCTGATTGTGGTGGTTGAAATGATGGCCTCCGGGTCTGCTAATGATAGAGACAGTATAATACTGACAGTGTTTAGTAAATAGTGTTTATTGAATATTGGTTAGCTCACCTCAAATTGTGATGTAAGCAAAAGTGCGCAAATCCAGAGTGGTAGCCAGCCACAATTCTGAGTAAATTAGATAAAGTTGTGGCGGATCCAGCACTTTTCAGAGTATTGGATCTCACAACTTATAGCAGTACAGATGTGGACTATACTAGCGATCTTATGATCTAAGTCCCCTAAGAGGATTAAAAAAAGGAAACTTAAAAAAAAAAAAAAAAGATAAAAAAGGAGTAAAAACGCCATACATAAAAGATGCCGCTGCATTCATAACGACCTGTAACATAAAACTATAAGAATCTTCTTGAAAGCTGTAGAAAACCAGGAACAAGGAAGTGCTGCTGTGTTAGCTGGACGTATATGTACTGAGGGAACAGTAATAGCTGTGACTGAGAAGAGGGCTAAACCAGGCTCAACCCAAGGGGTGAGGCAGCTCAGGACACCTGCAAAACATTGGGGAACAGACTAATGGTGCGTTTACACAGGCAGATTTATCTAACAGATTTTTGAAGCCAAAGCCAGGAACAGACCATAAACAGGGAACGGGTCATAAAGGAAAGACTGAGCTTTCTCCTTTTTTCAAATCCATTCAGGCTTTCGGGCGGCGGCGCAGGGGTTAAAGGGGCTGGGGCCGCTGTGTGTATGGGACCCATTCAAATTCACAGTACTGGATCCGCAGCAGATTTCGCTGCTAACTCGCAGCGTCAAGTCCGCTGCAGATCCGGTAGGTGTGAATGTACCCTAAACGCACCATAAGTGCACCTCAGTCCAGGGGAATGTATGGTTCAACTGAAGAGAAACAGGCTACTGCCCCAAGTAGTCATTGTGTGGGACATGGTACTTTCTGTAACCCTGTAAGATGGCATGTGAAGGAGAGGGAGACTCCCTTTACAAAGCTGAAGACAGGGTTAATACCTAACAAAACTACCTACTTTATTTATGTATAAACTGTATGTTGTTGCTCATATTACCAGTTCCTTAGTAAAGTTATATTTTTCATTAGTCAGTATCTGTCCCTATTCCTGCACACCTCCCAGTACATTACATGCAGAAAAATTGACGAGAGAACACCGGGGGAGCGTGGAGAAGTAAGCATAACATCTTTATTATTTTTTATATATCAATGCTGGCGGCCCTATGGTAGCAAGGGGCGATCTTTGCTTCTGACCTGGGCCGGGATCTGCGCCGTAATGGCGCTGATCCCAGCTCGGCACGCTATTGTTTTCGGCTGCAGCAGCCGAAAGCAATCGAGTGCCGATCTCATTGATCTTTGCAGTATTACTATACTGCATAGATCTCAATGAGACATCAGTGTTCTTATACTAGAAGCCCCCCAGGGGGGCTTCTAGTGTAAGTGTAAAAAGAAAAAAACTGTGTTATTATTAATAAAAAGCCCCCTCCCCTAATAAAAGTCTGAAGTCACCCCCCTTTTCCCATGTTATAAATAATAAATAAACATGTTTGGTATCGCTGAGTGTGAAATCGCCCAAAATGTTAATTTATTTAATTCCTGATCTCGCACGGTAAACGGCGTAAGCACCAAAAAATCCCAAAGTGCAAAATTGTGCATTTTTGGTCGCATCAAATCCAGAAAAATTATAATAAAAAGCGATCAAAAAGTTGCATATGCGCAATCAAGGTATCGATAGAAAGTACACATCATGGAGCAAAAAATGACACCTCACACAGCCCCATAGACCAAAGAATAAAAGCGCTATAAGCCTGGGAATAGAGCGATTTTAAGGAACATATATTTGTTAACAAAGGCTTGAATTTTATATATTGTTGTAATCGTAACGACTTGAGGAACATATATAACAAGACAGTTTTACCCCAGGGCAAACGGCATAAAAAGAAAAAAAAATTCAAAAATGCGTTTTTTTTCCATTTTCACCACACATTGAATTTTTTTCTGGTTTCACAGTGTACTTTATGCAAAAATTCAGCCTGTCATTGAAAAGTACAATTAGTGGCGCAAAAAGAAAAAAAAGGGTCATGTGGGTTTCTAGGTGAAAAAATGCAAGGGCTATGGCCTTTTAAGCACAAGGAGGTAAAAATGAAAACACAAAAATTGAAATTGGCCCGGTCCTTAAGGGGTTAAGGAAACATCATATATCTATCTGTGCTTCACTAACAGGGAATAATGCTTTAATTCTATAGTACAAAGAGTCAAAGAGGCTTTCCTGAGCTCCTGAAGTGCAGCACCTCTTTACTCCCCCTCCCAGACCTGATCCTGCTTGGGACTCAGCCTCCAGGCATCAATCAAGCAGACAGGAGGGAGATGAGGTATTCCAGCTTCAAACTCTGATTGACGCTCATTTCTTGTGCCTTCATAGGACATGATTAATCCTTGGCCACATGAATGATTGCTGCATGCAGCCCATTCAGTGTATGGCTATGTTCTCCCTTTAGGAACATATAAGACATAAGACAACCACCCTTCCCAATATTTTTCTGAAGTTGGAATATAGCCTATCATTGTTGGGTGCATGGACAATGTGTACATAACAACAATGCATCAAATGGGCTGCACAAAGGATCCAGTCACCCCATGTAAAAGGACCCTTAGAGGGAACATTGGACTTTGAAGGAGAATTTTGGAAGTGTCTTATATGAAAAATTGTGCTCAAGCAGGTGATAAAAAGAAAATAAAACTAGTTTCTCACCTTTTTGGCTCACCTACTGGCACCAATATCACAGATCTCTGATATGCTGCACATAACTTCCAGGGTGAGCATGTGTAATTGCCTGCTCAGCCAATCAGTAACTGAGAAGGAATACCATAGCATCAACCTGGAAGTGCTGTGTTTTGGTATTTAAAAAAAAAAATGATGTTTTTTGTAAAATCCACAAGCAATGTTGGACAAATAAGTAATTCCTGATATTGTAAGCTTTAGCTGACATCTCTGCTCCATTGGAACCTGTTTGTGACTGTACAAATAACACCTTATGGCTATGTTTCCACCATGTCTTTTTAGTTGAAATAACATTCATTATTTTAGAATGATAGATGTATATAATAATCATGATCATTTTTAACAGCTGACATTATCAAAAACGTACCTTTTCCACTTAAAGTGACTGTACCACCAGGCCCAGGCTGAAGCACTGGAGGCGGGCCGACCCACCCCCAGTGGGAAGAAACTCCAGCCCCTCTATGACGTGACTCCATTAGAATCAATGGAACCCTATCATAGAGGGGCTGGGGTTTCTTCCCACTAAGGGTGGGTCGGCCGCCTCCAGTGCTTCAGCCTGGGCCTGGTGGTACAGTCACTTTAAAAAAGTTACTACTTAGGATGGTGTCAAATCAGTGTGACCTGTCTGGAATTGGCCTATGTATAAAAAAGGCACACCAGTTGAGTAGTTGCAAAGTGATAGGTGTTGATTCATCCATTTCACAATTTAAATGTGATTATATTAATGTGATGATATTGAATGAATAGTTTAGCAATGTTTTGGGCTAAGCCCTTCCTTACACTTTTATTGGTGCTGGGTCTCAGTTATATTGTATAAGGTCAAGTAGGCCTTTGCAGTAGAGGTTTCATTAGCACCAGTCCTTGTCCACTGTGGGGCATGACCAATTCCTGTGTGGCGAAAACACAGCAAATTCACACATACTATGCCATGAGTTGCTCTGGTTTTTGCAATGCAATTTTTGGCCACGTGGCTTATGCAGATGTAACATATTCAAACAATCTGCTCCTTCTGAACAGGCTGAAAAGTCAAAAACCACATTGGGAAAAAAAAACACAATGATAAAAACAGGCGTATAATAATGTTTCCAAAGTATTCTTCCTGAAGCCACATATATGATTGTGATAATGACGATGGGAAGCAGTGTTCTCAACACAGTCATCTGAATGTCATATGTATAACTTTGGCCTAATTGTGGATTTATGTGGCTAACAAGATGCAGGCATTGGAGATGCTCTTGATGTCTGTGATTACCATGATGAATTGTAACTGCTTTATTTCCCTTTATAATGACAACAGGTAATATAACATGTTGTTCTCCTGTCTTTTGATCTTCCTTTTAGTCATTTGGCACATGTTTGCAATTAGTGTCATTTCTAGCTCGCATTTTTATGTGTCTTTTTATTATTTCTCTCCAATGTCATGATTTTTGAATACGTTCAGTGCAACATACAGTATATGTTACAGCACTGCTGAAGATGTGGCATATAAAAGGCAGTTAAAATACAATAAATTAGATGTTTTCTTTTATGTTTGTGGTAATGTTATTTTATCGACGATGTATCTGTTCGAAACGCATTTTGTTTCTGTCTAACCTGCCAGTGGTCTGCTAAGAAAACCTAAGGCACCAGTGTACAACCGTGCTATGCAAATAATGGCCATAAGTTGCATAATACAGCTGTGTTTCATTCCCAAAAAGCGGCCATAAAATTAAAAGACAGACGTTTTGGGAACATAGCCTGAGATTTACAGTTTATTGTTAAAATAAATAGAAACCTGACAAAATATAATAAGGACAGATAGACAAATATATCTATATCTATAAATGTGGGAGGAATGTCTACCTCCATTTGGCCGTTCACTCCATTTGGTGGTGCACCATCTTCTGTGGGTGTTTTAAGCAGAGACTACATGAATCCTGCATGCCCAGTGTGTAGGCTTAGTATTTGCAGCCAGTTTACAGTATAGGACATCTCCCTGAAGTTCATCTTACAGTGGCAACATGGTACATACTATCTGATCAAATGGGTTGCTAAAAACCTTATTTTAAAAAAAAAAAAATTAAAATTTGCCATTCTAAATATACAGCATTTTTTAGCAATTGTATCACGCTGTTGAACTCTTCTGTTTTTGTCTATATCTATAAATAGATTTCTGTTTTCCAGTTCATTTTATATAACGTCCTCAATTGTGCTGATATGGTTCCCAGCTGCACAGTATAGATCTACTGTGCAGCTCCCCAAGGCTACCAGCCGTGCCTGCAGTGGTAGCTTTACATAGGGAAAAAAGAAGTTGCTGTCCCTGTCCCGGCCTTGTGCACTGGATTAACCTCTTAAGGACAGAGACAATTTTCGTTTTTGCGTTTTTGATTTTTCCTCCTTGTGTTTAAAAGGCCATAGCACTTGCATTTTTTCACCTAGAAACCCACATGAGCCCTTTTTTATGCGTCACTAATTGTACGTTGCAATGGCAGACTTAATTTTTGCATAAAATATGCTGCAAAACCAGAAAAAAAATATATGCGCTGTGAAATTGAAGAAAAACCCTGCAATTCTTTTTCTTTGGGGGGGGGGGGGCTTCGTTTTTACGCCGTTCGCCCTATGGAAAAACTGATGTGTTATATATGTTCCTTCAGTTGTTACGATTACAACGATATGGAAATTAACTTTTATTTTATTTGATGGCTTATAAAAAAATAAAACCTTCTGCAGAAAAAAAATGTTCCTTAAAATTGCTCCATTACAATGCTTATAACGCTTTTATCCTTTGGTCTATGGGGCTGATTGAGGTGTCATTTTTTGCGCCATGATGTCTTCTTTCTATCGGTACCTTGATTGCGCATATGCGACTTTTTAATCACTTTTCATTACAATTTTTCTGGCTTTGATGCGACCAAAAATGCAAGCTTTTTGGCGGGTCTTTCTGCTTACGCCATTTACCGCGCGAGATCAGGAATGTGATAAATTAATAGTTCATGTGATTACGCACGCACCAAACATGTTTATTTATTCATTTATTTTTTATTTATAAAATTGAAAAAAGGGGGTGGTTCAGACTTTTATTAGGGGAGGGGGTTTTGTATTAATGAAAACACTTATTTTTTTTTACACTTCCACAGCAATTAGAAGTCTGCCTCGGGGACTTCTAATACAACTTCACTGATCTCTCATAGAGTGTACTTGTATTACATAGCACGATCCATGAGATGAAGTGCTGTATTGCTTTGGGCTGCTGCAGACCAATGCAATAGAACACTGAGCCGGGATCAGCGTCATTCTGATGCTGATGCCCGGCCCGGTAAGATAAAGGGATCCCGGGGGTTGGGGGGGGGGGATCCCACATAGAAGGCAGTTAGATGCAGCTGTCATATTTGACAGCTGCATCTAACTGTCTTAATTAGCAGGAGTGGCGATCGCCCACTCCTGCTAAAAGCCGTGGTCTCGTGCTGCAGATAGCAGTCGGGATCACGGCAGTTCAGAGCGGCATATGTCCTTAAGAGGTTAAAACTTCATTTCCCCTTACGTAAGGCTATTGTTGCTGAGGTGGCTGGTAGCCTTAGTAGATCTATACTGTGCAGCTGGGAACCATATCAGCACAATCATCCTTATTTGTTCCCTTTAAAGGGGAACTCCACATAAGGAAAAAAAATTCAAAAGTACATTAAAAGTTACATAGATGTGTCTATATAATGTATTACCATATCTGTAAGGTTCTGCCACACTGGTAGATGATAGAAATCCAGGAAGTGAAGAAAAATGGCCTCTGTGCCAATCCACATTGTCTCCTGCTCCCACTGCTCTCCCACCTTAGGAGGCAAATCTTCCATGCCTCTGTCTCACATTGTGTGTGTTTGCTGAGATCAGGCTGATGATGCAGACAGGGGGCAGAGTGTGTTGTCATAGGAGGCTTGGCTGGATCCCCCAATTCCCTGAATGATTCACCATCTCTGACCATCTCTGCACCAGAAGCAGGTGCAGCAAGGACTGTGGACTGTGATGAACAGCTGAGGGAAAGCATTGCATTCTGGAACCAGTACTGCATTCTGGGAACTGCTCAACCAGGAAGTACAGAAACACAATACAGAACAACCCCCCCCCCCCCCCCCCAAAACAAATTGATTTTTGGTAGTTTTAAAACTGAGATAGATAGGTAAGTAATGCATTATGCTTCTTTAGAAGTTTCATTTTTTTAACCTCTACCTGGAGTTCCCCTTTAAGGTTTTCTTCCCCTTCCCCTATTCAGCAAAATACTAGGCTATGTTTACACTACAAAAAAAGAAAAAAAGGCGCCTGTGTCATATTTCATTACTGAAAAAGTAGAATGCAGAACTTCCTAGGGCTGCCTCCAACTTCTGTCACTGGTAGCCAAATGCTGCACGCTCAAGCTTGGACAAACCCGAGCGTGCTCGAGGTTCACTCATCTCTAATATCATCGTCTTCTTGTTATTATTATTATTAATAAACCCTTCAAGACTCGGCCCAAAATGACCCAAATGACTGCGGCAATTTTCATTTTTGCATTTTCGTTCTTTCCTCCTCCCCTTCTAAGAGCTCTAGCATTTTCATTTTTCTATCTACAGGGCCATGTAAGTGCTTGTTTTTTACAGGAATAGTTGTACTTTGTAATGGCGTCTTTCATTATACCATAACATGTATGATGGAACCTCAAAATTATTACTTATGAAAATAATAATTTGTGAAAAAAAGAATGCAATATTGTAACTAGAGATGAGCGAACCACGAGCATGCTTGAGTCCATCCGAACCCGAGCGTGCAGCATTTGATTAGTGGTGGCTGCTTAAGTTGGATAAAGCCCTAAGGCTATGTGGAAAACATGTGTATAGTCATTGGCTGTATCCATGTTTTCCAGACAACCTTAGAGCTTTATCCAACTTCAGCAGCCACAGCTAATCAAATGCCGAACGACCAGGTTTGGATGGACTCGAGCATGCTCGAGGTTCGCTCATCTCTAATTGTAACTTTTGGGGGGTTCCTGTGTCTACGTAATGCACTATATGGGAAAAGTGACATGATACCATTATTCTATAGGTCATTCCAAACACAACCATATGCAGATTTTCCAATTTTTTTTTTATGTAATCCTTTTTTTTTGCAAGTAATCATTGTGACTCGTATAACGGTTTTAGTTTTTCACCTATGGGGTGTATGTAGTGTCATTTTTTGCGCCATGATCTCTTGTTTTTACTTATACCATATTTGTGTAGATCAGATGTTTTGATCACTTTTTACGCTTTAGGCATAGCATTGATTAGTGTTACAGGCGCTCTGCTCATTGAGCCTGCCTGTGGCAGGCTCAATGAGCAGTGCGCCAATCGGACCGCACGGAGGAAGGTAAGAGACCTCCAGCAGAGCGATTGGGCCCCCCTAGTCATAATGTGGGAGTCCTAATCGGTAAATGAAAGGATCTGCTCCGGATCTGTGATCACAGCATTTAAGGGGTTAATGACAGGCTGCAGTGCGATCGATGCAGCCTGACATTAACGGTGAAGGTCTGGATGCTGGTTGCAGCCGGCCCCCACCTGCTATGAAGCCTATGTGTCCCTATGGACCTTACCCTTGCGTCTGCTCTGACCCAAAGTTTTAGATGAGGTGCTTTTTAAAACTACAAACTGTTTAACCGATCTTCATTTTTCTGCTTGTCTAGTTTGCCAAGTAGAGTCAGGACAGGGGCAGATATTTTTATGGTTACTAATTAGGTAATTTCTGTCAGTAAATCACACTTGTATTTTTGCCTTTAGATGATAATGGATTATCTAGCTCTTTGACACTTTCATTAAAGCTTCAATAGAATAGCTGCACGGTTATTAGCATACCTAGAAATTTTTCTCACGCCACAAAGGTAGAAAAATTGCTATTTATGAATACAGCAATGAAAGGGGTGGCTATGTTCCCTGCGGGAATGTCACAGAATTAGAGATGAGTGAACCTGGAGCATGCTCGAGTCCATCCGACCCCAATCTTTCGGCATTTGATTAGCGGTGGCTGCTGAAGTTGGATAAAGCCCTAAGGCTATGTGGAAAACATGGATATAGTCATTGGCTGTATCCATGTTTTCCAGACAACCTTAGAGCTTTATCCAACTTCAGCAGCCCCAGCTAATCAAATGCCGAATGTTTGGGTTCGGATGGTCTCGAACCCGAACCCGGTTCGCTCATCTCTACACAGAATCCTTTTGGTATAAACAGATATCATTCATTTTTTTATTTTGAGGCAAAATATTTATTAGGTAATGTGGCACACACAAAATGGCTACAATCTGCAGACCCGGTACACAGCATGTTGGTTTCCCACTCTTAGTGGTCATAGTTTCCCTAACAGCATAACAGATGCAGAACACTTTACACAATCTCTTTTTAGGTCTAGTGGCCAGGTAGCACCCCAGATGGCTGCTGGCTGTTGCTCAATAATTGTGCTCCCCTGTATCTGAAGAAGACTATCCATCCACCACACCATGACTATTGGGACATTATTTGTGGGGTTTTCAAAGGCACAATATGATATCCTAGTGATTTCAGGGGTTTTGGGGATTATCCAATGGGGGTCAGAGTTTGAGGCCATAAATTAGCCACAGGCTAATGAGGGGGATAAGAATCTGTAGTACTGCATATATTGTAGAATGTTATGAAGAAATCTTAATTCTCCTGACAGTTGGCAGAGGCAACCAGCAGGTTTATAAATATAAGAGAGATATGTATAGGCACTACTAGGAAAAAACACATTTGTTACCATATTCCTAAAAGGTACTGAGATAAATGGCCAGCATTGCTGGTCTAGGGACCTAAGATGTTCCCACAAGACAGTTAATTGTTCAAGTTGTGCCACTGTATTAGGGCTGTGTTGGTTTTATCTGTAAGGCCTGTACTATAAATATGGCATGGATAGCACTTGTGTTATGGATAGGGAGATTCAGAGTAGGTCTTTGTTAGTAGTAAATAAGTGTGATACTTCAGTTCTGACTTATTTTTGGAGGAGCGCCCATCCTGGAGGTGGAGGCCCATCTAAAGCCAGTATCAGGAATTATGGAGTGTTTAAAAGGCCTAAAGAATGTAGGAAAGACATTAAGCTTTACATGGTAAAAGTCACTTACCTGGATAAATTGTGGCCCGGTGTGGCAGCATCTTTGGTACCTTTAGGTTAAGTGGCAACTATTGATCTCAGTTGGCCAATGCCAAGTTATCTGTGCAAGGGCAGAGATCTGCTCCTTAACCCCTTCAAGCCCGAGCCCTTTGATGCACAAAAGTCCGAGTCAAATTAATGCAATGTTCCTCCCCGCCTTCTAAGAGCCATAGAACTTTTATTTTTCCACCTACAGGGCTGGTTGGGGTGTCATTTTTTGTGCTATGATCTCTAGTTTTTATTAATATCATATTGGTGTAACAGAAAATTTTTGATCACTTTTTATAAATTTTTTTCTGATATATAATATACAAAAATCAGCAATCCAAAAAGATGAAGGAGACCGCACTTACAAAAGGAATATCCACTTTTAATCACACCAATACAAACTCATTAATCTTGATGTGTGTTTTTTTTTTCTTTGTGTACTGTGCGGGAACAATAATGTCTTAATAGATGGGACAATTCTGACGCTACGATATGTAATATGTTCATTTATTTAATTTTTTTAATATATATTTATTTTTATAATGGGCAAGTGGGTATATTAAACTTTTATTGGGAGGGGGGGTTAAAAGGTTTTTTTTAATACTTTTAAAATCTTTTTTTTACTAAACTTTTTTTTCCACTTTTTTTCACTGTAAATTATGCAATCATTAGATTGCATATACTGATCTATGCTAATCCATAGCACAGCATAGATCAGTGTTATTGGCGATCTATGTATAGAGCCTGCCTGAGAGCAGACTCTATACACAGATCGCCAAACCGACAGGATGGAGGTGAGTGACTTAACCCACGCCCGTCGGTACATGTGATCGGGACCCCCGCAGCATGTACTCAGCTGACAGGTGCTCTGTGTGTGTGCGGGAGAGATTTGGCTGCTGAGTTTTGTCAGGGCAAATGACAGGCGCTCTGTACGGAGCAGGCAATTCTCTCCTGCACACACACAGAGCGCCTGTCAGCTGAGTACAGCTGCTTGCAAAAGATGCGGAGACCGGGGCCAGCGCCGCAGCAGGAGTACACCGGGGGGTGAGTAATCTGTGTATCAAAGTGATTACGCAAGGAGGTGGGGCCAAGGGGATCGGCATGATTACACTGGGAGGGGGGCCGGGGGGATCGGCATGATTACACAGGAGGTGTCTGCTTCCTCCTCCCCACTGACAGGCCCTCTCTGGAACAGGGTGTCATGTGACATCCTGTGCTCAGAGAGGGCCGTTTGTAAGGCTCTGATAGCTTTCTATGTACTGTACATTACTAGCTAGAGGCCGGCTGGGTCGGGGAAGTCACTACACTTCCGGTCCGGTGACGTCACGAAACCACGTGACTAATGTAAAAATAGAAAGAAAGAGCCAAAATTCGTAACAGAAACCAATGGGACATGTCAATTATATTACAAGACAAATGCATAGGGTAAATGTCAAAATAACCTGGAATACCCCTTTAAACTTAGAGCAACATTTGTGTTGTTCTATAAGGTACCCTTCAGCCCATTACTTTCCCTTTTGGCCCCACCAATCTACTACCCCATAGCCCACTGGTTTTATGGGACTTTTTTATAAGCTAGGAGGTAGCCTCTCTGACCTTTCCTGGCATTTAGTCTCACACAGCCCACACTACCACAGGTATGGATCCCTCAGGGCTGAAGTCTTAAACCACCCACGCAGTTTTTCCAGAGTTAGCTGCACAAAGGGCTGAATTCTCACTCAGCCCACACAGTCTGAGATTGTTTTCCCCTGGGGTAAAAGACTCACACAGCCCACATGGTCATTCAGCTCATTCAATTGCTTCTGGACCACATTAGAAATGTATGATCTTTTTTAAGCATATTTTGCCTTTGAAACACCTTAACTCCTTAGCGTCTCATGACGTATCTGGTACGTTATGTTGCCAAGGGGGTTCAGAGAGGGTCGTGCCGTGACCCTGCTATAAACTGCTATCTGCCGCTAATTAAGACATAAACTAACATTTACATTTAAATGCTTTCTAAAGCTCCATCCTTGGTGTCTAGTGGACGGATCCCCTCCCCCGCGTGATGTGATTGCAGAGGGTGATCCATTTGTCTTACCCGGTCAGGCCTCAGGCCAGGGCCAGGGGGACTTCTAATTAATGTATGTGACAAAAAAAGTGTTTTTATTTATAAAAAAAATCACTTTCCCTAATAAAAATTCGAATCACCTCCCTTTTCCCATTTTATAAATAAAAATAAATAAAGAAATAAACATATTTGGCATTGCTGTGTGCCCGAACTATTAAATTAACACATTCCTGATCATGCACGGTAAATGGTGTAAGCGCAACAAAAAGGCCAAAGCATAAAACTGCTGATTTTTGGTTGCATCAAATCCAGAAAAATTGTAAGTAAAGTGCAAAAAAATTGCATATATGCAAGCAAGGTACCGATAAAAAGTACAGATCATGATGCAAATAATTACACAGCCCCATACACCAAAAAATAAAAGTGTTATAAGCCTGGTAATAGAGCAATTTTAAGGAACATTTAGTTTTTTTAAAAAGGTTTTAATTTTTAAAAGCTGTTAAATAAATAAAAGTTATACAAGCTACATATCATTGTAATTGTACACACTTAAGGAACATAGATAACAATTAAACAATTAAAATTGTGTTTTATTTTCAAATGCACAGTGCAAATCATTTTTTTCTTGTTTCGCAGCATATTTTATGGAAAAATTAAGTCTGTCATTGCAAAGTACAAAAAGTGGCGCAAAAAATAAAGGCTCATGTGGGTCTGTAGGTGAAAAAATGCAAGTGCTGTGGCCTTTTAAACACGAGGAGGAAAAAACTAAAGCACGAAAACGAAAATTGGCTCCGTCCTTAAGGGGTTAAACACCTAGATAGAATATAGATTGTTAAATAAATTCACTTCTATGTACATTGTATTAGTCCTATATAGGTCTTCAATACTATTTTAATCCTAAATTGCCAAAAATATTTATAATCATACACAGCAAAAGTCATAAATCTCAGTCCCACTCACATCTTACAGTAGAACCTGCTTAATGTAGGACTAGCATTGGAGAAATGTGTGGTACCCTATGGACATCTGATGCTGTAAAAACTACTTCTTCTACAATGCAGTAGGGCAGGTAGTTTCAATTTATATTTATAGGGTTTCCTATTTAGGTCCCAAAGCTCGCAACAGAGTGAGGACCAGAGGGACTACGTATCAGGGAGGTTTGGTGCTCTCCCCACTAGGAGGCACCCCTTGGCAACGGGCTTCCTTCTCTGGAGAGAGGGATATCTGGCTATTCCCATGTTTTGAGACTCGTAACTGAGGCTCCACGGACCCCTTTTTTGCATATTCAAATTTTGTAGGGGGAAATCAGTGGAGACTCGTAAATGAGTACTCCTTTGGATTTTTTCACTGTTCTCCCTGAGTTCAGTGATTGTTGAGTTTCAATTTATAAGAATTTATGTAAGCAGTGTATCTATCGACATCATGTCAACTGACTACAATAGAACCAGCAGAATCATGGCTGTACATTGAGTTTCACACTCTCAAACAGTGCTAATTTGGTATCCTATTTGCAATGGAGGAGATTTGCTAAGCCTTAACAAACACGATTTGTCAAATTATGACAAATTTTTGCCCTGGGGCTTAATTGCTTAAACTTTAACTCACTATACCCTTACATTCAGTATATATTTTCTGAGATTGTAGCTTCATGACCTGTCACAAACCTTTTACAAACCCGCTAATGATTATTTGAAGTCTATTCCCGGGCACCGGTCCAGCCTGAAGCACTGGAGGTGGGCCCGCTGGCCCCCAGTGTGACAAAACCCCCTTCCCCTCTGTGAAGTGGTTCCATTGATTCTAATGGAGCCACGTCACTGAGGGGGGGGGGGGGGTTCCGTCTAACTGGGGGGAGGCGGGCCCACCTTCAGTGCTTTAGGCTGGGCTGATGCATGGGAATAGACCGTCGCTGTGCGTAAGATTCAGGCGACAGTGCAAAAAAAGGAACCCAGCACCGCTACCTGATCGTACATTTGCTTTAACAAATTTGTTAAGAAAAACAACAGCACATCCAAATGTAATGCGCGGGTGTAGGCAGCCTAGAAACCTCGGTTATGGGTTAATGATTTATAAAAACAAAGCACTCCTCCAGTAACATTGATTTCAGTGATTTATCCAATCATTAGCAGGATACAGACAGCGCATTGTTGCAATGGTTTCTTTAAACGTTGCGCTGTCTGTATCCTGGAATAAACCATCAATTAAAGACAGAGACAATAACTGGCGCACCCGCACTTGCATATGAATTGTACAAATTTATAACAACTTTATTATTATGCATACATCAAAACAAATGACAAATGGACATACAATTAAAAATAACTAAAAACCCATTAAATGGTTTACCCTTATTGGGTTTTTAGGTGTTTTTAATCACATGTCCATTTGGCATTTGCATGCGTAATAATAGCGTAAGTTGTTATCGATTTTTTTTTTTCCCCGCCAGTTATTGTTTCTCTGTCTTAAATTGATGGTATGTTCTGTGGTTGGAGCATAGGCAGCATCCAAATAATATTTTTAGCAAAAATTTGTAGCAAATAAAAATTGTATCCTGGAATAAATCACTAAATCAGCAAAGAAAAAATGGGTATTTATAACAAAAGAAGAGATCAGGCCCTAGCTATCTTAGATATTAACTAGTCTTTGTTCCCTACCCACACAAGTACAATTGTACATCATATCCTCATTGCAGCCAGATTATCATTGGCACGTGCATGGAAACTGCCTAATCCTCCTACAATAGCGGAAGTAATTAGTCGTGTTAATTCTCAATGTGCTTATGAACTTTTCTGTCTCATTATCCAACTTAACGACTATAAAACGTTGGAAAAAATGGTCCTTTTCACTCTTTACGAAATAATTTAACATATGTCTACTTGATGAATCATTATGTCTATCTTATATTGGCTTGTATACATACGTTATGCTTTGGTTTGTTTCTTATTGTTTAGGCCTTAATTATAGGCCATATTGTATATTTCTTGAAAAAATTCAATAAAAATTAAATAAAAAAAAAACAACTCTAAATTCTTTTTGCTTTACTGGAGGAGTACTTTGTTTTTATTTAATAAATTAGTCATCCATGAGCACCACTTACAGCAAAGTGCCGCAGACGTATGCACCTCATGGTCCTCAAATCATGACCCTCTTCTTCCTTTATGAATGTCATGCCATTTCCTTCCTTCCACTAGATAAAAATCTAAATGGGATCTAGATGGGATCTAATGGGATCTAGATGCTGAATAGACAACTAATATTCAGAACTGATGCTCATTGATCCTAGTCTGCGTGCACAGTCTATGCTTATAATAAACTTTAGGATAAAGAGAAAAAATTGTGTATCATTGCTTTTATTTCTCACCTAGACCTCTTTGTTAGAAATGCCTAATGCCATTATTGGTGCTCCTAGCCATATGCTTGCACTATTAGGAATTTTTTGCCCCCTACAGTATTTTGTGTTGTTGTTACCCCCATTTACTATGCATTGCTAATGTTTTTTATATCACAAACTTCATACATTGTAAAAAAGTAAGCAAATTTATGGCATACATATGACCATGTTTTTCCATATAAAAAAAGCCCCTGTTTAGTTCCCCAGATGGCATGAACCCATTTCATCCACAGCAATTGGCTGCAGCATGTCTCGAACCGTGACAGTGCTTCATTAGGGACGGTAAAAAGGGGCGCCTGGGTGTAATAGAGCTGGGTGGCCTAAGAGCTGAATGACCGGGGTGAGTATAGTATATTTTATTATGTTACACACCAAGAAGGCAGAAGTTTGTTTTTTTAATTAAGTATGACAGTCCAGAGGAAAAAATCGTAAGGATTATTTCAAGTGGGTCAGGGTCATGCAAAAAATACAGCTTAGTACTAATGTAAAGCAAACAAGAGGAATCCTTCACTAGTGTGCAATGCTTTAATTTCTAAGTATGTCATACAATAGATTGGTGGCATATGCTATTGCAGAAATATTAATAATTGTTCCGGTTAATTTCAGTGGATGATTTCTTACATACTGGTATTACGAACACACAATATCATGTAGTCCAATGAATATCATTCTAGTACCAGCTGAAAATTATAGTTAAAGGGAATCTGTTGGATAGTTTCCCATAGTATCTTATCACAGAGCCAGGTGGCGGTTAAAAGCACCATCACAGGCATATCTTTATATCTGAAAACCAAAGGAACAATCCAGCATGATGGTATTCCAGTAAAAGCATTACTCCTTTATTTCTAAATCAATATCCAGTACAGGAGACTGTATGTGACACATTTTGGCCCTAAACGGCCTTAGTCACAGTATCTAAACTCTAACATGATAGCGGGAATATTAAAATACTGCATTACTATAATGTTACAGTTTAGATATATAACCGTTTGAGGCTAAAACACGTCAGACATGTTTTCCTTTGTACTAGATGTACTTTGAGTAGGAAGAAATAAAGGAGTAGTACTATTCCTAGAATACTGTTATGGTGCATTCTTTCCATTCTCTAGGGTCTGTTGGTGTGGCTTTTCAGTGTTCAATTCTTAGGATCCAAGTATTAACAGGTAAGCTGGAAGGAAAGAGTTAATAGTTTATATCTGTGGGCAGAGCAATTTATGTTTCTTTATATATGCAAATGAGTACCAAGGGTCCACAAGGTGTGTCTAACTACCTCAAGTGCCCAACTTTTCCATCCCCTGTTGGTCATTGTTTCCTTCTGCATTTAAATGACAGCCTCTATGTTGTGTGCTGGAAGGGATGGGCATACTGGGCACTTAGGGCAAATAGTCCTGCCCTGTGGATCCTTGCTATTCATTTGCTTATAAGAAAACTACAAATTGCTTGGCTCACAAGCAGACAATCACAGTTTTAACCCCTTCCTGGCAGTGTGATTATTTACACTATATGAAACCATCTGACAGATTCGTTCTAAAATAAAAGTATCCAAGCTTTTTCTTTTTTGTACCAAATGGCTCAGAAGACTATAATGTTCTACCTATCCGTGGAGTTAAAGGAGACCTGTCACCCCCGTGCCGGGACGAAGGCCGCCCGACCCCCACCGCTAGAGACCCTTATACTTACTCTCTCTCCAAGAGCCAAACGGAGAGCCATTCATTCTCTATTGGCATGGGACTCATCTCTGCAGCGCGTGTCAGGCTTCCGACGGGGATATCCCTGTCCCGGGACCGGCTCCAGGCGCGGGACTTGGAGAAAAGGGGTAAGTATAAGGGTCTTTAGTGGGGGGTTGGGCGGCCTTGGTTCCCTTTAAACCTAATAAATGCTTCATGCCAGACAATATTGATACATGGGTGAAGATGGTTGCCGGTGAAAAGGTTGAGCAACATGTTATCTGTCCACATTCTTGATGAAATGTGCTAATTCTCAGAAATTATTTGGACTTTGCTTTATACTTTTACTTTTCATTTTCGGTACTTTCAATTTTAACTTACAGAAAAATGTGGTCAACCACATTTTTGTGTACGTAAAAAAGAGGATTTGTTTCAATCTGCCTTTTTTAAATAATTTATTTTATTATTACTGTATGTAGGTCAATGGGAAATGGATTCTGCAGTATGGCATTCAGCTGCAACCGTTTTACCATCTGTTTAATCCGCTTTTTTTCTTTTTTAACATATACATTAAACGGAAACAAAAACGCAGTGTGAACCTAGCCTATATACTGTATCTGTGGTGTTATATTATACAAATGGTAATGTTCTGTAACATATTTAATGTAGCAATATAAAGTATTCTTTTTTGTAAATGTCCCTTTAAATTAGTAAAAAAAAAAAAAAATTCTGCCATTGCCAATAATAAAATGAATAATTAAATAAACCCCCATAAACACTAAAATAAGAGGATCTACAATGAGATTTATTTCTGAAAGCTGACACTAATTGGACAATTGAAAGTGCTTCCCTTGAGCCATTCCATGTCACAAATCATGTCAAATATGAATTACATTGTATTCTGTCAAAGAACAGAATATGCACATAGCTCCTTCCCGTCAAATAAAATTGAAAGTCAGAAATGGGATGCATCTCATAGCAAACACTAGCTTAAAGCCATGGAACACTAACTCTGCTATTATAGTGGGCGCGCTTAGTGTACTCCTCTGTCAAGCTTCTCCGTAGCAGTTTGATACAAAGCGATATTTTGGCTCACCTAAGGAGTGTTTGTTTCTTTAGGGGAAAGAATAAAACATCTTTTGTCCCATTAGATGAGTAGGTTATAGGAAAGCATTTGTGGCAGAAAATAGTAATGTTCTGCCATTTTAGCTGACAACTTGAAATGTAACCACTTAAGATCTGAAATGAAATGTAATACAAAATATCACTTTTCTAAAAACATTATTTAATCTAATAAAAATGGAGGATTGTTGTCCTAAAAACTTAATATGCACTGACATCTGAAAGCTATTAAGGAAGCAATTTTTGAACACGCAGACGTAAGACATTCATAACATAACAATTGGTGAATACAGATAGATTATGTAAGATAGAGAAAGAACAGATACCAGAGTCATATCCATGTATGAAAACATGATGACATACTGTACATTACAAGTAATAGCTTCTATTACTTAAACAAATTGCTCAAGGCAAAGGAAAGATTTTGCATTTACTTGTAATTTTACCCTTAACTTTCCTTGCATCCAAAAGGTTACAAAATGTATTGCTTTCCAGGTAAAGTAACGTATCCAAATGAGGAGTTCAATGACTTCAGAGGTCCCACGGCACATCTGTACTTCAATGAAATAGGCTTATGCTGCTAAATAATATAGTTTAGGACAAATCTAAGGATTTTCCAATAAAATTTTACGTTAAAGGAGCTCACAAAAATATATGCATATATGTACGCATATGTACTGTGTTTCCCCGAAAATAAGGCATCCTCCTTAAATAAAACACCCCAACTAATCTACAAAGTAGCCCAAAGTAAGGCACCCCCCCCCCAAAAAAAAAATAAAGCACCCCCCCAAAAGCAAGGCACCCTCCAAAAGTAGAGTCGTCCACAACTACCTGGCGGCACTCACCCCCTCCCTCCCCATGATTGTCCCATGCCACTCACCCTACCGTCTCCCTACTGTGATGCTCACCCCTTCTCTCCCTCTCGTTCTGCTCACCCCTCCTCTCCCTCCCATGCCGCTCACTCCTCTGTCTCCCTCCTGTGCTACTCATCCCTCCGTCTCCCTCCCATGCCTCTCACCCCTCTCCATCAACGTGCTTCGTGTGGTGTGAAATAAGACACCACCCGAAAATAAGACAAATCTTTGGGAACAAAAATTAATATAAGGCCCTGTCTTATTTTTAGGGAAACACGGTTTTAGCTTTACAGTAAGCCTTTCTTAAAGTGGCACTTCTTCCCAGAGAACCTGCTGATATGCCGTAGTAGCTATGAATGTCAGTAATACATAGCCACTACTGTAAGCCCTGTCTGCCCCCGCATTTTTTGTAAAATCACTAAATGCTCTTATGCAAATTACCTGCATAGGAGCATTTAGGGCATTGCTTTGGGCCAGAGAGCATTGCCGCGGCCCGAGGGACCACAGCCCGCCGCCAAGAGCCTTCATTACCTGCTCGGTGCTGTGGCTGCATGTGAGGCTCTCGGCTCCGATCCCGCTCAGCCAATCAGTGCTGCCGTGCACTGATTGACTAAACAGGACCGGAGCTGGGAGCCTCACATGCAGCCGCGGCGCCGAGTAGGTAATATATGCTCTTGGTGGTGGTGGGTTAACTCACATACTCACAGCGGGATGTCAATCTTGCTGTAAGTATGCGTTCTCATGGGGATGAATGGCACTGGATCTGCAGCGGATTTCGCTGCAAATACGTAGATTACACTATACACAAGAAGATTATGTAAGATGAAAAAACGCATCACTGATTTATGTAGTAGATGTAATGGAGCAAGAGGGGAGCTAATACACCTGATATGGAGGTGTCCCAAGCTAAATAGATACTAGAGGGAAGTACAACAAAAAATCAAAGAGATTAGGAAATTGGATATTCAATTGGACCCTAGAGTAATACTTTTATGAGATCTAACAAAGGTGGAAGCAATAGGGACACAAAAGGAGGTATTGATGAATGTACTATTTGCAGCAAGGCTCTGTATCCTAAAAAAATGGAAGTCGGATAAGTCACCTTCTTATGAAGATTGGAGAAGGGACATTAAGGCGATCAGAATGATGACTCAAATAAAAGCTACTCAAATAAATAAGCTTGAGAGGTTAGAAAAAAAATGGGCAGGATGGAGTGGATAGCTAGAAAGAAGAGCGGAGAGACACCCCCCCCCCCCCTTTATTTATTTATTTCCTGTGTATTTGTCTTGTTTGTTTTTTGTATGTGGGAAGGTGGGAGGGAGAGAAGGGGAAAAAAAGGAAAAGAAATTGTATGAGAAATGTATTGGTTAATACTAACACATATATTGTACCGATGGATGGCCATTCTAGTCTCTGGGTGTTTAGCTTAATAGTGTATGAGAGAAATTGGGAATAGTAAGGGTAGGAAAGGCAGGTAAAAAGGGTCTTCCCTCTCTCAACAGTTGTGCGGATGGAATCTATAATAAAGAGTTTTTTTTATTGTCAGAATGGACTTGGTATGATTAAGAGGTATTAGATTAATTAATGTATGGTTCATGGTATACTGAAATGTCTCAAGGAAGAAATTAAAGTAGAGGTAATGTCAAACCTGTGGTGGATGTTGCCGGTTTAGGCTTTGAACTGTACCTTGTTAAAGATGGGATTGGAACAAGGACCGGTAAGGTGGTATGGACCTGCATAATAAATGTGGGACAAATCACCGGGGTGTATGGTGTGTTAAATAAATTACCTCTGGTTGAAATGGCTGTGAGAACGGCTATGATTCTCCAGAGAGGTGTGGATAATGTGCACATAGAATAATGTGAAGCAGGTTTAGCAACAAATTTTGGTAAGACAGTAAAGGTAATAAGGAAGAACATAAATAACTATAAAGATAAAGGTAAAGATGTATTTTGGTCTGCTGTGCATTGTCGAGGTGGGGGGACCTGGAACACCAGTCTTAGGATAGGGATAGATAGAACAACATAAGAAGTAATGGGGTGTGGAGGATAAAGTTATATGTGATTATTTGCGAGTTCACCGGGCGACTGGAGGGGTCAAGCCATTGAAGGAGTAGAAAAAAAAGAGAAAGGAAAAGGGGAGAACTGCCTGATATAATGTATATGTGTTTCTACTGCTGCCGTATGGGGTAATTACAGAAGATGTACAAGGGGAGAAAATGTATAATTGTATTGTAAGTGTTAAATGTTTTACTTTAAGCAGAAATAAAAACATTTTAAAACATATAAAAAAAAGAAGTGCTACAGAGTTTAGGTACTTCCTCAATTGAAGAGATCCAGTCCCGTAAGACATGAAAGCAGTACCAGATGAATAGTGAAAATACTTTAGTAAGAGACATTTTAGCCCTTTGTAACGCATATTAATGGATAGTGGCTGATTCTATTATTTATCATTATATGAACCTTATTCATCAGCCTTTGCCTTATTCCATACAGTAGATCCTAAACAGGATATTAATGCAAATGAAGTGAATTATCTATTTATATTTATGCAGGGTTTGTTAAAGGAGGACAAAGACACAGCAATTACATGGTAGAGAATACAAGGTTAATAAATGTGTGTAAGTATTAGGATAGAAAGATTGGCACATTATGTTAGCAAACAAGTGGGGTGAAATATGTTGGTTTATGTCTATTTTCTCTCCCAAGAGATGGATGTACTGTAGATCAGTGCTTCTCAATCCCAGTCCTCATGGCCCACTAACAGGTTACGTTTTGAGGATTTTCTTAGTATTTCACAGGTGATATAATTATACTCAGTGCATCAGGTATTATTACACGTGATCTTTGTATGGGAAATCCTAAAAACATGACCTGTTGGTGGGCCATGAGGACGAGAGTTTGGAAGCCCTGCTGTAGAGTGTGGGGCACATTCTGGGTCATCCTATCTCTGGATGGTGACATATGGGAATACCATTTTAAGCATAGACCTTGAAGAAATTAGACATAAAAGAAATTTAAACTTGATCGGCACAAGGGCATAGAAAGATTGTAATTGTAAAAAATGCATATAATCGATGCTCTCTAATAATTCATTAAGCACTGCCAAAAACTATGTATCTTCAGTAGCAGTCTTCTATAAAATAGAATTAGGTATATAGATTTTATAGAAAGATTTTTAAAATGTACCTGTTATCCTAAAAACATTTAACCTGTCAGTTTTTATTGGTCAGGGTCTGACTGATCAATAGAATGCCAGGTCTGTTTCCCACTCTGTGTCAGTAAACAAGACATGCTCCATAGACTTGCAATATGCGGCCGTCTTGTCATGTGACACAGATCTGGGAGAGGAATTCGCTAATAGCAGCATCTCCCAGCTTGTTGTCTTGATTGGTCAGGGTCTGAATACTAAGACCTGGACTGATCTAAACTTGTCACATGTCTCTCTGACACAGAAAAACAAAGGAGGAGTGTCTACCTCCATTTGGTCATGCACTCCACCCATTACCTGTTTTAAGCAGAGACTAGATGGATCCTGGATGACCAGCATGTAGGCTTAGTATTAGCGCAAGAGACGCCAGTGTCAGTGTAGGACCATCGCTCTGAGGTCACCTTAACGTGGTGAGATGGTACATACAATTTGATCAAATGGTTTACTAAGAACCTCATTTTTTAAAAAAAATTCTATAACAGTTTTGCCATGCTAAATATCTATATCAGGGGTACTCAACAACTTTTAGTGAAGGTCCACTTACCGGGGTCTATTGTCAGGTGAAGGTCCGAGCTGAACATCAGTAGGAAACGTGTTTTGTTACTTTGTCACAAACGTTCAACTATTTATATACAGAATTGCTGCTTATTAGCGGGAAAATTGGCATTTTTTTCTCTCTCACCAGGCCTTTGATATTAGGTACAAAGGGGGTGACTGCCCTGGTAGTATATAGCCCCCCTGTTGCTCCCCCAGTAGTGTATAGCCCCCCCTGTGCGCTCTCCTTCAGTAGTATATAGCCCCCTGTTGCTCCCCCAGTAGTATATAGCCCCCCTGTGCGCTCTCCCCCTGTAGTATATAGCCCCCTGTGAGCTCCCCCCAGTAGTATATAGCCTCCCCGTGCGCTCTCCCCCTGTAGAATATAGCCCCCTGTGAGCTCCCCCCAGTAGTATATAGCCCTCCTGTGCGCTCTCCCTCTGTAGTATATAGCCCCCTGTGCGCTGTCCCCCAGTAGTATATAGCCCCCTGTGAGCTCCCCCCAGTAGTATATAGCCCCCCTGTGCTCTCCCCCTGTAGTATATAGCCCCCTGTGAGCTCCCCCCAGTAGTATATAGCCCACCTGTGCTCTCCCCCTGTAGTATATAGCCCCCTGTGAGCTCCCCCCAGTAGTATATAGCACCCGTGAGCTCCCCCCAAGTAGTATATAGCCCCCCTGTGAGCTCCCCCCTGTAGTATATAGCCCCCTGTGAGCTCCCCCTGTAGTATATAGCCCCCCCATGCGCTGTCCCCCTGTAGTATATAGCCCCCTGTGAGCTCCCCCCAGTAGTATATAGCGCCCCTGTGCTCTCCCCCCAGTAGTATATAGCCCCCCTTGTGCTTTTCCCCTGTAGTATATAGCCCCCTATGAGGTCCCCCCTGTAGTATATAGCCCCCTGTGCGCTCCCCCCAGTAGTATATAGCCCCCTCAGTAGTATATAGCCCCCTGTGAGGTCCCCCCTGTAGTATATAGCCCCCTGTGCGCTCCCCCCAGTAGTATATAGCCCCCTAAGTAGTATATAGCCCCCTGTGAGGTCCCCCCTGTAGTATATAGTCCACCTGTGCGCTCTCCCCTTGTAGATGCCCCCCAGACAGAAAAAAAAAAATAACAAAAACAACTCACCTAGCACCTCGTTCCCCGCTGCGGCTATCTTCTTCTCTTCCCGTCGGTCCGGCCCACGGCTGATACGCGCTCTGTAGGGATGTCCCGGGGATTCCCCAGCAGAGCGCGCATCAGTGATCTCAGCGTACGCCGCCGGCCTGCACTTCCGGGAAGGACAGGCCGGCAGCGTACACTGAGGTCTGTGGTGCGCGCTCTGCTGGGGAATCCCCGGGACATCCTCAGAGAGCGCGTATCAGCCGGGGGCCGGACCGACACTGCCCCCAGCCCCACAGGCGTACTGACATCTAAGGACAGTACGCCTATGGGGCGGGAGGCAGTGCGGTGGGGAGCGGGACGGACTGGATCCGGGGCGGTTAGGAGGTCTGACCAGGGGTCCGGACAGCTGGCCTCCGCGGTCCGCCAGTTGAGGACCCCTTTAATTTGGCTTTAATTTGGCCTGTAGCATGAACTGCATTTATTTCCCGGTTTGTGGAGCAGCAAGGAACAGGAAAGAAGGTATACACATAATTGTAATTGATAAAGCACAAAAAAAAAAAAAAAAACGGTCTTTTTAAGGCTGTAATGTTACTTGTAGAATATTTGACTATTTTGTGCCACAGGGTGACTCATGCTTTCAGAACTGAATGCTTAATTGTAATCAGAATGGCATGCAATTGGAGTGGCGACAGCATTACAAATAGGTGAGATGTAATGTGACAGAGTATCCATAAAAGCCTGACAGCACCATCAATGTGACAATGACAGAAATTAAGCTCTCACGTTACTTAGTTTGAATGTTTATTTTATTCATCTCGTGTTCCACTTGTCAACATATTTGCCATGGAACTGACAAAAATAATCCCGTAAATTATAGAAATCATAATTCTATGTATCATTTGGAATTCACACACTAAAAAAAAAGCTAAATCATTGAACACATACTGCAATTCATCTATTCAGTTTTAAATGAACTATTGTTGCTAGTCACAAAGGCAGTGATTTTATGATTAAGGAGTCACTGAATTGGGTGTGCTCATGGTGTGACCACAGTATAATGTAGCTATTGGATCTGCTTAGGATTCCCTACATAAAACTGAGCCCCAACTCTTGTATTGCCAGTAGACCCCCTGGGATGTAAGGACAGTGTTGCTATGACTGGTGGTATAAGAGACAGATGTGACGACATATCAACGATGATATGGTGTAATCATACTCAGTATGATGTCATATACAAATAAATATGTTAAAGTGTAACTATCATTTAACCCTTTGAAGACCCTTTTCGTTTTTCCCTCCTCCCCTTCTAAGAGCTCTAGCACTTTCATTTTTCTATCTACAGGGCCATGTGAGTGCTTGTTTTTTACAGGAATAGTTGGACTTTGTAATGGCGTCTTTCATTCTACCATAACATGTGTGATGGAATCCCAAAATTATTATTTATGAAAATATAAATTGGTGAAATTGTAAAAAAGAATACAATATGGTAACGTTTGGGGGGTTCCTGTGCCTACGTAATACACTATATGGTAAAAGCGACATGATACTATTATTCCATAGGTCAGTCCGAACACAACAATATGCAGGTTTAGGCTGGGTTCACACTACGTATATTTCAGTCAGTATTGTGGTCCTCATATTGCAACCAAAACCAGGAGTGGATTAACACAGAAAGGATCTGTCCACACAATGTTGAAATTGAGTGGATGGCCGCCATATAACAGTAAATAACTGCCATTATTTCAATACAACAGCCGTTGTTTTAAAATAACAGCAAATATTTGCCATTAAATGGCGGCCATCCACTCAATTACAACATTGTGTGAACAGATCCTTTCTGTGTTTTCAATCCACTCCTGGTTTTGGTTGCAATATGAGGACCACAATACTGACTGAAATATACGTAGTGTAAACCCAGCCCCACACAGATTCTCTAATGTTATTTATTTTTTTTTTTCTTATAAAATATTTTTTTTTTTGCAATTAATTATTAATAAAATTGTCCTATTGTGACTATTATAATGGTTGTAGATTTTCACCTACCGGGCTGTTTGAGGTGTCATTTTTTGAGCCATGATCTCTAGTTTTTATTAATACCATATTTGTGTTGCTTGGACGTTTTGATCACTTTTTATTAATTTTTTTATATATAATGTAACAAAAATTGGTAATCCTGGCACTTTTTTCACTCTTTTCGTTTACGCCGTTCGCCATTAGTGATGACGCTTGTTATATTTTAATAGTTTAGACAATTACGCATGCTACGGTATATTATATGTTTATTTATTCATTTTTATATGTTTTATTTATATAATGGGAAATGTAATGGGGGTGATTTTAATTTTTAACTTTTATTGGGGGAGGGGCTTTGGGGTACTTATAAAAACATTTTTATTTTTTTCCCCCACACATTTTAAGTTCCTCTGGGGGACTTTTTCCTGCAATCAATAGATTGCATACACTGTACAATGCTATGCCAGACTCAATCAGCAAAGCACCGATCAGACCGCACGAATGAAGGTAAGAGACCTCCGTCGGTCCGTTAAAACGATCAGGGGCAGTGTGACTGTGGGGTCCCAATCAGTAGGTGACAGGGGCTGCCTCTGTACCTTACACTTGAACGGTGCGATCGCTGCAGCCTGTCATTAGTGGTGAGGGCCCGGCTACTCACCGGCCCCAGCCTGCTATGAATAGTGCTCTGCTCCGGAGTGCGCTTCATAGCGGGATAAACACCCAGGATGTGCAGTTACACCCAGGGTTGTCTGGTGACAGGCGGCCAGGGCGTAATTGTACACCCAGGGTCGTCTAGGGGTTCAAAAGAAAAACTTCTGACATGTCATAGCGACATGTCAGAAGTTTGTATCGGTCGGGGTCCGGGTGCTGAGACCCCTGCTGATTACTAGAACGAAGGGGCAGATGTGCTAAGCAGCACACTATCTGTTCCGTCTTCTCTGATATTACTGCTATTACAAGAGCTCTGTTATAATGGGAGCCTATGGAACTTTGAGTATATAAATTGCCGGAAGTTCCATAGGCTCCAAATATAATTTCATAGACTGCTTGTATTAGCAGTTGCAGTAGAGAAGAAGGGACAGAAAGTGCTGCTGTGCGCGTCTGCCCCTTTGTTCTAGCAATCTCAGCACCCGGACCCCCACCGATACAAACTTCTAACCTGTCGCTATGACAAGTCATGTTTAATCTAACTTTATAGGCAAATGTTACATGCTTCAAGCTCCATTTTTCACACAGTTTTATTAAAACTAAAGGGGTTTTCCTAACTGAAGTGAACAGAGGATAACTATCTGATTGTGGGGGGAGAGGGGTTTTAACTGCTGGGGCTTCCACCAATCTTGAGCGGTGAGTTGTGGATACTTGCCACCACTCCATTCATTCTCTAGGGGAGCTGGGGAGTTGCTGTCTTCACCCATTTCTTGCTATTTCAGGCCTTTAATTACAAAAATGTGACAACTAGGGATGAGCAAAATTTACATAAGTAACATAAGTGGTGGTGTCTCATGCTCTGGGCCATGGCCAACCTGCTTCTCTGTCTCCTCTGACAATGTGGATACCGGAGCCCACATGCCGGGGCCTGGCACCGCCTCCCCTTCAGTCCCGCAGGGCGCCTCACCATGCGAGCATCCCCGCCTTGCTGGCTTAGTGAAATTTAAAGAGGCAGTACACCCTTAACCCTTCGAGGACCAAGCCCAAAATGACCCAGTGGACCGTGCAAGATTATATTTTAGTGTTTTCGTTTTTTCCTCCTCCCCTTCTAAGAGCTCTAGCACTTTCAGTTTTCTATCTACAGGGCTTGTTAGCTTGTTAGCTAATAGCTTGTTTTTTACAGGAGTAGTTGTACTTTGTAATCATAACATGTATGATGGAACCCAAAATTATTATTAATTGGTGAAATCGTAAAAAGGGACATAATACCATTATTCTATAGGTCAGCCCGAACACAACCATATGCAGATTTACACGGATTCTCCAATGTTATTTATTTTTATTTTTTTTATGAAATCCTTTTTTTTTTTTGTTGCAATTAATTATTAATAAAATGGTCCTATAGTGACTCCTATAACTGTTTTAGTTTTTCACCTATGGGGCTGTATGGGGTGTCATTTTTTCCGCCATGATGTCTAGTTTTTATTAATACCATATTTGTGTAGCTCAGACGTTTTGATGACTTTTTATACAAAAATTTTTATATATATAATGTAACAAAAATCGGTAATCCTGGCACTTTTTTCACTCTTTTCGTTTACGCCATTCGGCGTTAGTGATGACGCTTGTTATGTTTTAATAGATCGGGCAATTACGTATGCTACAGTATATTATATGTTTATTTATTTTTTTATTTTTATATGTTTTATTTATATAATGGGAAAGGGGGTGATTTAAACTTTTATTTGGGGAGGGGCTTTGGGGTAGTGTAATAATGATTTTCCCTTTTTTTTTAAAACACATTTTAAGTCCCCCTGGGTGACTTTTACATACAGTACTTTGATTGCAGACACATTGATCAGTGTGATAGGCGTTCTGCTCTTTGAGCCTGTAGCAGACTCAATGACCAGAAAGCCGATTGGACCGCATGGAGGAAGGTAAGAGACAGCGATCAGGACCCCCACAGTCACACTGCATGGGTCCCAATCGGTAAGTGACAGGGGACTCCCCCTGTCACTTACAATTAAACGCTGCAGCCTTTAAGGGGTTAATGACATGCTGCAGCTGCTCACTGCAGCCGGCCCCCACCTGCTATGAAGCGTGCTCCGCTCCAGAGCGCGCTTCATAGCTCAGGACGTACCGGTACAGCCAGGGTCGTCTGGGGACAGACTTCAAGGGTGTACCGGTACGTCCTTAGTCGTCTCGGGGTTTATTGGTCTGTTGCAGCAAATGCAAACCACCTTGTGGCGGGCTCTGATGAAAACTTAGACTCCGCTCCGGGGTGCGGCTTACGCCATCACTAGTGGCAGTTCAGTGGATCCATGACTTCATTCATTAGAATTGTTATTCTCCCATCAGTCATCAGTAAGTGAAGCTGCCAGAATATTTTAAAATTGGTTGGATAGAGGCCATAGTATGGCAGTCATGTCTCCCAAGGTGTTACTAGAGGTTATGTGTGGCAGTTTTTTTTTATTGTTAATTTATTGACATTTTCAGATCCATACTGTACTTCTGTATGACTTTGATTTCCATATGAATAGGAATTTCCATTGGATAATAACCATGTAATGCGGTGCCGTATAGACATTGATAGAAAAGCAGTACATAGAGTACCTACAGTGTGGCTATGTTTACATACAGTAAAATAATAGAAAAATACAGCTGTAGTTTTGAGTGATAAAACAACATATTTTCAATGTAAGGCTGTGTTCACACAACATCAAAAATAGAGAAAAGGCGGCCGATTTTGATGTTTAAAAAAAAGTCTGTTTTTGCCGCAATTTAACTTCAATGGCAATGCATTAAAGTCAATGGAAAGACGGACGTGCAATGCACACAGTGTATTGAATAACTGACATTTTTACCGCAGACGTCAAAATAATGAACATGATCATTATTTACGGACGTCTTTTGCAAACAGCGGACGTTTTTTATTAGTTGTTCACACACAGTTTTTCTTTTATCACCGTTCTTTCTCCGTTTTTACTATTAAATTCAATGGACTTTTCAATTAAGCCGCATCCAAAGGCCAATTAGTAACTGCCACACTAGAATAATGTACCAACAGGGGAGGCCAGATAGCTAAATGACGTCCGTTATTTCAGACTCAAAGTAACGGACGTCGTTTTAAATGGAGCTAAGAAAACTTTGTGCTCATTTAAAGTCTATGGGGTATTGTACACACAGTACAGAAAAACATGCTCATTATTCATGACCTGTTTTTGCAAAAAAAGTTTTTTTTTCACCTGTTCTCACTTTTTTTTTTTTTTCATTTAAAATTACAGCTGTATTTTGGTGTTCTTTTATTGTGTGAGAACATAGCCTAAATGTGTTGGAGCCACCGAGGCTTTTTGTCTCGTAGGATCCTATAGTTTCTCACTTCTTTTTTAAAATCTACTAGCGAATTTGCTGATTTAGTACAATGTATCCTTAACCTTTATCCCATTGTAGTATACTGTAAGCGACCTGTGGAAAAGTGGCTAATCTCCAATAGCTGGGACATTTTGATGCATTTATTCCGTCTTTGTGCTTAGAGCTAAATGATCCAGCAGAAAATGTTTACTCATGTGGCACATAAAGTATCCATGGACTGCTGCTTATCAGACGGATCTAGATAAATCATTAACTTCCCATCATCTTGTGTGTATGTGAGTCTGAGTCGCATTGTTTTGTTTCACCTCCTTTCAGAAACTAGAATTGGTTGTTAGCGGATAATGTTGCCTTTGTTACATGCCTGCGGAATGAGGTAAGTTTTTAGGACAGAGGCCAACTTTTTTTATGCATACCACAGCCGCAGCAGACGGCCCTTTAACCTTTGAAGTTTTATGACACTTTTTTATAAACTAAAATGGATGTTCAACTTACTTTTTATTACTTAAAGAGAATGCGATTAGTCACTTAAAGGGACCAGTCACATTTGGGATCAGAATAAACCTGAATGTGCCGTATCCATTGTGTAAAATTAGACATTACGTTTGTACCTTACTTCCTTTTTATTATAATCTTTGCATGTATACATATAGCTTTCTCAGAAGCCTAAATCACAGAAGATTCAAGGTGTGCGACCCCTTACACACATCAATATTGTTCAATGCATTTGTATTTCTCTGTAGTCCTGCAGCCTTTACTGACAGTGTATGTTTGAGTTTACAAATGTCGATATAGGGGCCTATCTGCATATGCTGGAGACAAACTGTGTAGTGCAAAACTGAACAACTGATTGATGAGCTACCCTATTGCTGCTTTTACACGGAACGATTATCGTGCAAATTTGCACGATAACTATCGAATTCGAACTATAATTGTACGTGTAAACGCAGCGAACGAAAAATTCGCAGATCGTTCCGTATAAACAGTCGTTCACCGATTTTACCTATGTGCGAGATAGGCTTAAGCGATTGCAAAACGATGGCAAAGCGAGTTTTCCATACAATATATCGTTCCATCTAAACGCTTATCGTTTAAAAAAAAATTCTTACTTTGAAATCGTTAATCGTACGATGGGGCGAATTATCATTCCGTGTAAACGCAGCATATGAGTGGCTCATCAGTCCATTTAGCCAGGAAAAAAAAACCTTTTTAGGGTGCGTTCACACCTACAGGATCTGCAGCAGATTTGATGCTATGTTCAGTTATTTAAATTAAATCTGCTGCAGAAAATCAGCTGCAGATCCTGTAGGTGTGAACGCACCATTAAAGTGATACTGTCACACTTCTTACCATATGTAGTGAACATCAATTCTTCTCATATACCCTCCTTCAGTTCATTGAGGTTTAACTTGTAGCTTGGTGCATGGGGGGGGGGGGGGGGGGGGGGGATTCCACAGACCTGTAGATATTATTACTGATGAATAAATCCCAAAAAAAGAATGCTGAACTTATGTAGCCAAAAAAAAAATATCAAACTTTAATAGATATATATTAAAATACAATTAATAAAAAGAGAGAAACCAAACATTAAAAGAACAGTGGCTATCCCAGAGGAAGTAATGATATAAGTACTCAGTCACATATGCTGAAATCCCTGACCAAAAAGATGCATCATTCTACAGGCAGATCACAATACAAAATTCATAGGATATTTAATACATTATGTTATTCCATGCAAAGTGCTAGTGCCTATCAGTTAGTGCATGTAGCTACACCACAATACCTATGTTATTCCATATAAAGTGCTAGTGCCTATCAGTTAGTGCATGTTGCTACACCACAATACCTATGTTATTCCATATAAAGTGCTAGTGCCTATCAGTTAGTGCATGTTGCTACACCACAATACTATGTTATTCCATATAAAGTGCCTATTCCATATAAAATACCTATCCTTTTAGCAAACTGCCATTCAGTGTTACCAACCCCGCTGTCCTGGGGACACAGCTAGTTAGATACCTATAAGGTTTGTCTTTGGTACGTATCCTCCGGGACGCCTGTCACTTGTCTTCTGTCATATCTGTGCACACAGCTTGGTCTCCTCTTACTTCCTTGCTGACCAGAAGCTCCTGTTGCTCAGCCTGAGAACAGCTCAAAAATTGCATCTTATAAAATGAAAAATATGGTCTATATATGTGTGTGTGTGTGTGTGTGTGTGTGTGTGTAATGTATCTGTTTTGTTTAAAAACTTTCTTGATGTAGAGTGGGACAGGAGAGGTGCTGTTTCAGGAGTAAGCGGCCATGTTTTTCTAAGCCTTGTTAACACCTTTAAGTTTAGGCCTCATGAACATAACAAAGCCATGCTCATGGAGGCTGCACAGTGTCACGTTGTACTGTTTTATGGAGTCACTGGCACATTGGCACTCCTTGGGCTGCTGCATGCTTCTCTAGGTGAGAATATGTAATATGGCACATGAAACAAGACACAATATTATTTTTTTAAAGACCTTAATGTGCCTCCATATTCAATTTAAGAATAATAGGATATTTATGGGCCGTACTATGTTACAGACACCATAGTACTGCTCATCTAGACAGAACAGTTCATTTATACAACCACGTGTATGAGATCTTACTGTAAGAGATTGGCTTTTGTGCATGCTTGGGTGCATCCTTATTGACATCACTGCTATGCTGACCAAGAAACCAAGTCAACCTTGAACAAGTATGTCCTAGCTGCATGACTTTCTGGTAGTTGATCAAGTTACTGTATTGGCTTCGCCTGACTGCTTGTTGCCATTTGCTTTGTATACTTGTACTTACATGGGGAATCACAGGGAAATAAACAATATAAAGCGCAACTGACTGACTTCACATCATTTTAACCTAAAACATTAGTAGCTTTCACAAAACGTGACACCTATCCAGCACGTCTGGTGCTGTCTGTCTACTTACTGTTTTCTACTTGTAGAATCCATTGCTCAATGAGCAGGGACACAATGCACCTATTTATTTTCATTATTCATATTCTTCCAATATGCAACATTTTTAACCATTTCTAACAACACAATGTGCCAGAGTGTTCAGTAGTCTTCCCACTCTTATAGTAAAGAATCCTTGTCTATTATGATGGTGAAATCTTCTTTCCACTAGTCATTGTTACAGGCTTAGCTGTACCTTCCATACACTTGTACATTTAACCCTAAAACTAAATAACTCCAAATTTGATAAACTGTCTTGGTATGGCAGTCCACCAATTCCTTTAAAGGGGTATTACCATCTCATGAAATTATTTCCTATTCCTAGGATAGAGAATGACAAGCTATTCCACTGATGCTGTCATCAAGATCTCCCATCTGATTCTTAAGGCCCTATTACACAAAGCGATTATCGGCCGTATTCGGCCGATAATTGTCTTGTGTAATAGAAGGATGTCAGCTGATTGTTGCAGTCATTTGCCTTTCAACATGTTGAAAGACAAACTACTATGATAGCAGCAATCTCCTGCGGTCGCTCCATAGCTATCTGCTATGGGTTGTCCGCACAATCTAACGATCACCCAGGCAGCCCCCCCGCAGCTCCACGCGGCCCCTCTGCTCCCTGCACTCATTTGCTCCTCGATCCCCGCTCGCTGCTATTACAGGCGGCAGCTAAGTGCTGAACTTGAAAATGTTCAGTGGCCCTGGTATCAGCACAGCTCCTAGGTGAGTGTGTCTTTAATATTGACACCCCAAACCCTCCCTAGGAAAAATCTAATATACTGAACCTAGAAGCACTCTTCTCCTCTGCTTTTTTTTCTAGTACTTTAAAGGGTTAATACAGGGAAATTTGAAATAAATTATAAATGAAAGGATTAACCAAGATTACCCTTTCCTAAAACACTTTCCTTTCTTTGGTCCTGCAACTAAAATGCATGCGCAGTGCAATCCTGTTAGGTTCACACCACGCATGCACTCGTCTTACTGAGTACGAAGACCCATCGTGCTACTGCACCAGCTCTCCCTCTCATCTACAGCTGATTGACTGCATAGCACTGCAGGCTGATTGGCTGATACAATGCTAGCCAGCCAATCATGGTCATTATATATTTTATTTCTCCCCTCTTCCCAAGTCACAGTTGATTGGCTGCATAGCTCTGCAGCCTGATTGGCTGGAACAGTGCTAGCCAGCCAATAAGCTCCAGCTACAAGGGAAACACCTGGCTACAAGGTGGGGTCATATCTGGCTACATGTGGTTTCAAATTGGGCTGCAGGGGGCATATTTGGTTTCAAGGGGACCATACCTGGCTGAAGAGGGGCATATCTGGCTACAAATGGGGAAAAATAAAAGAACCTGATAGAGGGGAAACAAGTATATGGAGATGTTTGTCTAGGCTTTGGCAATACAGCTGGATGTTTTTGGACTATGTTATTAATCTTGGAAAACCTCTTTAAAGTAGAAATAAAGAGTACTTTTTAGGTGATTGCAGCCTTGGACAACCACAATAAAAACAAAATTGGGCTGGGTCAGCGGAAAACACACCACTGGATGCACAGTCCTCCCGGAGTACGGCTCTATCCCCCAACAATCATGTAGAGAGAAAGAAGATTGAGGACAGCATCGTCTTCCAAAACACGTGCTACATTTTTATTGTGGCAGTTTGCATGATGGTGCGTTTACACGAAACGATAATTGGCCCGATCGTACGATTAACAATGTCGGAGTAACGATTTTTTTTCCATAACGATCAGTGTTTAGACGGTATGATATATCGTACGGAAAAATCGGTTTGCGATCGCGCGCCCGCAGCCCGGCCCGCTCGCAGCCCGACCCCCCGCTCGCAGCCCGCCACCGCCGCTCCAATCGCCACCCCCCCGCCGCCGCTCCGGTCGCCCCCGCCGGCCCACGAGCATACGTTACCTGCTCCGCGCAGCAAGTCTTCCGCATGCTTGAAAAAGGCTTGAGATAATGAGCTGAAACATTGCACTATGTTATGCAAACTGGCACAATAAAAATTTAGCACGTGTTTTGGAAGACGATGCTGTCCTCAATTTTTTTTTTCTCTCTCTCTCTCTCTTTCTCTCTCTCTCTCTCTCTCTCTCTCTCTCTATATATATATATATATATATATATATGGAGCAGGACTATATTGGCTGAACGGGCTAAATTTAACTGTTTGTGATGTCAAACCTGGGTCGTGATATACCCGTAACCCAGGGAAGATGACAGCCAGCTAAATATGGGAGCTCGGTGATACGGCGCAGTGTGGGCACTCATCTTCACTCTGCTTCTCTCAGCTTCTCTCTCTGCTGTAGTGTATGTATGTGTGTAAAGGAGGTATTCAATCCATGTACTTGGCATCTTTTTTTTGTTAAAAATGACATTATAGTGACTTGAGGGCAGGAAGTTACTTAAAGCAAATTAGGTACATTGCTTTTTTTAATATTACAGTAGCAGATCGACTCCGGCACCAAGTGGCACCATATCCCCTCCCTTGAGTGACGCGGCTCCATTGATTAGAGGGCAGGGGATTTCTTCACACTGGGGATGGTGGGTCTGCACCCAGTGCATAGAGTTTGGCCGGTGCATGGCCAAAGAACGCTGCCAAGCGGCATTTAAAAAAAGACCACACCACTGGGATCCCCAAGCTGGCACCAATCTGCTACTGTAAAATAAAAAAAATGTACATTCTCCTTAAAGGGTCAAACGATTGACAGCATAGACCCTACCCAGTCCCAATCCAGGTACCCATCTTTTCTCTACCACAACATCTGCTTCAGAAGACAGTCAGAAAGCCCTGTTACACAATGGCTGAGACAAAACTCGGACAACTAGCAACCAATCACAGCTCATCTTTCATTTGTCTTAGTATGAATTGCACTTGGTTGCGATATGCCTCCGACATTGTTGTGTCAGATTGATGAATGTAAGCTATTATATGGTCAGCCGAACCTGCAGAAATCGGTGAGTTTAAATAAATGTAATGTCTATGGCTAGCTTAGGTATATCATTTGCTTGTATCTTCTCCCTATAAATCTCCCAATTTAGATTAAAAGAGTTTATATTCTCTTTGAAATACTTATGTAGGAGCACACAGGAGGATACACCTAAAGCAACACTGAACTAAAATGGATCATTTCAATAAACTGACTGGAAACGACACATTTTAAGGCAACAATTGCTCTAGTTAACATGATGTCATTCATACGTCTTTTTTTTTTTCTTTAGCCTTGTAAACCATTAAAAACGGAATAGAAAGGATAAATTTGTCATCTGCATGAGGCAGCAACTTATAGACTTGCTGGCAGTCACGGTCACAGAAGAGGTCACTGGTGGTCAGTTGCTTGAAAGGTATGCCAGGCCTTTCAGCAGAAACACACAAATGCATTCTTTGTCACAGTTCAGCAACCTAGCCATCTCTTTTGTTAAATCATTAATGGCACGCACTGCCAGGTAAATTTACACAGGCTGTAAATCTATAAATGGCATGGGAAAAGATCTGCTACAATGATTTTCATATCTAACTAAGAAAACAGCAGATTAAGTAGCAGAGCTATAGATTTAATGTGAGTCACCCAGAAAGAGGGGCATATATTCAGTGAGTAGAGGGAAAACTAAACAGAAGTTGTATTGTCACCCCAGTGTTCTGAAACTACAGGAATTTCTAGAAACATCCATTTTTTATATCATAGTATAAAGCTGAATTGATTGAAAATACCAAACTGGCACGTATAGGTTTTGTGAGGATTCCTACTGGTGTGTGACGTCAGCTGGGATTGATCCAAGGAAAGGAAAAAACCTAGAGTGTTATATTAGAAATGTAAAAAAACAAATGTAATAAACTAAAGGATGTTTTTTGGGGTTTAGCAAAAAAGAAAAAAAAAAAAAACTGGTGGAGATTTGTAATCTTGTCTTCCAGTACTTATCGGCTGCTGTCTGTCCTGCAGGAAGTGGTGTATATTTTCCAGTCTGGAGAGTAGGAGAGGTTTTCTATGGGGATTTGTTACTGCTGTCAACAGTTCCTGACATGGACATAGAGGGCAGCAGAGAGCACTGTGTCAGACTGGAAAGAAAACACCACTTTCTGCAGGACATACAGCAGCTGATAAGTACCAAAAGACTTGGCATTTTTTTTTATAGAAGTAAATAACTATACTCTGGTTGATTTGAAAGATTTTTTTTCTTCTTTTTATGCCCTATCCCTTTTAGGGGTTTTCCAAACAAAATGTACTGATGAACTATCCACAGCATAGCTTGACGGTATGGCTGTATTCACATTTCCGTGTTCTTCACGGAACGCGGACATGGGATGCCTGTGATGGACTTCTTCCCCGCTCGGGCAGCATCTGTGATAAGGTGCTGGGAGCGGGGGAACTGTACAGATATACACTGTGCTGTAATGACAGAGCCGCGCAGCTGATTCATTACAGCGCGGCGCATATCTGTACAGTTCCCCCGCTCCCAGCACCTTATCACAGATGCTGCCCGGGCGGGGGGAGAGTCAGTAACAGGGATTCAACATCCATGTTCCGTGCGGAAAATGGAACATGTGAATGCAGCCTAAGTGATCAGCAGTAACTGAGCGGCCGCATAGACCAGCTGTTCTGTGCTGCACTACAGAGTTTGTCTCTGTTCATTGTGTATTGTTGTATCCTTGTGCACTCGTATCCCAATTCACCTTTGAACACCTTTGGAGCCACATTCTCCACTGTGTGACCTGTCAGGGTTGTGCGGCCACTATTCAGGGAATAGCGGCCGCGCAAAACTGACATGTCATTTCTCGCTGTGGCCGCTAGAAATCCCGTCCAGAGTGTATACTATGTGTATACACTCCAGCCGGGATTCCATTGACTGCAGTACAATGTAAATTTTGTATTAATGACAGCCGTTGTTCCAAATCAGCAAAAACAGCCATGGTTAATAAAAAACTTATGTTGTTCTTTGAAACACCCTTGTGGTTAAAAAGTTCACTACACTCTTTGATAATTGCTTTGAGAAGTGTTGTTTGCAAAATGGGGCCTTTCGGGGGTGTTATTTGTGTTTCAGCACCTCAATCCCCCCAAAAAAGACGTCTTCCCAAAATAAGACACTTCACCTACTCTACAGTCTAACCTAAATTATCTCTGGCTCTGGCTTACCCCTCCTATCCCCTTAGAGAACAACAGAACACTCGGCTGTGCCAAATATTCAGTTTATGGGGAGGATGGACGGCGGGCGGCAGAGTTACCTGAAAGTTATCGAACGTGTTTGGCCACCTTTAGTGACACATCAGATTTTTTAAAAAATGGGACTTAGTCAAAAAGCCCTAACTTTCAAGGCGTTAAAGGGAACCTGTCATTATACGAATACCGATCTTTATTTAAACATGACGGACATTATGTGAAGTTACATGATAGTTGGCCAATAAATGGCCATCATGTCAATGATGTGTGAACATAGCCTAACATGGAATTCCATAACTACTTCTCTGCTGATTTCCATATTTCCATTTTTTTCCATTCCATTTTTCTAAAACATTCATTCTTAGCTGCTCTTTACATCACCGCATTTCTCTATTTGATAAGTGTAAAAGATGAATGGGGAAGTCACAATCATTTGAAATATTTCCAGTTTTATTATGTAGAATGTGCACAAACCCTTCATTTGTACTTTTCAATAAAAGAACTTCATGAAACAAGACAAAATAACTTACGATTATAAGAAACATAAGTGTGACAAATCATAAAATTATACATATTAATAAGAATGTTAAAAACATTGGATGACATACAATAAAAAATGTGTATAATAAAAATAAACAAATCATCCAGATATACAGTCTGATAAATGCTGCTGAAATCTAAACATGATTACATATAATTATGTACAAACCTTTCTATGATATCATGGAAGACATATTCATATTTTCCTGTCCCAAAGTGCTTGTTATAGACTACATTGCTTAAGGTAATCTTTTGTATGTACAGTACAGTCTCTTTGTACACATACAGTATGACCCACTTACTACCAGATGTGCTCTTTGCAATTTGCCCTGAACCCTCTGGGTTCAAAAAGGTGATATTATACAATATTGCATTTCCATTATTACGGTTTATCAAAAAAGTGCTCAGTAAAATGCTCACTACAGGGGATAAAATACATATAGATATACATGCTATCTTTACAGTCTATAGCCTCTTATTTCCATTTTATAAAAAATCTTCACATAAATGTACATTATTATTCTCAGCTTCTTGCAAGTAAACTTTTTAGTGTTGTTTGTACTGGAGCTTCAACTCATGTGTTACGGTGGATTTTACTTACACATAAAATTTATATACCATTGATCTCCGTGAACTAGATATGCTGCACCTTTGTTTAGTTATTATAGAATAAATGCTTCAGTTTCTATATTAACATCATTCACTCTATATTTACACTTTGAAATGATCCTACACAATGGGGGAGATTTATCAAAGGGTGTAAAATTTAGACTGGTGCAAACTGCCCAAAGCAACCAATTACAGCTCAGCTTCCAGCTCTGGTGAAAGGAAAGCTGAGCTGTGATTGGTTGCTGTGGGCAGTTTGCAACAGTCTAAATTTTACACCCTTTGATAAATCTCCCCCAATGAGTTTTTCCATTGGTATCTGACCAAATAAATGCAATACATAAAGTATACTGAAAGTGGATTGCACCAACCCTTACCTATGACAACTTCCTGTATAAGACTTATTACCAGGCTTTGGCTGCTTTTACAGACGGAGCACATTTTAAGACCCATATAGAGCTGTGATGCCTAGACCTCCTATGGTTTTGCTGATCTGGACTCATGGACAACACATGGCTATGTTCACATTGCTTAAAAAAACAGAAAAAGCATCCGTCTTTGCTATTTAAAAAGACGTCCGTTTTTGTTGCGATTTAATTGACTTGAATAAAATGCATTGAAGTCAATGGAATGACGGACGTCCAATGCACACATAGAATTAAATAATGGACGTTGTCTGCGCGGATGTCAAAATAATGATCATGACATTATTTTTGGACGTCTTTTGCAAACATCGGACATTATTTTTTTAGTTGTTCACCCACAATTTTTCTTTTTCCACAATCCTTTCACTGTCTTTCCTATTAAATTCAATGGACTTTTCAATTAAAGACACACCTAAAGGGCAAGCAGTCCACCCAAGCTAGAATAATGTACCAGCAGCTGTCCCTGCACTGACGGGTGACCAAACAGCAAAATGAGGGACATCACTTTTCCTTTTCAATAACGGAGATAAATCATACCCAATGCATAACTCCAGCTACACAGCAGTTTATAGAGTTTATAAATTTACAATGTGGACAGTTATGATGTTTGCTGATGAGCATGTAGACTGGGCGCTTATATACGTTTATTTTCTGCAGAAAATTCTTTTATTTTTACCAAAATATACATTGAGAGAATATACTATGTACACATTTATGCTACAGTAACATACAGTATATAACACATTTTAGCCTATAAGCATTCTCCTGTCACATCCAGAAGCAGTAAACTGTATTGCAGCCATATATGAAGTCTATATAATAGTAAATAGATTTATTACCACTGTTATTATTCATGTAAAAGGATTAGAGGAAGGAGAAAATATGTAATGTATATACACAGTAGTTTCAGCAGCTTGTTATTTGGGTAGTGTATGTGTGAAGTCAATGCTTTCTGTGTAGATGGTTGTTGTATACATTATATATCAGGGTGGAGAAAAGTATGCTGGTAACCTGAGCTGTATGACCAGTAAATAGGGCTGACAACAGAACACAAAGTACTAGTGACGCTCAAGCAGGACACAAAACACCTTTTCAGAACTCCTACTCTACCGTTGCCATTACCATAGTACAGAAAGTCCAGTGTCTTTAGCTGATAGCCTGAAAACTGATAGCCTATGCTCATGTACTGTAAACACATTGGCATCTACAGTCCTTAAATATCATCTCAAAAGCACAACTTTTATCAGTATTACCAATATGTGCCAGTATTTCACTCCTCTGGGCATAAGGACTGAGCGAACCCATTCTTGGAAAATATTAGGCTGTAAAAGTCTTTTATGGGAAAATAGCTTAAAAGTGGTTGTCAGGGAAAATAGACTTTATGTGTCCAGGCTTGGGCTGGGCTAAAAATGAATTGGGAGAGAATTAAAGGAGAAGTCCTGACAAGGAACATTTTTTTATTTTCAAAAGTGTTGAGGAGGATAAAAAAAAATTCCCGGTCTCTACCTTAACAGCACCAGAATATAGAGTATAAAGCTGACTAAGGCTTCAAATGCATGGAAGTTAAAGTGTCACTGTTGTTATAATTTTCAAAATCTAAATCAACAGTAAATGCGTATTTTTTGTATCATGCTTTAAAACAAAGCTATACTTTTTGTAAGGCAGCTTTTTAGTCTTGTGTTGGTTGAAAAAAGAGACTAAACACCAGTAGTTCCGGTCAGTACAGAGAGTCACGGCTCAATGCGTCCATCAATCAAATGACTGCCTTCTCTATGAACGCTCAGATGACCGAGGCTTCCTGTGCTTAGTCTAATTTTTCTATTTTTATTTAGATTTTTAAAATTATGATGATAGTGCCAATTTAACCATCTGCATTGATGTTTTCTACCATGCCAAGTATTCTCTTGAGCTGCACAAGCTACAAAAACTATTGTGGGGAGATTTATCAAGCTGTTGTACGGTAGGATTCTTTTTGTTGCCCATAGCAAGCAACCTGCGCATAGCTTATATATAAGGCAAACAGCTCTGGTAAAATGAAAACTAAGTTCCTAGGGCTTAATAAATTTCCCCATTGTATTTCTATAACTTTGGGTATTTCCCCAAGCTCTTTCTGTGAAGGAAAAATGTATATCTCACATTCTATTGACTACAGTACTGATGAATTATATAAATCATATTCATTATATCATATATAGTATACCAATTTATCTAGAGATGTGAAGGAGGCAACCTAGACCATGGCACTGAAGTGGAAAGAGCTTAGAATGCAGTGTCTATATGGCTAACATGTGAACACAGTAAAAAGATCATCACTAGAGATGAGCGAATCTCATGCATGCTCAGGTCTGTACAAACCCAAGCATGCTGCATTTGATTACCGGTGCCTGAAGAAGTTGGATGCAGTCCTAAAGCTTCCTGGAAAACATGGATGCTGTTTCACAACTGCAGATAGGGTTCAGCTGGAGAAAAGATGGGGAAGGACACAGACAGTGAGCCTAACCTGGTCCTACCAGCTTACCCTGCCTACTTGCCTCAACCGTCCTAGGTGACTGCGGACAATCACGGAGAGGATCCCTTCTTGTCATAAGATGATGGCACAGAACAAGGACAAGACAAACTACCATACAAGGGAAGGTCAACAGGCCAGGGTCAAAACCAAACACGAAGCTAGATACAAAATCAGGATCAAATTAGAATGGTCAGGAGCTGAGGTCAGGAGAAGCCAGGAATAGCAGAGAGAGAGCAAAATACAAGAAAAGCAAGCATGCTTTGCAAGAAAGACTAGAAGCCGGCAAAGGGTTAACAGACAGTATATATATATATATATATATATATATATATATATATATATATGGGTCAGAGGGCCGGTCCAGAACATGATTGGAACAGAGGTCCAGAATCCAGCAAGAGCGAGTGGAAAAAGATGATGTCTAGGCAAATCAGAGGTTAACTATGAAGTAGCCAAAAGGAACTCAGCAGGAGAGGTGGGTGTGGCAGAAGAATCAATCAGCAGATCAGGAGTAGGACAGTGTTTAGACAGAGCTCAGACAAATGCAAAAACATATAATTCAAACACAAAACATGACTACAGATGCAGCCTCGGCCGCATACCACGAGCCAAGCTCTATACAGGCACAGGCATGACAGGCTGTATCCATATTTTCCCGGACTCCTTAGGACTGCATCCAACTTCACCAACACACCAAGGATTTATGATAAGCTGCAGAAAAGATCTTGCCAACTATGATGTAACAGCTAGCAATATGTGTATTAACCACTTGAGAACCAACATTCCATATAGTAGTTACAAAAATATAGTGATTGCTTAATATTGAATATAACTATAGACTTCATGGTGTTTTCTACTTAAAATAACCATTAGGCTACAGGCACATATAACACTTATTAACACATGACATTTGTATACAGTGAAACCTCTATTAGAAGACCACCCCAAATTGCACAGAAACGTGGTCTCCTATGAGGCTGGTCTTTTCAAAGAAAATAATAACTATACCTAATGTATCATTCGCTTCAAATCTGTCACGCCAAACCTGGCCTGGATAGTGGTCTTCTCAAAGAGGTGTTATTTTGGGGAGGTTTCACAATTATGTGTATAGCAATACCGAAATTTATTGGAAATTACCTAGTTGTTTCAATTAAACTTGTCTTGTATGTTAGAACTTCATAATTTCTATGTTTACCTGTTTTTCCAAACTACAGCTTCACTTGCAGAGCATCATCTTTGATGTACTGATATAACTAATAAACCTACAGGATGGTACATATGATAAGCCTGTAGAGAACAGTCAACTTTTATAAATAAAGTGCTATGTAAACCTATAGGTCCCCATGGAGAAGTTCAATATTACGGCAAATATTGTCACATGGAATGGTTCATAGAGTTTAAACAGGATTGTGATGAAAATATTAGAAAAAGGAAATCTGAGTAAAGCCTGAGCCAAGATGTTTCAGAATAGGGAATCTGTGGTGATCATCAGGTCCTTCTGGCAGCACCCTGACTTTCCTCAGATAAACCATACCATTCCAGGCACTTTCCTTTAAGAGACCACTGAAAGGGATATGTAGTTTTTAGATAAATGACCATTCATACAAAGATGACTCAAATCCATTAGAACAGGAGCTACTCTTATACAGTGGCTCCCCATTCTTGGTAATGAGGGGGTCGAAGTAGAGGGCACAACTTTATAACATCCATAGAGCATATGGACTAGGGGTTGTCTTCATCACTAGGCAACACTGTTAAAGAACAAATATAACATATCAACTATGTGACTGCCATCTCTGTTACTTTACCAGTAACCTAAATGTAATGATTCAGGTGACTGATCAGTTCACATATATAACGAATCCTAACTTGTGATGTAGCTGTAACTTGTGATGTAGCTGTAACTTTTGATGTAGCTATAACTTGTGATGTAGCTGTAACTTTTGATGTAGCCATAACTTGTGATGTAGCTGTAACTTTTGATGTAGCTATAACTTGTGATGTACTGTATAAAAATTTTAGTGTAATAATTAGAGTAATTATCTGCAAGAGTGATGTAAGTTTTACTCAGGTTCCCTCTATATAATAGTACATGCTGGAAGAGGTCAGAAACAATTTGTTGTGATAAATGTAAAAGATTGTTTTGAGCAAAATATGTGTTCATAGTTAAGCCCCTATTCCACGGGCCGACTGTGAGGAGCAAATGAGTGCTGTCAGCGCTTGTTTGCTCCTCGTTCCCCGCTCGCTGCCACCCCCATCACATGCGGCAGCAGCGAGCGGGTGAGTTTGGGATGGGCCACGGGGAACTGTGGGGGGGCTGCCCGGGTGATGGCTAAATTATCCGGGCAGCCCATAGAGGATAGTGGCAGTCTGCTGAAGCCGCTCCTATTCCACGGTGCGACGGCAGCAGATCGCTACTATCACAGTCGTTGGTCTTTCAGCTGGCTTGAAAGACAAACAAAAGCATTGATGAGCCGACATGAACAATGTTGCCTTCTATTTCCATGAACGATATGAATATTCCTTTCGTTGCCTTCTATTCCACGGGACGATTATCGGCCGTAGCAGACGATATCTGCCGAATATGGATGATAATCGTTCCGTGGAATGGGGCCTTTAGGTTTGATATCCACTTTTCTCTCTTTAGGTTCCAGTCCTGGCTTTGGCTAACAAATACTGATATAAAATACTGATCAAATACATTCATCTGAGAGTAGCCTGAAGCAGTATATATGGTTTAGTGTCTTGATTTGGTTTAGCAGTCAGTACTAATTTATAGTATGGGTTCAGCTTCAATATGATTGAAGTTGATATATAACCCCTCCTCTGTAATTTATGTTGTACCAGGAAGCTAACAACACTTTAAAATAAATAATAATAACAATAATATAAAAAGTAGTGTATCTGTGCGTCACATATTTTTGCTGAGCTACTGATCCTCCCTGTTCCCATCTCCCATTGACTTTAATGAGGACATGGCTTTGAAAAAACAGTGCTGAAAAACTAAGTGGTATGTCACTTTTCAGAGTGGATCGTAAAAACCACATCAAAACTGGTAACAAAAACTAAATTCAATAAGTGTTATTTCAAAGCCATTTTGTCCCAGTGAACATACCCTAAGGTTAAATTAAACCTTCTCCATTTAATTATCTGGGATTTTGTCATATAGTATTTGTTAGGAAAAATAGCCCAGCACTATTTCTCAAAGTGACTGACATCACAGAAGAACCTAAGGAACACCATTATAAGTCAATAGGGTGTGATGGAAGCCACTGGTGATGGTTTTGCTGCAATAGATCTGAAACTATGTCATTCTTGTTTTTCTGCACCTATGACACAGAAAAATGGAAATGTGTACAAATCCTAATGTGTCTGGAGATGAGACAACACTTACCAGAATTCAAACCAGTAAAGTGACACTGTCACTCCCTTTTTGCATTCTGACTTCTCTACACAGGTGTAAAGGGTAAATTTTGCAGTTTTCGTACCTTATTTTATACTCTACGTCATGGTGCTTGTTCCAGTAAAAAGTCATCCATGATGTCATCGGCGCATAGGCCTTTAGGTCGGCCTTTCCAATGGCCGCTGAGAGGGCCTATGCGGAAATGACATCACAGAGGGGCAGGGCTACAGTGGCGATGTGGGCGGGGCTACAGTGGCCGTGAAGCCCCACCGAGGTGGCACAATCAGCATATGATAAAAGATGACTTTTTACTGGAACAAGCACCATAACGTATGACATAAAATAAGGTATTAAAACTGCAAGATTTACCCTTTATACCTGTGTAAAGAAGTCATAATGCAAAAAGTGATGGTGTCACTTTAAGCTCTATTCTGACACTGACTGAATATAAGCTAAGCAACCTGCAGAATGGCAAATGTATCTTTGGGTGACATAGCAGTTTTGCCTAGCTTACCAGTTATAAGCGCTGCTACTGAATCTAAAGCAAGTTACACACGCACATTACTTTCAACCTTGTTACACTCTGGACATCCAGCTTGCACTATATGCCAACCACTTTGCAACTATGCAGGTATAATGCTGGAATCATGCACAGCAATTTTTTACCCCTTTGGATAGCTGCTTCCGTAGTTTTTGAACAAACACTAGAAGTGGATTGAAAAGGATGGAAAATATAAAGGAATGACTTATATTTCTGCTTCTTTCTGCAGCCACTCCTGACCTTAGCTAAAAACTGCAGGGTCAGATTAAAAAAAAACTGCTGTATTTGATTCCAGCAATAAAAAAAAACTTTATATTTTAATGGACCAAAAGCATATGAGCTTTTATATCCAATGAGTGTGAGATATCAGTCTCTGCTACATAGATGTCTTAAATTCTCCATGATGGTAGCAATTCAGAAGTGTGCATACAAAGCACATGTACTGCTGGGAAAGGGACACCAGTGAATGCCAGGGGCTCTTATTACAGAGTGTGTATTGCTTATATACCACCACCATACTCCTACCTTCTGGAATGTTTTGGAGAGATGGCTGCTGGCTCCTAGAGCTGTAGAGGGTGGTGTTATGGAATTACATACATTACAAGAATGAACAATGTGATGTAAGGCCCGCGGGAGTAAAACACTGAGGTGCCAGGAGGAGTACATTGTTCAACAGCTGAAAAAGTTGAAACCTTTGAGTCATATTTGTATGGCACCTGACCACTATTATTGTCTATTATATTATTGTATATTATATTATTTTCCTCTCCCTGTGAGATGAGTGACAGAGATCTCAGAGAGCCAGGGAATGAAGTGCTTAGACACTCGCTTCTCCCTGCATAGTTTAGAGATTGGTGAGGGTCTAAACAATCACATCCCAACTCATCTTAACATTTTACATATGTGTGTGTGTGTGTGACATGTCAAAAGTTTTTTTTTAATGACAGGAAGACTTCAAGGTTTACTCTTTTTTGGACATGGTTTAGACAAGCATATACCCCACTTGCTATGTTCACTTGCTGTCATTTTGAGGTTGAATGACTGCCATTTTGATGGTAAAAGATGGGCGTCTTTAGATAATGATGGACGTAAATAGAGATCACAATCATTATTTGCAGCTGACATTATTAAAAAATGGCTGCAAAACGATTGTTGTGTGAATATTGCCTCAAGCAGTGCAGGCAACATTTTCTATACCGAAATAAAGTCTGCCAGCCTAAACAATTCCTGCGGTGTAATTTAGTGTGTTCCACCATATGGAACTTGCATCAAATTCTTAGTGCATCTATGAGGCAATTCACTGCATTCAGCATAGATTCAATAAACTTTGCACTATTTTTGACAACATAAAATATTTTGCAAAGTGCTGTTTTTTTATCACACTGCTGACATTTTTATAACATTTTGAATTTCTTTTAGCTCTGTTATGAATCATACATTATGTTATTTTATGTTTGAAGTTGAGAAATTTATACAGTTTGTACAATTTCCACGGTTGATTTTGTTTTATACTGTCAATTTTTAAAATTCAATTTTCCAGTTTCTTCTGTCCCCATGAATAAAAAATTTTCTTTGTCAAGTCTTTTGTCTGAAATGGATTATTATTGATGTAAATGACATGGTCATCCTTCTGTATAAACAGATGAGAGTTGGCTAGGACAGCGATCAATTGCATTAATCTGCAGAAAACTAGTATCTTCTGAGATATTCCGCTGGGGATCCCCAAAAAGACCAGCTGATCCATTTGGAAAATCGTAAACTGAAACAAAGAAGAACACAAAATAATAAACATTAATGATATGTAAATGTACAGTATCTGCAATAAATATACAGTTTGGAATTTAGGACAAAGTTATAGGGAAGCTGACATCGAAGAATCGTGGGTAAAACTGCTGTCAGGCATGAACAGTGCAATGGATGAGCCGTACATTAACACGTTAAGCTTGCGTAATATTTATTACAGGAAAAAAAGCTTTTTTTTTTTTTAAACTGAACAGTGTCACAGAGGCATGCTAAAATTCTATGCAGGTGCTCTGGAGTCATGCTTGGCACAGGTGCTCCTCTTTTCCAACAGTGGCCTCTGAGACCTACCACGCATGCACTTGCACGGACAGGCCAATTGTGAAGCCAAGGTCTCATAGAAACACACTATTGCAGCTCACCGACTCTCCTGGGAACTTTAGATGGTGCACAGGACTGCTGTTCAGCAAACAGCCATTCAGGATACATGGAAAGATGAATGTCCAATTGCGAAGCCAAGGTCTCCTCTAACATTCCACCTGTAAGTACATTTGCACCAAGCACAGACTCCTGATTGCCTGTGTGGGATTTCGGCAGGCTAGTCAGAGGCCTCCTTGTCATTCAATCAGTGAGGAGGTGGGGAATAGTTGTGAGGCAGCAGGGACAGCAGAGGGCACCAGCAGTGTAGTATTCATGCCTGGCAGTAATTATAGTGCTTGAAAAGCACTATATTGTAATCCGTATTCTTCTTCTTCTTCTTCTTCTTCCGTTTCTTCTTCTTCTTCCAGCAATTTTTCTGCGCGTAATACAGCCCGAACCGCTTTGCGCACACACTCCATTCAAACTGCGTTTCGAAGCCCTCGGCGGTGTGTGGTGTGCTATCTATTTTTCGTTTTGATCGGATTTGTCGTTTTTAAGAAATTTACGTTAAACAACCCCAAATTTCCCATAGAAAATAATGGCCCATTGCAAATAACGGCCACACTCTAACCGCTAACAGCCAATCACAGCACATATGCAAATAGCTGAGATATTGCAGCCAATAGGAACTCTAAGGTTTTGTCAGGCAATGTATCACACCATCCACAGTCACATGTCCACAATTGGCCAATAGAAGATGTAATACATGGAAGGTCCTTAATGATTTTGTCTCACTGACATGAGTGTGACATGAGTAAGATTGTCATGGTAAAGAAATGATCTTTACCATTATAAGTACCCAGATCGCTCTTAAAGGGATCCAGGTCGCCCTTAAAGGAACGCAAGTCGCTCTTAAAGGGACCCAAGTCGTTCTTAAAGGGACCCAAGTCGCTCTTAAAAGGACGGGACCCAAGTCACTTTTAAAGGGTCCCATGTAGCTCTTAAAAGGGATCCAAGTCACTCTTAAAGTGACGGGACCCAAGTTGCTCTTAAACGGACGGAACGCATGTTGCTCTTAAAGGGACCCAAGTCACTCTAAAAGGTATGGGACCCATGTCGCTCTTAAAGAGACCCATGTCGCTAGAGGGACCTGGGTCCTTTTAACAGCGAACTGGGTCCCTTTAAGAGCGAAATATGTCCCTTTAAGAGCAAAATGGGTTCCTTTAAGAGCGTCCTGGGTCCCTTTAAGAGCGAAATGGGTCCCTTTAAGAGCGACCTGGGTCCCTTTAAGAGCGACCTGGGTCCCTTTAAGAGCGAAATATGTCCCTTTAAGAGCGACCTGGGTCCCTTTAAGAGCGACCTGGGTCCCTTTAAGAGCTATTAGGGTCCCCTTAAGAGCGACCTGGGTCCCTTTAAGAGCGAAATGGGTCCCTTTAAGAGCGACCTGGGTCCCTTTAAGAGTGACCTGGGTCCCTTTAAGAGCGAAATATGTCCCTTTAAGAGCGACCTGGGTCCCTTTAAGAGCGACCTGGGTCCCTTTAAGAGCTATTTGGGTCCCTTTAAGAGGGACCTGGGTCCCTTTAAGAGTGAAATAGGTCCCTTTAAGAGCGATCTGGGTCCCTTTAAGAGCTAAATGGGTCCCTTTAAGAGCGAAATGGGTCCTTTTAAGAGCGACCTGGGTCCCTTTAAGAGCGAAATGGGTCCCTTTAAGAGCGAAATGGGTCCTTTTAAGAGCGACCTTGGTCCCTTTAAGAGCAAAATATGTCCCTTTAAGAGCAAAATAAGTCCTTTTAAGAGCGACCTGGGTCCCTTTAAGAGCGACCTGGGTCCCTTTAAGAGCGACCTGGGACCCTTTAAGAGCGACCTGGGTCCCGTTAAGAGTGAAATATGTTCCTTTAAGAGCAAAATGAGCCTCTTTAAGAGCGACCTGGGTCCCTTTAACCTCTTAAGGACATATGACGTACCCGTACGTCATATGTCCGCATTAGCACTTCAAAGCGGGGCCGCGCGGCGACCCCGCTTTGAAGCGCAGCGGTCCTGGGTGCCGCGTGTAGCCTGGGACCACCGCTATTAGCGGGCACGGTCTGATCGCCGTGCCCGCTAATTAGCTAATCGGAGGCAGCTGTCAAAGTTGACAGCTGCCTCCGATTACCGGGGGCAACCATTCTCTAGTGTCTAGTGGGGGAGATCGCTCCTCCGGGACGTTGTCCCGGAGGAGCAATCTCCGTTACTGATGCCGGCCGGGGACTCGTCCAAGATGGCGCCGTCCCCGGCTCGGCACTCGTTTACTTCCGGCTGCAGCAGCCGGAAGTAAACGAGTGCCTATCTCATTGATCTCTGCAGCATATCTACGAACATGTTTGCTATCGCCGCGTGCGTAATCGTCCGAACGATTTATTAATCACATTCCTGATGTCGCACTTTAAACGGCGTAAGCGCAAAAAAATCCCAAAGTGCAAAATTGCGCATTTTTGGTTGCATCAAATCCAGAAAAAAATTAATAAAAAGCGATCAAAAAGTCGTATATGCGCAATCAAGGTACCGATAGAATGAACAAATCATGGTGCAAAAAATGACACCTCCCACAGCCCCATAGACCAAAGGATAAAAGCGCTATAAGCCTGGGAATGGAGCGATTTTAAGGAACGTATATTTGTTAACAATGGTTGACTTTTTTACAGGCCATCAGATACAATATAAGTTATACATGTTATATATCGTTTTAATCGTAACGACTTGTGGAACATATATAACAAGTCAGTTTTACCCCAGGGCGAATGGCGTAAAAACACAGTTCCCCCAAATAAAAGAAATGCGTTTTTTTATTCAATTTCACCACACTTTGAATTTTTTTCTGGTTTCGTAGTGTACTTTATGCAAAAATTCAGCCTGTCATTGCAAAGTACAATTAGTGACGCAAATAATAAGGGTTCATGTGGGTTTCTAGGTGGAAAAATGCAAGTGCTATGGCCTTTTAAACACAAGGAGGAAAAAACGAAAACGCAAAAACGAAAATGGGCCCCGTCCTTAAGGGGTTAAGAGCGAAATGGGTCCCTTTAAGAGTGACCTGGGTCCCTTTAAGAGCGAAATATGTCCCTTTAAGAGCAAAATGGGTCCCTTTAAGAGCGAAATTGGTCCCTTTAAGAGCAACCTGGGTCCCTTTAAGAGCGACCTGGGTCCCTTTAAGAGCTAAATTGGTCCCTTTAAAAGCTAAATATGTTCCTTTAAGAGCAAAATGGGTCCCTTTAAGAGTAAAATGTGTCCCTTTAAGAGCAAAATGGGTCCCTTTAAGAGTGACCTGGGTCCCTTTAAGAGCGATCTGGGTCCCTTTAAGAGCAAAACATGTCCCTTTAAGAGCAAAATCGGTCCCTTTAAGAGCAAAATATGTTCCTTTAAGAGAAAAATGGGTCCCTTTAAGAGCAAAATGGGTCCCTTTTAAAAGCGAAATATGTCCTTTTAAGAGCAAAATGGGACCCTTTAAGAGCAACCTGGGTCCCTTTAAAAGCAAAATGGGTCCCTTTAAGAGCGACCTGGGTCCCTTTAAGAGCGAAATGTCCCTTTAAGAGCAAAATCGGTCCCTTTAAGAGTGAAATATGTCCCTTTAAGAGCAAAATGGGTCCCTTTAAGAGCAAAATGTGTCCCTTTAAGAGCGAAATATGTCCCTTTAAGAGCGAAATGGGTCCCTTTAAGAGCGAAATGGGTCCCTTTCAAAGAGACCTTGGTTCCTTTTAAGAGCGAAATGGGTCCCTTAAAGAGCAATCTGGGTCCCTTTTAGAGCGACCTGCGTCCTTTTAAGAGTGAAATGGGTTCCTTTAAGAGCGACCTGGATCCCTTTAACAGTGAAATATGTCCCTTTAAGAGCGATCTGGGTCCCTTTAAGAGCAAAACATGTCCCTTTAAGAGCAAAATGGGTCCCTTTAAGAGCAAAATATGTTCCTTTAAGAGAAAAATGGGTCCCTTTAAGAGCAACCTGGGTCCCTTTAAAAGCAAAATGGGTCCCTTTAAGAGCGACCTGGGTCCCTTTAAGAGCGAAATGTCCCTTTAAGAGCAAAATCGGTCCCTTTAAGAGTGAAATATGTCCCTTTAAGAGCAAAATGGGTCCCTTTAAGAGCAAAATGTGTCCCTTTAAGAGCGAAATATGTCCCTTTAAGAGCGAAATGGGTCCCTTTAAGAGCGAAATGGGTCCCTTTCAAAGAGACCTTGGTTCCTTTTAAGAGCGAAATGGGTCCCTTAAAGAGCAACCTGGGTCCCTTTTAGAGCGACCTGCGTCCTTTTAAGAGTGAAATGGGTTCCTTTAAGAGCGACCTGGATCCCTTTAACAGTGAAATATGTCCCTTTAAGAGCAAAATGGGTCCCTTTAAGAGCGACCTGGGTCCCTTTAAGAGCGAAATATGTCCCTTTAAGAGCAAAATTGGTCCCTTTAAGAGCTAAATGTCTCTTTAAGAGCAAAATGGGTCCCTTTTAGAGCGAAATATGTCCCTTTAAGAGCAAAATGGGTCCCTTTTAGAGTGAAATATGTCCCTTTAAGAGCAAAATGGGTCCCTTTTAGAGCAAAATTTGTTCCTTTAAGAGCGAAATCGGTCCCTTTAAGAGCGACCTGGGTCTCTTTAAGAGCGACCTGGGTCCCTTTAAGAGCGACCTGGGTCCCTTTAAGAGCGACCTGGGTCCCTTTAAGAGTGACTTGGGTCCCTTTAGGAGTGACCTGGGTCCCTTAAAGAGCGAAATGGATCCCTTTAGGAGCGACCTGGTTCCCTTTAAGAGTGACCTGGGTCCTTTTAAGAGCAAAATATGTCCCTTTAAGAGTGAAATGGGTCCCTTTAAGAGCCACCTGGGTCCCTTTAACAGCGAAATGGGTCCCTTTAAGAGTGAAATTGGTCCCTTTTAAGAGCAATCTGGGTCCCTTTTAATAGCGATCTGGGTCCCTTTTAAGAGCGATCTGGGTCCCTTTTAAGAGCGATCTGGGTCCCTTTAAGAGCGACCTGGGTCCCTTTAAGAGTGACCTGGGTCCCTATAAGAGTGAAATGGGTCCCTTTAAGAGCGTCCTGGGTGCCTTTAAGAGCGACCTGAGTCCCTTTAAAAGGTGAAATATGTCACTTTAAGAGCAAAATGGGTCCCTTTAAGAGCGACCTGGGTCCCTTTAAGAGCGACCTGGGTCCCTTTAAGAGCGACCTGGGTCCCTTTAAGAGCAAAATGGGTCCCTTTAAGAGCGAAATATTTCCCTTTAAGAGCAAAATGGGTCCCTTTAAGAGCGACCTGGGTCTCTTTAAGAACAAAATGGGTCCCTTTAAGAGCGACCTGGGTGCCTTTAAGAGCGACCTAGGTCCCTTAAAGAGCGAAATGGGTCCCTTTAGGAGCGACCTGAGTCCCTTTAAGAGCGACCTGGGTCTCTATAAGAGTGAAATGGGTCCCTTTAAGAGCGTCCTGGGTGCCTTTAAGAGCGACCTGGGTCCCTTTAAAAGGTGAAATATGTCACTTTAAGAGCAAAATGGGTCCCTTTAAGAGCGACCTGGGTCCCTTTAAGAGCGACCTGGGTCCCTTTAACCCCTTAAGGACAGAGCCTGAAATGGCCTTAAGGACCGGAGCAAATTTTATGAATTTGACCAGTGTCACTTTATTCATTAATAACTTCGGGATGCTTTTACCTATCCGGCTGATTCTGAGATTGTTTTCTCGTGACATATTGTACTTCACATTTCTTGTAAATTGGAGTCGATACTTATAACGAATCTTTATGAAAAAACCCAAAATAGCGTGAAAAATTGTGAAAAAATGCATTTTTCCAACTTTAAAACTTTTCTGCTTATACAGAAAATGGTTATACCACATAAATTATATATTAAATAGCATTAGCAACATGTCTACTTTATGTTGGCGGCATTTATTAAACTATATTTCATTTTTTTTAGACAATAGGAAGCTTAAAACATTAGCAGCAAATTTCCAAATTTTCAGTAAAATTTCAAAATCAGATATTTTTAGGGAACTGTTCAGGTTTAAAGTGTATTTGAGGGGACTGTGTGTTAGAAAGCCTCACGAAGCACCCCATTTCAGAAACTGCACCCCCTAAACTCTGCAAAAGCACATCCAGAAAGTTTTTTAACCCTTTAGGGGAGTCACAGAAATAAAAGCTAAGTGTGTAAGAAATTTGAAAATTTTAATTTTCTGTGCAGAGATTTTATTGTAATCCAATATTTTTCATAATTATAAACCTATTACCAGAGAAATGCACCCCAATATTGATTGCCCCATTTCTGCAGTTTATAGAAATACCCCATATGTGACCCTATTGCGCTATTTGACGCAACCACAAGCCTCAGATATAAGGGAGCGCCTAGTGAATTTCAATGGCTCCGTTATTTTTGGTCATTTTTGACTGTACCACTTCAGGTTGGCAGAGGCTCTGGGGTGCCAAAACCTAAAAAACACCCCTAAAGGGACACCATTTAGAAAACTACACCCCTCAAGGAATGTAACAAGGGGTGCGGTGAGCATCTGGACCCCACAGGTGCTTCACAGATTTTCCAAACAATATGGCTTGAAAAAAGACTAAAGTATTTTTTACACTAAAATGTTGTTCTAGCCTTCAATTTTTCATTTTCACAAAGGGATAAAAGGAAAAAAAAAACACAAAACATGTAGCACAGTTTCTCCCGAGTACGGAAATACCCCACATGTGGACATAAAGTGCCAAGCGGGCGCAGGACGAGCCTCCAAAGGGAAGGAGCGCCAATTGGCTTTTGGAAGCTGGATTTCACTGGAATGGATTTCAAGGGCCATGTCGCATTTACAGAGCCCTCGTGCTGCCAAGACACTGGAAACCCCCCACAAGTGACCCCATTCTGGAAACTACACCCCTCAAGGAATCTAACAAGGGGTGCAGTGAGCATATGGACCCCACTGGTGACGGGCCCAAATGTGGAAAAATGTGACGTGAAAGTGAAAATTTTCATTTTTTCACTTTCATGGCACAAATGTGCCCGTCATCCAGGGGTCCATATCCTCACTGCACCCCTTGTTAGATTCCTTGAGGGGTGTAGTTTCCAGAATGGGGTCACTTGTGGGGGGTTTACAGTGTTTTGGCAGCACAAGGGCTCTGTAAATGCGACATGGCGTTCATCATCCATTCTAGCCAAATCCAACCTCTAAAATCCAAATGGCGCTCCTTCCCTTCGGAGGCTTGCCCTGCACCCACATGGCGCTTTATGTCCACATGTGGGGTATTTACGGACTCGGGGGAAATTGCTCTACACATTTTGTGTGTTTTTTTTCTCTTTTAACCCCTTGTGAAAATGATAAATTCAAGGCTAGACCAACATTATAGTGTAAAAAATTTAATATTTCATTTTCACGCCACATTGTTCCACATTTGTGCCCGTCACCAGTGGGGTCCATATGCTGACTACACCCCTTGTTACATTCCTTGAGGGGTGTAGTTTCCATAATAGGGTCACTTGTGGGGGGTTTAACTGTCTTGGCAACACAGGGGCCTTTTGAATGCAACATGGCCCCTCGAAATCCATTCCATCCAAATCCAGCCTTCAAAAACCAAATGGCGCACCTTCCCTTTGGAGGCTTACCCTGCACCCGCATGGCACTTTATGTCCACATGTGGGGTATTTCCGTACTCAGGGGAAATTGCTCTACACATTGTGTTTTTTTTTATCTTTTAACCCCTTGTGAAAATGAAAAAATCAAGACAAGATCAATGATTTAGAGTAAAAATTTTAAAAAAATTACACTAAATGTTGGTCTAGCCTTGATTTTTTTCCATTTCCACAAGGGGTTAAAAAAGAAAATGAACACAAAACGTGTAGGGTAGTTTCCCCTGAGTACGAAAATACCCCACATGTGGACATAATTTGCCATATGGGCACAGGGCAAGTCACCAAAGGGACAGAGCGCCATTTAGAGGCTGGAATGGGGGATGGAGGCCATGTCGCAATTACAAAGCTCCTGTGCTGCCAGAACAGTAGAAACCCCCGACAAGTGACCCCATTCTGGAAACTACACCCCATAAGGAATCTAACAAGGGGTGCAGTGAGCATATGGACCCCACTAGTGATGGGCACATGTGTAGGACATGTGCCGTGAAAATAAAAAATACCATTTTTTTCATTTTCACGTCCCAAATGTGGCCGTCACCAGGGGGCCATATACCCGCTGCCCCACTTGTTAGATTCCTTATGGGGTGTAGTTTCCAGAATGGGGTCACTTGTGGGGGGTTTCTACTGTCCTGGCCGCACAGAGGCTTTGTAATTGCATCATGGCCTCCTCTAATGGGAATGGCAGCCATACCTATTTAGCTGGGGAAAAGGGACAATTCTAATTTATTTGGGGGTATTAGGCCAATTATTAGTTTATAAGGTTGAAAATGACAGGTGTCCATCAAATTCAACCTGTGTTGATCCAGAGGAAGGCAAAAACCCCTCGTGAGGCAGACGACAGTAGCCTCATCACAGGGGAAAAATTCCTTCCCGACTCCATAATGGCAATCAGAATAATCCCTGGATCAACGTGACCCCTGAAATAGGAATAAGGGACAGAATTTAGATAATGTAGAACCCCAATGACGTGTAGTGCGCCTTGGAGCGATCCAGTATGCAGAGGCCGGGGGGATCAGGACAGGTGTCACACTGGTAAATGTTGTCCTTCCTGATCCCCCTGTTACGCCACACTCTGCACTTCTTCTGGGGTCTCCTGTTCTCCAGTGTGGGGGACGTCACCTGGAAAATGTTGTCCTGGTGCGATACGGGGTCCTTCATATCCAGAAGCGCTGGGTCCGCTCCATGGCTGCTAAATATTAGGGCTCTATTACTACTTCTGATATGTTCGGATCGTGCCGCAAGCTACAGTAGCTCGGGCAGCGAGGGACCGGAAGAGGGGGTGCTGGTATAAAGGTTATCCCCGTACGGGTGGTGGTGACCTTTATCCAGCAGTGGGAAGATCAGTTCCCGGACGATCTCCCCACTAACTCCGAGGATGGGGGGGGGGGCATCTGGCGGCTGGATTCGAGTGTCCCTTCCTTCATACACTCTAAGGGTACGTGCACACTGCGGAATCGCGAAGGATAACCCTTTGTGCATTCCGCAGTTGGCACCCGCCGGCGGACTGATGCAGGCGCACGTCTCCGTCCGTGTCGTAGACTCCATTCTATGCACGGGCGGATTCCGCTCTGCGTCCAACGTGTTGATGGAATGACGGATAATGGAATCCGCCCATGCATAGGATAGAGTCTATGACACAGGCGGAGACGCGCCCCTGCATCAGTCCGCCGGCGGGTGCCAGCTGCGGAATGCACGAAGGGTTATCCTTCTCCATTCCGCAGTGTGCACGTACCCTATATCTGTAAGAGTACCCTGAGGTACTCTCACAGAGTTTGTAGAATTTCACGCCATACCGTCATCTCTTATTGGGACGGTACTGGCGGAAAAGACGTGTCCGGGAGGCAGCGTACGCTACGCTACTCCCAGACACGTCACTGGATGATGAGGAGGATGAGGATGAATGGAGGAAAGAAGGATCCCCCCAATTCATCCTCACTGGCTGTTTTGGTGTCGGAGGCAATAATAACGTATGCGTCCGACACCGAAAACACCCTGGGGGCCATCTTTATATGGGGATTGGTATATGGGGTATGTAGTGGTGTAGTGTAAAACTTTATTCAATGTAGTGTGGTGTAATGTAGTGTTTTTTTACGTGTTTTTTACAGTAAGTATACAAAAAAAACCTACGCCAAAAATGGTGTTGCTGATGAATGCCGCACTTATGTTCGGCACTTATAAGCAGACCGTGGCAGTAGGATATAAAAAAAAAACACCCTACGCCAAAAAGGAGGAGTTGCTGATTAGCAGCGCACTTTCGTGCGATGCTGATCAACACTCAGCGGCGATAGGGTGCGGAAAATAGAAAAAAAAAAAATTGGGAAAAAAATTTTTTTTTTTACTACATTCTGAACATCCCTGTAGTGGCTGATACGTGTATTACACTTATCAGCCGCTAGGGGGCAGCAGAGCGCAAGATCCGAAAATAGACGACGCTGGAGCCGGAAAAATACGAAAATAGACGACGCTGGAGCCGGAAAGAGACGATCGGGACTCACGGAAGAAGCCGAAGTCCCAACAAGAGGAAGTGGACGCCGGGAACCCGGAAGACGCCGATCAGGACCCCGGGACAGGTGAGTAATGTACAAATACCTGCTCCGGACCCCTCAGCTACCTAGCTGAGGGGTCCGGAGCAGGTATTTATTACTTGTGGGGACTTTGATCGCCGTGAACGGCCGGCCGGCTGGCCGGCCGTTCACGGCGATCGGGACGGTGGTACCGTGACCACCATTACTTTTTACAGTAATGGCGGTCGGTGCCGTCCTCGGACAGCACCGACCGCCATTTTTTTCCGGGTCATCGGGCCACCGATGGCCCGGAAAGGTTCCGATCGCCGCTATGGGCTTATCAGCCAATAGCGGCGATCGTCGGCATGGGGGGGGTTAACAACCCTCCATGCCGACAGGGAGAGATGGCCTGCTATGTATTATAGCAGGCTATCTCCCCCGATCGGGACCCGGCCGGCCGCGGCGCCCGTTTAAAGGGATGACGTACCGGCACGTCATGGGTCCTTAAGTGACAGTGATCCATGACGTGCCGGTACGTCATGGGTCCTTAAGAGGTTAAGAGCAAAATGGGTCCCTTTAAGAGCAAAATATTTCCCTTTAAGAGCAAAATGGGTCCCTTTAAGAGCGACCTGGGTCCCTTTAAGAACAAAATGGGTCCCTTTAAGAGCGACCTGGGTCCCTTTAAGAGCGACCTAGGTCCCTTTAAGAGCGAAATGGGTCCCTTTAGGAGCGACCTGAGTCCCTTTAAGAGCGACCTGGGGCTCTTTAAGAGCGACTTGGGTTCCTTTAAGAGCGATCTGGGTTCCTTTAAGAGCGACCTGGGTCCCTTTAAGAACGACCTGGGTCCCTTTAAGAGTGACATGGGTCCCTTTAAGAGCGAAATTTTTCCCTTTAAGAGCAAATTTTTTCCCTTTAAGAGTGAAATTGGTCCCTTTAAGAGCAAAATCGCTCCCTTTAAGAGCGAAATATGTCCCTTTAAGAGTGAAATGGGTCCCTTTTAAGAGCGAAAAATGTCCCTTTAAGAGCAAAATGGGTCCTTTTAAGAGCGACCTGGGTCCCTTCAAAAGCTACCTCGGTCCCTTTAAGAGCGAAATGGGTCCCTTTAAGAGCGAGCTGGGGCCCTTTAAGAGCGACCTGGGGCTCTTTATGAGGAAATATCCCTGGGTCCCTTTAAGAGCGACCTGGGTCCCTTTAAGAGCGAAGGGACCCACGTCGCTCTTAAAGAGACCCAGGTCGCTACTAAAGGGACCCATGTAGCTCTTAAAGGGACGGGAGCCAAGTTGCTCTTAAAGGGATGGGACCCAAGTAGCTCTTAAAGGGACGGCACCCAGGATTAAAGTTAAAAGGAAGTCACTGGTAAAGGAGCGCTCTTTTCAAGCACTATGTATTTCCCTGGAAATGCAAATCTAGTTTTACCTGTCATTCTTGGCTGTCAGTTTCTCCTAAGGCTATGTTCCCACAATGTATTTTTTTGGCCATGTCATAGAATATATAACAGAACATATATATATATATATATATTAACAGTTAAAGGAGTACTCTGGCCAAGTCTAAAAATCCTGGGCGGGCAAGGGGTGTGGGGAACATAATAAAGAAGTCTTACTTACCCATGCCACACAGTGCAGCATCACTGCTCGCAGACCCCCGCTGACCTCCTGCAGAAAGTCGTGAGAGACTGGAGGCTGACAGAGAGCTGGTGACACTGCGCTGCGGGGGCACGGGGATGGGTAAGCATAGCTTCTTTATTATTTTTCCATCCCCATGCCACCTGAGATTTTTAAATTTGGCTGGAGTTCTTCTTTACGTACCTTGGTGAATACAATAATTCTTTTATCTTGTACAAATCCTCAGTTGCAATCTGAATTACAGGGCAGTATTTAGAATTCTACTGACTTCTGGGCTGAAATGTCCCAGCATTCTCTGCTAGTTCAATGGAAAGACATTTCTCTTGTGATTGCATACTCTTTTTGGTGGAGTTTTTATAGCAGGAATTACAAACTAAACTTAAGTAGAAAAATAATTTTTTGGGATCTGTCTCAATAAACTAGTTGACTGCTACAAGGAACAATTAGAAGAATGATAGTTGCAATTTTGGAGTATCAAACAGGTTGGAACAATAACAGCACACGCTCAGTTTGTGTTATTAATGTACAACTAAATAAAGAAATACACAGGCATTATAATAGATTATGCACAAGCCAAAAAGACAGAAATGGATGCATAATAATAGATTATAACATGTACCTGTAATACCAGAGTGAGAAGTAAATGCTCTATGAAAAACATCAAAGTCCGTTTTGTTCCCACAACCATGAGGCAAACAGTCTTCAAATGGAGACACCATGTTGCATGAATTACCATGCTGCATGTTTCGTTGAGAATCATTGTAATTTGGCGGACAAAATGTTTGCAGGTGGCCATAAAATCCTAACAATATAAAACATGGATGGTTAAGGATTAAAGCAACAGATATATATATAATAACAAATTATATACAAGATTTTTAAAAAAACATACATAAATATTTCTATTTTTTACTGAAGCCATCCTCACAGGCCCATAACTGAGATGCTTAAAGTGTACCTGTTGTTAAACTTTCAAAATCTAAATAAACAGTAGATGTGAAATAAAGCAAGTTTGCAAGTTAAATTCATTATAATTTTTTCCAGTTATCATGCTGTAAACCAAAGCTGAATTTACCAGAAATCTAGGCCCAGTCCAGTCTCCCAAAGGTAGCTTCAATAGAGACTAAGCACATGAAGTCCTGGCCAGTACAGAGAGTCACAGCTCAATGTGTCCATCAGTCACATGACTGCCTTCTCTGCAAGCGCATATGACCTGGGAAAAATGGGACTTCCTGGGTTTAGACTCTGAAAAAAAGGAGTCAGAACACAGGAAGTGCTGTGTTTTCCATGATAACTAAAATAATAATAATAATGACTAAATTGCAAACTTGCTTTTTTTCACGAGTAATGTTGATTTAGATTTTGACATAATGATATAAATCGTTCTTGATAGCTTTCTAATGGATATGCATTTAATATGGATTAATTGATCAATAGTGAGTGTTACATGAATAATTTAAATAGGAAACCCTCTAATCTTCATGGGACCTTTACTGTATTTCTGTAGGCATCAATTTTATACCATGACAGTCATACAGAAGACAGGACAAAAATATCATGGTATGCTCCACCAGATGCCATATTTATAGAACGTAACTTCAGACATGAGCCGTCATACAGCCTGTGCTTGAGGACTTCACTACAATAAATACTAAATTCTGACAGGAGTTAGAGATTATGAAATCACTTATGAAGCTACAAAGTGACCATTCCTTTTAACTACTACTTATTTCCTACTACAAAAATATTTTTTGTTGCGGTTCCCTATTAAACACCGATGTTCAGTCGCTGAAAGGGTAAACTGAGGAAAAATGAGACACACTTTTCTCTGAATGTGTCACAAAACATATGTGTTGTATTAAGTCAGCGTTTCTTAAAGAGCCGCGGGACGTAAAATGGTGAGCAAGCATTCATGACTCGGCTGTACAGTTTAAGAGCTCTGTAATATTTATGCCAAGATGTTTATCACAGTTTCCAAGAATTACTTTATCACATTCTCAGTTTCTCGTGATTCGTATTTATTACTTTTAATGTGGACTTTGAATCAATAAGCATTGAATTCCACAAAATGGGGAAATTAATCATCCGTAAGTATTTGTGCCAAAGCTTCTGAACCAGCGATCACAATACACTTATACAACCTGTTGCTTCCCAGCTGTTGATGTACTGTATTCAGTTGTAGTAATCATCTAAAGGTTGCTTATAAAGGACCGGCAGAACATGCTTAGAATAGCAATTCGGTAATGGCTTCAATGTCTTAGAGTGAATACCATTGACTTAGAATTTCCTAATGGATATTTTTTAAATTAAACATTAGTCTATGGAATGTAGATAAATACTCTTGCTGCTACCTTGAAGAGATGAAAGGTTAACAAATGAATGTGTGATGCAAGTCTTAGAGGGAACCTGTCACACTAAACATGGCAGCCACACTCATGTAATACACAGCAGATGCAAGCAGATTAGTAAATAGTTCTTTTTAGAACAGTGATGCAGAATAATATTGATCTAAAGATCATCTCATTCTGGTCTTAGGAGTCCAGGGGGCGGTCTTACTCAATGTTTGGCCTTTACCTTGTCAATCACCATTATGGACTTGACCTTGGACTCCTAATCCCAGAACGGGCTGGAATGTACACCAAGTTTTTCCCTACCCAACTATATATGAATCTGCTCAGCTCCTCCTTCTCTATAACATATTGTCTGGAAAAGGGAGTACATTTCAGGTTTCTTTAAGTATTACTAAGCTATTTCTTCAAGTTTTAATGAACACAGTTGTCTTGGAAGACTTGTGGAACAATAATCCCAGTTGCTGTGTGTATTTATATGTTAATGAGTAGATAGTTGTAAATATGAAAAGTTTAAATTACAACATATTACAGCTCTTTACGCTACATCCTTGTACAATGAAACCCTTAGAGTCAGTTCACACTGAGCACAAACAGCACAATTCTTTGAGCAGAGACTGCTGGGAGCGGAGGCGCATGTGCCCTCACATTCAGACACTGCAGGACACTGAGCACAGCAGGATTCCACTATTTTGCTCAGTGTGAACTGGCCCTTAATAGAGACACAAAAATATGAGGAATTTATTTAGTAAACAGCAGCAAAGGATCCAATAAGTATGAGTTTGGTTCAGTTTCAACATATGTTTTTTATCTGCTATAAACATACAGTAGTGTGCTAAACTTTTGTATACAGAGGCTGCACACGTATGTTATTTTTATTTGCAATCAGAAACAGAGAGTGTCACAAAATAATCCCAAAATAACATTTTTACAGAGGGAAAAAAATGAAATGTGAACAAAGCCTTACAGAGATGTAAGATTGCAATTACAAAATGCTTCTTCCAAAACTTTTAATAAATATGCATTACACCTGAATTTGTAGACTGCAAATGCGTGTCCAGAGAACCTATATATCATGGCATAGTGCCCCTATGGTTATTTAATGGTACAGTTGGCAATTTTTATGCCTCTGTGTGTTGACTCTTCTTGGCACCAGATTCTCCCCTGCTTTGTGTGCACTATTTTGTACATAGTTCAGTGCATAAAGCATAAAGAAACATTTCAGCAAATCACTGCTAAATGCTACTTTTATGTTCAGGGCCTTGTATGGGTAAAATAAAGAGATGCAAGGTGGCTAGTGGTGATCATTGTAGCCTTGTGGTGCTACACACAATAATCACTGAACTCAAGGAGATCAGTGAAACAATTCCAATGAAGTACTCAATCAGGTCTTCACTGATGCTCCCAAAAATTTAAATATGCAAAACAAAAGTCCGTGGAGCCTCAGTTGCAAGTCTCAAAACACGGGAATAGCCAGATATCCCTAGCCTGTTGCCACGGGGTGCCATGGGGGGGGGGGGGGGGGTCATGGAGATGATGGGGAGAGCACCACACCACCCTGATAGGTAGCCCCTTAAGTCCCACTTGGTTGCGAGTATTGGAACATAAATAGGGAAACAACAGAGTGGCTCCTTTTGTGTCAAAGTGTAACTCAAGGTGCGAGTATTGCAACATGACAAGGGCTTGCAAAGGGAGGCATCCATCCACAGACAGCTGTTTGGGGGCCACCCTGTTGTTTCCCCATTTATGTTCCAATACTCGCAACTGAGTGGGACTTAAGAGGCTATCTATCAGGGTGGTGTGGTGCTCTCCCCATCATGGAGGCACCCCATGGCAACAGGCTAGGGATATCTGGCTATTCCTGTGTTTTGAGACTTGCAACCGAGGCTCCACGGACTCTTGTTTTGCATATATTTATACACAGTAAAGTAAAGGTAAAATACTACTGTAAGATAGGTATAAAATGTGTCTATTTTAAATCTACATACAGACTGTATACATGTAAGTCTGTATGCATACTGTAAAAAATATTGTTTTGCAAAGTGTGCAAAGACAGCTGTTTTTCCATATACTTAAAGCAGCACATTATTAGATTCAAAACATGGCCATGTTTTATACCTATTTTTCTTTCTTTTTACTGTATTTTGCTTTTACTTTACTGTATTTGAAAATAGCCTTAGGCTATGTTCCAAAACAGTATTTTGCTCAGTATTTTTCAACCAAAACCAGGAGTGGATTGAAAATACAGAAAGGATCTGTTCACACACTGTTGAAATTGAGTGGATGGCCACCATTTAATGGCAAATAATGACTGTTATTTGGAAACAACAGCTGTTGTTTTAAAGTAATGGCAATTATATGCCATTAAATAACGGCCACTGAGCAAAAGATACTGTGTGGCAACAAACCCTAACGAGTTTTTCCAAAATGACAAAAAAAATGCTTTTAAAAAACACAAACAAAAAAACAAAATAAAGATATACCTGTCCTCTGGGTGTGTGCTATAACAGCGTGGCTCCATTTTCTACAGTAAAACTGACCTGCAGTATTACACATAAACTGAGGAAAAGAGTGGCACTATTTCAGCCATGATTCTTTATACCTGGTAAACCCTTTTAGCATTTATTCATTCCCTCTGACATACAACAGGTAAAAGTAAAATAAAACTGAACTCCCACAATGCCTTGTAAAACCACAGAGTGAATAGTTTGTGCAAGAGTTCCAGCTATAACTTTATATTATGCTTTGATGATAAAACAGCAATCGCTCTGTGGTTCGGTAAGTAATACTATTTCAGTAATGCCCAGTACACTTTGATCTGACACTTTCCTTAATCAGGAAATGCTTAAATATTGCAGTCACCAGGTTGACTTATTACTTCTACAGATTTTACAGAAGTAAACATAGTGGCACACAAGGTATTCTTAGTATACACAGTCTATATTAACCCTTTCACATTGTTGATCTCTACATTTGTGTCAATGGACCTGGAACGGGGTACGGAACAGGCACATGCACTCCTTACACAGTGGGTGTCTGCGGCTATCTGCAGCCTTTACTAGGCTATATGCAGAGCACTAATCTAACTGATCAAGGCAATGTAATAGCACTGCATTTAACAGTATAAGTATTCCAGTGTCCCTAGGGTGATCTTAACTGTACAAAAATATTAAATAATATTAATAATAATAATAAAAAAATAATATATATATATATATATATATATATATATATACTCCCCTAATAAGAATAACTAATAAGAATCACTCCCCCTTTTTCCCATTAAAAAATCTATGTTAGTAAAAATAAAAGTAAACATATTTTGCATTCCTGTATGTGGCTTTGTCCATACTGTTAAAAAAAATATATTGATCCTGCACTGTACACATCATAAAAAGTAAAAACAAATGCCAAATTTTCAGGGTTTTTTGTTACATGATATGGCTATGTTTATACGACATTATTTTCCTGTTTTCCGTTCATATGACGTCCTTCATTTTGAGTTCAAAATGCCTGTCATTAAAATTAGTCTTTAGATACTTTCTTTCTCATGTGAGGATAGACATATATTTATTCCAGGCATGTTTACATTAATTTACTGCAGAAAAAACAACCCCATCTGCTTATAGGGGTGAGAATAGAGCAATTGCAAGTATTTTTTTTTTTTGCCCCAGAAATAAGTTTTTTCAGTTTTGCGTTTTGTTGTACATTTTATGGTAAAATGAGAGGTGCCAATAAAAAGTTCAGTTGGTCCTGCAAAAAAGCCCTCATATGTAAGTGGAAAAATAAAAGAGTTATAACTTTTACAGGGTGAGGGAGAAATGATGAGTAAAACGTTTATAATGTAAAAAAAAAGTAGCTCTTACCAATTTTAGTAAACAGGGCTTCATCATTGAAGCAATAATAGAAAACATGTTTAATTTGAACATTTCTAACCACAATTGTTGCCTCTAAAGCCAGGTTCACAGCATTTCTTTGGATTATAACAACTCCTAGTGGCATATATCTGCCCATGACTTCCATTAACAATAAGTATATTGTGTGGTATACAGTATATGTTATTCTTGCACACAGATGTGTTCGAAACTAGTCAACTATATTAGGTGTTATACCTGTGAAGCTGTGATTCAATGCTTTGTTAAAGGAGTTTGGTCATTTTCAAAAAAGGGCAGCTGGAAGGGGCAGGGGGGAAAGTTATAACGAGCCCTAACTTACCTCTACCCATGCCCGTAGTGATAGGCGGGACTGGCCTCAGGGACCCCGCTGTGATGTCATCACAACTCGGGGGAAAATGTCTGTCCTTGCTGATGGACAACCTCCTCAGCCAAACAGTGACTGTAGAGACATCCTGCCCCGGTCACTAATTGGCTGAGCGGCCAGTCCATCAGCCAAGTCATGACGTGTTCAGCACCATATATCCCGGAGCCACGCAGGGGTCCCGAAGCAGTGATCAGAGGCTAAAGAGACACGGGAAGAGATGAGTTAATACACTCTGTTACTTCCCCCATGCTCCTGCCTTTTTTAACTCCCCTTCCCATCCAGAGGCTTTTCCTTTATTTTTTAAAAGCTGAAAAAAACTGAATGTAAGAAAAAAACATCAGTGGAGTGGAGTGGAGTGGTAAATTACTTACTATTAAACATTTCCCAGATTGTGTCTTTTAAAAGGTAGCTTTTTTTATTATAAAAATATGTATATATATATATATATATATATATATATATATATGTATTTGTTAAAGCACTTAATATTTCACTGTATGATTGACGTTATTTTACATGTTTAAGAGACGTGGTCTAGTATATTTATACAGTCCAGCGTCCAAGTTCTAGGTCAGTCTTGTCATCATTTATAGCGGAAGTTATTTGAAACCATATTTTAAGTATCTGATTTGATAGGATCTTTACTGCATATAAAAGAGAGTTATACGTTACTATGGCTCTGGTTTATGGATAGAATGTGTTTTATGCATAAGATTTATATGTGTATAAGTTGCTGAAAACGTTCTCTTACTACTAAGTATTAGAGTCCTTTCTAGCCAAACATATTATACCGCTTCCAGAGCTTTGCTTTTCTCTCCTGCAGGAAATCTGCAGCTGTATAATACTTGTAGTTGATAGAGTGGTTAGTCTATCTTGGAATCATTTCATAGTTTCCTTTAAAGAATTAACACTTCCAGATTTCTATGAGATTGTATGGAGTGCAGCCTTCTAGTGGGGAAGTACTTGCGACTTCTTCCTGTTAGCTAAGTACATTGGCTGCTAAGAGCTTCTTTTTATTTTCTGGGAACAGCCAATTTAAACTGAATTGACAGGTTGCAGATAAAATGTCACCATTGTTTGGCAACAGACTGAGGTGAAAATTTAATAGCTACAGTTACAGCTGGTTAAAATACTAGTATTATTACAAGTACGAGGCAAGAGATCACAGTGGAATGATTTTCCACTACAGATTATTGCACATAAGAGAAGCAATAAAAAATCCACACGAGTTTTAGAATAATCGCACTATATGGTAACAAAAGTATTCTTTGTTCTGAACTGTGAAATGGTGATGTACTTGTCCTATAGCGCTATTTACAGTGACGTAGCTATAGGAGTCACAGGTGTCACATCTATGACCAAACCGCTTAATTAGGTTGGCCAGGAGACCCCTTTGCCTCTTTAAGGTTGACTGTTTATGCAGGATCTCCTAAAGTTCAGCTCCAAAGCTCAGCAGTATATGGAGTTCTGTGCAGCAGCACTGACAGGCAGAGGTGTCACACAGGTCATAAAACTATATTGTAGAATATTAATTGCACAACAGAAAATCATTTCTTTTCATTTTCTCATGCTCTTATTTTTATTTCGGTATGTATATACATAAAACTGACAAGAGCAGAGGAGCGAAGAACTGCGTGTCAACCCCTTCTCTCAATTTGTTATCTTCTCCGAGGGTTAAAAATAAATCATTTTTAACTTTTTATGATATAGATTTGTTTTACTAAGTATAGCTATGGCCAGGGCAAGATTATCAGTACAGCTCCTGGACCTTCAGTGCCAGGCCATGAAGAAAAGGAGAGATAGATAGATAGATAGATAGATAGATAGATAGATAGATAGATAGATAGATAGATAGATAGATAGATCTGGAGACAATATATCTCTAATCTCATAGATGGGGGAGGGCCCAAGCCAAGTATTTGCATCAGGGTTCATGCACTATTAGCTTCAGCTGTTTTTTTTGTTGTGGGGAATGTTTTCTGGCCCATATTGGGCTCATTATTACCTATACTAGAGGCTACCTAAGTACAGTGGTACCTCGGTTCTCGAACTTAATTGGTTCCGGAAGGCAGTTTGAAAACCGAGCAGTGTCTTTCCATAGGAAATAATGTAAATGTGATTAATTGGTTCCAGCAGCCACCAATAAATACCTACAATACTCATTTATTACAATGATAAGTGCTCAGTATAATCACTACAGTACAGTACAGAACAGCACTATACTGTACAGGACATTAAACATAAGAAATGTTCATCAGAACCAGCAATTATAGTACAATAGTCACCAACTCCTCACCCATCCTTTACTGTATAGCGTCCCCCCCATCCAAGCACTGTAATGTATGGGAGATGGTGGTGCACTGCCTGTACTACTACTGTACTGTATATGCACTCCAGCAGTCTTATACAGCACTGTACAGTATGTGAAGCCTCACCACTGCTTAACTCGCCAGGTACAACCCACCATTAACGCTCGCAAAAACGTTTGAAAACCGAGCAAAGTTCGAATTCCAAACACTACTTCTGGGTAAATTTTCGTTCGAATACCAAGCAGTTCGAGTTATAAAGCGTTCCAAAACCGAGGTATTACTGTATTGTTACTGACCATGTGCATCCCTTGGGCATATTAGACTCATCCTCTACTAGATATTTTACTTCCAGCAGAAAAACATAACATGCTGCATAATACCAGTCATCTGGCTCCATGAACATGAGTTATTTTTTTCCTTTCTTCCTCACTCACTTGCAAAAATCTGGACGTCTCTTTTCTCAATATTTGGATTCGGACTGCCCTAGTTACAATGTACCCGTATTACCTTTAGTTAAGAATAAGTTCATTTTGTAAGGTGACACTGGGATAACACTAATGACTGCAAATTGAAGGGCAAATATTACACTGAAAATGTAAAAGCTAAAAATGTATTAGCTTGGAATGCCCTTTTGTAAAAATAATATTTGTGCAAAAACACTGAATATTTATCTTCAAATTAAAAACACTTAGGTTTAAGAATCCCCAAAGTTTAAATATAGCGCACTGCCTGGATTCATACTTATTCTTTATGTTATAGAATGAGTATACATATAAAATAAATTAAATAAAAAAATAAAAAATAAATAGCCAATAGAAGTCTATATGATCATCAGCATACAGATTTGTTATTCTAGCTAGTGATGTCCTTTTGACTATTCCACCTTTTTATACAAGTAACTTCTCACTTTTATGGACCTGTAAAAAATACGAATAATATAGATACATTTTTGCAGATCATGGGCAAAAAATTGCAGACATAATATACAGTCCACAAAAAAAAGAATGTGCGAATGTAGTTTTAATTAATCAGGAAATATAACGTTTTCACCGTTTTGATAAGAAAATAACTCAGAACATTAAGTTGTTAAAAAGTGTTGTCCAAACAGTGTACAGGAACAGTAAATGCTGTGTACTTGTCGTTTACCAAATGTTGGTGCTCAAGAGGATAGAAATATGAACAGTTTGCAATCGTGTATGTCATAAATACCAGATTTACCCACCACACAGATGCACCCATTTCAACATAAGCTATGTGTAATGACTTATAAACACTCTCTCCCATCTATAGTCCTCTATAGCACATATCATGTAGCACATATCATATCACATATAGTAAATATCCATTACTGCCATTTCAAACAGCTACTGTCCTTTTGATATCTCATTCGATTTTTAACATATTTGTAAATCACATAATTTACCAAAAATGCCTCCCCAATTCATCTTTAGTTGCAAAGAGACCAAGATAGAGCACAGGAAGTTGGGGGCAGGGCTTAGCTAGTGCTATGCACAGGATAGAAGTGGAGAACCTTGGATGTGTACCTGATATCTGTAAGCCTGTCTGTCTTCCCAGAGATTCATGCTGTGTCTGAAAGGTAAATTAAGACTACCCTCTAGTCTTAGACCATCCATACAATCTGGGTCAGCTGTTCATTTTTCAAATACCAGGGATTCTACTACTGTGTGTACACAGTACTTTCTGTTGAATGTAATATCCCCTTCTCCTTAGCCTGTAGCATTGACATTATCATGATCGAAAACAGCAGCAGTTTATAGTTACTTTTTATTTCTACTCACAGAGCACCTTACAAACCCAGTGGATCAGTCATGGCATAACAGAAATGAGTAAGTTCTCTTCTGTTATTAGCTAGACAAGTAAAGAAATGAAGTCCCTGTATGGGTACTTCTGACAAACAACCAATCCCTGTCTCTGCCCCCTGAAGTAAAAAGAATGAGACATAGCTGGGCACCAAAGGGGAGTTCTCAGCAGATCAATAATAGAAATTACTGCACACATTTACCATGTCACCACTCTGAAGGTTTAATTTAACAAAACCATGCAAGTTTTTTAAAAATCTTTAGAAAATACAGATACAGATTACTTTAATTTTTCATTTAGTTCTGCTACTAAACCAGTTAGGGCAGGGGGTACTATGGCAGATTGCTTGAATACTGGGCTTGCACTATATCTTAGATGTAAGGAGGCAACATAATAGCTTTAAAATGGCATGTTACTGTAATACATGCATTCATTGAAGAGTCTCTTTGCCCCCATTTTCTCATATCTGAATGAATGATGTCAATAAATGACTGTACATTACCACCATGGTAAAGATGAGTAATGGCATGAGTGAAGAAAAGTGATGAATCACAAAAGCAATATTTATATGGAGCATATACAATACTTCTTAAAATGGCCTTATATTTCCAGCCACAGAAAGTACACTCATATCTATAACGTGATGGAAGATGAAAAGTATGAGAAAAATGAGAAAATTTATTGTGGGAACCAATTAAATCACAGAAATTCCACAGGACTTGAAAGTAGTGAGACATTTCTGGAGGAACATTGTAATAGTGGTTACCAGACATGTGAAATGGCTGTATGATGACAGCAGCAATGTATGCTAAAGCTGTACAACTTAAAAGTGGCTAAATTGTTACAGTGTTGAAGCTGAAAACAAAATAAATTACATTCTTCTATTGGGGTCTAAAGGCCCATATAAACATTAAAGAAAAGTTGATTGGAAACAGCAAATTGCCTTGTAGAGGGACCAGGGCAGTTTCTAGGTCATTTTGGTAACAGGGCGAATCTTGATAAAAGCGCCCCCCCCCCCCCCCCCCCCCCCCCTCAGTTCAGCCCTAGGGAAGGAAGGGAGGGCTTTTATCAAGATTCGGGTTACTAGGAAGAAGCAGTGTGTGTATTGCAGCAAAGAACGGTGCAGAGCCTCTAACAGATAATGTTCTGCTCAATTCAAAACCATTATACAGTGACTCACAGGTGACGTCTTCTTTGATCTGAGGTGTCGCTTTCCCTTTTCCTCCCCTTCTGGCCCGGACCACCATGATGATTTCTTGCAGCTACAATTCATCTCTTTAGAACCTGCCAGACAAACATCTCAAGCTCCGCACTTCCAGAAACTTCCTTCCCCTTTTCCCACACTATAAGGTCCCAAACTGTAGTAATTCTGCTGTTTGGTGCAGTAAAGTCTGCATGGTGTGACCTCCATTACATTGACATACAGGATGCTCGGAAAGCTGAGTGACCTCCATTACATTGACATACAGGATGCTCAGAAAGCTGAGTGACCTCCATTATACTGACATACAGGATGCTCGGAAAGCTGAGTGACCTCCATTACACTGACATACAGGATGCTGGGAAAGCTGGGTGACCTCCATTACACTGACATAAAGGATACTGGGAAAGCTGGGTGACCTCCATTACATTGACATACAGGATGCTGGGAAAGCTATGTGGCTTCCATTACACTGACATACAGGATGCTGGGAAAGCTGGATGACCTCCATTACACTGACATACAGGATGCTGGGAAAGCTGGATGACCTCCATTACACTGACATACAGGATGCTGGGAAAGCTGGATGACCTCCATTACACTGACATACAGGATGCTGGGAAAGCTGGGTGACCTCCATTACACTGACATACAGGATGCTGGGAGAGCTGGTAAACTGTGAACATTGGGCTTATCGCAGGGGGGGGGCAGGCTTATCGGGACATATCTGGGGCTCCCTCTGTGCAGGCTTCCCCCCACCCCCTCCTCATAGCCCCCATTAGATACTCACCTCTCCCCCTGCAGCCTCCAGCTCCTCTTCTGGTCCCTCCGTCCTCTTCTGGCTTCCGGTGCAGGCAGCTACCTGTCATACAGAGGCTGCCTGCACAGGAAGCTCCTGTGTCTCTGCCCCAGCACTGTTTCCTTTAGCTGTGCCAGCTAAAGGTCGCTCTGGCCAGGGGATCTGGAACTTAGATTCCAGATCCCCTGGCAAGCCCTAAGGATGCAGGGGCTGCGGGCCGGGTACTGTCGGGTGCCGCAGGGCGCCCCCTAGCTGTGGGCGCCCCGTGCGGTGGCCCTGCTCGCCTGGCCCTAGAAACGGCCCTGAGAGGGACCTCCTAACTGCTGACCCTTTTGTTCTCTCTAAAGATAAGCTGATGCCAGTGTCTGGCAGAGACTTAAGGCCCTATTACACGGGCCGATCTGGAGGAGCAAGTCAGTGCCGACCTGTCAGGTCAGCACTCACTTGCTCCTCGTTCTCTGCTCGCTGCCGGTGCTATTACACGTCCTAACAGCGAGTGGGTAAGAGCGGGGGCAGGGGCTCCCCAGATGATGCTACACCTCGGCCTTTGATTTGCTGGATTTACTAAGAGGATGGGGGCAGGGACAGGTGTTGATAAATCCTCCCACAGGCTTTTGCTTAGTATGTACACTAGAGATAAGCAAACCAAACTTCCCAAATCGAGATTTGTTATGAATTGAATGTGCATGTGTACCCAGTTCAAGACGACGGATGCACATTTTACATTTCGCAACAGTAAAAGCCGGGGAGCAGGAAATTATCCATAATAACTTGTACACAGCCAATCGGCTGCAAGCCATCCCCTGAGATCTCACACTTCCTACTTCAATATATATACAAAAGCGCTCTAGCAGCCCCCAAGTCAGCTCCTGTACAGTGAAGTGAACACACACATGTACATTAGCTAGAGAGAGATAGATAAAGGCAATAAGAGGAAGGTAGAAAGAAGGTTGATTAGGGACAAATAGAGGAAAGTGTGAGGAAAGTAGTAGTATAAGCTGAGTAGAAGTGAAACTGTTTCCATCCTGTCATTTTTAGTGTCAGTTAGTGCTGTCCACAGATCTCCTGGGTAAAATTAAAGCAACTCTGTACCTACAATCTGACCCCCCCCCCCCCCCAAACCGCTTGTACCTTCGGATAGCTGCTTTTAATTCAAGATTTGTCCTGTGGTCCGTTCAGCAGGTGATGCAGTTATTGTCCTAAAAAAAACAACTTTTAAATTGGCAGCCCTGTGCCCTTTGGTCGTGGCTTAGTTTGTGTATGCATTAGGCTAGCACAACCTCACCGTCCCTCCTCCCCACCCTCTTCACCATTTTTCCTATTCTTCTGCAGTAAAAACTACACAGGTGCCTTAACAATCCAGCCCATGTGCCGTCCTCTCACAGCTGATGAATAGGAGACAATCTGCCTGGAGCATTCCTAAAGATGAGGAGGGTGGGGAGGAGGGACAGAGAGGTTGTGCCAGCCTAATGCATGCACAATGTAAGCCACGGCCAAAGGGCATGGGGCTGCCAGTTTAAAAGTTGTTTTTTTGTGACATTAACTGCATCACCTGCGGAACGGACCCCAGGACAGATCTTGGATTAAAAGCAGCTATCCGAAGGTACAAGTGGTTTGCGGGTTCAGATTATGGGTACAGAGTGACTTTAAGTCAGGTTTCATCAGGTGGCCTAACCGAAAACCATGTCTGGCAGCAAAAGTTTCATTGTACACCAGTGATCCACCAATGTCCACCGCTCACATGGGTGATGTTAAAGTGGTTATTGAGTGTTAGAAAAACATGGCCATTTTCTTCCAGAGACAGCACCACTCTTGTCTCCAGTTTGGGTGTGGCTTGCAACTCAGTTCTATTGAAGTGAATGGAGCCTAATTGCAAACCACACCTGAACTGGAGACAAGAGTCGTGTTGTCTCTTAAAGAAAGTGACCATATTTTTCTAACGATAGATAACCCCTTAAATGCTGTGAAGAAACTGTCAGGTTACGTCAGGTGGCCTGCCCTAAAACCGTGTCTGGCAGAACAATAAGTGTCGTTGTGTGCCAGTGATACACCAACGCCCATCACTTTCCTCTGTAAAGCAAACCCCCATGAAGAATCTGAAAGTTCAGCTTTTGCTACTGGTCAATTGGCTGTCCTAGGCCTTACTGGGTCAAATAGAGTTACTCTACTGCTGCTGCTTTAATCTTAAACTTTCTGTCTTAGGCCCTGTGGGGACACTTACACTGTGGCTAATGTGGACAAACCTGTTATGGGGCAAGTCTTTGGCCCGGTGAGGTAATCTACTGTGTGTTTTGTCCTCTCTGGGGTTACTTAGACTGCTGCTGACAGCTTCAACGCGGTAACATCTGTTAGATGTTGTCAAAGTTCATGCCCTGGCTGAGGATTGAAATTTTTTACTCTGTGTGAATCTACACTTTTCTTTACAATAAAATCCACAGCTGCTTCCTGCAGCAATACTCTGTAAGGGTATGTTCACACTGTTATTTTTTTTTTAAAAACATGCTTTTTGTGCATTTTTTGATGTTTGTTTCAGTGCAGTTTTGCCTTAAAAGCACTTTTCAATGACTGGAACAAGCAGAAACGCTGCTAAGAGGTGACATGTAGCTACATTTTCAGCCCACCTTCAAAACCTGTGTTTTTGATGCTTCTCCCATTAAAATAAATTAAATGAAAACACGCATTTTCTACAGTGTTTCATGGCAAAAGAGCTCCTATAGTCTCACTATTGTAGCGTCAATCGTTTAGTGGTTTTAGTGCAGTTCGGATAAACCTGACTTTTTTGGCAAAGTTCTGTGAACTTGCTGAACCAAGTTTTTGAAAAGTCTTCTCATCTGTAATGTACACTTGTACAAGATTATCAAAGGAAGATTCTTAATTTTTTAAAGGATATGATGATAAAAATCACTATAAATATCAAGCAATCTTTTCTTTGCACTGATATTTTTGCAGTATGAGAAGCCGCTGACATTTCTCATAACTCATACCTATTTTAGTCATTTTCTAATTAATCTTTAGACATTCCTTTTTATAGATTAATATATGACTTTTATTTCCAGTTTGAGAATTTTATTAAAATCCTTACTAAACCTCCATTAACAATATCTGAAAATGTCAATTGTACAAGTTCGGAGTAAACTTTTTCCATTAGCATACTTTTTGTCCTAGGAGATTTAAATGGTCTTGTTACTGATCTATTAAGCAACTATGTATAACATGGCTTAATACCATTATTAGCTATGACAATAGTAAAACTTCAGAGCACACATTTCCTTTATTGATAACAAAGTTGTACAGCACTTTCTTTGTTTTTTTACTATTTCATTATCCTTACATAAAGTTACTTCTTAAGTTTGTGTTGCTTGAATTACATCCAAGTCTCAGAGTTCCCGACAACTTACGTTTTCAATTACCGTAACTATTTAAACTTTGCAAGGCTTTAAACCAAAAAATAACCTTTAATTATTTTCTGCTATACATGCTGTCAAACCATGACATTTAAAATGCACTTCACATTTTGCCAAAGAGGACATTGCCAAGTTTTCACAATTCTGTGAACATAGGCAAGGACATCCGTGTAGAAAGCTAACCTGATGAAATAGCATGCATAAATAATGGTGATCATAAAGGTCATGCTTCAGTGGAGAAGTTTGTTAACAAGCTCTTGTGTTTTACTTCTATAATGGGAAAGCATTGCGTGTCTGTTATTTTAATCCCATTAGATCAGCTTTCATGAAGTGTGAGCAAGCTAACAGTTTGACATAAATTTTATATTGAACATTATGGGGGGATTTACGAAGCGTACACCTCAGGTGTATGCCAGCGAGAAGGTGCAGATTCACCCCTCCTCCCTGGCGTACACCTCCCGTACGCTCTGCTCGCCAGGTGGGCGGGCTGGCAGAGCTTGTGGGGGTGTGATGAGGCGGGGAGGAGGCATGGCCTCCTCCTGCGCCTCGTTTATAATGATTTACGCCTGCTTGCAGACGCAAATCATGACGCAAATCTACACCTGCTGGTATGCCCGGCGCAGATTTGGGCCCCCGGCCCGCCAGATTCACTAAGAGGCGTGCACCTCTTAGTAAATCCTGCCTGGGAAAAGGGGGCGGGGCCTTATACTTGTACGCTGGTCTTTGAAAATCCCCCCTATGATTTGAATATACAACACTAACTAATAGGTTAGATAGATAGATAGATAGATAGATAGATAGATAGATAGATAGACAGATACCTTAAGGATCTAGGTCAGACATAAGTAGGGGATAAAATAAATGTGATGTACATTTCTTGTGTCACATCCCAATGGACATATAAAAAAGAGTTATCTGTGAATGTAACTTGTTTCCTGCCAGCTAAATTCAGTTTATTGATGCTTAAAATGATACTGTCATCCCAGTTTTCCTGTTGGCACCATTAGTTACAGTGTCACTAAGGCGGGCCATAGCACCTGCTGAGCCCCCCCCCACCCCAGCCTGCCTTGGTCCAGTGCTGTTATCAACTCTCCCCCTTTAATAAGGCAGGAAGAGGGGGTTCAATAAACACTCTGCTCTGCCTTAGTGGCACTGTTTGTACCTGATGGTGCCAATAACAGTACACAGAACAACTGAGGTGACGTGTCAGTTTAAAGGGTAACTGTGGGTGGGTGGAAACTAGCTACTATATGTATTTCATACATAGCACACAGACTAAAGAGGAGATCCTACCCCCATATCTCCTACAGAAACATACAGAAGCAGCTGCAACATGGGGGATATTATATAGAAGTAAGAAGGGGGGCTGGACAGCATTACAGTGAAAGGTGACACCAGCAGTTAAAAACTTCAATAGATGAAGCTCACAGCTCAACCTCTCCTCTGTGGTATGACCTCTTCAAAGGTGTGCCCAGTAATGTTTCCCATTTATGACAATGGGACAGGGTCTGTCCATTGTTTCCCATGTCCATGGAGCTTACTGTAAAGCATATCACTAAATGCTGTTAGAAACAGCTTAGGCAAGATGGCTGACCCCAAAATAATATATAAAAAATTTCAAACCGAAAATCGAAACAGATTAATAAAAAAGAACACTTCAGTGCCTGCCTCTAACCAGTAAAAATCTAAGTAATAAACTCTTTTATCTATAATAAAAACAGAGGCCTAGCTAAAGCGGGAAAACAATACTATAGAGAAAAATAAGGCTCTCTATGGAGCTCTGGTGGTAAAATCTGATGTCTTGGGGGCCATACTTCATCACTTACTGGTGACTGTAATAATACTGTGTTTCTCCACAAATAAGATCTAACCTAGCTTTTGTGGACTTTTTGGAGTAGGTTTGAAGTCCTACGCCAAAAACAAGCCCTAGTTAAAATCAGCTCACCAGATTCTTGACATTAGGTGGCTGAGCATCACCTTGCTCCATCTGCGCAACACAAACTGCAGAGGAGGCAAAAGTGGTAAGAAGGTTTTCCAGGTAAACAAAAAGTTTCCCTTTGTGCATATGGTGCCATCTCCTATGCATACATACTTGGCCATTTATGTCATGTACATATGTTTCATCAGGCCAGGCCAACTTCTTTAATTGCTCTATAGCCAAGTTCGAATACTAACATGCCCATTCTAGGTGCTTTTGATGGTGGACAGTTTCAGCATGGGCACTCTGAGCACATATCTAGCTATGGAGGGGCATCTGGCTACCTAAAGGAGCAATTTTCTTCTGGGTGGGGCACTTATCTACCTGCTAGGGAGCAAATACCTACTGGGACAGTTTCTACTGGTGAGCACCTCACTATGTACTAGGCGGCAACTACCAACTGGGGAAGGTACCTATCTACATACTGGAGAGCATATACCTACTGGAATAATCTATCTAACTACTGGGCACTTGGCTACCTACTGGGGGGCAGATACCTAACAGAGACATCTCACTACCCTGAGCAGCATTATTACCATTTGAGGCACGTTTGGTGGGGAAAAGATGATAACGGTGGAGAAAATGTGGAGTAGCAATAAGTGAATCTCAAGCACGCCAGGGTTCAGTTCCGACAAACCTGAGCACAATTGAGGTTTGATATACATTGGACAGACACTGCTGATGCCGTTTGAAATTAAACTTATGCTAGTTTTATACCACATCTGTGTATATCATATGTATCAGGAAATTTTCTGATGCATACTGCAAAAGTATCCATAGACCCCATCACTGAAGAGAGGACATAAGAGTATTATTTTGGCTCCCATTCAGGTGGTTTCCATAAGATTTCCACTTATTTGCTGGATCGAATAGCTATGACTTCTTTACTCTTCCATAGAGCAGGATCCAATACAAATACTATATTTTTTTAAAACATGGAAGTCTGTGTTGGGCAGATTCCACTAATAATAGTCATACCACGAAAGAATACATCAGGGAGTCCCCTGACATATACCTGTGATGGACACTATAAAAACATAAGGAGCCTTAGTGCAGCTAGACATTAATCATGAATTAATGGGGTGTTCTGGGATTGCAACAATTTTATACATTGCTGGGGATCTGCTAAAAATCAAAAAATATACAATACAATACTTACCAACAACATGCTGGACATGCAGGACACTGCTCAGCTATAGATTGTGTCAGACGTGTGTAAGTCTGTATACAATATGGCACTGTCAGTAATGATTAGGTAGTAACAGACTGTGTAGACACACACTCAACTGGTAAAACCAGAAAATATTTTACTTTATCAATTTTAGCATAAATGAAAGAGGAACAGTGCAATTCAGAGTTCTAAGGAAAGTTGCTTCAGAATACATATATTATGGGGGATTTAATTGTTTCTGAATATAGACATGTCTGAACAGCTAACAAATCTTAAATAACCTACACAGACCCTATTCTCAATGAAAGTTTATGTTTTTATATTGTTATTTTTTTGTTTTGACCCTTTAACCGTATATTTTCATAAAATATTAATACTATTAGACGTTGTACAATGGCTGTGATTTATACAGAAATATACGTGCCATTGCTGCCTAGGAATCCCGGACAGAGTGTATTCACATAGTATACGCTCGGGCCGTGATCCCTAGAAGCGCCGCCAACAACTGTCATTGAATAGCGGCTGCAGAAAACCATGTCAGTGTGCAGTGGGGAGTTCTGATGCGGGCTCGCGCGTATGCGCCCGCATCAGAACTCTGCGGCTGCAAAGATCATCTGGCTGGTACTGCAGTACCGGCCGGGATGATCTTTTCAGACACCCGTAGTTCCCTGAACGGCAGGTCTCTTACTGTGTGTGCACATAGCCCAAATATGTAAAATATTAAATCTGCAAAAAGCCCCTATATTTTGCAGGTGTCCCAATAATAGTACATGCATGTCAACTGCACAAAAGAAAAATTTACAACCACTAAGGAAACTGTAGTAGCAGCTATTAGACTGTGAGAGGGGAAAGAAATAACACATAACTTGACAGAAGAGGACATATCAAGGACATGTATTTAGGTGACAAGCCTCTTTGCTAACATCAAATGACTGTCATGAAACACCCCAGCCAGTACTGTCCACGTTTGTGGCGGGCATATATTTTAAATGTAAAAATGAAATACAGCTTTATTCTCAGAGAAATGAATATTGCCAGCACAACAAATCTAATAGCACAAAATAGTTTATCTGGCATCTTACAAGACGTGACGATATACATAATGTATTCGGTTGCCAATATAAACAACAATCATAAAAACTGGCAAATGATAAATACTATTAGACATATGACTTAGTTATTAAGTCAAGAACATTGATGGTGAGGGCCTAAATATCCTAAATGCTAGATATTATATCATTGCAAAGTAAAGTCGGAAAATTAGTTGCTTTTGGATTCTCTGCCCAACATGTGTATGCCCTTAAGGTGAATTCCTAAGAGAAGAGAAGAGCGAGATGTCTGTAATTCTTAGAACTAGGTGCAGTGAACCTTCCTAAGCAATACTCACTGCTGATTATAACATGGAGCAAAATGTGTTGGCAATTATTTGGAGAGGAAAAAAGAACTGGGATGTATTATTGGCCCCCATTATCTCATTCTTTGGTGATATCACAAAGCCTTTTAATCCCTGGATCACATTTATTAAGATGTTAACTGTGACTTGGTATGTTTTATGTATGTGAAAATGGAAATGATAAAGATCCATAGGCTGTTTGTCAGTCCTAACATATTGTAAATTCATGGGAGCCTGGCTATTGTTTTGTTTTATTTAATCAGACCTACAGTATGGTCAATTGAAAAAGCGAGTCAGTCCAAGTGCTCTAGTATTTTTTTTTCTTGCTATGCTCCTTTGTTCTTGACATTCAGGGGTTTTACTAGCTGGTTGACTATCTGTACTTTTCACTGAATAGGCAGATGAGTAGGGAATTTATTGCAAAATGGGATGTGATCAGGAGGCTGAGGGGCACAAATCATGTTCACAATATGTTGCTATGAAGCTCCTTATCACACTCCCTCACTCTGGCATTTAGATTTAATTCCTATCCATCTATTTAGAAAAAAAAAGTACAGATTGTCGCCCAAAAAGTAAAGCCTTTTATCTTAGTAATTTGGGAGAGTAGCACGAAGGTTAAAAAAACAAAAACAAAAAACACACATTAAGAAATAGGACACCAAAGGATGCTAAGGGACAGGGATGGATATAAACTCCTGAACTCAGATCCTACGGAACACTTCAGAAAAGAACTGAAAACCAATATGGACGACGCATTAACAACCGGACTCATTGACAAGAAGGAGTATGCATTTCTATTACCAACAGCCCCTCGAGTGGCAACATTCTACGGGCTACCAAAGGTCCACAAGGGATTACATCCCTTAAAATGTCGACCCATCGTGGCCGGTATTGACAACCTCACCCAGAATCTCGGGATCTACGTTGATGAAATTCTAAGACCACTGGTCACAAGCATTCCATCGTACATCCGCGACACTATGGATCTCCTGGCTAAGCTGTCAGACATCACAACAGAGAAGGAATGGTATCTGGGTAGTATCGACGTGGAGGCCCTGTATAGTTCCATCCCACACTCAAAAGGCCTACAGGCAACAACACACTTCCTCAAAACCAGGACTGTACACTTTACAAACCACAACAACTTCATTATCCGGATCTTGGAATGGATACTCACCCACAACTACTTCCTATTCAACAACAGGGTATACCACCAGCTTCAGGGTACAGCCATGGGGAGTCCCATGGCCCCCTCATACGCAAACCTATTTTTAGGCTGGTGGGAGGACACAGTGTTTTTTTTTAGCGAAAAGCACAACCAATATCATCACTTTATTGAATTCTGGGGGCGATACATCGATGATGTGCTAATCCTGTGGTCCGGCACACCCGTTGACTTCAACAACTTCATTGAAGACCTCAACATACACGACATCGGCCTCCACTTCACGTCTGAAATCAACAAGGAACAAATCTGTTTCCTAGATACCATCATAAGAATACAGAACAACACCATTTCCACAGAAGCATACCGCAAGCCCACAGCGGGAAACAGCTTGTTGAAGTGGGGAAGTCACCATCCCCTCAACCTAAAGACTGGTATTCCAAAGGGGCAATATTTGCGCATCAGACGTAACTGTAGCACAATACAGTCATTCGAGAGGGAGGCCAAATCACTTCAAGAATGTTTCAAAGAGAGAGGCTATCCTAACCGCACCCTTTCACGAGCCAACCAAACAGCAAAACAAAGCAACCGCCAGGATCTCCTGATACCAAAAAAGAAAGACACCGCAGCTACTTCGGGGGACCTTAGGATCATAGGGACATACGATAATGCGGCACTGCAGGTCAGATCAATCCTGGAAAGAGCGTGGCCAATCCTTAGGACGGACCCGCATCTGACTTCCCTAATACCTGCTCACCCGCAGGTCACGTATAGGAGAGGATGAAATCTCGGTGATCTAATCACTAACAGTCACTATGTCCCCCCTGTATCCAAACCCTCAACCTGGCTGGACACGGGCATCACTGGCACATACAAGTGCGGCGACTGCAAGGCATGCCGTTACATATCAGTGTCAAAGATGTTCTGCTCCGGCACCAACCCTACAGTCTACAGGAATAGGTCATTCATCAATTGTAAAACCCAATGCGTGATCTACCTGGCTACATGCGAATGCCTCAAGTCCTATGTGGGCAAAACCAAACGAGAATTCAGACGTAGGATCCTGGAACACATTGGCGACATTGAGCACTCAAGACCTAAACCAGTGTCGACACATATGCGAACAGTGCACTCCAAGACTCCATTTAACATCACCTTCAAGGCCATTAAAAAACAATAAAGCCCGACATTCGGAGGGGTGACTATGACAACAAACTCCTAAAAAAAGAAACCGAATGGATATATCGCCTTAAAACTCTGGAACCGGGCGGCCTGAATGACCAAATCCTGTTTACACATTTTATCTGAGATCTTATACCATACTAGGGTCCGACAGCCTTCTCTGTATATTACCTGCTCCCCTTCCATGCACGACCTTCTCTACCCTGCCTATACTAGCATCTAGTCACTTTTTATCCCTACACAACTACTACTCCGCCTGACCTGTACTATCTCTGTACATCATGCCTATGCACTATCATGCTAAATTACATCATAACTAAGCCCATCGATATTAGTTATGTATCAACCTTCATTATACACTTACTTTTTCCAGGCTTCAATTCATTTTACTTTAAAAATGTGGTACCTCCTCTCCCCATAGATCCAAAGCCTACATACTACATGTGCCAATAGTGTTATACCTTAGCACAGATAATTGACACAACATTCTACCGCCCCTCAATTATCCGCTATCCTCCAGCATCTCAGTGAACACCGCACACTGAGGGCATCACATCAGTAAGGGCAGCAGACCTCAAATATCACACTGCGCATGCGCGGCCCGGACGGTCTATGACACACCGCACACTGAGGGCATTATAGTAGTAGGGGCAGCTAACCTCATACTTCACACGGCGCATGCGCGGCTCTAGCGGTCTGTGGCGCACCTACGTCACTACGCATTCCGCAACGTCATCACGTTCCCACATGGGCGATGACGCGTGACGTCATCTTCCACGCCTGTTCTTAAGACACACCGCCCGGCGTTCTGATTCCGATGCATACCTGCTGGCTGAAACCATCACAACGGGATGGTCCTCCTCATCTATACGTAAGTGCCTCCCAGTTTCTCTTCTTAGTGGGTCATCTACTTTTTCCCATGTGCCCACCAAATATCAACCTGACCTTATGCTTTCACATATAGGGGGATCCCGCCCTTCTGCCAGAGCCCTGTGGTTCATCCTTACCATGGTGACACTGTGATATACACACACCACAGGTATGCATACTAAAGAACTTTTATACCTCCACCTCCATAAAGCTATCCTATCCATAAGATATACTATGGGGATTATTATTACTATTTTTAGGCACGTATGCTTCTATCCGAACATCCTCCTGCTGTTTAACAGGGGCACTTACCAATGTGACTTACGGCATCAGCCATACCTAACCACTATTGTCTGCATCTGTGTTAACACGATACGGATCTTTGTGCTATGAATACCACGATATTACTACAACTTTGAGAGGTACCATTATCTCCACACTAGTTCCAGACAATCATTTTTCTTTAACCAACCACTGTACTGATAAATACATTGTCTGTACTTACTTTACTAGATTTACTACACGGCTGAATATCCACACACTAAAGCATCCCTGATGAACCCAGTTATCCTTACCAAATTAGGGGGAAACACGTCGGATGACCTGTGGATCAATTAAAACTGCTGTTCTATATTACAATCTCTATCTTTACCTATGTTTGTTTGAACATACATTGCACAGCCCTAAGTGTTTCACCTAGAGTACACAGACCTAAGACCATTATCCTATGACTAGAGGTGACGACCTATCACTTTCTAAAAACTTACTACCTCTAGTATCGAATATTAGGGACATTGCCCGCCGGATGCTAAGTTGGCTTAGCCCGAGCGGCTCCCTAGAACAAGGCAGGGTGTAATAGCCACTTATACTGTGGACTAACACACACCTAATCTACGCATCTTGTCTACCTACTGTCCATTTGGACGGTATTCTGGTGTGTACTAGAACTTTTCACTGTATATATGAAGCACTACTGGTTACCAAATTAAACTTCTGTGTTGCACTACATAATCTAGTGTCCAGTCTACTGCTTATAATTTCTTTAATTGTTTAATGCAAAATGCTTTTTTTTAACAAACCCAAAATATTTGTATCTAATAAAAAATATTAATACAATTGGCGTATTTGTTTTATCTTTAATTTCAAAATGTCACTAAGGTGCTTGTATATAATAATCTGTATTAAAGCATTAAAGAGGACAATAGAGTCTATCCCTATACATCATGACAGTCTCCAATCAATGTATTGTCAGAACAAACAGTTTGATACTGACCCAAAGCACCCCAGTCCATTGGGTATTCAGTGAGGCTGCTACACCCCCGGCGTTCCCTTGATAAATAGAGAATTTTCTTATTGCAATGAAACATCAGTGCAGCATTGGTACAAAAATACATGTTTCAAAGGGATTCTTTCCCATAATAAATCTGTTTATGGAGATCTAAGATACAAAGCCTAGATCACAGACAGTGAGCCTTGAAGAGGGACTTGGTTATCTATGCCTCAAGAAGTATCAACACTCATGAGAATATATTTTACACCTGTGTAACATGTGTTTCTTCTTGTAGTTGACATACATCTGCTAGTACTGGAGCTTTTCATCAATGAGGATTTAGAAAAATCTAGCCTATAGTATATTATTATTTCTAATGGCAGTTTTCAGTTTTTGTAAACTACAGCCATATTAGCTTACATAAAAAAAATATTTCCGGGGCACAATAAAAGTAATATTATTCACATACTCAGTAAAACATCTATCAAAATCATGTTTGGGACCAGTTTACATGTTCCACTGCTATCTTCCTTCCCTTCGCCTCTCCTCCCTCCCTGTTGCTATGTTGTAAACATAAAAGTATTTTGCAAACTCAAATTAAAAAAAAAGTTTGAAAAAAATCATGGTTTGGGCTTAACTGTACATTAGCCTTAGAAAGAGAAGACCCAAAAGTATTAAATCCCGCATGTTCAAAAGTAATAAAGAACAGTTACTGCAATGCTTCTATATAGAAAACCTTTTATAGGATAGAGACTGTAAACAGCTTCTATGTACAGAAGAGTTCCTATATAGTATATGATGTAGAAAGGCATGTACTGATAATCATTCAATAAAAGATCTTTGTACTCAGGGACCCTATGACAAACACTTCAACAACAGTCTAATATCAAATGACTATATTTTGAAGGGATATATAATAAAAAGTCTAGTTTTTGGCTAAAGTTGCCAAAAGTGGAGCTTTACTTTTACAACACATCAAAACGTATGTAGTGTGGTTTGTGCATTTACTATTAGCTATTCATTTTAGTAAATGAGTGCACAGAAGAACAAGGACGGAAAGAGGCCAACAAAGGATGTGCACGGCCTTTATGTACTTCAAAATAGCTGAACATGACTTAGAAAGCAATAATAGTTAGCCCAATAGGAGTTATATGAGTAAACATCTGGACCGTGATGCAAACATGCATTCAATTAATCTAATATATAACAAAAGTGAGGCATTTATTTGTAGTAATGAAATTTAAGACTGGTAAACCATTGCTATGCTCCTACAGTGGGGAAAACTTGATTTTGCAAATTTTCCCACCTACGAAAAATGTAGAGGTCTGTAATTTTTATGGTAGGTACACTTCAAGTGTGAGAGACAGAATCATTAAAAAGATTCCAGAAAATCAAATTTCATACAATTAGAAAAAACAAATTAAAGTGTCACTGCCGTTGTAACTTTCAAAATCTAAATCAACAGAAGATGTGATATAAAGCAAGTTTGCAATATACATTCATTATTTTTGCTGTTGTTATCATGCTGTAAAACAAAGCTGAACTTACCAGAAATCCTGGTCCAGTCTCCTGAAGGCAGATTATTAGTCTTGTGCTGGTTGCAAAAAAACGACTAAACACAAAGAGTCACAGTTCAACATGTCCATCAATCACATGACTGCCTTCTTTGAGAGTAGATGACCGGGGGAAACACAGGACTTGTTATTTTCTGACTCTTTGAAAAAAAAAGAGTCAGACCACAGGAAGTGCTGTGTTTCCCATGATAATAAAAAAGAAAGTATATTGCAAACTTGCTTTATTTCACAACTACTGTTGATTTACACTTTGAGGCTAAGTTCACACTATGTAACTGTGCGGCTGTATTTTTTATGCGGCTGTAAATGTGCGGATGAAACTACGGCCGTGGGAAAAAATAGACATGCGGCTGAAAACATACGGTCATTTACTTTGAAATCTGGTTCAACTAAAAATAACAAATAAAATCTTAAGAAAGTGATGCAAACCCCTCTGGATGCATCTGGGAAAGCAGGGAACACAGTTTACATGAATTGCTATTACCGGGGTTTGCGATCCTCTGCAGTATGCCGATGTCTCTCATGGTTAATCTATTAAAATAATAAAACACATTTTAATTGTAATAAAGTCCCTTTCGTTGTTCAATAATTAAATTTAAACTAATCCATCATTTTGCAATTAAATATACTGTTAAAATAAATAGATATATAAATAAATGTATATTTATATATATATTTATTTTTTGACAGTATATTTAATTGCACAATGATGGATTCGTTAGAAATAAATTATTGACCAACAAAACTGAATTTATTTCAACGAAATTGTGTTTTATTAATTAAATATTAATTAGTACAGGAAGCTCCATAAGCCGTTAATTCATATGCCGGCAATAGAGCATTCTGTACTAATCATCACTTTACTTTAATGAAAACATCAAATGTTTCTTCTAATTATGTTATCACAATAGCATTATTAGAAGAAACATTTAGAATTATATGTGCGCTCAGCTGATTGGCTGATCGGCTCAGCGCACATATAATGAGCCGGTCCGCAGCACAGTGACTTCATTGTGCTGCGGACCAGCGAAGAGACAACATCGGGGTGAGTATAGAGCTCTCCCCACCCCCTCCCCAGCACTGCACCCCTCCCAGCAAGGAAGGGGGGGTCAGTTAACCCCTTCCTTGCTGGGATGGGTGCAGTCTGACATCAGTCTGGCCCCCAAGGGGTTAAGGGGGATGCAATACATCCTCCCTTAACCCCTTGGGGGCCAGACTGTAAGCAGCGATCTGTAAAGATGCTGCATACTGTAAGGTGCACAACACCGCTCACAATGATGGGTGTTGTGCTCCTGTTTGTGTGTTTTTTTGTGTGTTTCTCCCTTTTTGTTTTTCAGATATCGGTATCCTGTGGATTACGTCGGATTCCGTGGACTACGTCGATGACCAGCGTTTTTTTAATGTTTTTTTTTAATAAAATGGTCAATGAGGGGTGTGGGGGTGTTTTTATTTGAATAAAAAATTTTTTTAACTTGTGTCTTGTCTTTATTTCTTTACTTTATAGACTTAGTAGTGGAAGCCGTCTAATAGACGGAATCCATTACTAAGTTGGGGCCTAGTGTTAGCCGGTATAAAATGGCTAACTCTAACCCCCTATTATTACCCCAGTACTCAATGCCACCAGGGGTACTGGGAAGAGCCGGGTGCCAGTGGTCCCGGAGCGTCAAAATTGGCGCTCCTGGACCGGGCGGCAGCAGGCTGGTAAGATTTAGGCTGGGGAGGGCCTAAAACAATGGCTCTTCCCACCCTGGTGTTACCAGGCTGCTGTCGTTTGGTTTTTAACCCGGCTGGTTATAAAAATAGGGGGGACCCTATGCGTTTTTTTTTTAAATAAATAAATAATTTAAAAAAAACGCATAGGGTCCCCCCTATTTTTATAACCAGCCGGGTTAAAAACCAAACGACAGCAGCCTGGTAACACCAGGATGGGAAGAGCCATTGGTTTAGGCCCTCCCCAGCCTAATTCTTACCAGCCTGCTGCCGCCCGGTCCAGGAGCGCCAATTTTGACGCTCCGGGACCACTGGCACCCGGCTCTTCCCAGTACCCCTGGTGGCATTGGGTACTGGGGTAAAAATAGGGGGTTAGTGTTAGCCATTTTATACCGGCTAACACTAGGCCCCAACTTAGTAATGGATTCTGTCTATTAGACGGCTTCCACTACTAAGTCTATAAAGTAAAGAAATAAAGACAAGACACAAGTTAAAAAAAATTTTTATTCAAATAAAAACACCCCCACACCCCTCATTGACCATTTTATTAAAAAAAAAACATTAAAAAAACGCTAGTCATCGACGTAGTCCACGGAATCCGACGTAATCCACAGGATACCGATATCTGAAAAACAAAAAGGGAGAAACACACAAAAAACACAAAAACAGGAGCACAACACCCATCATTGTGAGTGGTGTTGTGCTCCTTACAGTATGCAGCATCTTTACAGATCGCTGCTTACAGTCTGGCCCCCAAGGGGTTAAGGGAGGATGTATTGCATCCCCCTTAACGCCTTGGGGGCCAGACTGATGTCAGACTGCACCCATCCCAGCAAGGAAGGGGTTAACTGACCCCCCCTTCCTTGCTGGGAGGGGTGCAGTGCTGGGGAGGGGGTGGGGAGAGTTCTATACTCACCCCGATGTGTCCTCTTCGCTGGTCCGCAGCACAATGAAGTCACTGTGCTGCGGACCGGCTCATTATATGTGCGCTGAGCCGATCAGCCAATCAGCTGAGCGCACATATAATTCTAAATGTTTCTTCTAATAATGCTATTGTGATAACATAATTAGAAGAAACATTTGATGTTTTCATTAAAGTAAAGTGATGATTAGTACAGAATGCTCTATTGCCGGCATATGAATTAACGGCTTATGGAGCTTCCTGTACTAATTAATATTTAATTAATAAAACACAATTTCGTTGAAATAAATTCAGTTTCGTTGGTCAATAATTTAATTCTAACGAATCCATCATTGTGCAATTAAATATACTGTCAAAAAATAAATATATATATATAAATATACATTTATTTATATATCTATTTATATTAACAGTATATTTAATTGCAAAATGATGGATTCGTTAGAATTAAATTATTGACCAACGAAAGGGACTTTATTACAAAGAGAATGTGTTTTATTAATTTAATATATTAACTATTAGAGGCATCGGCATTCGGCATCATTGCCGGCTATTTTTGAAGTACTCCTTACGGACCGCCTGTCAATCCTCGGCCGCATGTCCAGCCGCAAACAATGGTCTTGTTCATTTTTTACGGGTCCGTTTACGATCGGGCCGTAGATTCATACATAGTGTGCACTGTGCAGCCGTATATCCTATACTTTCCAGCGTACGCATGAACCACCAAAAATACCGCCGCACAATTACAGCCGCAAATACAGCCGCACAGTTACATAGTCTGAACCTGGCCTGAAAGTTATAACGACAGTGACACTTTAATATTTGGTCCAGATCTTCTCCAGATATTTCATGTTTCAGGGCTGTCGCTGGCTGGTCCAGGCTGTCAACTGGCAAGTCTACTCCAGGACCTTGAAATGCTTCTTATGGGGGTCACTCCTTAGTTGCCCTGGCTGTGTGTTTCAGGTCACTATCATGCCAGAAGACCCAGCCACAATTCATCTTCCATGTTCTTACTGAGGGAGGAAGGTTATTGGCCAAAACCTTGCAATACACAGCCCCTGCCATCCTTCCTTCACTACAGTGCAGTCGTTCTGTCTCCTCTGCAGAAAATCGCCCTTACAGCATGATGTTTCCACCCACGCCCTTCACGGTTGGGACTGTGTTCTTGGTGTTCTACTCATTCTTCTTCCTCCAAACATAGCAAGTGGAGTTGATACCAAAAAGTTCTATTTTGGTCTTATCTGACTATATGACATTCTGCCATGCCTCCTTGGGATCATCCAGATGGTCATTGGCATATCACTACTAAGTCTGGCTGACTGTTGTATGTGACAGCTGCCCAGATCATCACACCAACAGTTGGGGTACTGTGTTGCTCAACAGCAAAGGCAAGATTGAAGGGTTCACCATAAGGCCTCTATACTTGAACCCAAACAGAACCTGGTCTTATTGCAAAAAATGATTTAGTTTCAGTTTATAGCAGCCAAGGTTTCTTGTTCACAACACCAGTGCAAACGAGGGTAAGGCCTTATTCACACGTTCCGTAATTTACGGATCCGTATTTCCGTATCCGAGTTAGTGCACATTGAAGTCTATTGGGCTATTCACACGATCAGTAGCAGAAATGGATGAAAATCAATCCGTAAAAAAAAAAGGACATGTCCTAGTGCGGACCGGGTGCGGACCCAGATTTTTTCACGGATGCTCTCATTGACATCAATTGTCTACGGATTGTTTGCGGATTGCAACATGTTTGGCATCCGTATTTCCGTAGAAAAATATGGATAACTCATGCTCCTATTGTGCACAGCAGTATATAGAAGTGCTGGGATCTATAATTCTCCGGATCTCCGGGCGGACAGCTGACGGAATTCCGCGGACATTTTCCGCGAGAATTCCTCAGTCTGAACCTGCGGCTGCATCAGACCCCCTCCTGCGGCTGCATCAGACCCCTCCTGTGGTAAGGATGCGATCTCCTATGCGATCCTCCTGTGCCGTTCTGCCTTCAGTGCTCTTAATTGATTCATTGATACTTTCCTAACCACATAGTAAACACCAATTTATTGAGCTAATTGGTAATGATGATTGGCAGCTGGGCTACAAAGGTACAAGTACCAATTACCTCAATAAATTGGGGTGTTGATTGTAAACACCCCAATTTATTGAGGTAATTGGTACTTGTACCTTTGTAGCCCAGCTGCCAATCATCATTACCAATTAGCTCAATAAATTGGTGTTTACTATGTGGTTAGGAAAGTATCAATGAATCAATTAAGAGCACTGAAGGTAGAACGGCACAGGAGGATCGCATAGGAGATCGCATCCTTACCGCAGGAGGGGTCTGATGATGCCGCAGGAGGGGGTCTGATGCCGCCGGAGGGGGTCTGATGCCGCCGGAGGGGGTCTGATGCCGCAGAGGGGGTCTGATGATGCAGGAGGGGGTCTGATGCCGCCGCAGAGGAGGTCTGATGATGCCGCAGGAGGGGGTCTGATGCCACAGAGGGGGTCGGTCCGATGCCGCCGCAGGAGGGGGTCTGATGCAGCCGCAGGAGGGGGTCTGATGCAGCCGCAGGAGGGGGTCTGATGCCGCAGAGGGGGTCGGTCCGATGCCGCCGCAGGAGGGGGTCTGATGCAGCCGCAGGAGGGGGTCTGATGCAGCCGCAGGAGGGGGTCTGATGCAGCCGCAGGAGGGGGTCTGATGCAGCCGCAGGAGGGGGTCTGATGCAGCCGCAGAGGGGGTCTGATGCCGCAGAGGGGGTCTGCCATTCATTCACTGCTCAGTTGAAGTCTGGTCCAGCAACGGATGGAATACGGATGGAATACGGATGGAATACGGATGTCCAATCCGCAATTTCTCACGGGTTGTTTCAGGACCAGAAAAAAATACTGAACGTGTGCATAAGGCCTAACTGTGGCTGGTTGTCCATAGCAAAACTAACAATGGGTGCTATGGAATCAAATTTCTTTCTGCTAAGTGTGTGGAAATTCCTGGCAGAGACAAGAGTGTGTAGTGTAGGTGCCACCTGAGTCTGGATGTTGGATAAGTAAACTGCAGGACATGCTCATGCTTGTTGTTGGATCAAACAATACTGTGGGTCTGTTTGGAGCCTCTTCGTCATGTGTGCCTATCCTCATGTAATCACTGCTTCCAACAATGGTCTGGGTGGTGGATAATTCAGCAACACAACCATCTTTCTTCTTTGAGTTCAATGATGTGGCCCCTTTCAAATTCCGTTAACTATGTATACTTACCAAGGAGCCTTTTGATAGGACAATTAGAGTATTACTGCTGTTGATTTATCTTACATAAGAATAACTAACCCTCAGGCCCGAAGGCCTGCCTCTGGTCAAATCTCTATTTAGCATCTACAGCTGATATGTGTTTGATACGACATTTTAGAGATTTTATCTGGAATCCTATACAAGAAGAAAAAAACCAGGAGCATGTTGTAAAATATTAGATAACATAAGCCATCATCTGGTAGTTATTTTCTTTTTTAAAACCTTGACTTACTTAAAAAAAAAAAAAAGACTGAAAATGAATTCAGTGAAATCAAAGCCAATGCTATATATTGTTATTATACTGATGTGTCTTTATATCTGTCATTTATAAAAACTTGTACTGTGGAAACAAAAAAACATATTTCCCACTTACGCAGTTATTCATTCATCATGTCGTAAACTATGACATAGTTACAGAATATACACATGACATGACATATTTCATGGAAAATAAGTTAATGACGAAAAATGGTATGGTTCTTAAAACGTATTAACATCCATCATTAAAAGGATCTGGGTCTAATTGTATACTACTTTCATAGGAACTGACTGAGTGAGTAGAAGAGTTTAACCCCTTATGTCAATCATAGTTTTAATGGAGTGCACCTTACTACATACAGTACATCAATACCTTACAAAAACAAACAACAAAAAAGAACAAACAAATAAGCAATGAATTAAAAGCTTAATAACCAACCAGAAATAATGACTTGTTATCTTGGGTGTGATGGGAATTCATAGAGCCCTATAGCAAAATTCCATGGGTCCCCATCCCTAAGTGACAAGTAACTGAAACAGCAGCATAAGTAGAAGTAATGACTGGTATGGATATAGTACTATATATCATACAATCCACATGCACCAATCCAAACCATCTTGATATTTCCCACAAGAAGGATCAATATTATTAAACATGAATGCCCCCACCCATGAATGCCTCCCAAACTCTTGGCCCAGTAGCAGAAGCCTTTCTTATTAATGGGTCATTCATTCTAATCATTGTAATCACTGCTCATTTCAACATGCCAGAAAACTCTCCGGTAAGGAAATGGTAAAAAACAAGCATGAAGTTATAAATAATGAGTAGCTTTACTCCGCAGCAGGTCCAACAAATCATACTAAGTGGGGCTATGACCTTAACACTGAGCTGTCAGGAGAGTGGTACTACTACTCGAAGGAGGTAGACTTCTGCAAACAGGGAACACACATTACTTGTACATCCATAGGGAAAACACTGTAGTCAAACAAAATGAGCCATAATTCATCTTCACACAAAGACATCTCAAGCAGTAAGACTTGGTAAACATCCAGTACACATATCATCTAGGGCAAGCCTGTCAAAGTCAAATGTAACAGGGACCCATAATGGGTGGAAAACTCCTACTTGATTTTATACTTGTACCATTAGAAGGGATCACAATGTATTTTGGGGTTAACAAAAAAAAAACTAATAGAAAAACCATATCCATATGAAGCTAATATATCCATAAATCAGGTGTAGGAGCTTCATCTAAAAGTCCAAGAGGAACTTTTAGCAGAATGTACACTGCACAGACACCAGGCCAGCAGTGAGTGTCAGATGATTGGAGCTCAGAAACTTCAGAACAGCACAGACTTCAGAACAGGTTTGACCTGCCATACCAGAGGGCAAGCTCTGATACAGTTGTGGGCGTGCATCTCTTAGTAAATTCGGTCAGGGAAAAGGGGACAGGGCCTACTCTAAGACCGGCGTACAAGTAGGTCGGTCTTGATAAATTCCCCCCATAGGGTCTATATTTCCAAATAGGTGTAATGGCCCTCCCGAATAGTATTACCTGCCACCCAAAGAAAAGGGAGATGTCCCAAGGTTGCCATGTATATACTGTGTAGGTGGTAATGAATCATCACAGACTCCGTGGATAAAGTTGACCTGATTTACTATAGGCAAATGTGCAACAGGTACTACAGATGAGCTTGGATTTTTTACTTGATAAAGTTCCAATAAATACATGAACATAGAACCACCAGATCTGTGTGATAAGTGCTAAGTAGGATGTAGTACTGTTGGTAGAGTTAGACTGAGGTAGCGTAGTAGAGAGAGTGCTGTGAGAGTCTCAACCCAAGTAGTAATATGCTCTGCCGGGATGTTGGAGTGTATAGAAGAATACTTTTAGAAGAAGAATGAGAAAACCTCTGCCCGTGTATTGACCTTTCTAGAGTCTTCACACCACCTTATGCCCACTAGCGTTGGCTGAACCCTACTAATGGGTGACACAGGCCCCAGACCTTGTTACCTGGGATGAGCAGAATGCTGAGAGTCCCCTGGCTGACACTAGTGCTGCGAGATGGAGTTCATAGACCTTTACGGTAACTTTGCTCGACCCGGATCAGTTCCTAGCTGTTTGGCAAGTCCACGGCGTGGGTTGAGGTGATCTGTTGGCTAGTTCTCTCCTGAGAGGTTTAACACTGCATGATTTGGGGTATAGGCACTGAGAGAGAAGTTTGTAACAGAGCACTGTCCTGTGTCCTACCCATGCGGGGTAATGACTAAGACTACTCCTCTTCTTTACGGGAAGGACCTGGCAGAGGGCCAGGGCCAGACAGGACAACTGTGGAGAGCAATCTGATCTGCGTCCTTCCTCCACAGAATCACGACTAAGACTCCTCCTTCACCCAAGGAACTAACTTCCTATCCAGCGTGTAAGGTGCACAGTGGTTGGGTGAAAAGAGTGCAACAGAGGAACAGAGAAGAGATGATAGGACAGAATAAAGTTAAGAAAGAACCTACTGGTCCACAGATTCTGGTACACACAAGCACAATAACCCTTTGAGACACTTCAGCTGTGCAGCTTTCATACTTCAATACATAATATAGAGACATCTAGTGGTCATCTCTTACTACTACTTTAGCTGCAATAAGACCACAAAAAGTACAGACTTTTGCGAAGGACGTAAACAACAGCAACACCCCTATGGGACACCACAATATCACAATAAGTTGTCCACTGTATTGCATTTGTTTTAGCTGTAGACTATATGGCATTTTGACCTTAATGCCTTTCTGTCATCCCTTACACTGTAACAATTGTGAATCGGCTTGCAGCTAGCAACCATAGATTTCTCATCAGCACAAAATCCCATGCAGAGCACTGGACTCATAATTTATATGTTGGCGTTAAGTTTCTCACTATTGTTGTATTATAAGGGGAACATGACAGATATCCTGAAAGAGAGTTTGCTTGCCTGCAATGTATTGTTGACTTGTTACATAATAAAGCAAAGCTAAGGGTAGCGGTTTGACAAAGATCTATGGGATACTTTAGTTTCTGAGTAAATCGAGCAGTGTTCTTTTCTGAGAAAGGAAAATGTCTAATTTAAACGAGAAGTCCGTTGAAAATTTTTATTAAAGTATTGTATTGCCCCCAAAAGTTAAACAAATCACCAATATATACTTTATGCTTAAAGTGCTTTTTTCCTTGCACTTACTACTGCATCAAGGCTTCACTTCCTGGTTTAAATGTTGATGTCACGACCCGGGCTGTGGATGCTGGAGAGGATGATGGCAGAGGGATGCTCAGTGTCCCTCCAGTGCCCTGTGTCCCTCAGTGCCCCCCGGCCATCATCCTCTCCAGCAGCTACAGCCCGCACAGCTCTGGGAGTCGGGTCGTGACATCACCATGTTATCCAGGAAGTGAAGCCTTGATGCAGTAGTAAGTCCAGGTGGAAAAAAACACTTTATAAGCATTTCCCGTAATAAGTGTATATTGGGGATTTGTATAACTTTTGGGGGGCAATACAATACTTTTACTATTGTATCCCAAGTATTACTGAGCTGTACAAAGCATTCATGGCTTGTCTAAGTATCATTGGCTTTAAAAAGTCCCAATTGCACCCAGGCCTTTAGCCAGCAGAGCCCATAGGCACCTGCGCCACTGCACTTTATGCTGCTACGTGTAGCTGTAGGGCCCGGTCACAGAGATTCACCAATGCAGCAATATTGGTGTCCCACTGTCTGGATGTCAGAAGAGAAGAGCAGAAATAGGAAGTTGTTTCTTAAGGGGTTGGGGGGGCTCCGTCTGTAAACCATGGGCTGCTGATAGGGTATCAGTATAACCTGGTGTCTTACAAAGGCTCAGGGGCCTGCCATGGCTGACTGACTAATAAGGTATATCAATCCATAACACTGTGAAGTGCTCTAGAGGGACCAAAAAATTATTATAGGCTGGATTCACACAGCATTTGTTTCTGTTTCGCTGTTCCTGTTATAGCTTACAGTTTGGGGCTGGGTTCACACTATGTATATTTGAGGCTGTATTTGGTCCTCATGTCAGGTCCTCATAGCAACCAAAACCAGGAGTGGATTGAAAACACAGAAAGGCTCTGTTCACATAATGTTGTAATTGAGTGGATGGCCGCCATATAACGGTAAATAACTTCCATTATTTCAATACAACAGCCGTTGTTTTAAAATAACAGCACATATTTGCCATTAAATGACAGCCATCCACTCAATTACAACATTATGTGAACAGAGCCTTTCTGTGTTTTCAATCCACTCCTTGTTTTGGTTGCTATACAGCCTCAAATATACGTAGTGTGAACATAGCCTAATTTTGTTATGCAAAACTGCAGACCTCTATGCTATTGTATTTGGTATGAAATGGAGATCTTTTTTTTTTTATTATTAGGGAGACCAATGAAAACACCACAGAGACACCATCACGTGTCTCAATGTCAGTGTATTCTAGAACATTGCCCCCTGGGAAATCAAATATGCAAAAGAACACTGCAGAAACACCATCAAGTGTCTCAACGTCAGGGAACTAGCCAGACCTTCCTCCGGGAAGGAACAACCAAGCCAAGGAATTTCTCCAATTAAGAAAACCACCTAAGCAAGGTATCCATCCACAGACAGCTGTTTCGGGGTTTTTGCCCCTCATCAGTGTGGAGTAGGTTTCTGGCTAGTGGGAGCAATGACTAGTAAGTGCATGCAAAAGGACGCTGGTTGACCTCAGGGAGATCAACCAAAACACCGCAGAGACACCATCACATGTCTCAACATCAGTGTATTCTAGAACATTGCCCCCTGGGAAATCAAATATGCAAAAGAACACTGCAGAGACACCATCATGTGTCTCCACATCAGTGAACTACAGCTGTCTGTGGATGGATACCTTGCTTAGGTGATTTCCTTAATTGGAGACATGCCTTGGCTTGGTTTTTCCTTCCCGGAGGAAGGTCTGGCTAGTTCACTGACGTCGAGACACGTGATGGTGTCTCTGCAGTGTTCTTTTGCATATTTGATTTCCCAGGGGGCAATGTTCTAGAATTCACTGACGTTGAGACACGTGATGGTGTCTCTGCAGTGTTTTGGTTGATCTCCCTGAGGCCAACCAGTGTCTTTTTGCATGCACTTACTAGGCATTGCTCCCACTAGCCAGAAACCTACTCCACACTGATGAGGGGCAAAAACCCCGAAACAGCTGTCTGTGGATGGATACCTTGCTTAGGTAGTTTCCTTAATTGGAGACATTTCTTGGCTTGGTTGTTCCTTCCAGGAGAAAGGTCTGGCTAGTTCACTGACGTTGAGACACATGATGGTGTCTCTGCAATGTTCTTTTGCATAACTGATCAGTGAGATCAGTGCCAGAAAGGAGAGGAATCTGGATTTGACGTGCACCATATCCAGATTCCTACATGTAGAAGCCTCATAATAACTTACCAAGAACAGAAGCTGAAGGAAGGCCCTTCAATGATATCATGTGATTAGTCAATTGGGAGAAGGGCTCTCTGTAGATACTCTCTGTAAATAGGGAAAATCAAATGTCTGTGTGTTTGTGCATGTTTGTCTGTCTACCTGAATGTAGCTCTTTGTGTATGGTGATGAAGCAGAGGTGTGTCTGTATATTGGTATAGTAGCACTGTGTGTCTGTGGGTATGTTTATGTAGTAGAACTCTGCGTGTGTGTAGTTTTATGTAGCAGATCTAGGTGTGTATGATGCAGTAGTTGTTTGTGCATTGTGCCTGCTGCAGAGTTGTATATGTGTGGGTATATTGTACTGTCATGGAGAATGTTAAAGTGGCCCTGTCATGTCAATAAACTTTGACCCCTCTGTATTAAATCCATTACTGCTTTAGACCACCAGGAAAGTTTATTAACATTAAATATTTTTTTCTTTTGTCTTTAGAAAGAGATAATAAATGTCTCTATAAGGTATTTGTATCGCAAAATATGTGTGTGGGTGAAGCCTAAGCTGACCTTCGGCACCCGTGCCCATGAGACACTAGCTATGAACAGAAACTGTGTGAAACCCTTCCTGATAAAGAGACCAAGATAGCCATAATATCTTGCTTCTCTCCACTTCCTATCAGTTAGCATTTTAATTATATGACTTGTGGACTCCCTTTTTTTTCCTTTCTGCAAAAATGCTACAAATGTATTTTACTTAAATAAGAAATTATATTCATCTTTCAACAATAAAAATTAGAGCTTCTCACCTTGGGCGTGAAGACTATTTGGTTGTAATGAGGCATTAGCTAGTGCAGGATATGTCTTTGAATAAGATGCCCCTGTCTGCGGCACTTGGGGAGGCTGTGGAGTTCTTTTGGGCATCATACTTGAAGGTGCATTGAGTCTCCTTGGGCTCAGATGATGAGGAGAAAATCTAAAATTAAGCATAGTGGATGTTTGAATTAAAATGTTATTAAATTTTAAAATAATAATATTTCCTAGAAAAATACATATATCTTACAACTTTCCTCAGGAATCATAATGTCATCAGCATAGAAACATATAAGATTGTTGGCAGAAAAAGGTTACCTAGGCCATCTAGTCTGCCCTAATATTATTTACTTCCTTATTATCTTAGGATAGATATATGGTTATCCCAGACAGGTTTACACTTACTGTAGATCCATCAGCCACAACTGAGGGAAGTTTGTTCCTGATTTCCCCCCAACTTACCTCAGATTGTGGCACTTTCTTCTTGTGCTATGTTTCCCATTAAAAACACTTCCCTCCTGAACCTTATTTAGGCTATTAAAATATTTAAATGTTTCAATCATTTCCTAGCTTTCCCTTCTTTCCTTCAGACTATACAGATTTAGATCCTTAAATCTTTCCTTCTTGTGGATGGCTATAACAATGGTCATTCTCCAATCATAAGGAACATGTCCAGATAGGAGAGATTGGTTATGCAGATTTATCAGGGGGGCAACAATCACATATTGGAGCTCTTTAGGAACTCTGGGGTGAGCTCCATCTCCATTTTCCCTTGCAGTCGTCCAATCAGCTGAAACACTCACCCGGCTTTGCCTCCCCCCTTTCCCCCAATCCTACATACACTGGCTGCTTCCTGGAGGTATGCATTCAGCATGTGATTGTTGAAGTGAAAAGACCGCAGGCTACTGCTATTTGTGACAGTTTGGGACAGTGGAGTAGTGGAGAGGTAGAGGAGAGGCACTAGAGTAGTGGAGTGGTGTAGTGGAGAGGTACTGGAGAAGCAGAAGAGTAGTGCAGAGGTAGGGGAGTGCTAGTGAAATAATGGAGAGGTAGTGGATGGGTAGTTAAATAGTAGAGTGCTAGTGGAATAGTGAAGAGGTAGTGGAGAGGTGCTAGAGAAGTAGTGGAGTAGTGCAGAAGTAGTGGAGTGGTAGTGGAGTAGTGGGTAAAGAAGAGGTAGTGGAGAGATAGTGGAGCAAAGGACAGGTAGAGGAGAGGTCATGGAGAGATAGTGGAGCAGAGGAGAGGTAGAGGTAGTGGAGTGGTAGTGGAGAGGTAGTGGAGAGGTGCTGGAGCAGAAGTGGAGTAGTGGAGTGCTAGTAGAGTAATAGAGATGTGCTGGAGAGGTAATGGAGTAGTGTAGTGGTAGTGGAGTTCTAGTGGAGAGGTATTGTAGTGTTAGAGGTTCTTGTGGTAGAGAGGTAGAGGCGAGTCAGTAGAAGAGTCAGGTGGAGGAGAGTTCTTGTGGTCCAGGTAGTGTGGCAGTGTAAGCTGTCAGATGCTGTTGAATACAGTGTACTGCTATGTTCACACTACGCATATTTGAGGCTGTATGTTTGAGGCTGTATAGCAACCAAAACAAGGAGTGGATTGAAAACACAGAAATGCTCTGTTCACATAATGTTGTAATTGAGTGGATGGCCGTCATTTCATGGCAAATATTTGCTGTTATTTTAAAACAACGGCTGTTGTATTGAAATAATGGAAGTTACTTACTGTTATATGGCGGCCATACACTCAATTTCAACATTGTGTGGACAGAGCCTTTCTGTGTTTTTAATCCACTCCTGGTTTTGGTTGCTATGAGGACCTGACATGAGGACCAAATACAGCCTCAAATATACATAGTGTGAACCCAACCTAAATCACCAGAAAAACGCTACAGAACTTCTTCCCCCATCCAAACCCCATCCCTTTCTAATGAAAGATTTAACACATTCCAATCCTCCCTCCAGTCCCATAAACTTTAAACTTCTGCATAATATGTGCAACTGTACTAACATGAACATCAAACTGTTTAGAGATAGTCTTATACTGTAGCTTTCATCTTTAACATGTTTGTCTATAATTTTCTTTCTAATCTCCTAAGACAGGCCCGACATTTTCCTATTGAACTACAATTCAAAAGCAATGTCTGCTTTTTATTAGTTGATTTTCAGTAAATTAAGTGTATTATTGCTTTTGTCAGTTTCAGGTTATTTCAGTGAACATTGTGGGTTTGTGGGTACCAACAACTTAGTCCACATGTATACATTTAAGGGTCTATCTGGCTAATAATTATAAAGGGAAAATATGTCTTGCATGAGTCTATACTCGCTGACTTGCCACAATGGTCTGAACCCTAAAAGCTAGATATCTCATGATTGTTCAGTTCCTGAGACTCTACCCCATCCTCTTACTCTTCTCTAGCCCCTGCCTTAATGCACAGTTTGATGCCACTGTAACTTGAGGCTTATTTCTCCTGTAGCCCAAAAAAGTTTCATTATGGGAAGTTGATAGCAATAAAGGGAATTTTGCATTCCCTGTGTTGTTTTATTCAGGGGGACATGTTTGCACACAGGAGGAATTGTCACATTTTGTAAACTGATAACACATTCCCTTAAACATTGATATTTAAATTTCAACCCTAAAATACAGAGCCCATCTTGATGGAAATACAGACCCCATCTGTAGGCTGCAGTAGGAAGCCTCTATCACTCATTGCACCGCTGAGCCCACACACAGAGGTGTGCGGCCTTAGGGCCCTATTCCACCGGACGAGTATCGTTCGTATAATCGTTAACGATTAACGATCTCAAACAAACGCTATTGCGAAAGACTTGAAAACGTTCACTTATTTCCATGGAACGATAATCGTTACTTATGATTGTATTTGCGATCGTTTTTTCTTCGCTATTTCTTCGCTAATGTGTTCGTATCTATTGCGAATGAACGAATGATGTCTTATTCAATGCGAACGATTTACGAACGTTTTGCGAAGGAGCAACGATAAAAATAGGTCCAGGTCTTATAAAGCGATCAACAATTTCTCGTTTGGTCGTTAATCGTTAACTGCATTTCAACCGAACGATTATCGTTTAGATTCGAACGATTTAACGATAATCTAAACGATAATCGTCCGGTGGAATAGGGCCCTTAGGTTTCACAGAAGATCAGTCCCAGGAGGGGTCCGTATCTGGACCAGACCACCAGATACCAGTTTTAAAACCCCATAGAGCCGGCTTCAAATTTGAAAATGGGCAGGATTGGGCATAAAGTATATGTTAACATTATTTTTCTGTTATGAGCCTAAGAGGGTCCACAACAAACTATGTTTATCTAAATATGGCACCACAGAAACGGGAAAAAAGAGTCATTTACACATAATTGTCCCAGGACAAAATCATTACAGACAGTATTCAAACCCCCAATCAGACAATGAAGCAAAAAGACAATACCATCTACGTGTCTAAAGCTATTTCCTACATATGCGAATACTGAGTAAAAAAACCTAGCAGACAGACGGGAAGAAAGGGCACGGACTGGTACATGGAACATACAACACCCTATAAACCATGAAAATGTATTGTTGCTCTGAATCATGCAGTCACATGCGGTATAATTACAGTGCATTTTATTACACCAAAAGGCAGCATCTGAACCCATATAAGGCTCCTTGTGTGTTTATGGCATGTCCCTTACTTGCTGTCGATGGTTTTCATTTTATAGTCCACTGTTCCAGTTTTAGTTGGAGTGCACAATATATTAAATAAAAACAGAAGGCAGCTGGCAAGCCCATCTCTAAAGTATACAACGAGCCAAGTGGAACACTTAATACAAGTTAACACAGCACTACAGTACTTCAGGTCCATTCACTGAACTGAATGTTATGTAAAACTGAAAAGAATAAATGGTTATGAATGATGATGATGACAGGACGATCGTGCCATGGAGCAGATGTAATGCATACACATATTTTAATGCTCACATTCATTGTATTTTTATCATTAATGCAATACTTTTGTGCTTTTTTATAATGTGATAGTCATAAAAGTGACACATTCCCAGTGACAAAGAGACTGAGTAACTAAAAGATCATTTCCCACAAAAATAAAACAAGTCACCAGAACATTACAGACCTTGAGAGTTCCAAGCTTCTACAAACTGTATTTAAAACTAGTGTTAGTGTACCCTGTCTTGTGTCTACCAGGACAGTCTGAATGATCTCAAATGTCTCATGATCCAATGTGTATCAGTCTGACTCCCCTTATGGTCCAAAAGACGAAGCTAAAGGAAGGGGGGATGTAGCACATCTGTCTTAACTTAAAATACATTGGAGTAAAAAGCACCACATGTATTAACAGGTACAATCCTCCATAAATATGGTGCATCTTTCTCACTCTCTTTATGACTGACTTTTAAAATCAACCACAACTATGAGCTGCCATAACCTATGCCAATTTCAGGTGTAGGTTATACATTTTGTGCAAAACTTAGCTTGCCCAAAAATGGAGAGGCGACTTAAAGCAAATGTACCATCAGGTACATTCGCTTAAAGTATTACCCATGTATAGATCAGCGCTGGCGTAGGGTGCCTTGGTCAGTTTTTGGAACCGCAGCCCGGTTCCCATGTACGGCGCCGTTCTATTCACAGGTCAGGGCTGAAGCACTGGATGTGGGCCAGCCTTCCCCCAGTGGGAGGAAACCCCTGCCCCTCTATGACGTGGCTCCATTCTCCATTGATTTGCTCCATTGGTTTGCTAGTGTATCGTGAGCAGATAATGTGGATTTTTTAGATTATACTTCCTGGTTGAGCAGTTGTTCAGTACTACAAGTCCCAGAATGCATTGTTTTCCCTCAGATGTTCATCATAGTCCTCCCACGCTGCCTACTCCTACAGCACTCCTGCTGGTTTCCCACCCAAAACTGTTGAAGAGCATCTGAAGCATCTGCTGCATCATTCAACAAAAGGCAGCATGCTGAAATCACACCTCACTCATTACTAATTGTCTCAATAGGTATATATGTATCTTTGTATATGACAGAGAGATAGCAAGTGGACTGGAGGGTCTGGTCAGAGATGGTGAAATAAAGGGGGGGGGGGTGTTGCTAAAGCCCAGAGAAAAGAGTCACCCAAGCCTAGTTTGACATCAGGACAGAGGGAGTATTCGGGGAGCTGTAGACAATACACATTGTGTAGTTCCTCTATTTTCAACTTCCTGTAAGGGTTGAAGCACACAACACCAAACTGAAGCCAGTACTATTATGAACAACACTCTATTAGCAAGTTATATGTCTTTGAGTTTTATTTAAATACAATTTAACCCCTATAAATTACTGCAGCTTCTTACTTTCACTGTGCTGAAAGAATGAAATAGGTAGATAGTATAGGCAAAATAGATACATTTAATACCTTAAATATCTTGCCTAACAAGGCAAGCAGCGAGCATATGGAGGAAACTTGCTAGCTAATAAAGTCCTGTGAATACAGAAGCATCAGCAGTAACTCTGTCTCTTTTGTGAAGACTGAAATGGGTAATATGAACTAGCAGGCCTGCATACACAATGATCAGGCTGCAATTCACTATAAGATGGTATACAATAATACCATATTCCTGTTAATAAATTAGGAAGAACAAATCTGCTGCACAAACAGCACAACTCTGATGGAAAGTCTTTACAAACGTACTGTATGTTTTGTAGAAACATTGTCTGAAACACTTTTTTTTTATGGTTTTTAACTGCTTAAAACATAAACTGTGACTGGGTAACAACGCCATACCATACCTGACCATTTCCACGATACCCCATTTAACCCCCCCCCCCCCGTCTCCCCTCGAAAAGACACCAGATTTACTGCCAAGTCAGAACAGGGGGTAAAAGACTAAAAAAATAATTAAATTTTTTAAAAAGTTGTTTCCTTACCCCTGCTCTTTGGTGCTGCCCCCCTGCAAGGTGCTGCCCTAGGCACCGGACCACGGGTGCCTAGTGGTAGATACGGCCCTGGAGGTATGCATTAAGGTAGAGCTGTAGATGACAGTCATGTGGAAAACTATTGTTATCAATCATGTCATCTATGGTACACTATGCCAAATTACTAGAGCCCCAGATTTAATGCATCTGTTTTGGCTAGTAAAATAAGAATGCATTAAACCAGCATGGTGTTATACAGTCTTAAATACAATGTCCTCTGTAGGGCATGTACACTAGGGCATGTACACTAGGAGCATGGGTACGGCCTTGGTGCGACTTTACCATATAGAGAATATGAGTCCTTATGTTGCCTAATTTTATATGTATGATATGGTTATTCTTTTGTGTACATTCATAGGAACATAGGAAGTATCACTGTGTTTTCCTAGTTATCTTGTAAATCTGCTTAGTTATGTGGCAAAATATGTTTGGGCAATGTATGACCAGACAAAGTACATGAAAAGTTAGGTGACAGATCATGTAACAGCTTGATAGAAGAGGATAACGCAACGGCTAATATTGTACATGACATTTTGTTTACCAGGAGGGATGAGGTTACCGTCACTAAATATGAAATATTTCTTGATTTCACAAAAAGTGACTATTTCCCCTTTATTTAAGGTGTTCTTGCCTTGATTACAATTCCATGTCTCACTTAAGTGATTTAAAGGTTTTTTTTCTAGGTGGATTTCATACATTCCATTCCCGTTTCATAGTGTACATTTGCATTACATGTTCTCCTGCTTCCCTCAGCAAGCTTATGAGTAAGTCAGCATTCGAACAAGATGATAATACAACATGGTGTGTTGCCAGACAAGCCTCTTTTACTAGACTTTATCATGATTTATGAATCATGTCTTTGCATTCTGGGCTTACTCACATACATGACTATAGAACTGTGTTGACTCAGAGAAAGAGAAACTTGGATTTCCTTCAGTCTGGATTTGTCCCTGAATGAATCTGAGTGTGTTTACTCGGAGCACTGCATATTTATGTAGTTTAGTGTCTGAGAAAAAGAAAATGGGCCAACTGATTGCATTAGGTTCAGACAGAAGATCCTTTAGGGAAAGTATCTGAAGTTAGATTAAAAAGTGAATTCATTGAAAATGTGGCTTGCTATGAGACTTATACTTTATATACTGGAGGATTATGGTTAGGTCACTAAACTTTAGGATGGAACATATTGTATCGATTAGCTATACAGAGGCATTGCTCTTGCCATCCTGAATAGCATCCCATGCTGATTCATAATGTGATGATAGATAATGTAAGCCTCCTGTCTTCTTATCTCTGTTTGAGCCTTTCATAGAATTTCTTTACCAACAGAGCATCTGGTTTTAGACTGGTCGCTCACCAGGATCCCAGTCCATTGAGTTATTTACATTTTATGCCAGACTTGAAAGTTCTTGGCCGCAGGTCTGTGACATTTTTAAAGTTTACGCCATAGACCATGATACACACTTTTCCTGTAATACTAGAAAAATGATTTTTTCTGTTCGTACTCATTTTGTAATTTATTTTGTTTTGTGTTAGGCACTGATTGTTCCAGGCTATAATTCGAGGAAGTGGTGTGGGCAGAGAAACATTATCACTCGCATTAGGCTGTGTAGACATCTGCGTTGGAGGCTCCGCCACAGATTGTATCACATTTGAAAAATAGTGCAGCACGTGGCATTCTTATATGGCAAAATGACAGACCCCTTGGCGGAACCCGACAGGACCCTTTATAAGCCAATCACTGACCTATATAGGAAAAATAGTAAGTGAGAATCAGCAAAAGGCTCACAGAGCATCTATGAATCATTTATAGAATATCCTGTGGATAAAACATTAAAGGGAAACTCTGGTCAGGCAGGTTTGGGGGGGGGGGACAAAATAAAAAAGCTCTACTTACCTGTCACCATGGCCCCACAGCACCACGTCATAGGCTCCCAGACCCCCACCAGAACTTATTTTCCACTGGGAAATACCTGACCCATCAGATGTATTGCCTGCTCAGCCATCCAGTAGCTGCAGTGGTGTCCCACATCAGTTTCTGACTGACGGAGCGGACAATCCATCAGCTGGGTCATGAGGTTTCAACAGCAGGAGAGGCAAAAGGCTGGCAAGGGGTCCAGAAGTGGTGATGCAACACTTCAGTAGCATGGGGATGGATAAGTACAACTAGTTTATTATATTTCCCCACACCCCCTGCCTGCAGCCAACTTTTCCAGTTGACCTAACTTCTCCTTTAATGTTTCAGCTGATAGTACCACTTTAATAAGAGCGTGCTACAATGGAACACAACAAGAATGAACTATCATTTGTGAGACCATGATTAAGCGCGCATGCGCGCGAAACGCGTAGGTCCTACCTGTATACCGCACATGAGCTGCTTTTACTTTTTGGTATGAAATAAAGATTTTTGTATTTTTTAACTTGGAGTGCTGGGACCATCACTTTTTGTTACTTCTTCACGAATTGGCAGCTGGCCGAAGCCGGACCCGTGCACCCTCTCTCAACATACGAGGATCCGAATTGACCCCATTAAGAGGTGAGCTGACCACCACTAGTTTTTCTGTTGCTTATCATTTGTAAACTTGTATCACAGCTCAATGGTCTGGAGATTCAGGTCTCTTCTATTAAAGGGGTTTTCTGAGGAATTAAAATTTTTTATATAAGCTTGGGGATAGTGCAAAAATAAAAAAATAAGACATATTTAACTGCATTGATCCCTCTGACTCCTGGTCTGAAGTTATCCAGTCCTTGCTCATCTTCCTGCTTCCAAGTCATGCTGTCTCGGCAGGAACTGCCTGTTCAGCCAAACACAGGCTACAGAAGTGACCCACCACTGTCAATGGTTAGCTGAGCAGGCAGCTACTGCTGAAATGGCTCATCTAGGAAGAAGCCGTGACAAGCAGCAGGGAAACAGGAAACAGTGATTTTAAATTACTTTTTTACCCATATTTTACAACACACCCATATATATATATATATATATATATATATATATATATATACACACTACAGTTCAAAAGTTTGGGGTCACCCAAACAATTTTGTGTTTTCCATGAAAAGTCACACTTATTCACCACCATACGTTGTGAAATGAATAGAAAATAGAGTCAAGACATTTACAAGGTTAGAAATAATGATTTGTATTTGAAATAACATTGTTTTTACATCAAACTTTGCTTTCGTCAAAGAATCCTCCTTTTGCAGCAATTACAGCATTGCACACCTTTGGCATTCTAGCTATTAATCTGTTGAGGTAAGCTGGAGAAATTGCACCCCACGCTTCTAGAAGCAGCTCCCACAAGTTGGATTGGTTGGATGGGAACTTCTGGCGTACCATACGGTCAAGCTGCTCCCACAACAACTCAATGGGGTTCAGATCTGGTGACTGCGCTGGCCACTCCATTACCGATAGAATACCAGCTGCCTGCTTCTGCTGTAAATAGTTCTTGCACAATTTGGAGGTGTGTTTAGGGTCATTGTCCTGTTGTAGGATGAAATTGGCTCCAATCAACGGCTGTCCAAAGGGTATGGCATGGCGTTGCAAAATTGAGTGATAGCCTTCCTTATTCAGAATCCCTTTTACCCTGTACAAATCTCCCACCTTACCAGCACCAAAGCAACCCCAGACCATCACATTACCTCCACCATGCTTAACAGATGGCGTCAGGCATTCTTCCAGCATATTTTCATTTGTTCTGCGTCTCTTCTTTGTGATCCAGCGTCATCCGAAGCTCAGCCGCGATTGGCTGAGCATAACTGTGCTCAGCCAATCGCGGCTGAGCGGCTGATGACGCGGCCACGTCATCAGCTGCTCAGCTGCGATTGGCTGAGCACAGTTATGCTCAGCCAATCGCGGCTGAGCTTCGGATGACGCTGCAGAGGGCGGCCAGCACTCGGGAAGATCCGCTGGCCGCCCGAAGAAGACGTCACTGCTGAGGATCGGAGACCGTGGTCGGCACGTGACAGGTATGTGTAGCGCACCACACTTCCGGGTACACGGGTGGGGGGTGGTGGGACACGGGGAAGGGGGCCATTCACAGACATAACATACATTACAAAGTTGTATAACTTTGTAATGTGTGTTATTCTGTGAATAATTTTTTATCGCCGGACAACCCCTTTAATAAGAGCTTTCCTGTGTTCTAAAAAGGCCCTTTATCTCTGAAGTAAAACGTTACCAGGGGTAAGTGATTACCATAAGATTGTGATAGACGTAATTTGTAGTTGCCTTAGGTGTGCATAAGGGTAAGGTGTCATGTCAGCCTTATTGTGACGTGTGGTGGCAGCAGAAAACGTGTAACTTGGTGTTAGGTTCTGGTTGGTAGCTGATCCAAGACGGTCCGAGGTGAGCCCGGTTGCCTACTAGCCAGAACCTACGCCACGGGGATCGTGACAAATTGGTATCGGCATACATACACAGAATTAGCCTTCTGAGCCAATGAGCAAACACATTGTACCATTAGAACACTGGAGTGATAGTTGCTGAAAATGGGCCTCTATACACCTATGTAGATATTGCACCAAAAACCAGACATTTGCAGCTAGAATAGTCATTTACCACATTAGCAATGTATAGAGTGTATTTGTTTAAAGTTAGGACTAGTTTATAGTTATCTTCATTGAAAAGTACAGTGCTTTTCCTTCAAAAATAAGGACATTTCAATGTGACCCCAAACTTTTTAAAGGTAGTGTGTATATATATATATATATATATATATATATATATATATATATACACTCAATAAACTATTGGTCATTTGCGGCACTGGCATTGTGCAATCACAGGTTGGCTGCGAATGGCTATAACTGGTAAAAAAAAAAGATGCAGACTGAATATATGGAACACAGTTATACCTATAATCATTCCTATTACTTCATTAATATTGAATTCCAAGGACAACAAACTAACTTTATAGCAATGCAAAGTTGAAATCAGGTGAAGAATTGATACTGAGCAGATTTTTTTTATGCAATCTTTTAACTTTTGCCAATATACACTCTTTTATGTTAGTGGCATTCCTACAAAAACATAAAGTAGCCAAGTAGATACATTTTTAGAAAGACTATGCACTGCCAATCATAATTTGGTTCCTAAATTAGCATAGAAAGTAGGCAACTATATTATTTTAAGTTCCATAGTAGGTGTATATGACTCAAAAGAGCCATACTTTCAATGCTTTCTTTTCTTCAAAAAAGTACTTACTATGATACTAAATATTGGTAATAGAGATGGTTTTGTTTTTATTTGATTATTACTTTCATAAAGGGTAAAAAATTTAATATATGGAAGAAGAGAATAAGGCCCTATGTTTGCTGTAGGCACGTATAGACCTCTAAAAACCACTTCAAATGGCTTAAATAAAAATCTGAAAAGTCTAAGTCGTAAATTACATGGAATCAACATTTCACCGCTGTGTATCTGTAGGAAAGGACGACCTTGCTATACATTCTGACACAAATCAAGTCCAGCTTCCTGGAAATACATAGTATCAATCTCAAGTATCATGTGTGAAGATACCCAGAAGTCTTACAGATGCCTAATACTAGCAACTACATATGTTCTCATGGTAACGATGAAACATAACAGTGGATATGTTGGCATGGGCTAGCTTCACATCTTATTGTACTGGCAGCCACTATCCCAACACCACTTGCTAAGGTTAATGCACAATGATTTACTATCACTTACTAACAAAAAAAACATAAATTCTATGATTCCACAACTAATGATCATTTTACTTCTGGTCCAAAATTGTGCACTTATTGTATATAATGGATGATCTATATCTTTTTCATATGGAGTCCATATTTTCTGTATGGCCATAGATAATGAAGTTCTGGTACCTTAACTTACTGTCATACAGGTTTAGGCTATGTTCACACTACGTATATTTGAGGCTGTATATTTGAGGCTGTATAGCAACCAAAACAAGGAGTGGATTGAAAACACAGAAAGGCTCTGTTCACATAATGTTGTAATTGAGTGGATGGCCGTCATTTAATGGCAAATATGTGCTGTTATTTTAAAACAACGGCTGTTATATTGAAATAATGGCAGTTATTTACTGTTATATGGCGGCCATCCACTCAATTACAACATTATGTGAACAGAGCCTTTCTGTGTTTTCAATCCACTCCTGGTTTTGGTTGCTATGAGGACCTGACATGAGGACCAAATACAGCCTCAAATATACATAGTGTGAACCCAGCCTTACTGTATACCTCTACCACTGAACTCACAAAAACATTTATCTTCTTCAGCTCCCTCTAATGGTGGTTACAGGCTGACAGAACTTTGATTTTGTGAAGGAAAGTAAAGGAATAGGGCTTGGAACTGTACTGAGGAAGCACTATAAAGATAAAATGTGAAATTACCTGCATAGTATTTCAAACCAAAAAACAAAATGATGTCCATAGTTGGAGGTACACTTTACCATAAACCATTACTCAATCTGGAAGGTTGTTTTATGGGCGAGTAAATATTAAAGCAACAGACAGGTGATGAATAGGAAAAATCATGCCTAGGGCATTCCTAATGATGGTGGGGAAGAGTTACGGAAGGGCATCGCAAGCCTAGGGCACACACACTCTAGGCCACTCCAATTGGGCTGCAAGTTTTAAAGTTGTTTTTTAGGACAATAACTGCATCACCTGCCTAACGGACACAAGGACAGATCTTAGATTAAAAGCAGCTATCCGAAGATGCGGTTTGGGGGAGTCAGATTGTGGGTACAGAGTCACTTTAAGGATCATATGGGCTGTCAATTCTGAATAAAAAAGTTTTTTTTTCTCAAAAAAGTGATACTGTCACCCCTTTACTCTATGTACGGTTTTGTGCGATGGACAGTGGAAGCCCCACTTAGGTGACACTGTCCTCCAATGAAATGAAGTGATTTTAGAACAGAAAGAAGACACAGACAATTCTTGTACAGGTTTATATTGAATTTGCAACATCTAAGCTTGTGTATAGTGCAGAGAACCGCACATAGGGTAAGGGGGATAACAGTATATAATCCTAATATATAACAGTATATAATCCTAATACCACAATAAATAACTAGAAACAAAGTGTCTCTTGGTTGCAGCATGTTATATATGTAATGTTCTGCCAGGCCCAGGAGTGGCCGTTGTTTCCACAATCAGAAAATAAACTGTTCTAGACAGTTGCCTATAAATCTTCTACATTTGGCACTTCAACACCTAGCAGTAGTTGAAACCACTGTACAACATGAAGAAAACGTGTATGTGATTCATTGGAAAGATTCTGGCATACAACTACATCCTCCAGCAGCCAGTATTCCTTGCTGCTTCAGCCCATAAAGGAAATTACCACTTTAAAGCACAATCTCACTTCTTTTATACAAGTTCCATTTATTTAGCCTTTTATAACCTAATCACATATTTCACTTTGACAAATTAAAGTAGTTTCTTGCTCTAAGCCAAGACATGTTGGGGAATAAAGATTATTTCTTGAATGTGTCTAGCTACTTTAAACGTATGCTGTTTCCCCTCAACCTTTGTGCTACAAAAATACTATACCATTAAGAACAGTTAGGTTAGTGGAGCTAATAATACAAAAAGGAGTCTAATATGTAACATAAGAATGAACAACAATGCCAAAAGATTATAATTATCATTATTATTATTATTTATTTATAAAGAACACTTAATTCTAGAGCGCTATACAATAGATAGGGGTAACAAGCAGGAACAATACAAGATCAGGACACATTACATGAAGGCAAAAGACAGGCTGGTACATGAGGGAAGAGGACCCTGCCCACGAGGGCTTATAATCTTTAAAGTGCGGGGAGAGAAACAGGCGGTAAAGTGCAACCAGTAAAGTGTGATGCAGAATTATTATAGGTTGTAGCCTAGTTTGAAGAGATGGGTTTTCAGGTGAAGGACTTGATGGTGGATGAGAGCCCGATGTGTTGGGTTAGTGAGTTCCAGAGTATGGAGTCTTGGTGGCGGTTGTGCGAGGTACAAACAAGGGGGAGTGCAGACGGAGGTCACTGGAGGATCGAAGGTTCCGTGAGGGATGGTAGCGGGATATCAGGTCAGAGATGTACGGAGGAGACAGGTTGTGGATGGCCTTGTACATAATGCTCAACAGTTTAAAGTGAATACGTTGGGCAATGGGGAGCCAGTGGAGGGATTAGTAGAGGGGAGAGGCAGAGGTGAAGTGAGTGGAAAGGTGGATTAGTCGGGCAGCAGAGTTAAGGATAGACTGGAGGGGAGCAAGGGAGTTAGATGGAAGGCCAGAGAGGATGATGTTACAGTAGTCCAAGCGGGAGATAATGAGAGCATGGACCAGCAGTTTGGTAGAGTCAGGGGTGAGAAAAGAGCGGATTCTGGAAATGTTTTTGAGGTGAAGGCGGCAGGAGGAGGTCAGGGCCTGAATGTGTGGTTTAAAGGACAGGGCAGAGTCAAAAGTGACCCCAAGGCAGCAGACTTGGGGGACAGGGGACAGAGTGCAGCTATTGATAGTGATTAACAGATTAGACAGCAGGGTGGAACGAGATGGGGGAAAAATGATAAGTTCTGTTTTGTCCATGTTGAATTTTAGAAAGCGGGAGGAGAAGAAGGAAGATATGGCCGATAGACTCTCTGGAATCCTGGATAGCAAAGAGCTAGAAGTAAGACAAGAAAAACCATGACCAGTGGTTCATTCTATTAGTACTTTTAGGTTACATTTGTGTTATTAGCCTGATTGCTGAGGCGAATCTGAAATTCCTAAGACCAATGCAAAATCCATAATAGTGCCCTCTACTTACCATGTGCCAATACTAAGGTAGCAAAGGGACCTTCAGGCCAGCTGGCTGTTATTGCTGTACATTTATAATAACACAGCAGATAGTTTATAGCAGTGTTCTCTAGGCTGTGATTTTCTAATTTAGGCTGTGACAACATTTTGGGAGTTTTAGTTTTGTAATAGGTAGTTCACCAAAGGTCTGAGATCACTGATTTAGAGCATAGTATACCATGGTTGACTCTCTCTACAGCCATAATGGGATCATTTTGTTAAAGGGAATCTTTTATTACTTTCTGAACAACAGAGTGGTCACCAATGGCTTCTTCCCATCCCACCAGCCTGACGTTATGTAGTATGCAATAATGGAAGACCAGCAAACATGCAAAAAATGCAAATAAAGTAAGCAACGAAGTTATATGACAATACTGAATGGTGTCTGCAGGAGCTGCCCTCCCCCAACTACAGACTGCCAGTAGTGGCCTGTACTTTTCCACTGAGCCTCTAGCCACAGACAGAATGAGAAAAATAGAGAAGGACATCTAATACAAGGGTCTTGTGAGATTGTTATTCAAACACTTTCTATTTAGTGAATCGTAGCACTACAATGTGGTACTACAATGTTTAGGCTTTGTAAATACTGTATGATAGTGGGTTGTTGGCCTTTTCTCCTTGTATATTTTGACAGTTTACATTTCTTTCAGTGTATAAGGTTAAATGATACTCATTGGATGATGCATGAAGTCCAGACTGTACACATGTAGCAAAGGGATTTCTAGAATAAATTAGTAATGCACAGAATGCAAACAGTGATGTTGTCCTTGGTGCCATCTGAATGTTTGCCATGCAATATAGCTTAAAACAAGAAAAAAAAAATACATAAATACATAAAACAAATTCATATTTTGTCTCCATTGTTAAACAAACATTCACAATACAATGTATCCAACTCCTTGGGATAGGTTTTCTTACAGGCAGTTCTGTGTCTAATCTACACAGCACATTGTAAATATAGCCTAGGATCTTACCGATCAGCGCCCGATTCCATTGGTGTTAATGGAGGTAGCTGGGACGGAGCGTTATGTGGACTGGACTGTATGTTGCCTCCTGGAGAAGGATGATTAGAAGACAATGGCTGGGACTGAGGAATACCTCCAGCAGCTGTTCCACTTCGACTTGAGTGAGTACTGGAGAACAAAGTTGCTGAAAAACATAGGTAAAAATTACATTTAGGCAATTATATTTAATAAAAGCTAAAGGTTTCCTCTGTGAACATACTAGAAACCCAATATCTACAATAATGTAATAGCCGAAAAGTGTATGCAATATACTTGGCACTACTGTGATAACACTACGCAAACACTGCAAGCCTTGCTCTATACACTTCTAGAAATGTGCACACATACACAGAAGAAGAATAACAGTTTCCTAAAGATATACAGATGTAAAGGGGATTCCCTGGATGTTTCTACTGGATTCAAAGTAACTTTAAAGGTGTTATCTGGGCTTCTAAAATGAATGGCCTATCATCAGAATATGCCATCAATATTAGATCAGTGGGGGTCCAACTCTTGGCATCCCAGGCGGGTCAGCTGTTTAAAGGGTTCACGGCTCGTGAGCAAGTGCTACAACCTCTTCATTGTTTACATCTGCTTGTACTATTGCATGCCATACCTTTTGAAGTGGCTATGCTAAATATTGAGGTTGTGTTCTCCACAGCTGTAGTACTGTGCACAGCTGGTATGAAAAGCAGATACGCTTTCTTACATTCGATTTAAAAAATTAAATGACTCCAGATTACGTACTAGAAACTCTATGAAGGGAAATGAGAGAAGCTCACTGCAATGCTCTGCAGCTGGGTAAAGGGGATCCACTAACTCTGCATAGTGGAATTGTCTATTGGGTTATTTCCTCTAACACTGACTGGTGATGTCTCAATTAACATGTTGGTAACAGGAGGACTAGCTTATGTCTCTGGATGTGTAAATTAATGACAGGAACTAATTTTCCATAGAGTAATAGAGATTGCAATATGAATAACTGTATAGGCTCAGGTTTATTTGACTCTTTCTCCGGGGATGCAAACTTTCACATCTGGCTTTGTAGCTTACTCATCCTTATAGATGTGGCTGAGTCTAACTTGGCACTAAAGAGATCAGGCTTCTTTAGAGTTACAACATCAGTTTCCTTGGGAATTACACTTGGAATGTCCCAGCTCACTTGTGTGTAATAGGGAACGCATTCTTAATAATACAGCCATTCATTTTCCAGGAATTTCTCACAAACATTTATATTGTAGGTTAGAAGTAACTTTGCGATCTCTGTCAGCTGGATAAGTGTCAAAATGTTGCTCTATGTATACTATGTATAAATACTACATAAATGTATATGTATATATACTATGTTTATTTACCTTATAAAACTATAACTGCATTATTCACAGTATATCAATAAGTACTGAGAAGCCTGTAATAGCCTCTTCTTTCATTGCACTCAATATCACTTTTCCATAGTTTTTTCTGCAAAGAAGACTTGGTGACCCAGCTTGTATTTCTCTAACTTTGCCACAGTCATGATGAATTTGCTAACATTGCAAAGCCGCGTAAAAAGACTCAATCTGACATTTAACAGTCATTTAAGACAATTCATTTATTTGGTTTCTGTGGCTTTTCATTGGACTTCAAGTAAACCTAATGAGTGGTCTCAGCAATTCTTTTTACAATACACCAATGTAACAATTCAATGACAAAATCAGATATTCTATATCTGTATCACATATGACCAATGCTTTTAAAAGTTCGAGGGGGTGGGGGTGAGTTTTGGTGCCCATGTCAACCAGCTGTTTGAAAGGTTCTTGATTGAGTGATGCCATCTGATCATTATTTATATCTGCTTGTACTAGCACACACATCATCATTGCAGCTGCATCCCATACAGATGCAATACCTAGCACAGCTGCTATGCATAGTCACACTTTATACAGTATGCTTAACAATGCTTCTGTGGAACATTAAGACCCCCGAGATAAACTGCTAGACAGACACTCTTTTTAAAGCTGGCAATACACATAGGACCTTTATTGGTCATATGGGGCCATCCATCCATCCATCCATCCATCCATCCATCCAAGGGATCGATTGTACCAGCAATAGGGCAGACTAAACTGATAGATCTGGGATCTGTACAAAGTGGTAAATGATTGCCATAGTCATGGCAAGCCTATTGTATAAATTAAGACTCAGATGCTGCTTCTTTGCCCATAATACCTTACTAGTATAGCAAATCCCTGTAGATTAGACTATTCTTTAAATGATTCCCAATGCAGTCATTATAAAGGAATCCTTAGAAGGCGGTAGGGAAAAGCATTCGGCAGATTACAAGAGCTGCACTTAGACCCAGATAAGCCCCCAACCACAGGTTAATTGGCCGCTCTAATTGCTTCTTCATTGTCTTCTTCTTTTAAATTGACAATGTTACAAATTACCTTCAACAGATGTTTCCAATTTCTGAAAAATCTTAGATACAATAGTAAAGTATGTCTCCACAGATCAAACAGTTTTACCATTCTCACTTTAAGTGCTACCACATTGAAAAGTCCTGAAACATAATACAGTGTAAAACAAGGGATGATTACACACAGCTCGGTAGCTCTCTTCTACCACCTCTTGATCTCAGAAGTATGGAGAAAGGGATTTCCACATTGACAAGCAATGCTCATTCAGAGCAAGCAATGATGCTAATCTAAAACTTCTGACTTAGCATAGAATAATGTAGGATTACTTCTACATGACAGAAGCAAAGATCAAAAATAAGCAAAACAAGAGAATTCATAAAACATCATAAACATTGCTCAATCCTATCAATTCCAATCAGATAATTTTCTAAATCCAGTGTATATTTTTACATATAAGTTTCATATGATACTATACCCTGTTTCCCAGAAAATAAGACATCCTTTAAAAATAAGGCATAGTGGAGGCTTTACAGGATAGCTTAAAATAAGGCATCCCTGGAAAATAAGGCATCCCCCGAAAGTAAGAGACCCGCCGCCACCCTCGGCCACCATACCGCTAAGGGGTGAGGGGAGGTGGTGGGTTTTCTGGTTATGCTGGTTTGTGATGACAACTACTATACAATAATATAGGGTAATAACAGGGTGTATATATATATATATATCTATATATCCTGTTTATCTGAAAATAAGACATCCTCTGAATATAAGGCATTGTGGAGGATTTACAGGATAGCTTAAACTAAAATCCCCTGAAAATAAGATATAGTACATCTTTGGGAGCAACAATTAATATAAGACACTGTCATATTTTCAGTGATACACGGTAATAGTATCTATAATACTGTATGATGAGGTTGCATGCATGGATCTTGGGACAGCAGCTGCAGGAGTATAGGACAGAATATCTTACTTTTGCACTTCGAAGTTAGCAGATTTTAATTTTACAATATGTACTCTGTAAATGCATCTTATGCATATAGGGCGTTATATAGAAATACCATACTTGGACCTCACAAGGAACTGGAGGAAATCACAATAGGATTGGCTGTTTTATGGTTGTAGGAAAGCAGCCAAAGTCTGAGAAAGACTGATCAGCATTAAGGGCAAATAACAGAATCAGTTCTCGCGCGCGTCACATTACACCCTATGAAGCACACATTCTACACTGATTTCCCTATTACATGCACATATACACACTGGCACATAGTAAGGGCCATATTACATGGGACGATTATCATTAAAAAAATCGTTAGATTGTTTGGATTTAAATGATAATTGTTTTATGTAATAGCAGGCAACGATTAAATGACCAATGAGAAATCGTTGATTGTTTGATAGAATCTGGACCTATTTTCATCGTTGATCGTTCACAAATTGTCCAAACATCGTTTGGTGTAATAACCCGTCGTTCGGTTTTTCCCTCGTCTATCAGCCAGGAAAGATTGAGTGCAAGAACGACCGTAACGTTCATCGTCCTATGTAATAGGGTGAACGATTTAAGATAGTTTGTCAAGGTGGTCGTTTGGGTTTGTTTATCGTTAGTCGCTGAAAAATCGTTCCTTGTAATACCACCCTAAGGCAACTGACCTATTATGATTTTGGATGATAAAACAACATGGAGTAGCTAGAGAAAGTTTACATGAACATTAGGAGAACACACAAAATTCACATAGAGGTTAGAGATGAGTGAGTAGTAAAATATTTAAAGGCTCGAAATTTGATTTGAACAGACCATGATGTTCCACTATTTGATCAAATATCAAACCCTATTAAAATCTATGGGAGAAAAATGCTTGTTTCTTGGTGACCACCAAGTGGTTGAATTTAGGTTCCCAAGTCCACAATGACACCTCAGAAATTGATGCACACACCTCTGGAATGCAACTAGCACCGCAGAGGAAGTATGCCTGGGTGCATCCAGGGCCGTCTCAACAGCATTATGGGCCCCTGGGCAGAGGTGCGAATTGGGCCCCACCCCCCGCGGCCGCCACCATCAAAACCCCCCCATCTTTGCAACCCCGCCCCTAGCCAGTACAATTCCGTACAATAAAAAATACAAATTATTGTTAACATAAACTTTAATTCACAACACAGTCTTTCAGCAGCGCAAAAACAAAAAATAACCGTGTGTGCATGCCTCACCAAACCAGACCAGGTTGGTTTCAAAGTATCCAAAAAACGCAATGGAGACAGCACTTCCAACAGCAATCTGCAGGGTTTATTGTCACACCAGTGCAACATGTCTCATATATACAGAGGGGCAACAACATGACTATTATATATGAGAACCATGTTGTCTCCCTGTATGTATACTGTATAATACAATATACAGGGAAACAACATGGCTTATATATAGAGAAGGGCAAAACAACATGTCTCATATATACAGAGGGGCAACAACATGACTATTATATTATATATGAGAACCATGTTGTTTCCATGTATACAGAATACAGGGAAACAACATGGTTCATATATAATATAATAGTCATGTTGTTGCTCCTCTGTCTATATGAGACATGTTGTTTTGCCCTTCTCTATATATATATGCCAGATAACAAGCAACAAATATTACCACCACATACTGACTAACACCACCGCTGCTACTGACTAATCCACTGTACACAGATCACTATCACCTCATCCAGTCATTTAGAGGTACCCAGCTCTACACAGGTTATGTACACTATATACATTACAGTGCAGATACATCAAGTGACTCACATGGGACGTCTTCTCTGATCGGAGTTCCTCCCTTTTCATCTTCTTTTCCATTTGCTCTGTGCCGTTATGAGAACTTCTCCGAGCCACGAATCCACAGAATCTGCCAGACACACATATAAGGCTCCACACTCTGTCACTATCCTTATCTCTCTACACACTGCACATCTGTATTGGCCCCTTATAGATAGCTCCCCCTGTATTACCCCCTTATAGATGGCTCCCCCTGTATCCCCCCCCTTATAGATGGCTCCCCCTGTACCCCCCGTATAGATGGCTCCCCCTGTATTACCCCCTTATAGATGGCTCCCCCCTGTATTACCCCCTTATAGATGGCTCCCCCTGTATTACCCCCTTATAGATGGCTCCCGCCTGTATCCCCCCGTATAGATGGCTTCCCCCTGTATCCCCCGTAAAGATTGCTCCCCCGTATTCCCCCCTTATAGATGGCTCCCCCCTGTATCCCCCCCTATAGATGGCTCCCCCGTAATCCCCCCTTATAGATGGCTCCCCCCTGTATCCCCCCCACTCGTATAGATGGCTCCCCCCTGTATCCCCCCCCTATAGATGGCTCCCCCTGTATCCCCCCTATAGATGGCTCCCCCTGTATCCCCCCTATAGATGGCTCCCCCCTGTATCCCCCTATAGATGGTTCCCCCCTGTATACCCCCTATAGATGGCTCCCCCTGTATCCTCCCCTATAGATGGCTCCCCCTTGTATTCCCCCTATAGATGGCTCCCCCTGTATCCCCCCTATAGATGGCTCCCCCCTGTATCCCCCCTATAGATGGCTCCCCCCTGTATCCCCCCTATAGATGGCTCCCCCTGTATCCCCCCTATTGATGGCTCCCCCTGTATCCCCCCCTATAGATGGCTCCCCCTGTACCCCCCTATAGATGGCTCCCCCTGTATCCCCCCTATAGATGGCTCCCCCCTGTATCCCCCCTATAGATGGCTCCCCCCTGTATCCCCCCTATAGATGGCTCCCCCTGTATCCCCCCTATAGATGGCTCCCCCCTGTATCCCCCCCTATAGATGGCTCCCCCTGTATCCCCCCCTATAGATGGCTCCCCCTGTATCCCCCCTATAGATGGCTCCCCCCTGTATCCCCCCTTTAGATGGCTCCCCCCTGTATCCCCCCTAAAGATGGCTCCCCCCTGTATCTTCCCTTATAGATTGCTCCCCCGTATTCCCCCCTTTTAGATGGCTCCCCCCTGTACCCCCCCTTATAGATGGCTCCCCCGTATTCCCCCCTTATAGATGGCTCCCCCCTGTATCTCCCCCTCATATAGATGGCTCCCCCCTGTATCCCCCCTATAGATGGCTCCCCCCTGTATCCCCCCTCGTATAGATGGCTCCCCCTGTATACCCCCCTATAGATGGCTCCCCCCTGTATCCCCCCTATAGATGGCTCCCCCCTGTATCCCCCTCGTATAGATGGCTCCCCCCTGTATCCCCCCTATAGATGGCTCCCTCCTGTATCCCCCCTCTTGTATAGATGGCTCCCCCCCTATAGATGGCTCCCCCGTATTCCCCCCTTATAGATGGCTCCCCCCTGTATCCCCCCCACTCGTATAGATGGCTCCCCCCTGTATCCCCCCTATAGATGGCTCCCCCTGTATCCCCCCTATAGATGGCTTCCCCCTGTATCCCCCTATCGATGGTTCCTCCCTGTATACCCCCTATAGATGGCTCCCCCTGTATCCTCCCCTATAGATGGCTCCCCCTTGTATCACCCCCTATAGATGGCTCCCCCTGTATCCCCCCTATAGATGGCTCCCCCCTGTATCCCCCCTATAGATGGCTCCCCCTGTATCCTCCCCTATAGATGGCTCCCCCTTGTATCACCCCCTATAGATGGCTCCCCCTGTATCCCCCCTATAGATGGCTCCCCCCTGTATCCCCCCTATAGATGGCTCCCCCCTGTATCCCCCCTATAGATGGCTCACCCTGTATCACCCCTATTGATGGCTCCTCCTGTATCCCCCCCTATAGATGGCTCCCCCTGTACCCCCCCCTATAGATGGCTCCCCCCTGTATCCCCCCTATAGATGGCTCCCCCCTGTATCCCCCCTATAGATGGCTCCCCCTGTATCCCCCCTATAGATGGCTCCCCCCTGTATCCCCCCCTATAGATGGCTCCCCCTGAATCCTCCCCTATAGATGGCTCCCCCTGTATCCCCCCTATAGATGGCTCCCCCCTGTATCCCCCCTATAGATGGCTCCCCCCTGTATCCCCCCTAAAGATGGCTCCCCCTGTATCCCCCCTAAAGATGGCTCCCCCCTGTATCCCCCCTAGATGGCTCCCCCCTGTATTTCCCCTAGATGGCTCCCCCCTGTATCCCCCCTTATAGATGGCTCCCCCGTATTCCCCCCCCTATAGATGGCTCCCCCTGCATCCCCCTATAGATGGCTCCCCCCTGTGTCCCCCCCTATAGATGGCTCCCTCCTGTATCCCCCCTATAGATGGCTCCCCCCTGTATCCCCCCTTATAGTTGGCTCCCCCGTATTCCCCCCTTATAGATGGCTCCCCCCTGCACAGCAGATAAAAAAAACAAACACCCAACTCACCTCCCAGCGCTACCCCGTCGCTGCTTCCTCTCCTCTTCTGCCCCCGTCTGATGCGTCGCTCCCTGGGGGATTCTCCGGGAGCGCACACATCCGGAAGCTCAGTGTGCGCCCAGGCCGGGACTTCCGGTACAGGAAGCCCCAGCGACGCGCACTGAGGTTCCTGATGCGTGCGCTCCGGGAGAGTCCCCCGGGGAGCGACGCATCAGCCGGGGCCGGATTTCCTCTTGCGACCGCAAGCAAGAAAGTGCTTGCGGTCGCAAGAGAAGGGGAAGGGGGGCCACGCAGGGCCGTGTTACCCGTTGGGCATGGGAGGCGGCTGCCCGGGGACCCTTGCGTCCTAGGGGGCCCCTGCCTGCTGTCACAGCGGGCAGGGGCCCCCTAGGACGCAAGGGCCCCGGGCAGCCACCTACCATGCCCAATGGGTAAGACGGCCCTGGGTGCTTCTAACACGGCCTAGTCGCAATATTACCCCACTACCACAGGTTCGTAACAATACACTCCAAACATAATATATGGCGACAGGTGCCAGGTGTTTTTTACTACTTTCAATGAGGTGCAGAGCGCAAAAAAGTTGTGAGAATTAGGGGTCTTGCCTGCCTACAATCAGCTAAACCCTCACTATCAAGTTCTTATACTCTAAAGGTCACATGAGTAAGTCAGCCAATGTAGATGCTGTTGTCGTGATGCCAGCGTTCTCCTAGGGACTCTCACACCACCCTGCATAGTTATTGGCTAGAAAAAGGCACCATAGAAGGTGGGAGGAGAAACAATTTTTTACAGCGTTTTCGGTCAGATGAGTGTAATATTTGATCGAATAGCTACTTGATTGAGTACTACTCGCTCATCTACTGTATAATAGTGAGAATAAAATTCAGGACCCCAGTGTATTTATTTGCTACCATACTGCTACAAAGGCAACTCTAGTTCTGCCAAAACTACATTATTTACAGTCGACATAACATGTAAACACAAAGTTTCGAAAATGTGCCATGTTCTATAGAGCAATATATATATATATATATATATATATATATATATATATATATATATAGAGGATTGAGGACAGCATCGTCTTCCAAAACACGTGCTAAATCTTTATTGTGCCGGTTTGCATAATATAGTGCACTATATTATGCAAACTGGCACAATAAAGATTTAGCACGTGTTTTGGAAGATGATGCTGTCCTCAATCCTCTTTTTTTCTACATGATTGTTGGGGGTTAGAGCCGTACCCTGGGAGGACTGTGCATCCAGTGGTGTGTTTTCCGCGGACCCAGCCCTCTTTTTGTTGCATATATATATATATATATATATATATATATATATATATATATATATATATATACACATACCTAAGGCAGATACCACTCACATTAAGTGTATAGAAAACCCTTTAACACACAGTATAAGTTGTAAATGTTTTTTTTTTTTACTGCATCCTGCTGTTTAGAAATTTTCACTAGCAGAAAAATATAAACCACCAATTTCAACAACCTGATGGGGGCAAAAAAATCTAACTCTTTTGGTCTCCGTCAGGTGATTGGGGTCTATGGCGGTGTTTAATTATAGCCACTGGTAAATATTGTGACGCCTACAGAAAATGAAGTGTGAAAAGAGCCTAAAGCAATTACATTCCGCACGGAAAACTTGGAATGCACATAATAATTATTATGTAAATAGAAGGTTACTCCGAATTTAGGGTGGTCAATTTTAAAATTCAATCACAGCTTAAGGTTTTCACCAGATACAGTTCACCTCCTAAGTTAAACACTATTATATTCCAACAAAGTGGTGCCCATGGTATGGTCAGACATACAGCCACTGGGCTCTTGATATAATAAGTCAGAAAAACCGCAAGTGACTGGGACAAATGCACTTGCAGGCAGTATTCATTGAAAATTCATATCAAACAATATACAAATAGGGCCATTAAAAAATAACAAATGCCTGATAAATATGCCACCATTATCTCGTAGTTACTTTGTGAATGGTATTCAGGCTATGAGATTAAATTGTTAGTGTCTGTGGATGGACAGCACAATGATATCCAACCTGCTGTGAGCTTCAATAAAATGTGTCACCAGGTCGCAACAATGGAAGTTCATTGTCTGGTCACTTTGTGTTATTAAAGGGTCACAGCTGTTTACATGGCGCAGAGGTATCTTTTAAAAACTCTTTTATTTATTGCCAATGACTGGCAGCTGCAAAATTGATTAGATATGGAAGATGAACACGGAAACATCGGAAATTCACATTGCTTTTAGAATTGAAATATGAAGGAAACTGAAGTGCACTTGATCTTGATAAAATCCTAGGTCAATGCATGACATCACTCATACCAGTCCTTAAGGGTATTTCACTTAGATTTTAAGTGGAATCTAATACTGGGTGTCACCCATTCAGAATCCAATGGCCTAATACAATAAAAAGGTTGTAACCTTCATAAACTGTAGCAATAGAACATACAGTATACTGTACGTCCTGGACAGTTACACTATACATATTTTAATTCTATATTCAAATTTAACCCCTTAAGGACAGAACCCAAAATGGCCTTAAGGACCGCAAAAATTTTCAATTTAGCGTTTTCATTTTTCCCTCCTCGCCTCCTAAGAGCTATAACTCTTATTTTTCAGGGCCATATGAGGACTTGTTTTTTTCAGGAACAGGTGTACTTTGTAATAGCGTCTTTCAATCCACCATACCAAGTATGATGGAACCCCAAGTTATCATTTATGGGGTGAAATTGGGGAAAAAAAACAATTCTGCAAAAAAAAAAATTTTTTTTTTGGGGTGGGGGGTTCATGTTTGCGTAATGCACTTTAACGTAAAACTAACATGGTAAAATTATTCTATAGGTCAGTCTGAACAAAGCAATCTGCAGTTTATGTAGCTTTTCTAATGTTTTAATATTTTTATTAAAGGGGTAGTGCGGTGTTCAACATTTATTCACTAAATAACACACATTAAAAAGTTATACAACTTTGTAATGTGTGTTATTTAAGTAAATGGCCCCCTTCCCTGTGTTTCCCCCACCCCAGAAGTGTGATGCCGTATACTCACTGTCGACCTCGGCCGCCATTTTGGGTCAAAAACGTCATCTTCAGGAGGCTGGCCAGACCGGTCCAGCCCTCCCTCATGCCGGCCCCCCTCCAGCACGTCATCAGCTCTTCAGCCGCGATTGGCTGAGCATGGTTATCCTCCACAGCTCCTGTCCCTGTGTTAAGGGCCGCACTGCGGGGGTTAATGGAGGGCCGATGCACGATCCCGGCGGCCTGTCATTAACAGTGAGGACCCGGCTGCATATAGCAGCCAGTACACTCGTGCTCTCAAGTGAGCTCAGCTCCTGAGCTCACTTCAAAGCACTGCTGGAATCACTGGGGTACTGATATGTCATGGGTCCTTAAGTGACAGGGTCCCATGACTTACCAAGCCAATAAGGCATGGGTCCTTAAGGGGTTAAAGTGTTGCTGTCACTTGAAAAAGGTGGGGGAGTTTTAAATGCTGGTCGCAACTTAAAATCGTTTGTGGTGTTACATTAATGTCAGTCATTTAACCCTTAAATGCTAGGATTAATACTTATTTCCAAATAAAAAAATTCTGTGTGTGGAATTATTAAAAAATCCAATCTAAACCAAAACCATACCAATAAAAACTACAGGTCAAATAGAAAAAATGGATCCTCCCACATCCCCGTTAATCAATTTGAAACATATTATATGTTCTCTAAAAATATTTTAATTTTACGGGGCATCAGCAGCAAAATAAATGGGTTAAATATGGGTATCTTTGTACTTCTACTGATCTACAGAGTCAGGCTATGTTCACACTACGGATGAGACCGGCCGTTCCGTGACTCCGGCCGGATGATCTTTCCTCCGTAGAGCAGCACGTGCCCGCATCAGGGCTTCCCATAGCCCACAGTGAAGCAAGCGGCCGGAGCCGCTCGCTTTACTGTGTGAACTGCCAGGTCCTTCTGCGGACGGAATTCATTGAATTCCGTCCACAAATAATGGACCTGTCAGTTGTTTGCGGCGCCGCATGGGAACCGGCCAGAGCATATATGATATACGCCGGGTTCCCGTGGCAAACAATGCTATGTTCCACCCTGCAAATCTACGGCTGTAGTTCTGTGGTGAGAACTACGGCCGTAGATTTACGTAGTGTGAACATAGCCTCAGGCTCCTATTCCATGGGCCGAGCAGAGCCCGATCAACGATGTAAAAGAGCGCCAATCTGCTAGATCGGCGCTCATTTACTGGGCCTATTTCACGGCCCGAAAATTGTCAGTGAGGGCTGCAGGGACATTGTTACCGATGTCCTTGCAGCCCTTGGCTGACAGACCGCTCAGCCAATCACTGGCCAGGGCCGCCGCGGGCAGTGATTGGCTTCGGGTCTGTCAGTTTAGACAGACCCAAAGCTCCAAAGCTGCTGCGGCGCAGGACCGGGAGAGGGAGAAGACCTGCAGCCTGGGCAGGTAATGTATGATGTTTTGAAATCGTCGGTTGCCCGCCGCGCCTGCTATTCCACGTAGCCATGCGCGGATGGCGACCGATGATTTTAGGTTTGAACCTGAATGAACAATCAGCCGATGACACGATCATCGGTTGATCGTTCTCTCTATTCCACGGAGCGATAATCGGCCGAATCGGGCCTATTCGGCCAATTACCGCTCTGTGGAACAGGGGCCCCTAAGGCTATGTTCACACTTGGTTTAACAGCATCCATTGCACAGCAACGGACACTAGTAAACTGCCACCACCGGGCTGTATTAAGGTCGTTCCTGCAGCCTTTACCTCTGTATCGGCTGCAGCAACGTTCTTTTTTTACCGTTGACTTGCAGGCCTTATCGGGTGTGCCTGTAAATCAATTAGTCATTCACTTCAATGTAATGTGCGGCCCTCACTGCACATTACATTGTGTGAACATCTATTATTTCCGGAAACTGTGGCTCTTAGAAACGAGGAGGAAAATTCAAAATATAAGAAGTAAAAACTGGCGTATTGACAAGGATAAAATTGCCTGTGTCCTTAATGGATTAAAATTTGATTTAAGGTTAGTTGCAGAGATGTACATACTTACCTAGAATTATTAGACTACCCTACTGCTTTTGACATTTTTGTCTGAATCTTGAATTGAAAAATATTCTGTAACTTTGATAATATTAGAATGATCATGCTGGCAACCATATGTGTAGGTTATTCAAAATTAACTAGGAGAAATAGAATATCTATATCCCTAGTAAATCTAACCCCCCTGAGATGGCAGCTGAGTAATTATACTCATACTTGTGAAACCTGTAAAAATTAGAACAGCAAAATGCTGTGTACAGAATCAGTAACTCAGCAGGGAAGAGTAAAATGACCAATTTACATCATCTTGTTAAATTTACTGCCATGCACATATTTCCAGCAACATTTTCAAAGAGCCTGTTTTACTAAATGATGTCATTCTAAGGCTATTTATAGCTGAAAATAAACAGTAAACAAGGTGCCTAAGCTTTAGTGGCAGACTGTTTACCTGCAGTTATAAGGGATACATCAATTCGAAATATTTGTAAACATTTTCAAATTTTATTTTATGGAATGGTGATTTACATATAAAAATTATATATAGTGCTAAAATATTCACTACAGTGCCACTACAACACAATGCAATGGCTGTTTGTACATAGCTTGGTCAACTGATTTAATTTAAAGAGTCACAATGGGGTAGATTTGTCATCTGCTTCTCTGGCATAGGCAATGGAAAAGGTGCTGATTCTAGTGCACACCATGTAGTCTGATTTATCATGGTAAACCATAGAAGAAATCTTCAGGTGTAGATTCCTGTGCCCGCCATGCATCAGATGCAGGTAATCACTAGATGCAGCTGTGGTAACTAAAACACTTGCAGCTTTTGGAATGTGAAGGTAAAAAAATTAAAAACCACGGTCTGTTGAAGCTCTGGCAACATGGAATAGACTGTCACCAACACCCATCTGGTGTCTGCCCACCGCTGTCCACAACATGTTTTTGCACCTTTTTTACAGAAAAGAATGCATTAAGGCATTTTTTGGTGAGAACAGCTTCTATCTTTCTTATTCACTTACTGTTGGATATCAAAGTCTGTGTTTGCTAGCACCGCCAAGCCGCCACTATTCATCAGAAGAAGCACCTGACACTGACGTGCTTGTAATACCGACCATATGTCTACACCCTGCATTTTCAATCGTAGGCTATGTTTCTAAAATGGGAAAATAAGTACCAATAAGGACTGTTCATCATACTCATTACCATCACCGTTATTTGCACTTATGTTTGCATTTTGGGAACACAGGAGGAGAACCAATCACAGCTCCTCTTTCCTTTCACCAGAGATGAAAGCTGAGCTGTAATTGGCTGCTGTGGGCAGTTTGCACCAGTCTAAATTTGATAAATCCCAACCATAGTCTAAATAAAGCAGATAGGACATGGACTTTCTCCTATAGGTTATTCCCAGGTTCTGGGAAACACAGACAGCACTGACAGGAAAGCCCTGTCGTGGAGTCTTTCCCTGTGCAGCATGATGTACCAATTAGAGATAAGCGAACCGGTTTGGCCGGTATGGAATCCGGTTCGGATTTTCCCAAAAATCCGAGTCTGATCTGATTCGGATTTTTGGAAATCCGCTCCGATTTTTTTTTCTTGCTTTCTAAAATGGCAGCTGTCATTCTAGAAAGAACTTTCCCATGATTCCCGGAACACATCCAATCAGCAGGGATCTTGTACTAGCCCACCCCCTGTGTGACGTAGGTATTGCTTTAAAAGGAGCGGTCACATGACCGCACCACGCAGTGTGTAGAGGGAGAGAGAGAGAGGAAGCAAGCTGCTGTTGTGTACTACAGACTACTGAGAAGATATTGTGGAAAAGAAAAGGAAAGATTAGAAAAGCGGAGAGGAGAAACATCTAGTTATTGAGAGAGAAATATAGAGAGGCCAAAAGATAGATTAGGCATAGGACATGCAGTACAGATATACAAGTCCTATACTTCTGATAGTGTGTATATCACATCCGTCTTATCCTGAGAGACTAAAATACCTGGTGCAGGAGTAAGCATTATATCTTAAAAAAAAAAAGTGCTATATATATGTATATTGTGGGGGGTTAGCTCCGTCACAGCTATCACAGACACAGCAGAGTTAAAATCACTGGGTTTTTATTTCACAAAGTCCAAGCAGTAACAAAATAGCTTCTCTTCAGCAGGTGCAAATAACATAAGGATAGCCTTGCTTCAGGCACAAAGGGTTAAACGAAAACAGGATTTCTCACCAGAACAGTCTTTTTAGGCTACAGCAGATTCTCCAGCTTCTCTGCCTGGAACCAACACAGCAGAACCTCCAAACAAGCTCCAGCCTTGGAGTTACACACCACACACAGCTCACCTAGTCTCCTGGCTGTTATAGGCCAGGGAAAACCCGGGATGGATACGTGGGAGCAGTCATCCCACCCAACTCTGAGACTGCTCCAGTAAAAGCCGGCCCGGAACAACTGCTTGAAAGCAGGTATACTAAATTAGAAAAAACTGTCAGTAACCTATGGTTACTGACCAATTCTATCCGGCCTACTCCACCGAGGCCTTGAACCACGGTGACACGTATCTGTCATCGACCACCATACCTTGTGCCTTGTCACATACCCCCCCCCCTCTGCCCAAAGCCGTGGGGCTGGGCACTTTCAACCAGCAGGCAGTGTACCCTTGACAGGGCATCTGCATTACCATGCAATTTACCTGCTCTATGTTCCACATTGAAACAATAATCTTGTAATGCCAGAAACCAGCGTGTTATCCTGGCATTATTCCCCTTTTTCATTCTCATCCATTTCAGTGGGGCATGGTCAGAAACCAACTTAAACCTTCTGCCCAGTAGGTAATACTTAAGGGAATCCAATGCCCACTTAATGGCCAGGCACTCCTTTTCCACAATGGAGTAATTTTTCTCGGCTGGGGAAAGTTTACGGCTGAGATACATAACTGGGTGCTCTTCTCCATTTATGTCCTGGGACATTACTGCACCCAGGCCTACATCGGACGCATCCGTCTGGACCACAAATTCCTTAGAGAAATCGGGTGCTACCAAGACTGGCTGCTTGCATAAGGCAAGTTTTAGTTCATTAAAGGCTCTCTCTGCCTCCGGTGACCATTTAACCATAACTGACTGGGTCCCTTTTGTGAGTTCAGTTAATGGAGCTGCTATTGTGGCAAAGTCTGGGACAAACCGTCTGTAGTAGCCTACGATACCCAAGAATGCCCTTACTTGTTTTTTTGTTAGTGGGCGGGGCCAATTCTGTATGGCTTCGACCTTGTTAACCTGAGGTTTAATTAAGCCTCTACCTACAACGTACCCCAGATATTTGGCCTCTTCCATCCCAACCGCACATTTTTGGGGGTTGATGGTAAATCCCGCTCTCCTTAGGGCATCTAAGACTGCCTGCAGTTTTTCTAGATGACTTCCCCAGTCACGGCTAAATATCACAATGTCATCTAGGTACGCAGCGGCATACTTCTTGTGAGGGATCAGTATGCGATCCATCGCCCTTTGAAATGTGGCAGGAGCTCCCTGCAACCCAAAAGGCATTCTGGTGTATTGGTAGCATCCCTCCGAGGTGGAAAAGGCAGTCTTTTCCTTGGCCTCCTTAGACAGGGGGATTTGCCAATACCCTTTTGTGAGGTCCAAGGTGGTGATGTACCGGGCTGGACCTAGCCTTGTATTCCTCCTTCATTTCTTATGCCCAAATGCATATATAAAACACGAAAATTGGTTCCTCCTAAGTCAAGCGCCAGAAATTCTCCCCGTTCTGTTCCATTTGGTGTTCCACGCACAAATGTGGGGAGCATCTTTACAATAGCTTCTGGTTGCGTCAATTTCCGGAGACCCTTTTCCATTTCATTTCTCATACGTTTTTGTACCTCAGCTAGTTTTGCCTGGGTCATAATAAAAGGTTCTAAGATTTTATCAGTTAACTTTCTTTGCTCAGCAACACGTTGTGCTACAGCAGTTACTATGGCTGTGCCTTTTCCACTTCCATCCTCAGACACTATAAACTTTATCTGGCAGTCTGGAGCTAACTCTTTCAGCGTCTGACTGAGATGTTCACCAAATTTTGGGTTTGTTTTATAAACAGAACCATCCACTCCTACTGTGATACGCCCCATTGGGTCATGATGATTATTCCTGATGCGATTGGCAACTGCAGCAAGTCCAGCCGCACACAACTTTGCAGATCTTGTGGACACAGCACTGCAGACACACTTCACCTGTTCGCAGTCTTGCTCAGTCGGATTCAATCCCAATGATATCAAAAGAGCTTTAGCCTTTGCTAGGCCAGACTTTTCATTCTCGATTTCTGACACGTCCTTGGTATGTATTGCTTCTTTAGCAAGTAGTTGAGCTGTTGTGATGCCTTGAAACAATAGTTCTTTCTTGGCCAGTTTAATAAGTATGTGACGCACAATTTCTCCCATGTACATGCCACTGATCATCTTATCAAACCTTTGCTTTCCAGGTGTATGGGATTTCTGGTCTACTTCCCGATCATACTCAGTTTCAATCTCTTTTAACCCGCCATCATCACCAAGTCCTCCCCATTCCACATTAACACACATTTTCCCTTCATCTTCTTCGACAGCTTCCACATTGCCCGCATCCTCCACCACTTGTGGGGGGTTAGCTCCGTCACAGCTATCACAGACACAGCAGAGTTAAAATCACTGGGTTTTTATTTCACAAAGTCCAAGCAGTAACAAAATAGCTTCTCTTCAGCAGGTGCAAATAACATAAGGATAGCCTTGCTTCAGGCACAAAGGGTTAAACGAAAACAGGATTTCTCACCAGAACAGTCTTTTTAGGCTACAGCAGATTCTCCAGCTTCTCTGCCTGGAACCAACACAGCAGAACCTCCAAACAAGCTCCAGCTTTGGAGTTACACACCACACACAGCTCACCTAGTCTCCTGGCTGTTATAGGCCAGGGAAAACCCGGGATGGATACGTGGGAGCAGTCATCCCACCCAACTCTGAGACTGCTCCAGTAAAAGCCGGCCCGGAACAACTGCTTGAAAGCAGGTATACTAAATTAGAAAAAACTGTCAGTAACCTATGGTTACTGACCAATTCTATCCGGCCTACTCCACCGAGGCCTTGAACCACGGTGACACGTATCTGTCATCGACCACCATACCTTGTGCCTTGTCACAATATATATATATATATATATATATATATATATGTGTGTATATATACACAATTTCTATACTTGGACCCTTCTGATTGAAAGTGTGTATATCACATCTGTCTTATCCTGAGAGACAAAAATACCTGGTCCAGGTTGACTACTGCTGTGCCTGCCCTTGCCTCCATGTTGACTACTGCTGCTCCTGCCTGGCCTCCATGTTGACTACTGCTGCTCCTGCTTGGCCTCCATGTTGGCTACTGCTGCTCCTGCCTGGCCTCCATGTTGGCTACTGCTGATCCTGCCTGCACTCCAGGTTGACTACTGTTGCTCCTGCTTGGCCTCCATGTTGGCTACTGCTGCTCCTGCCTGGCCTCCATGTTGGCTACTGCTGATCCTTCCTGCACTCCAGGTTGACTACTGTTGCTCCTGCCTGACCTCCATGTTGGCTACTGCTGCTCCTACCTGGCCTTCATGTTGGCTACTGCTGATCCTGCCTGCCCTCCATGTTGACTACTGTTGCTCCTGCCTGGCCTCCATGTTGGCTACTGCTGATCCTCCCTGGCCTCCATGTTGGCTACTGCTGATCCTGCCTGCCCTCCATGTTAACTACTGTCGCTTCTGCCTGGCCTCAATGTTGGCTACTGCTGCTCCTGCCTGGCCTCCATGTTGGCTGCTGTTGCTCCTGCCTGTCCTCCATGTTGGCTACTGCTGCTCCTGCCTGGCCTCCATGTTGACTACTGCTGCTCTTGTACTGGCCTCAAATGACTATTGCTGGACCTCCACTGGCCTCCAATGACTACTGCTGCTCCTTCACTGCATTTGTGACCTTTTTCCTGCATAGACCCAGTAATGGTGAATTTCCTGCATAGACCCTGTAATGGTGAGTTTCCTGCATAGACCCTGTAATGGTGAATTTCCTGCATAGACCCAGTAATGGTGAATATTGAAGTCTAAAAAAAAAATGACTTTGAGATATCGAAAAGATAACAATGTTACTGACATGTAGAGCCCTAAATTCAACCAAATACACTACCCCCGTATCATATAGATGCTTTAAGCTATGAAATCCGAAGAAATCCGAAATTCGGTCGAACCGAACTTTCCAAAAAAAATCCGAAAGTCCGGTAGGACCGAACTTTTGAAAAGTTCGCTCGTCTCTAGTACCAATATCTTGTCAGAATCATGAAAAGTGTTTGAATAACCGTGACACTGTAACAAAGCAGTAGTGCCGCTGTGTTATTACAGTACTGCGAATATTCAAACACTTTCCCTGCACCCGGCATGATAATGATCCAATGCAGAGCTTTACCATTGATGTTTTCCAGGTTTCATGGAACATGGGAATAAGCCCTTGCTGCCTGCAATTATTGGTGAATAGGAGGGACTAGAGGACGCAGCCAGTACTTGTGTTTCACTGATAATTGTAGGCTGAATTTGGTTTTGGCAATGTTTAAAGCAGGGTCTGCACGATCATATCGTCTCAACCATTCAGTGGCCAAGGTGGGACCCTGCTATGGCCGCTGAATGGCTGCCACGGCTGCGGCGGCGTCCCGTGCTCCGGGCCGCCGCGACCTCTCTCTGCCCCATGCAGCCGCCGGGGTCCATGTGCGCTGCTACCTGATCGGCCCCGGGAGGCACCTTACCTCGCCCTGCTCCCGTCTCTCTGGCGGCCAGCGCGCGTCCCCGCTTCCTAGCGCGCGCGCGCCGGCTGTCTCAGATTTAAAGGGCCAGTCCGCCCCTAATTGGAAGTTGCATGTACATGCCACTGATCATCTTATCAAACCTTTGCTTTCCAGGTGTATGGGATTTCTGGTCTACTTCCCGATCATACTCAGTTTCAATCTCTTTTAACCCGCCATCATCACCAAGTCCTCCCCATTCCACATTAACACACATTTTCCCTTCATCTTCTTCGACAGCTTCCACATTGCCCGCATCCTCCACCACTTGTGGGGGGTTAGCTCCGTCACAGCTATCACAGACACAGCAGAGTTAAAATCACTGGGTTTTTATTTCACAAAGTCCAAGCAGTAACAAAATAGCTTCTCTTCAGCAGGTGCAAATAACATAAGGATAGCCTTGCTTCAGGCACAAAGGGTTAAACGAAAACAGGATTTCTCACCAGAACAGTCTTTTTAGGCTACAGCAGATTCTCCAGCTTCTCTGCCTGGAACCAACACAGCAGAACCTCCAAACAAGCTCCAGCTTTGGAGTTACACACCACACACAGCTCACCTAGTCTCCTGGCTGTTATAGGCCAGGGAAAACCCGGGATGGATACGTGGGAGCAGTCATCCCACCCAACTCTGAGACTGCTCCAGTAAAAGCCGGCCCGGAACAACTGCTTGAAAGCAGGTATACTAAATTAGAAAAAACTGTCAGTAACCTATGGTTACTGACCAATTCTATCCGGCCTACTCCACCGAGGCCTTGAACCACGGTGACACGTATCTGTCATCGACCACCATACCTTGTGCCTTGTCACAATATATATATATATATATATATATATATATATATATGTGTGTATATATACACAATTTCTATACTTGGACCCTTCTGATTGAAAGTGTGTATATCACATCTGTCTTATCCTGAGAGACAAAAATACCTGGTCCAGGTTGACTACTGCTGTGCCTGCCCTTGCCTCCATGTTGACTACTGCTGCTCCTGCCTGGCCTCCATGTTGACTACTGCTGCTCCTGCTTGGCCTCCATGTTGGCTACTGCTGCTCCTGCCTGGCCTCCATGTTGGCTACTGCTGATCCTGCCTGCACTCCAGGTTGACTACTGTTGCTCCTGCTTGGCCTCCATGTTGGCTACTGCTGCTCCTGCCTGGCCTCCATGTTGGCTACTGCTGATCCTTCCTGCACTCCAGGTTGACTACTGTTGCTCCTGCCTGACCTCCATGTTGGCTACTGCTGCTCCTACCTGGCCTTCATGTTGGCTACTGCTGATCCTGCCTGCCCTCCATGTTGACTACTGTTGCTCCTGCCTGGCCTCCATGTTGGCTACTGCTGATCCTCCCTGGCCTCCATGTTGGCTACTGCTGATCCTGCCTGCCCTCCATGTTAACTACTGTCGCTTCTGCCTGGCCTCAATGTTGGCTACTGCTGCTCCTGCCTGGCCTCCATGTTGGCTGCTGTTGCTCCTGCCTGTCCTCCATGTTGGCTACTGCTGCTCCTGCCTGGCCTCCATGTTGACTACTGCTGCTCTTGTACTGGCCTCAAATGACTATTGCTGGACCTCCACTGGCCTCCAATGACTACTGCTGCTCCTTCACTGCATTTGTGACCTTTTTCCTGCATAGACCCAGTAATGGTGAATTTCCTGCATAGACCCTGTAATGGTGAGTTTCCTGCATAGACCCTGTAATGGTGAATTTCCTGCATAGACCCAGTAATGGTGAATATTGAAGTCTAAAAAAAAAATGACTTTGAGATATCGAAAAGATAACAATGTTACTGACATGTAGAGCCCTAAATTCAACCAAATACACTACCCCCGTATCATATAGATGCTTTAAGCTATGAAATCCGAAGAAATCCGAAATTCGGTCGAACCGAACTTTCCAAAAAAAATCCGAAAGTCCGGTAGGACCGAACTTTTGAAAAGTTCGCTCGTCTCTAGTACCAATATCTTGTCAGAATCATGAAAAGTGTTTGAATAACCGTGACACTGTAACAAAGCAGTAGTGCCGCTGTGTTATTACAGTACTGCGAATATTCAAACACTTTCCCTGCACCCGGCATGATAATGATCCAATGCAGAGCTTTACCATTGATGTTTTCCAGGTTTCATGGAACATGGGAATAAGCCCTTGCTGCCTGCAATTATTGGTGAATAGGAGGGACTAGAGGACGCAGCCAGTACTTGTGTTTCACTGATAATTGTAGGCTGAATTTGGTTTTGGCAATGTTTAAAGCAGGGTCTGCACGATCATATCGTCTCAACCATTCAGTGGCCAAGGTGGGACCCTGCTATGGCCGCTGAATGGCTGCCACGGCTGCGGCGGCGTCCCGTGCTCCGGGCCGCCGCCGCGACCTCTCTCTGCCCCATGCAGCCGCCGGGGTCCATGTGCGCTGCTACCTGATCGGCCCCGGGAGGCACCTTACCTCGCCCTGCTCCCGTCTCTCTGGCGGCCAGCGCGCGTCCCCGCTTCCTAGCGCGCGCGCGCCGGCTGTCTCAGATTTAAAGGGCCAGTCCGCCCCTAATTGGAAGTTGCACTAATCACTCCCTATAAATCCCAGCATACCCTGTCCCTTGTGTTGGAGCCTCTACATGCTTCCCATAGCGTTTGGCCCAGCTCCCTGTTATTCCTGACCTCAGTCCTTGTTCCTAGTTCCTGTCCGCTGTCCCGGTCCCTAGCTCCTGTCCGCTGCTTTACCCGTTGTTTCCTGAGTACCGTCTGCCACCTGCGATTACGCCTACAAACCTCTGCCTGCACTATCTCCTGCCTACTGTTCCTGCCACGCCTCGCCTGAAGTCACTAGCAACCAAGCCAGGGGTAGCGACCTGGGGGTCGCCTGCCGCAGCAAGTCCATCCCGCCTTGCGGCGGGCTCTGGTGAAAACCCACAGCCCCTTAGACTCCGCTCCCTGGTGAGGTTAGTGCCATCGCTAGTAGTGGTTCAGTGGATCCACGGCTCAAGGCGTTACAATGGCTAAGTGGGGGTGCCGTCACAACCCAGGTTCCTGCTCCAGGGGCAGATTAACTTTACCATAGGCCCCGGGCTGTTCACTAAGTCTGGGCCCCCTCACCCCACTGTAACTATGGCAGCACTAGCATGGCGTGTGTTACACTAGCATGTTCATAGTATAGGATATGTAATGTCATAATGACCTCATTTGTGCAAAATTGTGGTAAAAAGCAGCAATTATTTGCAAATCACGGCAGAACTGTAGCCAGGAGACAATATACCGCCCGAAAAGGACCTATTATGATCCACTCCTGTCCTGCTCAGACCAGGAAGTGGCTGGTGGACTGAGAACCAGAGCAGAGGACATCAGATTTCAGTGCTGGAGCTGGGGAGGTAGGTGCATGTTATATTCAGCACAGGCAGCACATCCAACAGGGGGAAAAGATGTAAGGGAGGAGCAACCCACCCAGGACATCAGCCCATTTAGCATTTGCCAGAATTGTCAGATGGGTAGTCAAACCCTGATCTGATTATTAACATAAAAGATTGTAAAACATGCATCATTAAATGTGTTATCTACCAAACCATCTCTAAATAATGATGGTCTCTAAAGAAAAAAACACGTACAAAATGATTCAGAGAAGTAGCCAAGTAACAAAGGCGTCAAACCTCTGGGACCTTCTCAGGAAAATGGCAATTTTGTGCCCACTGGATTTCTGCATGTGCCCACAAGCCATAGGAATCTATAGGGGGGTGACCTTCAAGGGAGATATCGACAATAATTTCCTCTCACTTAAGCCTGGCTTCAGCATGGTCTCCTGGTTCCAATGGGGGCCTAAGTGGACAAACTCTCAGTCAGATAATTGATATATCCTGGATAGATATTCCATAAATATGTTATTAATTGGCCAAAACTGCCAATGTACTGTATATCAAATATTTCTCTTTCTCAGTTTCTTAAGTTGTCATATATCTTTAAGGGAATGCCTTCTGATCATCTAATAGGATTGTTCTCTCGTGCAATCATGCATAATAAAACTCAGCTTTTTTTCGAATGACATTTTGACTTAAGTATGTTTGCAATATGTGCTATAGCAAAAATGTACTAAATTTACAGCTGAGCTGAGTTAAGCAGCATGTTCCCTGCAGAGACTAATGTCTACTCACTGACTAAGGACCCTGGAGATTTATCAATGTAAACCCTTTGTGACAGGAAGAACTACTGTAAACATTTTATTTACAAATATCTTTGTAATTTTGCCTTTTTAGATTTGTTTTTAGGTTTTATGCACAGTATTTTGTGAAAAATGCCTTGCACCAATTTATCATGCCATTTTGTGTTGCAGTTGTTTTTTTTTGCAGCCAGGCAGAAGTTTATATTGAAACAGAACATTATGTATAGAAATACAAGGTCCTGTTCTGAGCCTCTGTTGCAGACCCTTTTATGTGACACAGAACGAATGGTCCATTCAATGATGGGCGCCAACAGATGCTGACAGATCCTGAGAGATTGTATTGACCTTAAGACTATGATCACACAAAGTAAATTTTCTATTAATGACTTTCGCTGTTGCCGATTTGCAACAACGGCCATGATTAATAGAAAATTGATGTTGCACTGCAGTCAATGGAATACCGACCGCAGTGTATACACATAGTATACACCCCAGCCGGGACTCCTAGCGGCCGCATGAAAAACGAACATGCCACACAATTAAATAGTGGCCGCACAACACTGACAGCTCACACAATCGAATGTGCGGATCTTCATTGTGTGCTATGGAGAGTTGGGATGCGGACACACGGATGCGCCCGCATCCCAATTCAGCACAAATGAAATTCATCTGGCTGGTACTGCAGCACACGGCCTGGTCACAGAAAGACCGGTGTTTTACAGTGTGTGAACCCAGCATAAAGAGGTTTTGTGACAATGCCCAGGGAGAGAGTGAGTAAAAAAAAAAATCATACATTTTTCTACCTGGCTTCTACACCGCTGCCCATACTCTGCTGCTGAAAGTCAAGCTTTGCCTATGCCTTATGTATGCCTGTATGACGACATTGCTAACAACAGACCATGCAAAATGTTCTGCATCTCAGCTGGTCAAGTCAGACCAGTTCTTCATTTTTTTAGTTCGAAACTATTTTGTTCATTGACCCTTTAAACAAAAATCACATAAATTAAGATTTTCCTATGTCGTAATAACTGTAAAATGTATATCCCTCCCATTTGATGCCTAATTGATGAAAAGCTTTTACCACTCGTAAACTGTTATTACCAGTTTGTTCATTGCTAACTTGCTCCGTTGCTCGCTTATATGACTTTTAAAGCATGTATGAATTCCAGATCACTCACAAGCACAGATTTTCTTCTGTTGGGTGATTTATAGTTTTCCTGCAGGGTAAAATTTCTTAATAAATGGAACCTTTGTCCAGGTTTGTGTCTCTGATTACAAAACAAATATGCAGCACATGGCCCCTGCTGAATGTAAACTGTCCGCAGAAAATGACTGCCCAGAAGCAGCAGAAGAGACTTCTGCTTCTCTGGACTAAATGTGGCCCCCATCCTTACTCTTCATCTACTTCATCCAATCTTTAAACACATGGTTGCAATTGTTAAAAAAAAGCTATTTTTTTTTTTCTAAACAAAGGCTGTCAAACGTTGGTTTCCCAACATAAAACTGAGAACTAGCATTTTTTATTTACAAATAATATTCTTATCACCCAACCTATGTAGCATACACATTATTAAGTTTGTTTGACATATATTTATAAGCTTGTAATAATGTATACTAAAGAAACAGTTTTGGACGTCTGATTCATAGATTGATCAAACAGCTTCTAATTGCCGTGTTTTAAAAAAAGCTTTGATTTTCAAACTGACATTTGGCTTCTTTGTATTACATGCATACTGTATTTGAGCACCGGTTTCTGTCATTATTTGTTCTTTAAAAATTTAAGTGCCCAACTCCAACAAAATCAATTTGGAGAATATAATTTTAAAAAATGAAGAAAAAAACTGTCACAGGTTAAGGGATTTGTTAATTTTGGTAGAATCCCACGCTGATGATAACACGATGACATGGAGTCCCACCAGCAATCAGCTGTAATCTGTGGAAGAATCAGGCAGCAAGTATTGAATTTCCCTGCAGTGCCGCTACAGGGAAAATGAAGAATTACACAGTTCACATTCAGATCAATGAGCTGCTTGTGATATGCATGGACACAATGGGGGAAAGTTATCAAGCAAAACAAAAAGTTATATTTGTTGGCATAAAACAGCCAGATGCGACTTAATTTATACGCAAATGGCTCTGAGCTGGCGTAGGTTTAAAAATTTTCGCATGGAGAGACTCTGTAAAATCGGGATTTATGTAGAGGCAATGCGCCTCTACATAAATCCCCTGAGCCCTGGAGCTACGGGGACATTTTTACGCCCAGCGTAAAAAATGCCAGACTTAATAAATGTCCCCCAATGAGTTAGAGAAATATGCCTACATTTATAAAGATAGGCATTTTATAAATAAAAAGGTATATTAATACCTATAAGCCCCTTTAAAGTATTTCCTACATCAATCATCAAACCAAACAACAAAGAGACGTAAAGTATAGGAAAAATGGAACATTTTTAAATACCGTTAAGCTAAAAAAAAATCATAAAAGATGACAGCCTGTGACAACAGAACAAATAAAGGTTGGAGTTCCTTTGCTTGGATGACTCAAATGATATTGACAAATGACAAAGATATTGTACAAAATAAAGAATAGTGCGTAAGTGCAGCAATAGTAGGACCAAAGTATTAGGCAAATGGGTAAAAAAACCTTCTCCTTCCTGCTTGGACCACAGGAGACCTAACCAGCACTAAAGGCTTATAAATACATAATGCACAATGTATTGTATCCTTGCTGTGATAATATACCTACAGTATATACTTTTATGCATAATAATAAAATATATATTTCTGTAGCTCTTTCCTGCACCCTTATTGTGCCTTTTTGTGCCTGGTTGTCGATTTTATTGTATTCTGAAAAACTTTAATAAAACTTTTGAATTTGAAAAATATATATTTCTGCACTTTAACCTCCAGCTAATTTGAGGTTAACATGACACCTGTGTTTTTTTGTGAATAGCTAAATTCTCATAGGTGGTTGTATATATAAAAAGCAACATAAGTATAACCCTGGAAGAAGCCATCATGTGCAAAATCAGGTATGGTTGAAGTTCCTCTTGGTCTTGTGTAATTTATTTGCTGAACACATCTAGGTTTCTTTGTGTGTTCTGTAGACAGTTTTTTTTTTTTTTTTACATATGCTACCCACTTGCTATCTATTGCTTTTCCATCCCAATATGGAGTAGTTTATTCTTTCTTCTTGGTCACATGGTCATAACCTATAAGCTCTATCATTGCGCATTATGTGAGGAGGTTTTCTTATCCAATACTTTCGTCCTACTATTACAACAATAATAAATGGCCCCTATCCTATCCCATGGGCCTATGCAAATGACCGTGGTTTACATGCTCCATGCATCTGGTCAGAGCCCAGTCCACAAAAAAAAGTCATGTTTTAGTCCAGATTTGTGGTCCGGGCTTCCATACTTTTACTGCTTCCACAGTCTGTGACTGGGGGTGACATACGGATGACATGGTTAGCAAAACCCCTATGGCCATGTGCAGGAGGTCTTATTGGTTGGATCAGCATGATCTATTTATATGTAGCTTACTATTTTACTATGTTTTGCTAAGAGTCTAACAAAAAGTGACAAGCAATATAGCTGCATTTTGCAACTTTGCTAAGAGGATATTTCTGAGGTGTCTCCTGACAATGCTGGCCTAAGCACATACCTTATTTGCTTTATTCCTTACTCTGAAAATATTTGCGTCTAATATCTTCTGTTGACTAAATGTTGTCACGTGCAACTGTAATTCTTCTTAACGTCAGTAATGAGCAAAATATGACAGGATACGTGTATATAGCTGTGCAGGCATTTACTTTACTTGTAAAACTGGTATTGCAAGAGTAATGAAAGATAAATTCTAACACGTAGCTACCTAGTTTAGTGAAGAACAAGTCTCACATACAGTATGGGATAAATCTGGCCTCCATACCCTGAAACAAAAATGTTCTGATGTAGAAGATTAAGGCTATATATGTACACACAGCAAACATGGGCCATTTTCAGGCTCAAAAACAGGTGACATTTTCAGCAGTTATTTTAGCCTTTCTTTCCTTTTGGGCCTTTTTTGTCCCTTTATTCAGCAGATTATGTGGCCATTTTTCAGCTGTATTTCTAGCCAGTTTTTGGACTAGGACAAAACATATAGCACAAAAAACTGCTCAAAATACAGCCCAGAATATGAAGGACAACCAGCTGTTTTTAGGCCGTAGAGGGCCCCCCCAAAAAAGTTGCACTTAATTTTAAAAAAAAAAACTACAGCTTTAAAATTGACACGTGAGAACAAAGGGTCGGGTACTATTGCTTTGATTAGAACTTCATAGTAAAACTAATTTTGTTTCTTTGGACTGCTTTTTAAACTGTAAAATGACCATTTTACAGTTAAACATTTTATAAGACTTTAGGCAGGGCTAAGGCAAAGGCTTGTGTGAATACATCATATTCATGTGTTTCTGTTGCCTATTCAGTGCTGAAATAATCCACACTGCTGTACAGGGATTGTCGCCTTTTACATCTGCCCCTGTCCCTATTGCGGCTGTATACCTACTGTATGTTCTGGAAGTTTAGGAGAAACTGAAGGAAACCCATGCTGATAGAGAGGAATATTCATATGCAGAGGAATATATCTCTATGCAGATGCTTGGTCAGATACGAACTCAGGACCTCAGTGCTGCAAGGCAACAGTGCAACGGTGCAAGCAATGACCTCAGAAGTCAGTCTACATATATCAGCTAACTATATTAAGATGATTGTTATCTGATACCTGGAAATACATCATGCACAGGACCAGGAGACCTTCCTAATGTATTTTCTGCAGGATCCTGTGGTGACGTTGCTGGCTGAAGAGGCTGAATAGTGAGACAATCACTGAGGATTTCTTGGTCAAGCTCCGTCCTTTGTCGTAACTATAGGAAAAGGAAAGAATAGATATCACCTGCTTGTTTGGTTACATTGCAACAATACCTTGGGAAATCCAATGAAGTGACATCAGTGTGTTAAAGCTGGGGACCTGGCTGTCAGGAAAGGCTAGCATGAGTCTTGGTAATTAGCAATAATTTATTTTTCATGGTAAAGATGTTTCTAAGTAGTTCTATGAAATCCATATGTTTTCCTTTTCCACAGCTAAAGATGCCTGCTTCCGATTACCTACTAAGCCTTACGTTTTACTGCTATCAGCTGTAATGGGTATTCATCATGAAATCAGTTGCACGTGTACTCCAGGAACTAAACATGTTGTGAAAGATTTGCATACTTTTTAAAGTAGTCCTGTAGCTCAAGCATTGCCAGGCTCATCATATTTGGCCTCAGTTCAAAATACAGAGGTGGACTTGTTTTATTGATCAGTGGCTACATGGTAAACTGTATGTAAACATACACATACCTACGAAAGGCATTCAACTGTTATGAGAGTAGCAAAATCATATTAGGAGGAGGACTAAAACAATATTATTTGGTGCTGTATTTGCATGTGACAGAGCAATAAGATGAAATGTACATATTAAGTATTGAGCAGGGCTGAGTTATTGATCTGTCTTTTGGGCACCATTATACCTTGCTAAGCTAAGTCCCTGTATTAGATTTAGGTCTCTAGCAGATAAATAATGTAGGGAATTTATCAACCTCCTACATCTTTAGTTTAGTGTAGAAAAGTAACTTTTTGCCGGTTTATGCTAGTCCCGTGAAGTTGTAAAGTTGTACACACATCTAAATGAATCAGGTGAACACTAAGGCAATAGGATTTAGTGGGATTTATTAAATTCTTCCCAATGTTTTATTAAAATTTGTGTGTATGTATATATATATATATATATATATATATATATATATATTAAACTTCCCACACTTTCTTTCTGTATTATTTGTACAGAAGTGCATCAAGATGTGTGAGCTTTTTGACTGCAATAAATGGAAGCCAAAGAGATATTGCCATCTGGGTCATTTATGGCATATCCAAAGGATGTCATGCCATAAATAATAGAAGTGAGTCTATTTTTGGGACACGCACGTCTTACTATAAAGGGCCCATGACCCTCGACTATGCTTGCTGCTGTCAGAGGGGCTAGGGAAGTCAGAAACAGCCAAACTGGCTGTTTAACACATCTTGCATATTCTGGTTGGTTATCCAAGCTTAACAAAACATGGCAGCAAGACTCTTGTCTCCAGTTTGGGTGGGGTTTTGCAACTCAGTTCCATTTAAGTGAATTAAGTTTAATGGCAAATCACATCTGAACTAAAGACAAGTGTGATGCTGTTTCTGGAAGGGGACATGTTTTTCTAAGCCTGGATAACCCTTTTAAGGGTGCCCTCACGCATTCTTTTTGTTTGGCTTAAAATAAAGTCACAAAAAAATGCCAATGCGGCACATTTTTTTGGAATTAAACTTTTTGTCTTTGGCCGTTTTTCAGGTCGGTATTTTTAGCTGAACATGGAATTCACTGCTAAAGTCCGTGTTCGGGTTAAAATGCTGTAGGGTTTAAATGGCCCTTCCTTGCTGGAGTTTTCTGTGTGCCAGGTTGCTGAAGGGGTGCAGAGGTGGATAAATGTACCCCCTGTTGCCCAGACTGTCCTCTGTTGGGGAAGAGGGGGATGGTTAACTTACCCCCAGTATTCTCTGCATCTTCTTCAATCAGCTGCTGAGCCGGGGACCTTGTTGCAGCCGCTCATTGGCTGAGATGACCCTTGTGCATCATCATCTCAGCCAATCAGCGGAGCAAGCAATGTCTCAGCTACAGCCGCTGATTCACTGTTGTGATATTTGAAGGACCAGAGCCTGGCACAATTCTAGCTCAGTGTTCCGGGCTCTGGTAAAGACTGAAGAAGTCTGTGGTGAGTATAAACAGGAAACCCCTTCTCTCCCCAGCACTGCACCTATCCAAGCAAGGAAGGGGGGTACTTAACACCAGGGCCTTTGTTTGTCAGCGAGGCGAGACAGTCCAAGGGGTGGAGGTGCTCAATAATAGTGCCACCTCCCTTGAGGCAAGTTGGGGTACCTGGTTATTAACAGAGAATAATGTATAAGGTAGAAAGTTGTATCGCAATTGCAAGCCTCCCATAGAGGAAGAATCGAGAAAATTTGACTTCCTTATGGTTGTGTGGTATGTGGTTTTTTGGGGGTTGATCTTTATTCTCCCGTTGTGCCCCGGCATCCTTTCTTCCTCCCGCCTGTCCCATTGCTATGATGGTTAGCTCCCTTGTCTGCTTGGAGTTATTGAGTAAAGTAGAATTTGTGGGTCATGTTTGTAAAGAAGGTAAAGAAAGTTTAGAAGAGGTTTGTAAAGGATGTAGAGGTTAATGGTTTAGTGCTGGAGTTAGGGATGTCACTATGTGGGAGTGCTTTTTTAACCTTACAAAGCATTGCAAGTTTTTTTTTAAACTTTTAAGACAACAGGTAGATTTAAAACGTGGTGTGAAAGTTATGTTATTTTTCTACGTATTATTAATTCCAGGCTGCTTATCTTCACAGGTAACACCATGCAGGATATCTACTATGTGGGGAGAAATATTTCCCTCTATAATCACATTAAAGCTAAAGTATAAATTCAGTTATAAGCCCATAATAGCATAACATAGCAAAATATATGCATAGTCACAGCTGTAAATGTAAGTGAATAGACACGATTTTTATTTTTCAATTGATCTCACAGTTTTAACGAAAAGCCCTAAAGATAGGACTACCAACAACTATGCTGGAAAAGTAAGTAGTTTTTTTTTTTTTTTGCTGCTTTTGTTTGAGTCTTTGCAACAGACTGAACTCATTGAATGGAGCTTATTGCAGCCACAGATCCAATTAAACAGATTAAATTGATATGATCTTCACTCAAGCATAGTACAACTGCTTCAGACAAGGGATTCAACCAATTTCCTGCAGCACTTACAGGATATTTATATTGTTACAGCATATTCTTCAATGAGGTATAAAAAAGCATGCATTTACAATGCCAAGTGACAGCGCAATGTACAAGCTATGAAATATATTATGAATTAGTCAGTATGGAATTTATTATTTAGTTTGTGGCAGGTACATAGTCTGCTTCTATAGCAAGTGGTGTACAGAACTGCTGTAAGCCATAGACTGCATTGTAAGTGTAACTAATGCAGTCTTCTCCGGCACTTCCTTACACCACTTGCTTTAGAAGTGGACTGCACACCTGTCAGGGACCTGAGCTGGGATCTGGCCACATGAACGGAATGATAGGCACCTTTTAATCTTAGTATAACCTCTTTAAAGGGGTGCTCCAAGACTTTTCAATAAACTTGTGTCATGTTCAGTGGACGTGAGCCCACTATGTGACATGCCCAACAATCCCTAAGTGCGTTATCCTCCATTCTTCAAGATACTCTGGATGGTGGAGATAGACTTCTCTGGAGGATACGCCAGGTTGCTACCTCTTCAAACAAACAGGACACAAGACAGATGATCCAGACACACCAGAGCTAGAGATGAGCTGACTTTTCGGATTTCTGGTTCGTGAGAACCAGAACGATCAGCATTTGATTCCCGTTGTCTGCTCGCTCCGTGCAGTGGGTGGATACCTCCTAAGGAACGCCTGGAAAACTGGGATACAGCCAATGCCAATGGCTGTATCCCAGTTTTCCAGGCGTTCATTAGGAGGTATCCACCCTCTGCACGGAGCGAGCAGACAGCGGGAATCCGACGCCGATCGTTCTGGTTCTCACGAACTAGAAATCCGAAAAGTCCGCTCATCTCTAAGCAGAGCCCGCGGTGACCGCAGCAGTGGAGGAAAGGATGGCTGCAGCTGGTGAGTAAAGGGACAAGGGACCAAGGAGAGAACGCCCAGCCACCGTTACACATTGCATTGACTTCTGTGGGTTTTGTATGTTTAATGTACACTTTTATTATTTATTTCTATCTCCTCTTGTGTTCTCAGGCTCAGTTACATGACCACTGTGCTTGTGATTTCTTTACTTCCTGTGATGTCACATTCAATATGTTTCCTGTTCCTTCCACTGAATCATGAGTCATCAGGTGGGTGGGGTAGGTGTCCCTCCCCTGGGCCGGCTGGAATTGCACACTGATTTTAGCCCTGACCCCTGACTCAGTAGAAGCTGTAGCAGAAAAGGCAGTGTGAAATGGAGGAGAGCAGGGCTGATAGCTACAGGTGGAACTGTGGTTAGGCTTGTTGTCTAGAAGTGTTGGACTCCAAGAAGGTGGCTATCAGCCCTTCACTCCTCCATGTCATGCTTCCCTTTCTGCTACATCTTCTACTGAGCAGACTGGTCATGTGAGTGAGGAAAACACAAGAGGAGCTACAAATAAGTAATAAAAATAAGTAATTAAAGTGTATATAGAATACACAACACCAACTGAAGTCTAACAGCTAGTTTATTGAAAGTCCCAGACACTCCTTTAAATTAAAATCAGTAGTAATACAATTCCCTTTGTTAATAGGATGTGTCTCCACACAATCTGATTTTGTCAGTAATGAAAGGAGACTGTCAGTCAATGTCAAACAACTGCCTAAAGTTCAGGAGGAATAACAGAAGCATTGCACAAAGCAGAGTTATAAGAAAAGATGCTCTAGAGTTATTCAGGGGTGATATAAAGTCGGGAAGCTGTAGTCTTGCGGTAATCTGACCCCTGTATGGCCAATATATGGCTGTATTATTGGTTGTAATAATAATAATATTTATTAGTATAGCACCAACAGATTCCGCAGCATTTTTTTAAAATATATAAGTAAAGAACAGGTAATATTTATAATACATTATGCAATAAATAAGTAAAATAAAATAGAATATGATACAAACAGTTAGAGACCTGCTTATGAGAGCTTACAGAGTAGGAGGACTGGAGGTGACACAAGAGACAGTAAGTGCTTTAGTTTGCCAATGTTCAAGTCATTGTACATAGTCGCAAAGTGCCTATAGGTGATTGGGCAAGCCAGTCAAACGCCGTTGTCTTGTTTCAGGTAGAAAGTACATGGCACCAAGGAGGATATAGAGAGAATGGAGAAGGGATAGCAGAGAGGGAGAAGAGTTAAGGGAATGTTATAAGCGCACCTGAAGAAATGAGTCTTCAGTGCACGCTGGAAACTGTAATCAGTTATAATGACCATGTGATTAGGTGTTTCTGTGTTCTACTGTCCTTGTGTTGATCATGTAGTACATATTTTTTATGGAGTATTAAGGTGTGGCTTTTTCTGCTATATTGTATATGAGCTGATGAGGTTTGTTTTCCAGGCTGCTTTTTAGTTGCAGTCCGGCTCTGATCTTTACATTTTGTATGGAGTCATAAGAGAGCTTTCGTAGAGGTACATGGGTCCTCCATTCTACCATCTTTTTCCTTTTATTCCTTATGGCAACATATAAAGTTTTCTTTTGATCTTTTCTTTTCATATTCAAACTATCTGCTCATTGTTTCCCCATACCTCCAAGATATGATGTCTTAGCAGGACCTACCTGACCAGTCAATCAATGGCTGAAAAAGGATGACTTTTATTGTTTCATTTTTATACCAGCCCCAGCAACATACAAAAATATTTTGTGATATTGGGGTATCCCTTTAGGCTATGTTCACACTGCGTATATGTCCGGCCGCATATTTTCGCGGCCGGACATATACGCGGTGAACTCCGGCCGGAGATTTACGCTACTTGCGGCCGGCTACGTACGGACCGCGAACTTACGCCCGTAGTCTACTTACGCTTCCCGAGCGCCCTACATAGCGATCTGACAGCGGTCTTTTACTTGGAACGCTTCGCCTAGCCCCGGACACCCCACAGAACCTTTTGGATCGGCACAAAAAGCTGCAAAATTGAAGAAATCACCACTACGTACGGGACCGCATGTAACACTACGGGCGTAAGTTACGACATTTTTGTCCGCAAACAATGGTCTGGTTCATTTTTTACGGCGCCGCGAACGAACCTGGCGTAAATTCGTACGTAGTGTGAACTGTGTAGCCGTACAACGTATACTTTCCATTGTACGCAAACTACGTAAGTCTCTGGCCGCTTATTCACGGAACGCGCTACGGCCGGAAACTTACGTAGTGTGAACATAGCCTTAAGTTTAAAGTTTCATATTTACACTATGTTCACGGACTAAAATTATAACAAAAAATATATTCTTTTCACACATGAGGGGGAACTTATCAAGTCCAGCATACCTGTATGCCAGTCTTACATTAAGCCATTCCCCTATGCTCCATGCAGAATTTACTGAGAGGCACATGCCTGTGAGTAAATCTGGCAAATCTGAGGCTGCAGGGCAGTCGCAGAAATCTACACCAGATCTGAGGCTGGTTTAGATTTTTGCCATGATTTACGCCTGCTACCAAGCATGAATCATAATAAATCAGGTGCAGGAGGCCAAGCCTCCTCCCTGCCTTGTCAGGAGAAGGCATGGATGTTTGTGAAACCAAGTGGTCTGCATAAATCTGCCTTTCTTACGATGTACGCCAGGCACGCTTTGGATAAATTCCCCCTAGGTTTTTATTTTTGCACCCATAGGCTACGACCACGCAATTTCTTTTTTTGGACGTTTGACGGCCGTTTTTTTTTTTTTGTACAAATAACAGCTGTTGTTTTGAAATAGCAGACGTTGTCTCGAAAAAAGAATAGCTATATATATACAGTATATATATATTATTTTAAATAGTGAATTACCTCTTACAAAAGATTAATCAGTACCTGACAATGTACACATTAAAAATAAGGCAAAAATATGAACATAAGGCAAAACACGGGTAAAAAAATGTTTAAAAACTACCATTTTTTTAATATTGAAAGGATTTTTTACAGATATGTAATGCAATCAGAAAAAGTGTGTGAACACAGACTAAAACAGCAAAAGAATACTATGTTCATGGCTGAAGATGGCAATTTTCATGTAGGGAATTAATTTCTGACTTCACCTCCTAAAAGGCACTTATTTTGCTTTATGTAATAATTTAATACCAGAACTCACACAGTATCCTACTCATGCTAGGTCTATGCTGCAACCATGACGCTGTGTCCTGAATACAACAATGTCTCATAACAAATTTGTTTGCAAAGGCTTAAAAGAAGCTGAGTAATCCAATGTTTTATGTTTACTGATCAACCTTTGGGACAAGAGACAAAAGTCAGTGGAGAGGGGAGGTAGGTCACATTCCTTGTCCTCACATTTATTGGTACTATGTTTACGGTTTTCTACCTTCTTTGATTGACATATGTCACTGCTATCATATGGGTAAAGCTAGTTCTTCACATATTTACATAGTTTACAACAATGTAAAAAAAAACTTGAAATACCAAAACTCTGTAATAATGTAAAATAATAGCACATAAAGAGCTAATTAGATTTTATGAAAATTATTTAGACACTTCTCAACATTTCTTCATGTGCTAAAACATTTCTTCATGTTCAGCATTTTAATGAAACAAAATAGTTTACACTCCAAAACAAATTATTAGAAATTTCAGCTCACACTTTGCCACATACTGTACAGATTTAGCAGAGCTAAACCAGGCATGGAACAGTTTATTTTGGCCATTGTGACAACTTATTAATTAAGTATACCATTGGCCCCAGGCTGTTCACAAAACTTGCCTTCCCAATGTAACTATAGGGGCACTAAAGTGGTGTTCACTGTGCGGGATGAATAACGTTATATATAAGTAGTTTGGACATTTCTATAGGTAGCAATACCAATTGTGTTTAAATACTATTATTATTGGTAAAGTTTTTTTCCTTGAAACTTGTGAAAAAGAAGTTTTCACTTTTTTCTAATATTTGTATTTCCCCCAAGGAAGTATCTGGTTGGGACGGGGCATGTGGGACTCCATGGACCTCGACTTTTACTATTTTTCTGCTATCATTATCTGTTGATATTTGTTCATTACTCTATGATCATCTATTACTCTTTGCACTATAGGGCTTATGATCACACAATGTCATTTTGCAGCAGCTAAAAGACAGGACAGCCATGGAAAAGCCATGCAAAAAGATGGCCGCTTTGATTCTAACACTTTATTGAGAATATCAGAATATATGTTTTTATTATTTTTTATCTGGTCACTGGTGAGCTATTCCCATCATCTTTCATAAACTTTGTGAACGAGGATATATTTTACTTATATTGAAAATGTTGAAAGGTCCTGGGATTTGTTATATTATTAAGACCCCCCCTGTTAGTTATTATTTGATTTTTTTATGGGAAAGGACTTTAACCCCTTAGCGTCCCATAAAGTACCTGGTACGTCATGTGGGGGAAGGGGGAGTTCAGAGAGGGGTCCTGCCGGGACCCCGCTCTGAACGGCACAGCTCCCGGCTGCAATCTGCCTCTATTAGCTGGCGCGGGTCCCGTTGCCACGCCGGCTAATTAAGCACTTCAATGCAGCTGTCAAACCTGACAGCTGCATTGAAGTGCTTTGTACTGCACGTCCCTGGTGTCTAGTGGGTCGGATCTCCCAGGAGATCCGGTCTTCTGGCCGGGCCGGCACTCAGCGTCGCAAAGATCCCAGGTCGGCAGCAGGCCATAGCAATCTATCACCGATGTGACTGATCTTTGCTGTGTATATACACAGCATTGATCTCTATGAGAAATCATTGCGGTGTATATACAAGTCCCCCAGGGGGACTTCAAGTTACAGTAAAAATAAAAGTAAAAAAGTGTTTTTATTAATAAAAAATCCCCTCTCCAAATAAAAATCCAAATCACCCCCTTTTCCCATTTTATAAATATAAATAAATAAACAAATAAACAAACATGTTTGGTATCGCCGCGTGTATAATTGCCCGAACTATTAAACTATCACATTCCTGATCTTGCACAATAAACAGCGTAAGCGCAAAAAAAATCCATGCGCAATCAAGGTACCGATAGAAAGTAAACATCATGGCACAAAAAATGACACCTCACACAGCCTCATAGACCAAAGGATAAAAGCGTTATAAGCCTGGGAATGGAGCGATTTTAAGGAACATATATTTGTTAACAATGGTTTGAATTTTTTACAGGTCATCAGATAAAAGAAAAGTTATACATGTTATATATCGTTTTAATCGTAACGACTTGAGGAACATGCATAACATATCAGTTTTACCCCAGGGTTTTCGGCGTAGAAACAAATACCCTCCAAACAAAAGAAATGCGGTTTTGTTTTTTTTTTCAATTTCACCACACATTCAATTTTTTTGGTTTCGCAGTGTACTTTATGCAAAAATTCAGCCTGCCATTGCAAAGTACAATTAGTGGCGCAAAAAATAAGGGCTCATGTGGGTTTCTAGGTGAAAAAAAGTACTATGGCCTTTTAAACATAAAGTGGAATAAGCAAAAGCGCAAAAACGAAAATTGGCATTGACCTTAAAGGGGTTAACCCTCTAGTGAGCAAGAGAATTTTCATAATTTTTTCATAATTTTTTATGGCACCAATTTTACTTTGTAATGACACACTTATTTTTTTTCCCCATAAAATATGTAGTGAAACCAAACAAAAATTATTTACATGGGGCAATTGAATCTATACCAATCTGTACCAAACTTGCGTAAATGCAGTTATGCCGCATTTTGCGCTTATGCCGATTACTCTAGGAGATCAGGAATATGATCTTTTAGGAGTTCAGGTGATTTCAAATGCAACAATACCAAATATGTATACTTTTTTTAATTAAAAAAAATAGGAAAAGGGGGTTGGTTTAAAATTTTATTATGGGATGTTGTTTTTTTTTAATTTATACTAAAAACAAATTTAGATTTTTTTTATAGTCCCTCTAGGTGACTTCTATGAGCAATATATTGATTGCTCATAGGAATCAATGCATATTATCTTGGCACTCGGTTGTTACAGGCTGCAGATGGTTAGGCACAAAAGAGATGGATATATCGGATAAAAGACTTCTGTTAATGCTGAAGCTAGCCTCCCCATGACATCTAATAGGAATGGGAATCTTTTCTGTAATGTAATATTCCAGTGACTGTAGAACAATGTACCCATGATTGCATATTAACAGGTATAACTTGTTAAAGGGGTTGTCCATCGAAAATCTTATCAACTGGTGTCAGAAAGTTATATAGATTTGTAATTTACTTGTATTAAAAAATCTAAAGTCTTCCCATACTTATTAGCTGCTGTTTGTCCTGCAGGAAATGTTGTTTTCTTTTCAGTCTGACACAGTGCTCTCTGCTGACATCTCTGGCTGAGACAGGAACTGCCCAAAGCAGGAGAGGTTTTCTATGAGGATTCATGGAAAAACAAGACAAAAGTTCCTGTCTCAGCCAGAGATGTCAGCAGAGAGCAGTGTCAGACTGAAAATAAAACATTTCCTGCATGACATACTGCAGCTAATAAGTATGGGAAGACTTGAGATTTTTTAATAGAAGTAAATTACAAATCTATATAACTTTCAGATATCAGTTGATTTGAAAGAAAAAGGAAAATGGTCCCACTATCCCTTGTCTACAGTAGTGCTGGAACTAGAATTGAGAAGCACTGCTCTACAGTATTGAAAGTTATACAACACCAAGTACTGCCATGTGCCGAGTAGCCAAAATAACAGCAAAAATATCCATCTATATGACCACTGAACATAATAGAAAAAGCCCTTCTTCTGATTTACTAAAATATGTCAACATAGTTACATTCAGTGTCATTACGTCTATGTTTGGGATACTGATAGACGTACACAAAGGGTTAAGAGGCATCCATGTACTGTGTATAATTTCTAAGAAGTCCCTGTGGCACTGAAGGGATTAAACAGCACATCTGCTACATGGTACTCAGCATAAATCTAGGAATTCATGTTTGTAAAATAGATAATTGAGAGCATCCATAACAGTATGTTTTTGGCATGCCGGAGGATATATACAGCCTCTTTTAAATACAATGAACGCGCAGAAATACAAACATTATGCTTTGTATACATAGATGCTGTCGATACATGTGCCACATCCTATTATTCTGTAGAATACCATGGTTTAGAGGCTTCATTTATTGGAGCCACATTTCCAATTAGATTGTGTCTGTTCTGTAATAAAGGTCTTCTAGTCAACCTTGTCACATCCGATCAGAATTTAACTTAATATTTTCTATAGAACGCCTTTGTCCAACATCGACTTGGCATCCTGCTTAGGTGTTGTGATTGAGTTACCCTTTAGTTAGGCAATACTGAACCACTTCTTCACATTTGAATCCAAACTGGGTGGGAATCTTGGCATACACAGATATATTTCATCTTAAGGATCACAAAATAACATTTCTAATAATTATTCTGCAATGTTATATTTTTGCTGTATTACTTTTCCTACTATGAGATTTTATCCAGTAATCACAGTGTAATTGTGCAACATTGGATGTTAACACATTTTCCCAGTGTGTACCCGCGGAAACATTTTGGATATATGGCACCACTATGAAAAACAGCAGAAAAGTGTCCTTGGTATGACTGCAACCAGAATTTTTTCTGATTGCAAGAATATCTTTGATTGTGTAGGGGAAATACTTTGGTTAAAATATGTGTCATACAGTTTTCTGCCATAACTCTACTGAAAACTATATTTATATAGTTTTCCCAACGTTTTCTGACACCTATTATTTTTGTATATGTTTAGTAATAAATTAAAGGGAACCTGTCACTAGTTTCATGCTGCCTGAGCCATATGGAGCAGCATGGAAAATTGACAGGCTCGCTCATTACAATGATATATCATTTATTCTGAACAGCTTTGCCATTTCAAAGAAATCATAGCTGTAATTTCAACCAGGAACTTAGCTCAGAGCCATTGGGGAGGTCCTGAACTTGACTGACAGGTCTCTCCTTATTTGTGTATAAGCACACTTTATCCACTAGAAGTCAACAAAGAACGTTCCTAATGAATAAATACAAGCAATTTTACATTTATTTGTTACTTCCTACTTCTCCTTCTCTTTGGTCTTTTCTTTACTAGCTTTTGTTCCCAGGGTAGAAGCATTTCTGAAATGGCACAGTTTAAGAACAAGTGGTGTTTTGCTGTGGTTAAAGTGTATGGTGAATAGACAAATGGCGCCATTGCTAGTAAGCAATGTGATGAACATCGGCTACGAAGGTGCTCTAGAGTGCTATAGTGGAGCAGCTCACCTCCAAAATGAACCAGGGTCCTACCATCTGTGTTTATAACAGTTCAGAAAACCTTACTGCATATGCGGCTCCAAACTGAAAAGATAGTTACTGCACCTCTACAAAGTTGCAATGACAGAGATGGCGTACATTTTTTTTAAAGGCAGTATTGGAACTGGACCTCTGCTCATTTGTGAAGTGTTCCCTTTAAGATGAATCACGTGTTCTTCTGCTTTATCAAACAAATGGATGAGGGCATGTTAGGAGAGAGACATGAGAGAATGAACATTCTTCAACCATGGCTGTAAGTATACAAGTTGGCATTCGTGGCATTCTTTGGCCCCACTCGACCATGTGGAAGGTACTTTCAACTGATCTGGGCACAACCGATTTGCAGACCACGCAGAGATGCTGATTGCCTTCCCTGGGATCTTCCAGTAAGACAATGCAACATTGTCACATGGCTAGAAGTGTCCGACACTGGTTAGCCCACCAAGGCTTCCAAGTACCTCCCTGGCCCCCTAATTTCCCAGACTTCAACCTAATTGAGAATCTGTGGGATCACCTTGATTGTCACGTTTTGTTTTTTTAAGGATCCTCCCCCACACACCCTCCGGTAGCCCTGGGATGCACTGTGGTCAGCAGGGCTCCAAATACCTGTGACAACCTATCATGACCTTACAGAGTCACTCCAAGCCCATGTAGGTGCTGTGTGTGCTGCACATGATCGCTCTGGATATTAGTTGGTTGCCTAATAGTATCACTTAAGTGTGTCCAAATTATAGCATTTATTTTCTGGAATTGCAATACCATTTAAAAAAATATATCATTTTATAACAAACCTGTACAGTTATATTGGTATACTGAAGAGTTGACAAAACATATATGATTAACTAATTAAAAAACTAGGGGTGAAGATAAATTATTTTCAACTCAAGTGCTATCCAAGTTATACAGATTGGTAAATGGATTCTTTTTAAAAATCTCAAGTCTTCCAGTACTTATCAGCTGCTGTATGTCCTGAAGGAAGTGGTGTATTATATTCAGTCTGACACATTGCTCTCTGCTGCCATCCCTGTCCGTGAATCCTAATAGAAAACCCCTACTGCTTTGGACAGTTCCTGTCATGGGCAGAGGTGGCAGCAGTCTGTCAGACTGGAAAGAATATGCCACTTCCTGAAGGACATACAAGAGCTCATAAGTATTGGAAGACTTGGGATTTACAAATCTGTATAACTTTCTAAAGGACCTATTCCACGGGCTGACAGTGAGGAGCAAACTAGCGCTATCAGAGCTATTGCACACAGCTGCAGCGAGCGGGTTAGTGGAAGGGGGGCTGTGGGGAGCTGGGGGGGGGCTGTCGGGGTGATCGCTAGATCGTCTGGGCAGCCCATAGAGGATAGTGGTGGTCTGCTGCCGCCACTCCTATTCCACGGAGCGATCCTGGCCATTTGTTTTTCAACATGTTTGAAAGACAAACGAAGCAACGATCAGCCAACATGAAAGATGTCGGCTGATCATTGCCTTCTATTCCACGGGACAATTATCGTCCGTAATGGCTGATATCGGTCGAATATGGACGATAATCGTTCCGTGGAATAGGGCCTTAAGTTTTTATAAGTTGATTTGAAAACATTTTTTCCCCCGGGTTTTCCTTTAAGGCATCATCTATAAATATACGGCTACAGGAGCTAATCCCTAATATGAAGCGTTAACAGTTACAGCTAACCTGTTATTTGTAAAATGAGATACAATGTTTTTTAAGAGTTCTTGAAGGGGTTAAGATATTTCACCATGCGGACAGGGAGCATATCATTTTGCAGCTATTTATAAGACCCATAACTCACACTGTTTGTACACCAAAGATATATATTTTTTATTCTACCTACTTTCCAAGGAAGCAAAACATTATAACTAAATTTTTCCACAGCATGCCATGTTACACATACCCCTTTTCTATCTCGCGGAGACGGCTGCCTTGCAATTAATTTGCTTTACCGTTCTCCCAATTTGTAAGTAGCTTACACGGGATGTTTGTGTTTTCCCTACAGCAACCAGACAAAAAGAAAACAGGCCTCAGCAAAGCTCCGCTCAGCCTCGGAGCCATTGAATAGCTGTCTTATGTGGCAGATCATTCTTTCATCCTTCTAGCATACCCTCAGAATATGGTAATGGCTGAGTAATGCTACGGCAATTTGGTAGAGGACCAAATGTGAGGCAATTATTCCTGTGTTAATGAAATATATTCCTAGGCACTGGTTGTTTGGTAACAGGAGGTTTGCTTTCCATAAGTGAAATTTTACTGCAGGTAAGCCTGAAATGGATGATTGACGTGCTTACAGCATAGGACTTATCCCCAGGCTTTCATAAATCCCCAGACCACTGAATCATTAATAGGTAAATAACTCATTCATTGACTAATACTGAGATACAAGGCTACACGCGATTAGCAGTATTTTCCCTGATCACATTAGCCACGGGTCACTGCTAAAAAAGCCTTTTTACGTTTGTCCCACAAGCAGCTTATGTTTTATTTTCTGCAGCTTTGCTGCTCCCAAGTGAAATGAAAGTATCCTTGATTTTTTCTTTTAAAAATGGTTGATTTGAGGAAAGAGATCAGAATAGATGCCTTAAATACAACACGGGCAATAGGGATGTGTCATGTAATTGGACTACCAAAAACACAGCTATCTTATGTCTGTAAGTGAATCTCAAGCTGTGGAACTGTAAAAGAACCATTGTGAACCGGGAATGGATCAGCCGTTAATATTAGTGTCAATCATAGGTAAGTAGCACGTTCAGCTTTACTGGCAGACACAATGCAAATAAATATGACTATGCGTACAAGTTGACATAATATTTGCAGCTCAGCTGGCTTGCACTATCCAAGGTAACAATATTCATGAACCAGCTGGTGAAGTAATATTATTTTTAGAGTAGCATATAGAATATCAATAAACAAATTCAATGAATATGTTTTGTAAGTCACTGTATACTGGAATACTGGAAGAGGAATATAAATTACAAGTGTTCACACTTATATATATATATATATATATATATATATATATATATACATCTATGACATTGCCTATAGATTTACCATATTCACTAATAAATCATATCTAAAATCTGCTGACTATATGACATGTATGGTGGCCTCCAGACAACACTTTAAATTAGTCAGGTGGATTTGTTCCTGATTTATTGGCTAGTTGGTAAGTTGAGGGCATGTTAACACAAAGGGTTTTTTTTAGATGAAAATACAGCTGTATTGTGATAATTATGGCTGTAAATAATGATCATGCTCTTTATGAACGTAATAATCAAAATACACTCATATTTTCGTCTCAAAAACATTGTGTTAATATATCCTGGGGTATTATAGCTTGCACACCAGTGTTCTGGCACAAAAAAGCTACAAACTTTTTCACAAAACTTAGCCCTTTTTAGCTAGATTACAACATGCATTTTTTAAAAGTAGGTGGCTCTCCCGCAGCACTCTTAAGATGGAACTTTTCTTAAAGGACTTTTTTTCAAAACAGCCTCAGAGGAGGTGTCTGAACATAACAACATGCCCTTACCCCCCTTGTTCCAGTGCTATGGTCCGCTGTCCTTCACTCCAGTTCCTAGTCCCTGTTACTTCTAAGTCTGGTGATCTGGGATGTCATCTGTCAGGCCCGCTCAGCCAGTCAGCGCTGTAGGCGGGTCCCCACTCAGACTTATTCTACCGGACGATTATCGTTCGAATAATTGTTAACGATAAACGATCCAAACGACCGCTATTACGAAAGACCTGAAATTTTTCGCCTATTTACATGGAAAGATAATCGTTACTTATGATCGTTCTTGCGATCTCTTGTTGTCGCTATTGCGTTCGTCACTACTGCGAACGACCGAACGACTTTTTATTCAATGTGAACGATTTGCCAACGAGCAACAATAAAAATAGGTCCAGGTCTTACTAAACGATCAACAATTTCTCTTCGGTCGTTAGTCGTTAACTGCTATCCAAACAAATAATTATCATTTAGATTCAAAACGATTTAACGATAATCTGATCGTCCGGTGGAATAGGGCCCTTAGAAGTGGCTGGGAACAGGAGCAGAGGACAGCAGACCACATATTTAAAATTTGCAGCTGTGGACTGTGCTGAGATCTCCAGCATCTCCACAGCTAAATCTGCAACAATAAAATGTAATTGCTGTTTTCACTTTTCCATTAAAGGCAACACAGTAAGGCTTTGTTAGCACTTTGGGTAAATATCGGGGAAAACATCCGTCTTGTCACATAGACAACTGCTAATAATAATCATGATAATTATGGATAAGTGGACATCATAATTAAGTGGACATCATAAGTCAACAAACTGCTAGTGCATCCACAACAGAAATTGACATGTTGTGGATTTTGAATCTTCACAGATTCTGGGCGTCTTATTTTCTACAGAATATACAATTTAAGTTTACAACATGATTTTGTGATTTTTGCCAATGGCCGTCAAAATGATGTGTGATATTTGCAGATGAAGTCTGTCTATAACGATCATGATGATTATAGACTGTCATCATTGGCAAATATCGGCCAACTTTTTGATGGCCGTCGGCGATTTTCTTCATCAATGTGATTTTTTAGCCAAAATGTTGCGTAGTTGGTAGAATAAAGGTTTCTACAGCAATATCGATATGCAAGTCCTTTACTTACTTGCTGTGAATCTCATGTCAGTGTTTTGTTGTTTCCTTTCACTGTCTTTTTCTCTATTACTTTGGAATATATAGCCCCTTTAAGACTAGAAATGATTTATGACCAGGTCAATTGTTATGTCTTTTTACCTTTGTATCTGTCTAGCCTTTTTACTTTTGCACAGAGGGGGTGATATGTGGCTGCCAGACACCACCTTATGCTGGATAAGATGAAGTAGGAAACTACTCACTTTCACCTAACATTGGGTATGAAGAAGTAAAAAATACTTCTATACAGTCATTTTCAGCCAGGTAAAATCTGAAAAAAATGTTTTAAAGAAGGCAAATCCCACATCTTGTCATATACAGTATGCTTAGGAGTTCTTTAATGGATAACTTCATTGTACTAAGTTGACGTTTGCTTGTGCACAATTTCTGAAGCTTCACTTTTAGATGTGGTAAACCACATCATATAAACTCTATGGCAAAACAGAAAAAAATATATAGAAAAACTCACTGCATCTTTAAGAAAAGCAACAAAATCTAGCTTTCTTGTAAATGACTGTACTAAACCACTAAATGGAGGAAGTCGATTCCTGTAATGTGCGTATAATGAAAGAAAGAGCATTGAGGTATAGAGAAGTAGTCAGAACTACGGAAAATTGTATTATTCCTGCTTCCCAGATTAAAGGAAAGATGGGTTTTTACAATTATTAGTTACAGTTGTAACTCTCTTTACCTGCTACAGTCAGTCCTCTTAGCATTCTAATCGATTCTAGTAAAGGAAGACCTGACGAGACAATGCAACCTCATTCCATGAATAATCTCTTTTAAACTGGTATACTACATTTCATTTAATTAGGTTTTAGGAATTGTGTATTCTTACTTTGGTATAAAAAGGTTTACAACAAATTGTGAGATTAAATTCCTTAAAGACTTCAGGCCATTACTAATCCTTTGGGGACAGCCCCAATTTCAATAAGGAAAGAAAAACTTCAGAACACCCCAGTGCTTGATTTATATTACATTTTGAGATACGGAAGTAAAAGGATTAAAGATAGGATTAAAACAGTCTTCACGGAAAACATTTTTAAGGAGAATTGTTTTGGGGGTTACTATGGGCACTGCTAGGCAATGCTCAGCCTGTGGCTGCATAATAGCTGCCTAAAGCCAGATTGATAGGTAACAGGAGAGATAACGTCTGGCACTGGGACAATGGCATCAAATCTGAGCTAACCCTAGATGTGCTCATAAACATTAGATGATCCATGCCTGATCCTAGATGAATCAAGCAACAATAGTGAGACAACCCTGGTAGGAATTTTTAGTCGAGTTGTATTTTTAATGGTTCTGACTGTGGTTTTCCTCAACCACTTTCCACAATGTCTGCCCACATCAATAAATAACTTAAAGAAGCAATAAGTTTAAATAAACATATAATAAAAAATGACATATTAAACAAATCATAATTACACTATAGATTATATTGTTTAGATTGTTGGTGCTTTTTATTTTCATCTATACATACATATTTTTTTCTTTTTACAATGTATAGGTTTCATTTTGGAAACTTCAGTAGATATAATAGACCGACAGCTTTACTTTAGAGACTGGGACATCTGGAGACCTACAGTAAATAAAGCAAAAAGCCACTATATACACATAAATTGTAGGGCTCTGTATGCAGTGCTCTCGTCATTCCCTGGTATTCGTGAAAGGACCTGTACTGGGGACTTTAAGGTATTTTGCATTTTTCTGTTCAGTTCCAATTCTCTTTAACTGTTATAAAGTACATATACCCTGCTTTCACTGTCTACATAGACAATACTGTAAGTAAATGTGTAGAAAATTAAAATAAATCACTACAATATTATAAAGCAGAACAAACACATTGGGGACAAATTATTAAAGACTGTACAACAGTTTTCTATTATCTTTGCAGGTTGCAACTTTCTCATAAAGTGGGTGGAGCTTAGCTGAAGAGGCCCTCCCATGGTCCGATACCTTTACTGTACTTCATGCCCTGGACTTGAGCCACTCCTTTTAAAGTATATAGCTTATACATGTGCAACTTATAAAAGTACCTGTCAATATCTTTCAAATATTACTGGATGTTCTTGGAATCTGTTAACAATTTAAAGAGTATAGGGGTCATCCTGACTGTCCGCAATGGCAGATGTTGGATTTCAACATGCCTATCCTATAGCAGATGGGTAGAAGTGCCTGACATTTTTTCTCCCTCTCTTTTGAATAAACATAAACTTTGATTCGGCTAAACATGCATGTTTTTAGGGAAAGATAGTCGCTATATTATATGTATATGGCATAGTTCTCTGAATATTATCTATGTTATGGGACATCCAGATTCAACTGGAGCAAAATCTTGTTCATCAAACCCTATAGAAGTTAAAGGGGTTATCCAGCGCTACAAAAACATGGCCACTTTCTTCCAGAGACAGCCCCACTCTTGTCTCCAGCTTGGGCAGGGTTTTGCTGCTCAGTTCCATTGAAGTGAATAGAGCTTAATTGCAAACTGCACCTGAACTGGAGACAAGAGTCGCGTTGTCTCTGAAAGAAAGTGGCCATGTTTTTGTAGCACTGGATAACCCCTTTAAGGCATTAAAATTATTTGAACAGGAATTCTCAGCTTCATATTCTCAACCCCCTGAGCCTGATTCATGTCCCCTCAGCCTTATAATCATATCCCCTCAACCTGATTAAGGACCCCTCACCATCAAATTTTTACACACAACTCTGATTCACATCCATCAACCCTTATATACACACCCTTGCATCTGAGGTTACACAACCTCAGTCTCATATTTACCTTTTGCGCCTGATTCATACCCCTTAAACCTCACAATCACACCCCCAGGTTAACACCCACCTAAGAAAAAGTGCAGATAGTCAACCAAATATTAAAATCCCTGAATTTTAGGAACAGGAGCAATAGCAACAAAATAAAAACAGAGTTGGAATAACTACAGTCGAATCTACAAAATAAAAGTACAATGGTGCCTTGAATTATTTTAATTCGTTCCGGGACCGTGCTTGTAATCACTCTTATATCAAAGCAAATTTTCCCATAAGAAATCATTGAAGTGCAGACCATTGGTTCCACACCCCAAAAATAATAATTTTCTTTATTCTGAATAACATATAACACAAACAAAACATTTAGAAACTGCTGAAAATGTCATATTATAAGTTACTGTACAGTATAACAAGATCACTCTTATACCAAATCAAATTTTCCCATAAGAAATCAATGAAGTGCAGACCATTGGTTCCACACCCCAAAATAATGATTTTTTTTATTCTGAATAACATACTGTATAACACAAATAAAACATTTAGAAACAGCTGAAAATGTCATATTATAAGTTACTGTACAGTATAACAATCAGCATGGGGAGTATAATGTATACTATGTGCACAAGATTGAAAAAACAGTAGCAGTTTGTACAGGATGGAGCTGCAGATCCCCATAATGTGCACAAGACATGCAGAGAGCTGGGAACTAGTCATCTTGGTTGTGACTAGTCACAGCTCTCTGCCTGTCATTGCGCTCTTCAGGATAATTAACAGGGAAAGTGACTTCTAACTCTTTTTCTGTCGATCATCCTGCAGAGCGTGCTGACAGGCAAAAAGCTGTGACTAGTCACAACCTAGATGACCAGTTCCCGGCTCTCTGCATGTCTTGCACACCAGAATAAAAGACCTTGTTTTAGCATTTAAAGGGTCTACAGAACACACGGGACACATGGTCAGGAAAGTTTTAGCACATCTTCCGAGCACTGCTAGTAGTGTTAGGCTGGGTTCACACTACGTTTTTGCAATCCGTTTTTTTTTCATCCGTTTTTTGCAAAAAACGGATGAGAAACGGATGGAAAAAACAGATGCATGTGTGCCCATCCCTTTTGATCCGTTTTTCCATTGAATTCCACAATAAAAAAATGGATCAAAACGTAATCGACCTTATTTTTGTGTCCATTAAATAAAATAACAGATCCGTTTTGATACAGTTTTCTTAAAAAATTTAATTTAATGGAAAAACGGATCAAAACGAATGCACACACATACATCCGTTTTTGCAAAAAACGGGTGAAAAAAACGGATGGAAAAAATGTAGTGTGAACCTAGCCTTAGCGGAAAAATCTAAGTGATTGGTTTTCTTTATAGCTTGTTTATTGGCTGCTCATCAGCCTTTCAACAAGTTTTTGTATCGTGGTAAATACTTGAAATCAAAGTATTTTAGGAGTGATACCTTTACTGGCCAACAAAATTGGCCCAAAAATTTTTTTGTGAACTTGTCTGACGAAAGAAATCTTGTGAATCCCGAAAGCTCACAGCTCTAACAATTTTTTGTTGGCCAATAAAGGTATCACTCCTAAAATACTTTGATTTCAAGTATTTACCACGATATGGATTTTTCTGGCTAACATGGTACCATACTATACATTTTGACCTGAGAACTACAGCATACTTGCTCAACAGTAGCAGTTGACATCGGTTGTACATGTATTTGCTTTATGGCAAAGTACAGAGTGCTACTCAGAGAACAAGTATACAGTCCAAAGCCACCAATACCCCACTGGAATTCTTAGGAATAGGTACAGTATATGGCTGTATTCACACAGCGTCAAAAATATTGAAAAGGCGGCCGATTTTCATAAAAAAAAAAAAACGTCCGGTTTTGCCGCAATTTAACTGACTACAATGGCAATGTATTCAAGTCAATGAGAAGACGGACGTGCAATGAACACAGTGTATTGAATAATGGACGTTTTTGCTGCGGACGTCAAAATAATGAATATGATCATTATTTTCTGATGTCTTTTGCAAACAGCGGACATTTTTTATTAGTAGTTCACACACAGTTTTCCTTTTGTCGCAGTTCTTTCTCCATCTTTACTACTAAATTCAATGGACTTTTCAATTAACACACATATAAAGTTCAATTAGTAATCCCAAACTAGAATAATGTCATTGCACTAAGGGGGGGCCAGGCTGCTAAATAACGTCTGTTATTTTAGACTCAAAATAACGGACGTCATTTTAAACGGGGAATTCCCCAGAAGTATTGTTTGGCCAGACACTGCAAACACAATGAGGGAGATTTATCAAACATGGTGTAAAGTGAAACTGGCTGAGTTGTGCCTAGCAACCAATCAGATTCCACTTTTCATTCCTCACAGATTCTTTGAAAAATGAAAAGTGGAATCTGATTTTTTTGCTAGGGGCAACTAAGGCAATTCTACTTTACACCAGTTTGATAAATCTCCCCCAGTGTGAAAAGAGTAAAAAAAATTCTTACCCTGAATGTGTCAAAATTCTAACAAAGAATATGCTTACAGATATGTCGTTATATAGTCCCTGTGTATGGCTATGTTCAAAAAGCGTTTAACAGCATCCGTTGCATAGCAGGCATAGCAGGCCACCAGGCTGCATTTAGGACGTTCCTGCAGCCAAAATCTCTGTATCGGCTGCAGGAATGTTCTTTTTTACAATTTACTTGAGGGCACTGTCGGGGGTGCCAGCAAATCAATTAGCCATTCACTTCAATGTAATGTGTGTCAGCCACTGCACTTTACATTGTGTGAACAGCTATTGATTCTGAACGCTGTTCACTAAATGGCATCTGGAAATAATAGGCGGGTACATTATTTTAACGCCCGTTTTAAACATAACGCTGTGTGAACACAGCGGGTGGCATTGCATTGATTTCAATACAATGCCACCCCTATAGTAAACAATGGACGCTGATTCCATTGCAACCATGTCTGTTCTTTACTCAAAAATTACGTTGTGTGAACATAGCCTATGTCTATACACTGCATGTAATGGTGCAACGTGTTCTCATCCTGTCCTGCAGTGCTGCAGTTGCATATTTTAAGTTACTTGAACTTTACGGGAACATTGTAACTTGATCATGAAATTTATGTATTTATATTTTTGTAACGCTTTTAAATCTTAAACTCTTATTTCTCTACTCTGCTGTACTTTGCAAAATAAATGTCATTGACTGTTTGGGGAACTTTTAGAAAAGATTATATGCAGGACATATTAAGTAAGTCCATGACTAACAGGCTGTGACAGCCAAAGGGTTCAGTCCTTTCAACACAACAGTCCCCCACGGGGGCAGCTATTTATTTCTCTGTTCCTTTATCACCTTGGAATTTTTATGGTTATTTTTTTTTTAGAATTCACATTTTGTTGTGTAAAACCCTTTTGTGACCCTATGCCAGTTTTCAAATTTAATTAAAGCCATAAATAATCTTTATTCTATCCTAAAAGGTTTAATGTTTCTTACTTTTTTATTATTATTGCCTGGAAATATTTCAAATTCCAAAGCTTGATGTGAGCTAACAACCAGGTATAAGTCAGTTAAATACGATTAAATAGAACAGCACTGCTTGCTATAAGATACCAGTCTTATTTTTTCATAGTAAAACTTGAACAGCTAAATGCAGTATGGTGGGTTATTTAACAGTCAACTCCATTTAATGTTTAACCCCATTTGTGCTGCAGCTAGTTTGGGCCTTTATCACTGAGCTAATTGTTCTAAATCTGACCTGTCTCATTTTATGTGGTTATAGCTCCATGATGCTTTAAAGGGGAACTCCAGGTAGAGGTGAAAAAAATGTACCTTCAGCAGAAGCAAATAGCATTACTTACCTGTCAATCCCAGTTTAGAAACTGACAAAAATCCATTTGTTTTGGGGGGTTTTGTTCTGTATTGTGTGGTTGTACTTCCTGCTTGAGCAGTTGTACATAGTACTACAGGTTCCAGAATGCAATGCTTTCCCTCAGCTGTTCATCACCGTTCTCCACCCTGCCCATTCCCTGCCCAAATCTGTTACAGAACATCTAGGCTGTGTTCACCCATTGCAGTTTCATTGTGTTACTTAATTATTTGCATCACTTTATCATTTCATTGTGTTCCCACCCACACAGCACACTGTTACTACCTGTAACGCTGATACTGGAATAAAAAACTTTTTGAATTTAATTTAAAAAAAAGTTTCTTTTCATTTCCACGCACATATTATGATCAAGCATCTTTTATCTTTGAAGTTGATCCCCACAATAAGTTATCTCACATTATATAGGGTGTGAGCGCACACTGAATCATAAACTATAATATGGAGTGCTGACTACCTCAGCAAATTACAATGAACAAGAAACAAGAAAAAAGGTCTGAGGATAAAAAATCTCTGCACATCCAATAATATACAAAAAAAGATTTTACTATACAAAAACTTAAGAAGACACACAGAAAAAAAGGAAAGGCTGTATACAGCAATAAAACCTAACTCTAAGGGGGGAGAATACAATAAGTCTAAGGGGGGAGAATGCAATAAGTCATTCATGTGGAGGATCCCGGTTGGTGGGGTGACTTATTGTATTCTCCCCCCTTAGAGTTAGGTTTTATTGCTGTATACAGCCTTTCCTTTTTTTTCTGTGTGTCTTCTTAAATTTTTGTATAATAATTTTTTTGTATATTATTGGATGTGCAGAGATTTTTTATCCTCAGACCTATTTTCTTGTTTCTTGAGCCCCACAATAAGGACTTTATTCGATATTATGTTACATGGAATATACTGTTTATGCCTGGTTTTTTTTTCTCCAGGTGGGATTGGCAGTGCTGGCTCTGATCCTCTCTGCCATTTAGCATCATTTAATTGTGTTACTGCATCATTATTGTGCAGACGCTGCAGTACTGCAATGAAACTCCAACATGTGTGAACACAGCCCTAATTTCACTGAGTTTTGCACAATAAGTGAAGTTGCAGCAGCTTCTTCTGTCACTCCTTGCCTGCTCAGATGTAGACTAAAGACTAAAGAGGCCGGTCAGAGAAGCTCAATCACTCAGGGGATTGGGGGATCCAGCCAAGCCTCCTGTGACATCCCACCCTGCCCCCTGTCTGCATCATCAGCCTGATCTCAGCAAACACACACAATGTGAGACAGAGGCATAGAATCTTTGTCCCCTATGGTGGGAAAGCACAGGGAGCAGGAGACAATGTGAATTGGCACAGAGGCCATTTTTCTTCACTTTCTGGATCAGCTACCAGTGTGGCAGAACCTCACAGATATGCTGTGTTTTTGCCCTTTTTTTCTCACACTTATTACTGTGAAGTAAAAATATCAAACAGTTTTTATTCTATGGGTCAGTACGAAGTACTGATACTAGATATGTATGATTCTTTTATATTTTAGTGTGGGGGGGTTTTCAGTATTTGTATGAAACTTTTTAAGGAGATGTGGGGGAGGGGGTTAAAAATAATGAGAATATAGATTTATCTTAATTTTTTTTACATATTTTGACTTATTTTATTACTTTCACTTTACTTTCCACTTTTTCTAACTAATGCAGTGGTATATGGCGTATACCAATGCATTATTATTTCCTGTCAAGGTTACACTGACAGACATTATACTGTATTATGAGGCTTTGCCTCTGAGGTTAAAATGACGGACGACATACCACTGTTTGGCCGCCCGTCAATGCAATGATGGGTGTTGGTACATTAATCTAGTTCAGGTGGACTAATTGCCTTTGGGTGTGTCTTTAATTTAAAAATCCATAGACTTTAGGCTATGTTCACATGGCGTGAGACACCGGCCGTTCCGTGACCCGGCCAGGTCACGGAACGGCCGGTCTCTGCCCGGATCATTGAGGCCGGTACTGAAGTACTGGCCGGATGATCCGTCAGTGAGCATCAGTGCGCACCCGCATCAGAGCCTCCCCTTGAATTGCGGCTGCAGAAAACTGACATGTCAGTTATTTCCGGCCCCGTACGAGATTCCGGCCGGAGCACATATGCTGTTTATACACTCCGGCCAGGATCCCATTTTAAGTAAGGCATTGTTCCACCGCACCAAAAGTACGGCCGTTGTTGCCGATGTCCGTACTTTTACGTAGTGTGAACATAGCTTTAATAGTAAAAACAGTGTAAGACGGTGGAAAAAGAAAAACTGTGAGTGGACAACAAAAAAATAACGTCCTCTGTTTGCACTAGACATCCAAAAATGGTTGACATGATCATTATTTTGATTTCCATGCAATGTCCATTATTTAATACATTGTGTGCATTGGACGCCCATCTTTCTATTGACTTTAATGCATTGCATTGAAGTCAACTAAATCACAGCAAAGACAAACGTCTTTTTAATTAGAAAAAGCGGACACCTTTTCTTGACGTTGTGTGAACATAGCCTAATACTTATCGTAGCCATGACAGCCCTGGGAGCAATTGTTAGGCTCCTAGTGGCCATAGCAACCATTGGCACACAGAAACTTCTATTGCTGTGTGCTAATGGTGACAGGGGGAGCTCTCTCTCCCAGTCAGATCATTCACATGCTCTGCAGTAGTAAAGTAAAGTAGTAAAGTAGTTAAAGTAAAATTATACCCTCATTAGCCCACATGGCAGGGTTGCCAAAGTACTTGTCAGGAATCTCTGTGGTTTCCCCTCTCCCCACTTCAGCCTGTAGGACCACTCCTCCCCCCAGTGACCTTACATGGCAGAGAGAGGGGAAACCACAGAGATCCCTAACAGGTGCTTTATCAACCTGTGTTGCCCTCAATGCAATGCACTAAAGTCAATGGAATGACAGACATCCAATGCACACACTATATATATATATATATATATATATATATATATATTTATATTTATATATATATATATATATATATATATATATATATATATATATATATAAAACGTTGTTTGCACGGACGTCAAAATAAAGATCATTATAATAATTTTCGTATGTCTTTTGCAAACAACGGACGTTATTTATTAGTTGTTCACCGCTCTTTCTCCGTCTTTACTAATAAATTCAAAGGACTTTTCAATTAAAGACATACCCTTTGTTGTTTATGCCCATGCTTACAGGGGGACTTTCAATGACTGCTGTAAAAAAATAATATATATATATATATATATATATATATATATATATATATATATATATATATATCTGTGGTCATTAGGAGGCTAAATGGGGTTGGAATTAATTCTGATCCTGGCCACTGCAGCATAGTGAACAGCTGAAACCTGCTGCATGAAACTTGCTCAGTGCCTGCTAATATTTTTGCAGTAAATCCTTGTGTTGGAGACACATTTTATCCCCCTTACCTTTTTTCTGGCCTGCTGATCTTTGGAAGAATGAGCTTTTACGTGCTTTCGTAATGAGCTTGGGTCTGTGTAACGCTTGCTGCATCCAGGAATTTGACATGCATACGGTTTCTAGACGAAATACATAGGAAAATATAATTATATTACTTCCCTGGTAACTGCACTTTAACATTTGTTATCAATGAGCATTCCCAAAGGTACTTACAGGATAGAAATCATTTGCTCAAGGAGGGATTAGCAAAATCAGATTCAGCAGATTAGTGGAGCTGTCTAACAGCAGTCACTATCCAGAAAACATTGGTTAGGGTGAGAGAAGAATCCTGCTAGAGAGACAGAATAAGTAGGGAAAAAGATTAAGATTTCCAGCAGAAAAGAAAGTACTCAGCAGCATAGCAAAGGGAAATAGGTCAGAATATTGTTACACACACCTCTGTCATGAAATGATACTGTCACATCAACTATATGCAGATTAATTTAATTACCTTTACTTACGGGTCCAGCCTCTCCTGTGTGTATTACGTTATTATATTTAGCCAGTAACCATTTCACTCATGGTCATAGTAATAAAGAGACGTCAACATAAGTGAGTAGCCTAGTAACAAGTTTATCCATGTATTCTTAATGGACAGTGGTTGTATAATAGTGGAGGCTAACTCTTAAAAGAGAAGTCCGGCGAAAATTTTTATTAAAGTATTGTATTGCCCCCCAAAAGTTATACAAATTACCAATTTTGGCTATGTTCGCATAACGTCAAAAATATAGAAAAGGCGTCCGCTTTTGCAATTTTAAAAACTTTCGTTATTGCCGCGATTTAACTGAGTGCAATGCAGTGCAGGGAAAAAAGCACTTTTCCCGTAATAAGTGTATATTGGTAATTTGCTAACTTTTGGGGGGCAATACAATACTTTAATAAAGATTTTCGCTGGACTTCTCCTTTTTAATAGTATTAGTTTAATTATGTCATTAGTTTAATGATTTAATAATATTTCAGCTTTCTTGCAGTAATGCTGCTAGAAAAGAGCTTGTTCACACCAGGATTTGTGTCCCTAAGGCATGGATATGCCAGAAAACTGTTTAAATGACATGTTGATGTATCCCTGCTTGGTATCCCTGCATACCTGGCTTTTGGTTCGAACTGAGAATCATGGTTTGCAGCACATTTCAGTCCAAGCAAGAACTCAGATTTGCCCAGAAAATGACCCAAATATAGACACTAGGGGGGGGGGGGAGATTTATCAAACTGGTGTAAAGTAGAATTGTCTTAGGCTGGGTTTACATATATCAGTTGGCATCAGTTGCGTTTTTTGCCTAAAAACTGACCACAACTGATGTCACAACTGATGCCAAAAATGCATCAGTTGTCATCAGTTTTTCTATCCGTCTTTTCATTAAAAACCATCAGTTGCCATCAGTTTCCATCAGTTGTCATCAGTTGTCACAAGTTGCGCTCATCAGTTGACATTTTTTTCCCCAGTATGTTTTCCTGTCATTTTCAATGGGATTTGCGGGGGAGCGCACGGGGGCTATATACTATTGGGGGAGCTCACAGGGGGGCTATATACTACAAGGGGAGAGCACACAGGGGGGCTATATGGGAGGGGGAGAGCGCACAGGGGGGCTATATGGGAGGGGGAGAGCGCACATGGGGGGCTATATACTATTGGGGGAGAGCGCACAGCAATGCTGTATACTAATTGGGGGAGAGCACACAGGGAAGCTAAATATTACTGGGGGGGGCAACAGGGGGGCTATATACTACTGGAGGAGAAACAGGGGGGGGGTGATATACTACTGGGGGACCAAGGGGGGACTATAGGGGAGGGGGAGAGCACACAGGGGGAGATATATGTTTATTTTGTGTACTATTTGCCTGAATGCCGGATGCCAGAGCCGAACGGCATGCGTCCTGCCCGGCGAGGCATCCGGCGCTCTATTCGATTGTATTGGTGCGGCGCCGCATCACCGGAGCGGCAGTCCGCCAGGACGCTGCAAGATGCGTCCTAACGCACCGACGGTCCGGCGATGCGGCGGCCACTATTTCCCGCCGCACATTTTGAACGATCCCATTGAAAACAATGGGATCAGTTCAAAGATGCGTTTCCCTCCGGCGCTTTTCTCCTGCGCCGGAGGGAAACGCCGCCGCACCGCCGGACATATGTAAACCCGGCCTTAGTTGCCCCTAGCAACCAATCAGATTCCACCTTTCATTTTTCAAAGAGTCTGTGAGGAATGAAAGGTGGAATCTGATTGGTTGCTAGGGGCAACTGAGCCAGTACTATTTTACACCAGTTTGAAAAATCTTCCCCTAGCTGACTACACAGGTCAATGAAATAAACAGAGCCCGTGCTGATCTGAGCAGGTAAATGTTAGCATGTCATTTTGACAGTTTCCCAATGTATTTGTGCTTTGAAGTCACAAACCTAAGCAATGCAGGCAGCTTAAGTTTTATTGTGGCCCACACATCATAATAGGTAGTGCACCTGTGTGTCTGTTGTGGTAATGTTATGAATTTAACCCGTTTATACGCCTTTTCATGGCGGTCACTAATGGGCTTTATTCTGATACATACGCCTTTTTACGGCATATGTATTGAAAAGGCTCCGTTGAGCTGAAGCGCCGGCATCATGATGGATGACAGCTGATCGTCCCCTGTAACTACACGCAGAGGAGAATCTTCCGCTCTGGGTAGTTTAACCTGTTAAATGCTGCTGTCAAATAATGACAGCGGCATGTAACAGGTTCCGGTGGCATGTTGGCCGGTTATCATGTGATTGGAGGTCCCGCGTCAAGGTCCAGGCTCCCAATTGTCTCTATGGTAATCCCGGGGCCTTTTTGAAAGCCCCCGGGATAACCATGTATATGCCACTATTGCCTGTCAGCTCATTGCTGACTTAGGGATTGCACTGGTTTACAGTAGTAGTGCAGTGTACTGATCAGCAGATCACTGATTAGGATACACTATTATACAGTAATGTACACTAATGTAAAAATGTAAAAAGTGTAAAATGAAACAATAAAAATCCCACCCTCCCCTAAAAGTGCAAACACATTGTATTCCCCATGTAATTAACTGTTATGTAAAACACTTAAAAACCACAAATAACGCTTGGTTGTCAACGATTGTCTTTAGTACGTTTAACTGACAAGATATTTACACAACAAAGGACAAAACTAGAAATACTAAGAATGTACCTGTCACAATGTGCTATAATTGTGTGCCATGAGGTATTCACAGTATGATCACAATTAAAATCCCTGCCTGATCTACTCTACTGTATACTCTACTACTGGATATGTAATTTAAAGCAAGTTATGGAGAACCTGAACTACTGAAGAATGGTTTGAAAACCCTTAGAGAAATGGCAACTGTGTGGGTGTCTTTTCTTGCAGAACAAGCTTATTATTTTATGTGTCTTTCCTTACAGTATCCAGGTGTGTCCTTTGATGCTTGGCCCGATCGCTGGAATTGCTGAAAGCCTTTTGACAGCCAGGATGCTGGCAAAGGTACGGCTTCTCTCCTGTGTGACTCCGTAAGTGAATCTTTAGATTTTCAAGTCTTGAAAACGCTTTCTTGCACCCTTCGAACTGTAAAGAGAAACAAAATACAGAGGAATGTTCCTTTTTTCGTTCCTTAAAAGCATTTTTATCTTGTTCTGGAAACTCCAGGGCACAGTTTAGCAGTTAATGTTTCATCGCCCTTCTAATAACTGATTTCTGGTTGCTTGTTACTTGCTATAAAAGAATCCTACCTTCTCTGAAGCTTGGCATCCCTAATAATCAGCACTGCCAATTGTAATAGAGGAACATACAAACTTTCGTCATTTTCAAGAAATAAATTTGCTGGAGGTTTGCAACATTTTACGTTTACTATGCTATAGCAGGAAGGGCGGTATGTAATTGAGCAGAAACTATTAATCCAAATCACAGCCAATGATTTGTAAAGCCCGGAATATCAGATGTTACGTGTTTCACCAGTTACTGTATAAAATGACTTGGACACCTGTGCAGCTAATAATGCCATTGTAAGGCCTTATGATTTGCTGGTCTTCTGCAGATCTGTTTCATACAATATCACTGATCTAAATCTTATAAGGAGTTGGTTACTTTTGGACAAACTTGCCAAATATATTTTTCCTCTTAGGCTGGGTTATTGTATGTATATGCTGTGGTATTGTAGCTCTTATTTTGAAGCTCATTTTAGTCAGTATTTATAGCCAAAACCAGGGAGTAAATAAAAAAAAACTGCAAAAGGTGCAAATGTTTCCAGTATAGTTTTTCTCTGGTTCTCTTGGTTCCACTTTTGTTTTAGCTAATAATTCTGGCCAAAATACAGACCAAAATAGTACGTGTGAACCCAGCTATAGAAGCAATGCAAAAAAAAAACCTTTATAGATTTAGATAATGCTGGTTTCACCCATGGCAGCCTTTTTGGGGGGAAACTGCCACTACAGTTCCCAAACCAGAAGTGGATCCAAGAGGAAAGAGAAGTACACAACCTCCCTTTATATTTTCCATCCTATTTGAATCCACTTCTGGCTTTTGCACAAAGACTGCAGTGGTAGTTTTCCAAAAAACTGCAGCGTGTGAAACCAGCATCAAGGCAACCTAAAAATACATGACAAAAACACAAAGTACACAAACAAACAACAGCAGACTAAAATATTGGCAAAAGTATTTTTTTGGGTTTAAAACTTTGACACTGCCATGAAAATACAAATCTATATTCAGATTAATTTCCTTTATCCTTGCCCTCTGTATAGATACCACGGCCAAAGCACAGTTCTGACGGACAGGAAAATCATTAATGTTTTTAAACACTGATTTGGTTAATACTTTTGAAAAAAGATGAAAAGTAAAATGCAAAAGTATATCTATGTATGTAATTTATGTTTTCTGTGCTCCTCTCTTTATAGATATCCCACCAAAAAGAGGGTTACAATACTCATGTAATTCAAAAATACAATGTTTTATTATGTAATCAAAAAATATGAGTTAAATTTATAATTTTAACTCATATTTTTTGATTACATAATAAAACATTGTATTTTTGAATTACATGAGTATTGTAGCCCTCTTTTTGGTGGGATATCTGTTAGTAGCCTGGGCAGGCGTGTGGTGTTGTAGGAGCATCCTCTCTTTATAGGTAACTATTGGTTTATTCCTGAGAATGTGACACTCTGGCTGGTTTTATTCCCTTAACAATAGTATGGATAAACAAAGGAAGAAACTGTCTGTATCTATCTGTCACTTTATGTTTTACTCTGTGTATTTATGTGGCTTTTGTTGCCAGAAAGCATTTATAAATAACATTACAAACATCTGCATTTATTAAAATGTGGCTTTCTAACATTATATACCCAACTCTAAATGACAATAACATTTGGCCTAGATTTGCAAAAACTAATGCTCAGACAGTGTAAACTAAGACAGACTTAAAATATGTCAGATTTATCACTGTAATCCAACAAAGAGACCTGTTGGATAGCATACTAATACTAAGGGTCGTATTAGATAGACCAACCAAGCATTGTAAGAAAGCCCTGATCTGTTAGATCAGCGTTCGCTTACTAAGCCTATACATAGCTCGATAATTGTGTGTGCATCCCCAACCTGTTCCGGAGACAGGACAGCCCCGTGCCCAGTGATCAGCTGAGCACCCCAGAGACTACTTAAAAAAAAAGTGTCAGTAGCGGCAGCACTCAGCAATATTATTATTGTAGTGTAAAGATCTAAAATAGCCGGGCAGTGTAATATGGAAAGAAGACATGCTACTTTACTTCATGTCTATTTATTGCTTTTAAGCCCTGCCCACTCAAACCCTACCCACCTGCAGGTTGCTGACCCCCTGTGACCTGGAAGTTCTTTATGTAAATAAACAAATACAAATAGAAAAAGCAGCAACAAAGAATGCCCAGGCACAAAGTTGGAAGAAACAACTAAGGGAAAAAGACAGATTACAAGTGATTCTCTATTCCAATAAGAAAAAATGGTTGGACAACCTCTTTACACTCTTGTTTAGAAGTAATAAAACCATGTATTGGAGATCAGTATCTGCAACCATGGAAAAATCTAATTTCCTTCAGTTCCCTAGTCTTTCTGCCACTTTAAGCATCCATTTTAATTGACGCTACTATGAGCTCTGTGTTCTAAGAATAATAATAACCCCACGTGACCTGTTCACCTTCACCCGGAGGTAAAATTTGGACAGATGAACAAAATGAACCTAAACAAAATCTGAAATGAACCAATAACATGGTTCCAAATCTATGGCTCTGGGTCAGAGCTAAGCTAAACTTATTGTTTGCCTGTGCTAAGTTTTCCTATCCCGGTCATCTGTTAATGATAAAAGAACATTGCTAATGAACGGCATGCTCCATATTGTATTGTGTGCTTCAATAAGATGGCTTGTTTATGGTGTTATTGAAAAGAGTTATTAGGCTACATATGGTATAGACATTTAACCTATAATCATATGGAATTTAATTTACTTAGTTACAGACAAGAGCCTGTTCTAGGCACTTACATGAGAAATAACTTAAAGAACTCAATGGAATCTCTAAATCCAGTTCAATCTAAGGTGTAATGGGATCTGACTACACATTAACTACACATTTCCAATAAATTGTGATGTATGGCTATATATACTTATATAGTGATGAATCATAATTCTTGCTTTATCAACAAAAAATATTAAATTGCATACAAGAAAAAAAAAATTATGTTACGGAACCAAACTCGTGGAAAGAAGGAATAATACATAGAACCAACCTTATCATTATCATAATAAGACTTTCCTGATCATGTGTTATCTTTGTTTTAAAGGGAAACTATCAGCAGTTGCCCCCTACTGCGCACATTACGCTGAGAATGGAGGTATGTCTCTTACCTTCATGCTCGGCGCTGTTCCCGTCCAGTTCAGGGGCTGTAGTGGGGTTCGCTTTGGCCGCTGACTGGCTGAGCAGCCTGGCACGTCAAGGTCCAGGCCCCGCACTCAGACCAGGAATTGGCCGGGAATTGGGAACAAGAGCGGAGGACAGCGGACCCCAGCACAGGAGACAGGGAGGTAAATACACCTCCTCCCCGTCTTTTTTTTTTTTTTTAAAGTCAGAGCCCATACTTCTCCTTTAAATGATGGTCATCCACAAAAAACAGACGTCATTTCGAAGGCGTGTGAACATACCCTTAATATTGCTCACCTTATTGTGTGCACAAGCCTTAGGGTATGTTCACACACAGTAAAATAAAAGTAAAATATGGTCATATTTTTAGGTAGAAACAAAACCATGCATGAACTGATGACAAACTGATGATGGCAGTTTTTTTCATTTTCAAAAGCAGGTTGTAAATAATGAACATGTTCAATATTTGGTCGGTTGTAATCAATTACAGGCATTATTCTATACTGTGCGTGTACTGCACTCCAATTTCCTAATGACTTTATTATAGCGCATTATTATATTGAAAATATGGACATAATATTGAGGTAAAAATAAGAAAATGCTCCTAGCATGTATACAGCATTGTATGTGTTCATTGCCTATAATGGACGAGAGGTCTACAAAAATAAATAAATAAATAAAGGATTCCTGTTATTAATGACCTGGGTGGAACTGGTGCATTGTGTAGCGTCCCATGGATATGAATGGGAACAGTCTAATTGCAAATAAGAAAATTCTGTTAAAAAGTGCAAGCGTAATCCCAGCCCAAGTGAATTTCAATGTACATTTATCTCTCCATAAGTAACAGATATTTCTATGTAACCATCTTTTCTGTGTTGCAGTTACTGTGAACCATAGCTACTGAACCATATCACAAAAAAGAAATAACAGTTTTCTTCATCGATGAGCATGAATAACATACTTCATAGTTTTATCTTTGAAATCTTTACATTTGTGACAGGGTTGTCAGTATACATCACTGAATGGTTCACATGGGAAAAATTAAGGTTAACATTTAACAAGAAACTGTTGCTACAAAGAACAAAATAACAAAATACAGCGACCTGTATCTTTAGGGGAAATTCAAATGTAAAATGGAAGTGCAAATGCAAATTAGGCTATTAACTACTATTCATAAACTATACATGATTTCATGGATTTCTCAATTTTCTGATATTTGTAACACTTATGTGGTAGCAATGGGGCACTACTATTTATTATAGTTTTATTACTAACCCCTTCATGCCAAAGGTCATTGATGCACCGATGTCCAGGTCAAATTGAAGCAATGTTCCTTCTTGCCTTCTAAGAGCCATAGCTCTTTTATTTTTCCACCTAGAGGGCTAGTTGGGGCGTGCTTTTTTTGCACCATGATCTTTTGTATTTATTGATATCATATTGGTGTAAAAGAAACATTTTCATGGCTTTTTATCAATTTTATTCTAATATATAATTAAAAAAATCAGCAATCCTGATTTTTCCCCCCTTTGTTTACAACGTTTACTGTGCAGGAGCAATATTGTTATATTTTAATAGATCGAACAATGTCACATTCTACAATATATACAGTACATATTTACAATATTACAATATATAGGAATATTACAAGATATGGGAATTAAAGGAATAAAGCAGACTTTATCCACAGATCGCTGATCCCGATCAGTCAGTGCCAGGTGCTTATGCTGTCACTGACTTCCTTTCACGTTGCAATCGCTTTGCATCCTGGCATTTGAGGTATAATGGCAGGCAGTTGCTGACCGCGGCTGCCTGTCATTACCTCCGTCGCCAGCAACACTGGCGCTGCCACACATTAAAAGCCCCTTTACTGCTAGAACATATATATATATATATATATATGTTCCTACTGCACAGGGCATGTTGCGTATGTTCGCATGTTCAAATATGTTTGAAAATGATTGTTATAACCATTCCGATCATCAAACAAATTGTTCGTGATCGGCAAACACGAACAACTTGCATCATGTATTTTTAGGACCTAATCTTGTTTTTTTTTTATATTGCAAAGTTAAAAGGGTGCTCTGGAAAAAAAAACATTATTGTAAATATAGTAAACAGTTTCTTTATTTTTTTTTTTATTTTAAATCCAAACCTTCCAGTATTTATCAGCTGTGTATGCCCTACATGAAGTAGTGTATTCTGACTGTACTCTCTTTTGCCACCTTTGTCAGTGTTAGGAACTATCCAAACCAGGAGAACTGTGCAAATTGTTATGGGGATTTGCTCCTGCTTTGGACAGTACCTGACAAAGTCAGAGATGTCAGCAGAGAGCGCTGTGTCTGATTGAAAAAATCCACCACTTCCTGCAGGACATACAGCAACTGATAAGTACTTGAAGGCTTGGAATTTTTAAATAGAAGTCATTTACAAATCTGTATAACCCTGTGGCACCAATTGACTTTAAAATAATCTTTCACTACAGAATACCCCTTTAAAACTAAAATTAGAGGAACAATCTGGATATGAACTGTTAGTGATGTTGTTACCTCATCCAACATGTGAATCCTGACTTAGATACCTGTATCTAATGTTGTAGAATTGTAAAAGCAGCTTATCTATTTGCTATGTGTAATTTTCATCATGATATGATTGGCACAGACATGTGACTGCTATCTAATAACATGAAGCTACTGATGCTTTGTCCATAGAGCAGAGTATGAATCCCTGCACTGAAAGACATTAAATTCACTACCAGACTTGTTTTCCCCTAAATTGATCAAAAACGTGTAGGCATACCCTTCCAGTTAAGTCTTCATTCAGTTACTTATGAAGTCCATGTGGTGGTATTGAAAGTCTACAATATAGAGTTATTGTTTTTGTTATAACAGTGTTTGGCGGAGGATCTTGTTAACAACGCATTGCTTTGATAAAATGGATTTTTATATATGTCTTTCAAAGGGCCACGCAGATTTCACATTTACTTTTCTTTTTCACGGGTTAATAAATCTAATTAAAGCAATATGATTTGCCCTTTGTAGTTCCGAAATTGGGTTAATGTCATGTAAGTGCTGACTGAAATACAGCTTTAGACAATGCAGAATATTTTTTTAGAGGGCACATAAAAAATACATTAAACGTGTTAACCCATTTAGTTCCAGTGTTACTTAAACAATATGGTGGAAATCAGCTCCATGTTAATGTTGTAGTTGGTTGGATCTAAAGCAAAATTCTTGTTTAACTATTATTTCAGATTTATCCCTAATGTAATATCTGTAAATACATGCTAATCCCATAAATCAATTACTTACTTACTCTTACATACAGACTTCTTTACCTTCCTACAATGCTCTTCAAAAGTGTTCATGAAGTTATTTCTCCGTCTCCCTCTCTTTCTCTTTCATTAGTGACTGATATGTCACTGTTGTCAACTAGTTGTTGTCTAGTTTGAAAACCAATCTTCACATACCCTATATACCCTATTAGTGAACTCAGAGTTAAAGGGGTGTTCCAGATAAACATCATTAATGGTCTATCCTCTGGAAAGGCCACAAAGAGCTGATAAACAGGGTACTGAAAGCTGACATGCTTGCTGACCAGCTGTTTGGAACATCCACATTGCATGGATATATACAATGAACAGGGCTGGACGCTTGGCTTAATACATTGTGCAGCATGCTATGTTTCTGTATCCTCCATGCCTGAAGTGATGCTCATCTCAGAGTGGTTAGTAAGTATAAAGGGCATCTCTTGCCCTTCAATCTTACACAGTGCTCTCTGCTGATATATCTGTCCAAGACAGGAACTGTCCAGAACAGGAGAGGTTTTCTATGGGGTTTGCTACTGCTCTGGACAGTTCTTGTCTCAGTCAGAGATGTCAGCAGAGAGCACTGTGTCAGACTGAAAAGAAAACATTTCCTGTAGGACATACAGCAGCTGATAAGTATGGGAATACTTGAGCTTTAAATAGAAGTAAATTACAAATCTATATAATTTTCTGAAACCAGTTGATTTGAAAGACAAAGGTTTTCGCTGGATAACCCCTTTAAAAGCCAAAGATTTATAGGCATAGAGGATACAGGTTCTTTAGAGGTCCCCCAGGTGAAGATTCACCATTTCACACAAAAGCCCATGACATATTATCAGCAATCTTTTGCTAATCTCAAATCATTTACTATGAAGCCATTTATATCTTTAGCAGCAGGTATGGTAGTTGGGATCCAATACCTCAAGCTTATATATAATGAAAGTCTAGAGTTAAATAAATAGCACAATGCTAAGATTTTCCAGAATATTTCCCTGAGGAACTTTTTTTTGTTTTTGTCTCAAAGACGATGAGTTAATATTGGTGTCAGCAAACTTAAGGTCCATTTTGTGCTCTTGCCAGTCAGGTTCCTATACTTTGCCATGAGAACACAGTGAACCTACAGTATGAAGCTTTGTGAGTTAATATAATATGTCAGTGTGTGATGTATCACACAATTCCCTCCACTGTTCCCAATATGTGATACGATTCATGAATGACTCACCCACAACCAAATCTCACCAGATGTTAGAGACCTAAGATTTATTCAACAGTTGCCTTTTTTTCGTTAATAATCCCTTTGAATGCAAAATAAATAACAACTAAAATAAAAGAACAGTCGGGGAAAACAGAATGAGAAGTACCCTGGAATGCGGTCAGTAGGAGTCCATCCTTGAAACAAATGTGCGTAAAATGTTCCTTTTTCCACAAATAATCCATATGCAAATTTAGTGTGGAATTCAATATGCACTTCCAATCCCAGTAATTGTTTTCTATTCTGTCGCTACTAAGCTGTCTCAGCTTTTTTCAATTAGATTCTGTTTATTTAAAAAAACACTGTCTGAAGAAAGGATTAGCTCCCTATCTTGCTGAGGAATAAAATATATGCAGTCGGAGTGTTATTATGCTCTAGAGTATGTATTTGCACTTGTCACTTTTACTGTGAAGTGCACAGATGAAAAAATGCAAAGGAAATGCATTAATTTATATCAAACATGTTAGCGTTCAAGTTCAACTAGAAAATAAGAGAGAGAATGTAATCTATATTTGGCTTAACAAGGACTTGGCTTTGTTCTTGTGAAGTTACATATAAGTTTAAGCATAAGTGTCAATTGAGTAAATTGACTTTTGACATGCCATCAGACATGTCAAAAGTTGAAGATGTCTCAATCCTGAGCTATAGCCAGGTGAAGCTTGGGGCAACACTCCGCGGCCAGCGCAACAGCACTGATCCATTTATGTAAATAGCTTAAAGTGATGTACCTAATAATACCTTCTCTTTAAATTACTGGCTAACTTACAGCCACCTAAGGGGCTGTTTAGGGGCTCATTTTTTTGCACCACGGACTATAGTTTTATTGGTACCTTATTGGTGTAGATGGAATTTTTTGATTACTTTTTATAATATTTTTTCTGACATATTATGTGACATAAAATGAGCAATCCTTTTATTGGGGAGGAGCTTTTTAATACTTAAAAAATTATTTTTAAAGACTCTAGATGCAGATCACCGATTTGACAGGACAGAGGAAAGAATGAGACCTCTGGCTTGTCACACTGCAGAGTTTCTGCTCAGTCAGTGACAGGAGCTGCTCCTGACATTGACTTACTTAAGTGCCATGATTGCTATAGATTGCAGCATCTAATGGGGTTAACAGCGGACAGCAGAGATCAGGCTGAGTGCAGACGGAAAAAGTGTGGCACTGCTCACATTGAAGCAATTTTGCACACATTTAAGTCCACTCCATGATGCCAATGTATATATACATTTCAACTGTAAGGGGCAAAACCAATTATAACATATATATCCAATGGGTGTCAAAGAGAAGGTAGACAATTTTACAGTATACTTTCTGTATGATTATGACATAACAAGGACATCTCTGAAATTAAAGGGGGTTTTCTAGCCCAAGAACATTTTTTGAAATTGGCCAAGCATAACCTAAAAATCAAAGCAAAATTATCTTCCCTGATCTCCCTTTCCTGATCTCTGCCACTTTGTCACAGGAACCAAAAACAGTGATGAGCAGTGGGGACCAAGACCATCAGAACGGTAGCTGCGTGGGAGCAGGGCAGGTGAGTATAACCCCTTTTTTTTCTAGGGCCTGACAACCCTTTCAAACCATACATTTTCTATCTGAATGTACCAGTGAATATTCCGGATGGAATCCAGTAGACATTTTCAGGTAATTCTTGACAATTTCAGGAATTTGGTACACAAAGTATATTGGTAAACTGTATAACTTTTCATTTAACAGTAACTTTAACCTACAGAAAATGGAATAACCCCAACAACCTCAATTTTGGGCATGACCTTTTGCTTTCTTTTCACCTCTTTGTACATTTGCCTTTATTCCCCTTTCCCCGCAATTATTATTTTTGGAAGGAATCTGACTCATTACAAGTTGGACAGTCCATGTATCAGCTTCAGGATGGTACTATAATCAGACTTTTGTCATGTAACAGCTTTCATAATGACTGAAAGAGACCTAGCCAGGTAATTTAATGAAAAAAAAACTATGAAATTTTAGGTAAAATGCACTATGAACTTTTATTTGCTCAGGCTATACCAACCTTTATTGGCAATGGCCATTACTAATTTTTGCATAGAATTTAAGAGCAAGTTTTTGATTAAATTGGATAAATGAAATAGTTAAAAATTTGGCACAACACATCTGTTAATAGACGGCGAAGATGTCATTTTCTGACTTTAGAACAGTTCAAAATAATGTTTAGCGTTTATACCTGAACCACTAGTCCTAAAAAATGTTAGGCTTTTTCCTTCCTGTTGAGTTCAAATTAGTTCAAATATAACTGTTCTGCTCATATTACATAGAACTCACTTGGAAGATGAGTGACAGTTCGATAGGAGCTGTCGTAATACTATAAGTTAAGTAAGCAGCAACAGTACTCACTTGCATACAGTTGTAATTCTGTGTAAAAACATGTGATCTCCATTAGACTCATTACATCACTTCTAGAACCAATTGAGTCTTCCAAAGGGGCTTGTGCCATACTAATAAGCATTAAATTTTTCGCTGTTTTGCAATTACAATGTATGAAGGTTAGGAGACATTTGTTTCTGCTTTGACATAAGCTTTTAATTTAGCTTTTTTTTTTTTTTTTTTTTTTTTACAGTCAAAAAGCCTAATTAAATCCATTGTAATTTACATTTTTAAACATGAAGTCTAAATGCAGGGACACATACTTTAATGGGCATTGTATATATTAAATAAACAAAGTTACAAAGCCTTCAAAGCAGGAGCCCTGTTGTGCCTTTCTGTTGCACAAACTTTTATTAGCCACACTTTTTTCCTGAAAGATTATCGGAGAAGTCACCAAGCCCTGCCCTGCCAAATAAGTATCTATTTAAATACAGCCTGTAAATGCCATTGTAGGTCCACAGAGAATCATGGCAAAATTCCATTAATTTCTGAATGGGGTAGTCAGATTGCAGAAGAGGATTTGGTACGGCTACCACATTGACTGTTTCATAGTAAGTCACATATAATTGGTTGGCTCAATCAAAGTTGCAACTTTTTTTTTTCTTTCCTTGGGGTCATTAAACTTGTCAAAACCAATTTGTCTACACAACTACTGACCCTCATTGCTTCTGACAGCAGCACAAGTATTACTCTAAACAAGGCACTATCTTACAAGGAAGCTAATGAGTGTTCACAGTTTACAGTGTTCTGACCCCACAGAGATGGGACCTTCTCCAGATTACAGGCTAAAATACAGTTTACACAAGCCTAACTGCATGCATAAGACATTGAAAAAAATGTCAGCTTCATGTCAGTTCTATATCTTAAAGGCAAGTGCTGAGCTTCGGCACAGAAGCTCAACCACACCTTTAGGCTATGTTCAAACACAGGAAAATAAAAGCAAACTAGGACAGTAAAATAGGTATAAATAGCTGTTGTATTTTCAATCTAAGGCTATGTTCACACAATGACATCCTTTGGCTGTTTTATGGTCTTCTTTTGTGGCCGTCTGTCACCTGAAGGCGAAAATACTAGTCTCAGCAGTGCCGGCCTGTTCAGCCAATCACTGGCTTTGGAACTGCCCATCTAAGACTGAGGCTGAGCAGGCTGTCACTGCTGAAATGGGTCTGTCTCAAAAAAGGAGGTGGGCTTGTTCTGCTGGGGACCCGAAGATTGCATAGAAGGACACCGGAAGATCTTGGAAAAGCAAGTATTGCCTGTTTGTTATGTTCTCAGCCCCAGTAGCAACTTTTTTAAGGCTATGCTTCCACAACGTACTAAAGATCGTAAAGAACGACCGTTTTTCTTAAACAACATCTGGAAATAAGGTTCATGCACATTATTTCTGCCCGTTGTTTAAGTACACTGGCCGTTCTTTTCCATCTTTAGTATGTCATGGGGACATAGCTTTAGGGTATATGCACACAGAGAAATTCTCATGGAAAACTCTGTGCTGAATCCGACACTGCTTGATCTTCTGCGTTCCCACTTGAAGTTCCGCCCATAAAATAGGCTCCATTATATGCTCATGCAGATTCCGTCATCCAACAATTACATTACATGACGGAGTTCTCCGCGAGATTTACTGCGTGTGTATATAACCTTAGGCCATGTTCACACGGCATATGACACCGGCCGGGTCACAGAACAGCTGGTGTTAGTGAAGATCATCCCGGCCTGTACTGCAGTACTGGCCGGATGATCTTCATTTGTGTTGATTTGGGATGCGGACGCATCCGTGTGAGCCCTCAACGACGGCCGTGATTAATACACAACTTACTTTGTGTGAACATGGCCTTACAGTGGAAATCACCAGTGGCCTGACGTATAGAGCCACTTAATATGGTGGTTTTGGTGGTTTTCCTACAGGAGCCACCCCTTGGCTAGGTCCTTCTCAGAGGGATATCTGGCTCGTCCTGTGTTTTGAGACTCTTAAATGAGGCCCCACTGGCTCTTCTCTTTTGCATATTCATGTTTCCCAGGGGGCAATGCACCTAGGATTTCACTGCATTGAGTGCTTTAACTAGCAGCAGTGTTATCTTTGGCTGGTGTCCCTGAGATAAGTGATCTGTTTCTCGTATAGCTTTACTAGGCATTGCTCCCACTTAGCTAGAATCCTGCTCCACACTGATGAGAAGCAATACCCGAAACAGCTGTCTGTGGATGAAACCTGGCCTTGGTCTTTCCTTTTTTATTATATTGACTTATAGGGCCACTTAATATGGTGGTTTTGGTGGTTTCCCTACAGGAGCCACCCCTTGGGTAGGTCCTTCCCGGAGGGATATCTGGCTAGTCCTGTGTTTTGACACTTACTGTAAATTAGGCTCTGCAGGCTCTATTTTTTACAGCAGCTCAAAAGTGTGTTTTGACACCTTTCTATGATAGCTAGCATTGACTTTTTAACAATTTTGCTCTGGCGCACTCCTATAGCCATTACAAGTTGGCTGCTGCAAAGTTGCACAAATCTTTACACTTGACCATGCACAAATCTGTATATGTAGTTATAAATCATGTACAGCTTTGTTTGAAAATGTGAGTGCATCCACTGTACCACATGTTGGATTATTGTTGGTAAAAAATCCAGACTGATTTAAAAGCGCAGAAAAAAAATGCAGTATTGCAGAAAACATGCTTCCATCAGCAAAATAATATAATAATATTCTATGTAAGGTAAAATGTAAAAAAAAAAGACAAGAAAAGAAAATTGAAAGAGTCCCTTTCACAAAAAAAACCCCTTTGGACATGTCACAGAGACATGTTAAAAGTTTTTATTGGTCATTATCTGTGTTCAGACCCTGACCAATCAGAGGGATGAGCAGGGAGAGGACCATTTTGCCATGTGGCCTTATCCCAGCTCTACGTGTCTACGTGAAGAGAAGTGCTCCATAGATTTTTATTATGCGTCCATCTTATCACACAACACAGAGTTGAGAGAGGGCTGCACTGGGTGCAAATTCTTCTGGTTCGTTCTCCTGATTGGCTGTGTCTCTGCGATAGTTTTATTTTCATGACAATGCCTCTTTAACCTCTTCACACCTTATGACATCAGGCTACGTCATATTGCCGTTAAGGGGGTGCAGAGAGGGCTCAAAACGCAAGCCCCCTCTGTACCATGATGTTTCTGGCTGCTCTCAGTGGCTATTAGCTGATATGAGCATTTATCCCCTTCGCTCCTGGGTCAATTATCATTTTTACATTTTTGTTTTTTCCTCCTTGTGTTTAAAAGGCCACAGCACTTCCATTTTTTTTTACCTACAGACCCACATAAGCCACTAATTGTACTTTGCAATTGCAGACTTAATTTTTGCATAAAATATGCTACGAAACCAGAAAAAAATATATGCATGGTGAAATTGAAAATAAAACGCAATATTTCTTATTTGGGGTGGTTTTGTGTTTACACCATGCGCCCTATGGTAAAACTGTCTTGTTATCTATATTCCTCAAGTCAATATGATTACAACGATATGCAACTTGCTTAACTTTTATTTGACAGCTTTTAAAAAATTTAAAAAACTTTAAAAAAAAACAACAACAACTTAATGTTCCTTAACCCCTTAAGGACAGAGCCTGAAATGGCCTTAATGACAGAGACAAATTTTATGAATATGACCAGTGTCACTTTATTCATTAATAACTTCGGGATGCTTTTACCTATCCGGCTGATTCTGAGATTGTTTTCTCGTGACATATTGTACTTTACATTTCTGGTAAATTGGAGTCGATACTCATAACGAATCTTTATGAAAAAAAACCAAATAATGTGAAAAAATGTGAAAAACTGCATTTTTCCAACTTTGAAACTTCTTTGCGTATACAGAAAGTGGTTATACCACATAAATTATATATTAAATAGCATTAGCAACATGTCTACTTTATGTTGGCGGCATTTATTAAACGATCTTTAATTTTTTTTAGACAATAGGAAGCTTAAAACATTAGCAGCAAATTTCCAAATTTTCAGTAAAATTTCAAAATCAGATATTTTTAGGGACCTGTTCAGGTTTAAAGTGTATTTGAGGGGCCTGTATGTTAGAAAGCCCCACAAAGCACCCCATTTCAGAAACTGCACCCCCCACACTCTGCAAAAGCATATCCATAAAGTGTTTTAACCCTTTAGGGGAGTCACAGAAATAAAAGCTAAGTGTGTAAGAAATTTGAAAATTTTAATTTTCTGTGCAGAGATTTTATTGTAATCCAATATTTTTCATAATTATAAACCTATTACCAGAGAAATGCACCCCAATAATTATTGCCCCGTTTCTGCAGTTTATAGAAATACCCCATATGTGGCCCTATTGCGCTATTTGACGCAACCACAAGCCTCAGATACAAAGGAGCGCCTAGTGAATTTCAACGCCTCCGTTATATTTGGTCATTTCTGACTGTACCACTTCAGGTTGGCAGAGGCTCTGGGGTGCCAAAACCTAAAAAACACCCCTAAAGGGACACCATTTAGAAAACTACACCCCTCAAGGAATGTAACAAGGGGTGCGGTGAGCATCTGGACCCCACAGGTGCTTCACAGATTTTCCCAACAATATGGCGTGAAAAAAGAAAAATGTATTTTTTACACTAAAACGTTGTTCTAGCCTTCAATTTTTCATTTTCTTAAAGGGATAAGAGGAAAAAAAAGACACAAAATGTGTAGCGCAGTTTCTCCCGAGTACGGAAATACCCCACATGTGGCGATAAAGTGCCAAGGGGGCGCAGGACGAGCCTCCAAAGGGAAGGAGCGCCAATTGGCTTTTGGAAGCTGAATTTCACTGGAAAGGATTTCAAGGGCCATGTCGCATTTACAGAGCCCTCGTGCTGCCAAGACACTGGAAACCCCCCACAAGTGACCCCATTCTGGAAACTACACCCCTCAAGGAATCTAACAAGGGGCACAGTGAGCATATGGACCCCACTGGTGACGGGCACAAATGTGGAACAATGTGACGTAAAAGTAAAAAATTTCATTTTTTCACTTTCATGGCACAAATGTGCCCGTCATCAAGGGGTCCATATCCTCACTGCACCCCTTGTTAGATTCCTTGAGGGGTGCAGTTTCCAGAATGGGGTCACTTGTGGGGGGTTTCCAGTGTTTTGGCAGCACGAGGGCTCTGTAAATGCGACATGGCGTTCATCATCCATTCTAGCCAAATCCAACCTCCAAAATCCAAATGGCGCTCCTTCCCTTTGGAGGCTTGCCCTGCGCCCACATGGCGCTTTATGTCCACATGTGGGGTATTTACGGACTCGGGGGAAATTGCTCTACACATATTGTGTGTTTTTTTCTCTTTTAACCCCTTGTGAAAATGATAAATTCAAGGCTAAACCAACATTATAGTGTAAAAAATGTAATATTTCATTTTCACGCCACATTGTTCCACATTTGTGCCCGTCACCAGTGGGGTCCATATGCTCACTACACCCCTTGTTACATTCCTTGAGGGGTGTAGTTTCCATAATGGGGTCACTTGTGGGGGGGTTCAACTGTCTTGGCAACACAGAGGCCTTTTGAATGCAACATGGCCCCTCGAAATCCATTCCATCCAAATCCAGCCTTCAAAAACGAAATGGCGCTCCTTCCCTTCGGAGGCTTACCCTGCACCCGAATGGCGCTTTATGTACACAAGTGGGGTATTTCCGTACTCAGGGGAAATTGCTCTACACATTTAGTGGTTTTTTTTATCTTTTAGCCCCTTGTGAAAATGAAAAAATCATGACAAGATTAATGATTTAGAGTAAAAATTTTACAAAAATTACACTAAATGTTGGTCTAGCCTTGATTTTTTCCATTTCCACAAGGGGTTAAAAAAGAAAATTAACACAAAACGTGTAGGGTAGTTTCCCCTGATTACGAAAATACCCCATATGTGGGCATAATGTGCCATATGGGCACAGGGCAAGCCACCAAAGGGATAGAGCGCCATTTAGAGGCTGGAATGGAGGATGGAGGCCATGTCGCAATTACAAAGCTCCTGTGCTGCCAGGTCAGTAGAAACCCCCGACAAGTGACCCCATTCTGGAAACTACACCCCATAAGGAATCTAACAAGGGGTGCAGTGAGCATATGGACCCCACTGGTGACAGGCACTTACGTAGAACATGTGCCGAGAAAATAAAAAATACCATTTTTTTCATTTTCACGTCCCAAATGTGGCCGTCACCAGGGGGCCATATCCCCGCTGCCCCCCTTGTTAGATTCCTTATGGGGTGTAGTTTCCAGAATGGGGTCACTTGTGGGGGGTTTCTACTGTCCTGGCCGCACAGAGGCTTTGTAATTGCATCATGGCACTTCTAATGGGAATGGCGGCCATACCTATTTAGCTGGGAAAAGGGACAATTCTAATTTATTTGGGGGTATTAGGCCAATTATTAGTTTATAAGGTTGGAAATGACAGGTGTCCATCAAACTCAACCTGTGTTGATCCAGAGGAAGGCAAAAAACCCTCGTGAGGCAGACGACAGTAGCCTCATCACAGGGAAAAATTCCTTCCCGACTCCATAATGGCGATCAGAATAATCCCCGGACCAACGTGACCCCTGAAATAGGAATAAGGGACAGAATTTAGATAATGTAGAACCCCAGTGACGTGTGGTGCGCCTTGGAGCGATCCAGTATGCAGAGGCCGGGGGGATCAGGACAGGTGTCACACTGGAAAATGGTGTTCTTCCTGATCCCCCTGTTACGCCACACTCTGCACTTCTTCTGGGGTCTCCCGTTCTCCAGTGTGGGGGACGTCACCTGGAAAATGTTGTCCTGGTGCGATACGGGGTCCTTCATATCCAGAAGCGCTGGGTCCGCTCCATGGCTGCTAAATATTAGGGCCCTATTACTACTTCTGATATGTTCGGATCGTGCCGCAAGCTACAGGGCAGCGAGGGACTGGAAGAGGGGGTGCTGGTATAAAAGTTATCCCCGTACAGGTGGTAACCTTTATCCAGCAGTGGGAAGATCAGTTCCCGGACGATCTTCCCACTTGTTCCGAGGATGGGAGGGGAGGGGGCATCTGGGGCTGGATTGGGGTGTTCCTTCCTACATACACTCTAAGGGTACGTGCACACTGCGGAATCGCGACAGATAACCCTTCGTGCATTCCACAGTTGGCACCCGCCGGCGGACTGATGCAGGCGCACGTCTCCACACGTGTCATAGACTCCATTCTATGCACAGGCGGATTCCGCTCTCCGTCCAACGTGTTCATTCTTTGGATGGACGACGGAATCCGCCCGTGCATAACATGGAGTCTATGACACGGGCGGAGACGCGCCCCTGCATCAGTCCGCCGGCGGGTGCCAGCTGCGGAATGCACAAAGGGTTATCCTTCGCCATTCCGCAGTGTGCATGTACCCTAAATCTGTAAGTGTACCCTGAGGTACTGTCACACAGTTTGTAGAATTTCACACCATACCGTGATCTCTTATTGGGACGGTACTGGCGGAAAAGACGTGTCTGGGGGGCAACGTACGCTACGCTACCCCCAGACACGTCACTGGATGATGAGGATGAATGGAGGAAAGAAGGACCCCCCATTCATCCTCACTGGCTGTTTCGGTGTCGGAGGCAATAATAACGTATGCGTCCGATACCGAAAACACCCTGGGGGCCATCTTTATATGGGGACTAGTATATGGGGTATGTAGTGGTGTAGTGTCAAACTTTATTCAATGTAGTGTGGTGTAATGTAGTGTTTTTTACGTGTTTTTTTTACAGTAAGTATAAAAAAAACCTACGCCAACAAAGGAGTTGCGGATAAATGCCGCACTTATGTGCGGCACTTATAAGCAGACCGTGGCAGTAGAATATAGAAAAAAAACACCCTACGCCAAAAAGGAGGAGTTGCTGATTAGCAGCGCACTTTCGTGCGATGCTGATCAACACTCAGCGGCGATAGGGTGCGGAAAATAGAAAAAAAAAAAATTTGGGGAAAAAAAAAAAAAAAAATTTATATTCTGAATATCCCTGTAGCTGCTGATAAGTGTATTACACTTATCAGCCGCTAGGGGGCAGCAGAGCGCAAAATCCGGAAAATGACGAGGCTGGAGCCGAAAATAGCCGAAAGAAGACGACGAGGACCGCCGGAAAGACCCGAAGACCGAACGGAATGACGGAGGACGCCGCGAACCCGGAAGCCGCCGATCAGGAGCCCGGGACAGGTGAGTAATGTACAAATACCTGCTCTGGACCCCTCCGCTACCTAGCTGAGGGGTCCAGGGCAGGTATTTACTATTTTGTGGGACTCTGATCGCCGTGCCACCGGCCCGATCGCCGTGAACGGCCGGCCGGCCGTTCACGGCGATCGGGCCGATGGCACGGCGATCAACATTACTTTTTACAGTAATGGCGGTCGGTGCCGTCCTCGGACAGCACCGACCGCCATTTTTTTCCGGGTCATCGGGTCACCGATGACCCGGAAAGGTTCCGATCGCCGCTATTGGCTGATCTGAATTGATCAGCCTATAGCAGCGATCGTAAGCACGGGGGGTGTTAACCACCCCCCGTGCCGAGAAGCTATGATGGCCTGCTATGATTTATAGCAGGCCATCTTCCCCGACCGCTGTGTGTGAACACGCAGCGATCGGGGAAACATCGGGCGTAAATTTACGCCCTGATGCGCTAAGTACCAGGGCGCCAGGGCGTAAGTTTACGCCCGATGTCGTTAAGGGGTTAAAATTGCTCTATTCCCATCCTTATAATGCTTTTATCCCTTGCTCTACGGAGCTGTATGAGGTGTTATTTTTTGCGCCATGATGTGTACTTTCTATCGGTAACTTAATTGCATATGTGTGACTTTTTGATCGCTTTTTATCACAATTTTTCTGGATTTGATGTGAAAATGCACAATTTTGCACAATGCACAATTTTGCACTTTGGAATTTTTACGCCGTTTACTGTGCAAGATCAGAAATGTAGTAATTTAATAGTTTGGCGATTTTGCATGCGGCAATACCAATTTTTTTATTGATTTATTTTTATTTATAAAATGGGAAAAGGGGGCTGATTCTTTATTTTATTAGGGGAGGGGATTTTTTATTTATAAAACACTTTTTTTTCCGCTTACAGTAATTAGAACTGGGGGACTTCTATATACACAGCACTGATCTCCCATTGAGATCAATGCTGTGTATATAATAGAGCACTGATCCATCAGATCAGTGCTCTATTATTCTGGTCTGCAGCAGACCAGACGGATGGATTGCCAAGCCAGGATCAGCGTCATTCCAACACTGAGCCCCAACTCGGCCAGTATACCGGATCTCCCCCCTATTGCATCGCAGGGGGGAGATCCATCCACTAGACACCAGTAGAGAAGCTGCAAAGGACCTCAACATGCAGCTGTCATGTTTGACAGCTGCATTAAACTGTAGCTAATAGCGGCAGCATCGGGCTGCAGAAAGCAGCCAGGATCGCGGCGGTTCAGAGCGAGGTCGCCAGTACGTCCTGCGGAGGAAAGGGGTTAAATGGCTTGCAGAGGTCTTCTCTGGTGGTCTTTTGGCGGGATCGGCTTTCTGTGATTTTAAGGACCACCAGCTGCTCCCATTTAGGCAGCACCACCAGCTGCTCCCAGCTCGCTGTCTGTGCATGTAATAGCACAAGTAGTGAGCAGTGAACGAGCTCTGAACTGACAGGCCAACGCTTGCTTCCTCTTTATTATCATGCCGTGTAATACGGCCTTTAGCTGAGTGGTTCTCTCAGCTTTATCTACACACCCACACCCAGCCAAACTTTTGCCATGTTTCTGTGATATGTCAAAAAAATTTTTTTTTAAATGACAGGGATGTTTTAAATAAAATAAATTGTGTAAAGTAATAAAGGGAATCTGGCAGCACCCAGGCACTACCTGAGGTGCTGACAGTGTGCTGTAGTTGGCAGTCCCCTAGTGAACGTGGTTCCTTTTGGTAATTTGTCTGTGGGATGGATTATGCACAATCTTGCCTCTCCTACTGTAATGAAGAGTCAAAAAGAAGTTGTCACTTAGTTTTTGTGCTGCACTCTGGCACGCCTAACCACTCCTTCCTGCTCCCTTTCCTTCATGAATAATGCCCGGCCAGTGTCAACCAGTGTCTCTGATTGCAGACAAGTCCTCTGTGGGCAGTTTATGTCTAAAAGAAACACTCACATATAGCTGAATCTCTTAGTCCAAATGTGTAAGTCCTGCGGTCTAGGGGTAAATCACCTGTCTACAGACTACCAGTAGTTCTTTATTTGGTTCAAATCCCCTGATGGAAATGAAATACAGATCTTAATTTTTTTCTGAAGTGCAAAGAATTTACAATCAGATCCAAATTAGTTTTAAAATGTGTTATTTTTTAACACAATGATGTAAAAAATAAAAGTTATTTTTTTTTCTCATTATTAAAAAAACTAAACTAATTTGGACCTGATTGGGAAATGTTTGTGCAATGATACAATAATGGAAAAAAATAGAGTAATTATATTTCATTTCCATCAGGGGATTACCCATAGACCACAGCTCTAACACAGGTTAGGAGATTCAACTATATCTAATTGAAGATCAGTCCTCTATTGGCAGATACTGAGGGACAGAGTGTGGCAAAAATGCTGAGCCACAACAACTCTTTGACTCTTCATTTCAGTAAGAAACCTGAGATTGTGCGAAAATGCACTGCATGAACAAATTACCAAAAGGCAACATGCTCACTAGGGGACTGCCAACTACCATACACTGTCAGTACCTCAGGAAGGGTTAGGGTGCTGACAGATTTCCTTCAAATTGTTCATATCTAACATCTAATAACAAGCTAAGTATCGTAGAAGGAATTAAAAGTTTTAGTGTAGCAATTTCTAAGGTTATAGCCAATAAAACTGCTAAAGACCAAAGAGATAGAATTGTACTCCATCCCAAAAAGAGTGTAACACAGGTTGGTTACAAGTAAGCCTGCTCTTGATATATTGGGATGCAAGAATATACTTTGGTCGACCAGAGAAAATATTTCTGAGGGCCCACGCTATTTGAGGTACATTAAAAGTAATCATTGCATACCCAGATATTAATTGCATATCTGATGGTGGTCTGAAGCAAGAAGGTGAAAGAGACACATAATACCTTTTATATATTAATTTGTGTTTCCAGAACATAGAATCATTCTTTTATTTTCCAGTGAAAAGTATCAGAGACAGTCAGCTTCAAGCAGCGTCAGGGATGAATGGAGCAGCAGTGTACATGCTTAGCCACCTCTCAATTCACTGTAGATGGGACTTCTAAACATAGCCAAATTCAGAGCTGGTACCTGTGGAGCCTCATTTAAGAGTTTCGAAACATAGGACTAGCCAAATATCCCTCCTGGAAGGGGAAGAGCCCTGTGTTCTGTTTCTCATAAAATTCAGAGCTTGGCAATTTTACAAAGTCCCACGGAGAATGAATGGAGCTGGGCTCAAGCATACACACTGCTGCTCCAATCACTTAGTGAACAGTTGATCAATTTTCTCATGATTGGTGGGGTTCTCATTAGGACGATCCCTATCAATCAGCTAGTTGATCACTGATTTATTCTAAGCTTATGTCCATTTGTGGCAATATTATGTAATAAATGTAGCAGATGTAATATTTGGCTGAAACAAAAATTATAGAAGACAATGCTGTCATATATCCAAGCCAGGAGCAGATACTAAAGTTATTAGTAAAATCTAAAGGCTCTCTATATATGAACGGTTTAAAGAAAAAATTCCACTGTCGCCTACAACAGCTAGTCACAGTTCAGCTTTGTCTGTTTACAGTGGGTTCCATTTATATCACTGAGCAGTCATCTATGACTGGGGTACAACAAATGTATATAATATATATGTATACAGTATATAAATATATACATACAAATAAATTATCACACAGTAAAAGAGAGAGAAAAAAATAACAATATACAACTCAAATCACAGCTTGGATGGCCCTGCCTGTTAACCACAAATGTAAAATCAGGTCACATGAAAGTAGGTTATGGTGCGTTTACACAGACAGATTTATCTGACAGATTTTGGAAGCCAAAGCTAGGAGTGGATTTGAAAAGAGGAGCAATCTCAGTCTTTCCTTTATGACCTGTTCTCTGTTTATAGTCTGTTCCTGGCTTTGGCTTCAAAGATCTGACAGATAAATCTCTCTGTGTAAACGCACCATTAGTTACTCAGGTCAATGCAAAAAATACCAAAGGCCAATCAAAAGGTTAATAACAATGTAAGGACTTTCAAGTACTTATAAATACACCATTCCCAATCAAGAAGGAAGAACTTCTAAAAGGTTGGCATGGTTCCTAATTACCTCTTGCAAGTAAGCAGCATGGTAAGAATTACAAATAAGGTCCACTAAATACATACAAAAAACTTCTTTGTGTTTAAAAATAACATGAAGAATTAATTTAAAATGAGCTATGTGTGTATAAATATACAGAAGTACAGAAAACTAAGGGGGACTTTATCCATTTGAAATCATAATATCCAGAACAAATGACTAATTATTTAGAATGATGACAAAATACAAAAAAAGTTACACAGAAGTATAGGCCTCTAAATGAAACATGCGTTCTTGGTATTACTTTTATTGTAACTTACACCATTTTTAGGGGACTTTAAAAAAAAAATCTACATCTTCATATAAATTTCTTTAAAGTGTCACTGTCGTTAATTTTTTTTTTGTTGCAGAAATCAATAGTCCAGTCTTTTTAAATGCAGAAAATGGCATATTTGCCTAATAAACCCAATTACAAAGTTTCTTAAAATCGCCTGGACTATTGATTTCTGCAAAAAATTTAACGACAGTGACACTTTAACCCTTTAACCCCTTAAGGACCGGGCCTGAAATGGCCTTAAGGACCGGAGCAAATTTTATGAATTTGACCAGTGTCACTTTATTCATTAATAACTTCGGGATGCTTTTACCTATCCGGCTGATTCTGAGATTGTTTTCTCGTGACATATTGTACTTCACATTTCTTGTAAATTGGAGTCGATACTTATAACGAATCTTTATGAAAAAACCCAAAATAGCGTGAAAAATTGTGAAAAAATGCATTTTTCCAACTTTAAAACTTTTCTGCTTATACAGAAAATGGTTATACCACATAAATTATATATTAAATAGCATTAGCAACATGTCTACTTTATGTTGGCGGCATTTATTAAACTATATTTCATTTTTTTTAGACAATAGAAAGCTTAAAACATTAGCAGCAAATTTCCAAATTTTCAGTAAAATTTCAAAATCAGATATTTTTAGGGAACTGTTCAGGTTTAAAGTGTATTTGAGGGGACTGTGTGTTAGAAAGCCCCACAAAGCACCCCATTTCAGAAACTGCACCCCCTAAACTCTGCAAAAGCACATCCAGAAAGTTTTTTAACCCTTTAGGGGAGTCACAGAAATAAAAGCTAAGTGTGTAAGAAATTTGAAAATTTTAATTTTCTGTGCAGAGGTTTTATTGTAATCCAATATTTTTCATAATTATAAACCTATTACCAGAGAAATGCACCCCAATATTGATTGCCCCGTTTCTGCAGTTTATAGAAATACCCCATATGTGGCCCTATTGCGCTATTTGACGCAACCACAAGCCTCAGATATAAGGGAGCGCCTAGTGAATTTCAATGGCTCCGTTATTTTTGGTCATTTTTGACTGTACCACTTCAGGTTGGCAGAGGCTCTGGGGTGCCAAAACCTAAAAAACACCCCTAAAGGGACACCATTTAGAAACTACACCCCTCAAGGAATGTAACAAGGGGTGCGGTGAGCATCTGGACCCCACAGGTGCTTCACAGATTTTCCAAACAATATGGCTTGAAAAAAGACTAAAGTATTTTTTACACTAAAATGTTGTTCTAGCCTTCAATTTTTCATTTTCACAAAGGGATAAAAGGAAAAAAAAAACACAAAACATGTAGCGCAGTTTCTCCCGAGTACGGAAATACCCCACATGTGGACATAAAGTGCCAAGCGGGCGCAGGACGAGCCTCCAAAGGGAAGGAGCGCCAATTGGCTTTTGGAAGCTGGATTTCACTGGAATGGATTTCAAGGGCCATGTCGCATTTACAGAGCCCTCGTGCTGCCAAGACACTGGAAACCCCTCACAAGTGACCCCATTCTGGAAACTACACCCCTCAAGGAATCTAACAAGGGGTGCAGTGAGCATATGGACCCCACTGGTGACGGGCACAAATGTGGAAAAATGTGACGTGAAAGTGAAAATTTTCATTTTTTCACTTTCATGGCACAAATGTGCCCGTCATCCAGGGGTCAATATCCTCACTGCACCCCTTGTTAGATTCCTTGAGGGGTGTAGTTTCCAGAATGGGGTCACTTGTGGGGGGTTTACAGTGTTTTGGCAGCACAAGGGCTCTGTAAATGCGACATGGCGTTCATCATCCATTCTAGCCAAATCCAACCTCTAAAATCCAAATGGCGCTCCTTCCCTTCAGAGGCTTGCCCTGCACCCACATGGCGCTTTATGTCCACATGTGGGGTATTAACAGACTCGGGGGGAAATTGCTCTACACATTTTGTGTTTTTTTTTCTCTTTTAACCCCTTGTGAAAATGATAAATTCAAGGCTAGACCAACATTATAGTGTAAAAAATTTAATATTTCATTTTCACGCCACATTGTTCCACATTTGTGCCCGTCACCAGTGGGGTCCATATGCTGACTACACCCCTTGTTACATTCCTTGAGGGGTGTAGTTTCCATAATAGGGTCACTTGTGGGGGGTTTAACTGTCTTGGCAACACAGGGGCCTTTTGAATGCAACATGGCCCCTCGAAATCCATTCCATCCAAATCCAGCCTTCAAAAACCAAATGGCGCACCTTCCCTTTGGAGGCTTACCCTGCACCCACATGGCGCTTTATGTCCACATGTGGGGTATTTCCGTACTCAGTGGAAATTGCTCTACACATTGTGTTTTTTTTTATCTTTTAACCCCTTGTGAAAATGAAAAAATCAAGACAAGATCAATGATTTAGAGTAAAAATAAAAATAAAAATTACACTAAATGTTGGTCTACCCTTGATTTTTTTCCATTTCCACAAGGGGTTAAAAAAGAAAATGAACACAAAACGTGTAGGGTAGTTTCCCCTGAGTACGAAAATACCCCACATGTGGACATAATTTGCCATATGGGCACAGGGCAAGCCACCAAAGGGACAGAGCGCCATTTAGAGGCTGGAATGGGGGATGGAGGCCATGTCGCAATTACAAAGCTCCTGTGCTGCCAGAACAGTAGAAACCCCCCACAAGTGACCCAATTCTGGAAACTACACCCCATAAGGAATCTAACAAGGGGTGCAGTGAGCATATGGACCCCACTAGTGATGGGCACATGTGTAGAACATGTGCCGTGAAAATAAAAAATACAATTTTTTTCATTTTGACGTCCCAAATGTGGCCGTCACCAGGGGGCCATATACCCGCTGCCCCACTTGTTAGATTCCTTATGGGGTGTAGTTTCCAGAATGGGGTCACTTGTGGGGGGTTTCTACTGTCCTGGCCGCACAGAGGCTTTGTAATTGCATCATGGCATTCTCTAATGGGAATGGCGGCCATACCTATTTAGCTGGGGAAAAGGGACAATTCTAATTTATTTGGGGGTATTAGGCCAATTATTAGTTTATAAGGTTGAAAATGACAGGTGTCCATCAAATTCAACCTGTGTTGATCCAGAGGAAGGCAAAAACCCCTCGTGAGGCAGACGACAGTAGCCTCAACACAGGGGAAAAATTCCTTCCCGACTCCATAATGGCGATCAGAATAATCCCTGGATCAACGTGACCCCTGAAATAGGAATAAGGGACAGAATTTAGACAATCTAGAACTCCAATGACGTGTGGTGCGCCTTGAAGCGATCTAGTATGCAGAGGACGGGGGGATCAGGACAGGTGTCACACTGGAAAATGGTGTCCTTCCTGATCCCCCTGTTACCCTACACTCTGCACTTCTTCTGGGGTCTCCCTTTCTCCAGTGTGGGGGACGTCACCTGGAAAATGTTGTCCTGGTGCGATACGGGGTCCTTCATATCCAGAAGTGCTGGGTCCGCTCCATGGCTGCTAAATATTAGGGCGCTATTACTACTTCTGATATGTTCGGATCGTGCCGCAAGCTACAGTATCTCGGGCAGCGAGGGACCGGAAGAGGGGGTGCTGGTATAAAAGTTATCCCCGTACAGGTGGTGACCTTTATCCAGCAGTGGGAAGATCAGTTTCCGGACGATGTCCCCACTAACTCCGAGGATGGGGGGGGGAGTGGGCATCTGGGGGCTGGATTCGAGTGTCCCTTCCTTCATACACTCTAAGGGTACGTGCACACTGCGGAATCGCGATAACCCTTTGTGCATTCCGCAGTTGGCACCCGCCGGCGGACTGATGCAGGCGCACGTCTCCGTCCGTGTCGTAGACTCCATTCTATGCACGGGCGGATTCCGCTCTGCGTCCAACGTGTTGATGGAATGACGGATGATGGAATCCGCCCATGCATAGGATAGAGTCTATGACACGGGCGGAGACGCGCCCCTGCATCAGTCCGCCGGCGGGTGCCAGCTGCGGAATGCACGAAGGGTTATCCTTCGCCATTCCGCAGTGCGCACGTACCCTAAATCTGTAAGTGTACCCTGAGGTACGCTCACAGAGTTTGTAGAATTTCACGCCATACCGTCATCTCTTATTGGGACGGTACTGGCAGAAAAGACGTGTCTGGGGGGCAGCGTACGCTACGCTACCCCCAGACACGTCACTGGATGATGAGGAGGATGAGGATGAATGGAGGAACAAAGGACCCCCCCATTCATCCTCACTGGCTGTTTCTGTGTCGGAGGCAATAATAACGTATGCGTCCGATACCGAAAACACCCTGGGGGCCATCTTTATATGGGGATTGGTATATGGGGTATGTAGTGGTGTAGTGTAAAACTTTATTCAATGTAGTGTGGTGTAATGTAGTGTTTTTTTACGTGTTTTTTACAGTAAGTATACAAAAAAACCTACGCCAAAAATGGTGTTGCTGATAAATGCCGCACTTATGTTCGGCACTTATCAGCAGACCGTGGCAGTAGGATATAAAAAAAAAAACCACCCTACGCCAAAAAGGAGGAGTTGCTGATTAGCAGCGCACTTTCGTGCGATGCTGATCAACACTCAGCGGCGATAGGGTGCGGAAAATAGAAAAAAAAAAATTGGGAAAAAAATTTTTTTTTTTACTACATTCTGAACATCCCTGTAGTGGCTGATACGTGTATTACACTTATCAGCCGCTAGGGGGCAGCAGAGCGCAAGATCCGAAAATAGACGACGCTGGAGCCGGAAAAATACGAAAAAAGACGACGCTGGAGCCGGAAAAAGCCGATCGGGATTCACGGAAGAAGCCGAAGTCCCGACAAGATGAAGAGGACGCCGGGAACCCGGAAGACGCCGATCAGGACCCCGGGACAGGTGAGTAATGTACAAATACCTGCTCTGGACCCCTCAGCTACCTAGCTGAGGGGTCCGGAGCAGGTATTTATTACTTGTGGGGACTTTGATCGCCGTTCACGGCGATCGGGACGGTGGTACCGTGACCACCATTACTTTTTACAGTAATGGCGGTCGGTGCTATGGGCTTATCAGCCAATAGCGGCGATCGTCGGCATGGGGGGGGGTTAACAACCCTCCATGCCGACAGGGAGAGATGGCCTGCTATGTATTATAGCCGGCTATCTCCCCCGATCGGGACCCGGCCGGCCGCAGCGCCCGTTTAAAGGGCCGACGTACCGGTACGTCATGGGTCCTTAAGTGACAGTGATCCATGACGTGCCGGTACGTCATGGGTCCTTAAGAGGTTAAGGACATGGCCCATTTTCGTTTTTACGTTTTCGGTTTTTTCTCCTTGTGTTTAAAAGGTCATAGCACTTGAATTTTTCCTCCTAGAAACCCACATGACCCCTTATTTTTTGCGTCACTAATTGTACTTTGCAATTACAGGCTGAATTTTTGCATAAAGTACACTGCGAAACCAGAAAAAAATTCAAAGTGTGGTGAAATTGAAAAAAAAAACGCATTTCTTTTATTTGGGGGAAATGTGTTTTTACGCCATTCACCCTGGGGTAAAACTGACTTGTTATGTATGTTCCTCAAGTCGTTACGATTAAAACGATATATAACATGTATAACTTATATTGTATCTGATGGCCTGTAAAAAATTCAAACCGTTGTTAACCAATATACGTTCCTTAAAATCGCTCCATTCCCAGGCTTATAGCGCTTTTATCCTTTGGTCTATGGGGCTGTGCGAGGTGTCATTTTTTGCGCCATGATGTGATCTTTCTATCGGTACCTTGATTGCACATATACGACTTTTTGATCGCTTTATATTACATTTTTTCTGGATTTGATGCGACCAAAAATGCGCAATTTTGCACTTTGGGATTTTTTTGCGCTGACGCCATTTACCGTACGAGATCAGGAATGTGATTAATTAATAGTTCGGGCGATTACGCACGCGGCGATAGCAAACATGTTTATTTATTTATTTATTTGTTTACTTTTATTTAAAACCTGGGAAAAGGGGGGTGATTCAGACTTTTATTAGGGGAGGGGGCTTTTTACTATTAACAACACTTTATTTTTTTTTTTTACACATATACTAGAAGCCCCCCTGGGGGACTTCTAGTATATACACTTGGATCTCTCATTGAGATCTCTGCAGCATAGATATGCTGCAGAGATCCATGAGATCGGCACTCGTTTGCTTTCGGCTGCTGCAGCCGAAAACGAACGAGTGCCGAGCCGAGGACGGCGCCATCTTGGACGCGTCCCCGGCCGGCATCAGTAACGGAGATCGCTCCTCCTGGACAAGGTCCCGGAGGAGCGATCTCCCCCACTAGACCCCAGGGAAACGTTGCCTCCGGTAATCGGAGGCAGCTATCAACTTTGACAGCTGCCTCCGATTAGCTAATTAGCGGGCACGGCGATCAGACCGTGCCCGCTAATAGCAGCGGTCCCGGGCTACTCGCGGCACCCGGGATCGCGGTACTTCAAAGCGGGGCCGCCGCGCGGCCCCGCTTTGAAGTGCAAGTGAGGACATATGACGTACGCATACGTCCTATGTCCTTAAGAGGTTAACCCCTAGACGACCCTGGACGTAGGGTTACGTCATGGAAGTCTGTCCCCAGACAACCCATGACGTAACTCTACGTCCTGGGTGTTTCTCCCGCTTCATAGGAGGTGGGGGCCGGCTGCAATGAGCAGCGGGGACCTCACCGGTAATGACACACTGCAGCGATCGCGCTGTCGCGTGTCATTATCCCATTAAACGCCGCGACCGCGGCGTTTAAGTGTAAGTGACAGGGGGTTGAAACGAACCGCCGGAGGTCTCTCACCTGCCTCCGTGAGGTCCGATCGGCGATCTGCTACACTGAGCCTGCACAGGCAGGCTCAATGAGCAGATCGCCGATAACACTGATCACTGCTATGCCTATGCCCATTTTATTAATATTTAATTGCCAAAAAAAAGGATTTCATAAAAAAAATACATATATAACATTAGAGAATCTGTGTAACCTGCATATGGTTGTGTTTGGGCTGACCTATAGAATAATAGTATCATGTCACTGTTACCATATAGTGTATTACGTAGACACAGGAACCCCCCAAACGTTACCATATTGCATTCTTTTTTTCGATTTCACCTATTTATATCTTCATAAATAATATATTTGGAATTCCATCATACATGTTATGGTAAAATGAAAGACGCCATTACAAAGTACAACTATTCCTGTAAAAAACAAGCACTTACATGGCTTGTAGATAGAAAACTGAGAGTGCTGGAGCTCTTAGAAAGGGGGGAGGGAAAAACGAAAACATGAAGATCAAAATTTGCGCGGTCCACTGGGTCATTTTGGGCCTGGTCCTCAAAGGGTTAAAGTATTGTCTTGCACTGTTCCCATTCACCTTTCTTGCCATTTGATGACCGTTTTTTGGATGGTTGTTATTTTGCACTCAAAAAAGTATTTTATTTGAAAACGCGGCTGTTATTTGGCCACAAAATGTAAACACTGGGATACCTATTAGCCACTATCTGTACATTTTATGGCCTTCCCCCACAATGTATTGTGAATATGGCCTTAGAAGTTGCTTTTTGTTCACTGCACAAAGTTCTTTATTCAAACGTTTTGTATAGAGTATAATATCATCTATTAAAATGTGTTTGTACTTCTCAGCATTCACCGTTGGCAAACAAATTGCTGGGTGTTCAGCGATGACATAGCTGATGTTATGCTTCACTGCTCGAACACCTGAAGGGAAAAGTTGCTGAAATGTGAGGCAAGCTGCCATGTATAGATGCCGGAGGAAAGAAGCAATATGGACAGTTGTTGTTAAAGTTTACAGAGTAACAATCAAAACTTGAATAGCACGATAAGAAGTACACCTCAGCAAAAATTTTTGTGGGGGTGTCCACTCATTACAGCTAAAACAGTAAAGACACATGAGATACAATATAGTGTATATAGTGTGTATCGCTATGCAATAACAATACAGAACAAGAGTAATAGAACATCCTTTACTGGAAATCTTTTATGTAGCTGCTTCCAATTCCAAATCAATATTATGATGTCATGTCTAACCCTGGGGAACGACTAAGCAAAGTACAGAAAAGTGCAAGGAATCAGTAAGACTTTAACTTACATGTCTGTAAATAATACACTGTGACAACTATGGTATAAAAAATATCTACCTAGTTTCCCTTTTAAACATATATTATAGACATCAGATTTTTAAGAAGGAGTTCCCAGAATGAGAAAAGTGAGATGGCTTTTTTAACAGTGGCACACCAAAGTAGTCATTTATGTGGGATCAAGGACCTTGATCTCCACCAGAATTGTTAGGTTGCACCAAATTGCTTGTTCTGTATGGGTCTCTGAGATGTATGCCTTTGCACAATTTAGTCACTTAGTATGGGAATTACTCTGCACCTCCACATCTCCCACTGGCTGCCACACCACCAGAGAAGACCAACTAACTTTGGAAGCAAGTGTGCAAAACATGAGAACTGCTCCAAGCCACAGAGCATAACACAGTTTTACACACCTGACGCTATGACCAAGAACATTATATGTTTAACCCCTTCAAGACCAAGCCCTTTAAAGCCCAGATGTCTGGGTGGGTCAAATTAATGCAATGTTCCTCCTCGCCTTCTAAGAGCCATAACACTTTTATTTTTACACCTACAGGGTGTCATTTTTTTTGCGCTATGATCCCTAGTTTTTATTAATATCATATTGGTGTAACAGAAAAATGTTGATCGCTTTTTATTAATTTTTTTTTCTGATATATAATTTTTTTTAAATCAGCAATCTTGGTGTTTTTTTTTCTTTTTTCCGTTTACGCCGTTCACTGTGCGGGAACAATAATGTTATATTTTCATAGATTGGACAATACTGCACTCTATGATATATAAAATGTTAATTAAAAAAATTTATATTTTTATTTTTATAATGGGCAAGGGGGTATTTTAAACTTATATTGGGAGGGGGGGGGGTTATAAGTTTTTTTAATACTTTTCTTTTCTTTTTCTTTTTTTTACGCTTTTCTTTCACTTTGAACATGCAATCATTAGATTGCATATACTGATCTATGCTATGCCATAGAATAGCATAGATCAGTGTTATCGGTGTTCTATGCATAGAGCCTGCCTGAGAGCAGACTCTATACATAGATGGCCAAATTGACAGGATGGAGGTAAGAGGCTTACCCCCGCCGATTGGTACATGCAATTGGGACCCCCGCAGCCATGGGGGCTGCGGGAGTCCCGATCACTTAGTGATAGAAGCTTGTTCTGTCACTGAGTACCTTACACGCCACCATCGCTATGAATTGCGGTATTTAAGGGGTTAATGGCAAGCAGCTGTGGGATTGCAGCTGCCTGTCATTACCCTCGGCTCCCTGGAATCTGATGTGTGCAGGGCCGCTAACACTGCAGCAGTCCCGCACACATCTAAAGTCCCTTCAGTATATGTACATTGCTACTGCACGGGTATCAGCAGTAGGAACGTATATATACATGTTACTGACATGAAGGGGTTAAAATACGTCAGCGCTATAGACAAGCTTTAATATTTTTGACTATCATCTGTTTAACTGATCTGTAGAAACAAGAGATGAGTACAACTTGAGCATGCTTGAGCCCTATGATTCAGCATTTTAATCCCGGTGGCCGAGGAAGCTGGATGCAGCCCTAGGGCTGCCAGGAAAGCATGGATATAGGCTATGGCCCATGGCTGTATCTATGTTTTTCTGGACTCCATAGGGATGCATCCAACTTCTTCAGCCCCCGGGATAGCTCCTAAATGTCTTACTATTCTGCACTGGAGGAGGAGTACTCAAAAAATAGCCCTTTTGACCCACCAGCCCACTCACTTTGTAAAGCTTGGAGCTTAGGCTCTGAAGACCTGTTAGGGCTCAGGACAACCAGACAATCTGTCCTCTGGTCAGTCCCTCTACAGCAGGTGCATTCGCACATTATTATTTTTAAAGTCTTAAAATTTTGGCTTAACTTTACTACACTCAATAGGTGGTGTAGGATCCACAAAAAAAGGTACATTAAATAAATGTGCAACAATGCAATACAATTTGTACAACTGAGACATTTCCCTGCACAGCCAAATAGCCAGTAGAGCTAGTGTTAAGGGGAAACCTGCAGCCTCTTCATTTTTGGGAATGGTTGGAGTCACAGTGGTTGAACACCCACTAATCATAGAGTGATGGCTTATTCTAGTGATATTTTATAAATTTTTAGTCTTTCATTTATTAAATCTGGAGCTAAGTATGGAAAATTCTGTCACACATTTTAATGGTGTGGGCGACAAAGTCTATCATTTAGCATAATGTCTGCTTTTATTACCCTGCAACCACAACGTTTGTCACCCCTGCAGATAAGGGGGGGGGGGGGGGGGAGCAGAGAACTAGACAGCTGAATAAACGAAATAGGAAATCAATTTAGAAGGACATGCTCTTTTCATTACGCCAAATGTGTAGTAAAGATACTTTGCAGATTGTGATACTTTTCAGTGGACTAATATATCAACTTTATAGGTTTAAGAGCTAGTGGAAGTTGCAGGCTTCATAAAAAGCAATCACTACCAGTAACTGCTAGCCTAGTATGAAGTGCTAGTTTGTGAGTAGAAGATGGGAATGAACCCTTCAAACCTGGAAACATACTTGAAATTACAGGAATTTGGGAAGCATGGTTTGAATATATTTTGACAAAACTTAACAGAAATTCTTTTTTATTTAAAGATATATCACTATGGGAAAGCAGTGGGTACTTTCAAGGCTTTATTACATCAATACATAATAAGAAGGATGTGTGTGGGCATAAAAAGCAAAGTCACACAATGATTAAATCCAGGCACTATAGCTGTAAAGATTATCGGTAACAATCCAAAAGATTTTGCAAGAATAATACTTTGCAACAATGATAATTTAGTCTAATGTATAGGCCCATGATTAAAAGGAAGCAATACCGTAACTGTTAAGATATCTTACCACCAGACAGGAAAAGTGCATTTAGGGAAATATTATCATATCAACATTTCAGCAATCTTGTAAGCACAGATTGGTGCTTTTTGACCCATTACGTAGCCCTTACTTTTGTTTATGCAACTGCTTTTGCAAAATGAAGTTAGACACTGTGGTGCACTTTTTCCAACATCTACTTCACCCTGCAGCCTCCCACTGGCTTTGGTGGGACCAACCGATTCTTCCCCAAGAGATGATGTTAGGGGAGAGAAAGGTTGGACATGTTAGATTTCAAACGCTTAGCCTATAGCTATTAAAAGTATATGACCACCTTTAGTACCTGTTCACACTACGAAATTGGTGCCAAAATTCCCCTCAGAACTATCTATTTCAATGGGAGGCCTTGTGTGCCTCCGCATTCCATGCCTCTCTGCTCAAAAAATTGACAGAAAAATTCACAACTGCATTGGATTCTCTTTTGCAGATTCCATCAGTAATCCATTTGTCTATAGCATGCTGTGCTATTTTGCTAGGTAATATGCTGGAGACCATGACGGAAACCAAAAAAACTCAGTGGGGTCCATCAAGTGCTTTTGGTATCTACAGTAGCTAGAGATTTTGTAACATAGTTTTTTAAATTGTTCCTTCTATTTAAATAACAAGAAACAACACTAATGTGAAATCTACAACTTTACACTGTTCTTATTCTGTTCTTGTTCACAGATCCATCTGTGATCACTCTACAAGAATTGAAAGGGAATCTGTCAGCTGCAATTCACGTCCCTAACAGCTGACACTGTTAGCTTTTAGAGGGAGGGGACACCTATATATTATATATGCATCTGTGTTTTCAAACCATAAAAAAAACATATGTTATTCTCTGGTGCAAAGAGTCAAAGAGTTTTTTACAACCCCCTGACGTGTTAAGGGCTAGAGTACCTCTTCACTACCCATCCCTATATCTGCTTAAATGATAGTGAGAGCTTAATTTCCAAATCTCCTACCTGCTCACAATTTGTATGCACAGTGCAGACACGAGATATCAAAACAGGGTATGGTGCAGGAAGCTAAGCCCTTACTGTCAGTTAAGCAGGGACAGAAATGGTAGGGAGAGTGAGGAGGTGTTCCATTTTTCAGCACTTCAAAGTTCTGAGATTCTCTGACTCTTGCCAGCAGAAAATTAAAGCGTTTTTCTATATTCTGGAAACTCAATTGGATATATGAAAGATGCAGTGTGTTTCTAACAGCAGTGTCAGCAGTTTTGAACGTGAATTGCAGCTGGAAGATTAAGGGGACCTGTAAAATGTTTTCTAAACTTTGCATTGTCCTGTTTGTTTTGTTATGTCTCTTAGATATATATAAATAAATTGAAAACTGGGTGTTACCATTCAAACTCGTAAAGGGGATTTTGTGTTTTGTGTTATGATATGCCTCGCAACTGTTAATACCATGATGTTAATTTATATATATCCCGTGGAACAAGGCAGGTGTGTCCTCTCTCCCCCTTGCTCTTCGCCCTTAGCATAGAACCGTTAGCCAATTTACTCAGAGGGGTGGAAGGTTTTGAGGGGTGAGGGGCGAGGGGTGAGGGGGACGGAGATTCTCTTTGTGCTGACGATCTCCTGATGTATCTAAGGGATCCGGTAGTGGCAGTACCGAGAATATTGGAGCTCATACAGGAGGTCGGCAGATACTCCGGCCTGAAAATAAATTGGGGGAAATCAACGCTTATGTCGTTGGGAAATCAGCAGTCCTTTGAGTTTCACCCCTTAAAAACACTAAAGGAAGGGGAATGCTTTAGTTATTTGGGAATAAAAATATTGCAGAATATTAAAGAGTTTAATGAACTTAATGTTAAACCAATACTAGTGTCCCTGGAAAAGAAAGTTGACACATGGCTGAGACTCCTCCTTTCTAGAACGGACCATGTTACTTTAATAAAATCTGTGTGTGCACCTAAGATGTTACATATTTTTGGAGCTGCCCCCTGTTGGATAGAAAAGAAGTATTTAAAAAAAAATAACTATACTTTGAAATGCTCTAATATGGGGCAGGAAAAGAGTGCAAATAAAGTTGGATTCATTAATGGTGTCGCGAGATAGAGGAGGTTTGGGTGTCCCTAACAGGGAAATTTATTTTATAGCTTCGCAGTTATATTGGTTATCTAAATGGAGACAACGCAAATTCTTTACGCTAATTGGGCAGGACCAGGAGGCGTTGGAGTGAGACATATTTGAGAAACTTGAGTCGGGGTGCCTTGAGACGGGTATGTGGTGTAAATGGCCTACGATTGGTAATATTACAAAAGTGTGGAAAAAATTAAAAGATTTCTGGGTTGTATACCCCTATGGAAAAATAGTATGTTGGTGGGTGGTAGTGAACTGGGTGTTCTAGAAAAGTTTAATAAGAAAGGGGTAAGAACTAAGGATGTACTAGTAGAGGGGAAAATAAAAAACTGGAACATACTGAAGACGGAATATAATCTAGATGGAAGAGACTGGTTTGAGTATGCTAGAGTTAGAAATATGATGATGGCCACTCTGACGGTTAGAGAATTTGTAGAGGTATCATACTCCCTAATAACTACATTGAGAAATGAAGAGATTAGGAAGTCCAACGCGGCTTTTCATTATAAGTATATACAGTCTGTAGGGAACGCAACATTTAGGAGTCAAAATGATGGGAACAAGAAATAGAAGGGATAATTGAATGGCCAAATATTTATGGTAATATAAAGAAAGTATCGATATCATGGAATCACCAGATGATACAGTTTTATATTGTTCAAAGAATATATTATACCCCAAGCTTTATGTGGAAAATAAAAAAAAGGGAGAACAATATCTGCCCAAGATGTGAATTGGAGGAGGGGCGTTTTATTTACATGCTTTGGAGCTGCAGTAAGCTACAGGAGTTTTGTCAGATAATTATTGATAAAAATTCACGGCTACTGGGAGAAGAGATAGAGAAGAACAAAAATGAATACCTCCAGAAGACTAGCTAGCAGGCTCTTAGGCTGTTGTTTTATGCAAGATTAACGATAGTAAGGAAATGGATAGTTAGTATCCCACCGAGTTGGAAAGAATGGGAAAATTATGTGCGTATATATGAGAAACATTATGCCTTAGAACTTGAAGAATTATAGGGGAAAAATGAAAGAAAATAGTGTTTTTTTTTTTTGTTTTTTTTTCTTCCTTTCTTTTCTCTTCGCTCCTTCCATGGGGTAATCTGGAAGGAGGTAATTTTCGAATCAGGTGAAGAGAGATTCCTCTACAGTAGTATATTATATATGATAAAACCATTATATAAGTTATTAATATAGGAATGAAAGGTACTTTCGGGGCGCCGGGTAGGTAGCTCTATATAGCAGGATTAACCTCACAGAGAGAGAAATTGTAAAGACCAACAAGATTTATCTTGTATTGGTAATTAGCGGTTTCCTTGATTTCTGATTTAGAAAGTTGATCTTGTTGTTTTTAATAGGGTGTTTTTTTTGGGGGGGGGAGGGTCAATATAGTAGTATTGTTAATGGAAGTAGTAGGCTCTCTAGCGTAGCTCCCCTTAAATTATCCAAGTTAATATATTAACTTGGATAATTTAAGGGTAGTTACGCTAGAGAGCCTACTACTTCTATTACTCATATTTGCTGGTTCTTGGTGCCAACCAAGTAGTGCACTTGCTGTACACCCCTCTTCCTAGCAGTACTGTTAGGTTGAGTTCTTACACTAGAATATTTCATATAGTAGTATTTTTGTTTGTTTGCTTAATGTTGTAAAATAATAAAAAATATAATATTTTTTCAAAAAGAAATTTATATATTTTCAGGAAACGTAAGAAAGGGCAATAGATCTAAGAGAGACCCAGAATGTATTTATAGAAATGCAGATAATTCACCAGACATGTTGGAAAGGCTGACGGGTCCTTCTTAAAAGTTTTTAATGTGTTAAGTTGGGTATCCTTAATCTGTGTGGCTGTTTAAAACATCATTGCTTCCTACGTAATGAATATATTGCCTTTTGTTGATAAATTACTTGCTTGATAAAAAAAAAAAAAAACTGTAAAACCCAAGCAACTCAAAATATATCTGCCAAGAACGTTAGCCAAAGCTTACATAGGAAAAGTCCTAATCTGAGGTACACACAGTAGCATGATAGGCGCGTGCTTATCTGATTGGCATCATGCAAGCTCTTTATTTGGCATATTTACTCAACATTTAGCCTTGCAGTAAAAGTTCATTGAAAGAGTTTGTCTTTTCCAGTGCTGCACAATTGCTACAGCACATAACCCTATTACATACTATAGTAGATGTTTGAAAAGATGGTAAACTTTAAATAATTCAAAGATAACACATATAATTCAGAAAAAAACACATTCCATGTGTGTCGAAACAATAGCAAGAAGTTCTGACAATCAAAGTCTTAGTCCATACATTTTTACTAGTATCTCCTAAGATTATGGTAGTGTTGGGAGTCCCATACTAACACAATATATAATATAGGCAATGCATGGTATATTCTAAATGAATGTAGTGTCACTTCAAAGACTGAAGAAATGAGAAACGGCTTCTAGAAAGATTCATCTGTTCAAAGTCAGTTTGGTAACAATGTTGAAGAACGCACAATGTCAAGTGGATAAATGAGATGTAGGACAGGGTAGAGAAAGGATGCATAGTGCATGAAGCAGCATATGCTCACAAGACTTATTAAGTTCACACTATTGTTTCTATATTGTGAAATGCTAAATGCCCAGAAAGATGAAAGGAAGGAAATAACACTGAAGGTAATTGCTGCTGACGCTGATAATCATGTGATACTGCGTGTAATAAATTTCGTCCTGCGGGCAGGTCACAGCCACTTCAGTCTATGTTTTATCACCACAGCTGTGAATATAAATAAAGCTTGCTTTAAACCATATAGAACATGCCTCTGGTTTTGTCAGCCATATAAACGCTAAGATAAAAAGTAGACACTAAAAACACACTGTAACCCTAATCTTGTAATAAAGCCCATAACCATACTACACCCCACTGAATACTTTATATACACAATCTTACGCTCACATGACATAAAAAGGCATTTCTTTCTACAAAGCAGTATAAATAATGTTAAACATATGGGCCAAGGCATTATTCAGTGTCTTTTGGAAGAAAAGGGAAGATGAAATCAATGAAATGTCCTCATTGAACAATATTAATGTCTGTCTTCCTTGTTGCCAAACTTTGGTAAACTAGAAGATGTACTGTAATTGCCATGTGACAAATCCTAAGCAAAAAGGTCAACAGTTTCAAATGAGATTTTTTGAAGGTGAAGACATGAGGAAACCTTTTGCAGAAGAAATTGAGAAATATTGGCTATGATAAGTACTTTGCCACTGTTGTAAACCTGGGACTTTTCAGGCACATCTGCTTCACATTTGCAACTACTTTTACCTGGTTTCAAAAACAGCATTTAGGGGCCCGTTCTAACGCAGCCTACAAATCAAAGTAGTCTAAAGGATTGCAAGGAATGATGAATGGACTTAGGACTGCAAACATGTACTGAAGGGTATTAATCAAGACTTATCAAGTATATATTTCCTAAGAGAGCTATATGTGAGTTTTCAAAGACATTCTATTCAAACTATGGATGTTATCAATATAACCTGTATAGCCCAGAGGGGCCCACTAAACATTTCAAAGACATGTCTTTCAGAGATTTACAATACTTTTGGTGACTATTTTCATATAGGTAAAGGGGTTTACACAATAGCTTTACAAACAGGCTGATAATGTAACTTAAATTTTCAAAGTGTCATAATACATGTAATATATCTTACCTAAAGTTACCTAACATGATCATTTTTTCCTATGTCCATTTTTGCCCTATTTATTTTGAGCTTTTTCTAAGGACATTTTAATCCTTTCAGGACTGGGCTAATTTTGGCCTTAACCCTTAGAGGACCAGGCCAATTTCCATTTTTGCATTTTATTTTTTTTCCTCCTTGTGCTTAAAAGGCGATAGCAGTTGCATTTTTTTCACCTAGAAACCCACATGAGCCCTTATTTTTTGCAACACTAATTGTACTTTGCCATGACAGGCTGAATTTTTGCATAAAGTACACTGCGAAACCAGGAAAAAATTCAATGTGTGGTGAAATTGAATAAAAAAAAACATTTCTTTTATTTGGGGGGTATTTGCTTTTCGGCCGTTTGCCCTGGGGTAAAACTGAATTGTTATATATGTTCCTCAACGATATGCAAAATGTATAACTTTTCTTTTATCTGATGGCCTGTAAGAAATTCAAACCATTGTTAACAAATATATGTTCCTTAAAATCGCTCTATTCCTATGCTTATAACGCTTTTATCCTTTGGTCTATGGGGCTGTGTGAGGTGTCTTTTTTTGCGCCATGATGTGTTCTTTCTATCGGTACCTTGATTGCGCATATGGGACTTTTTGATCGCTTTTTATTACAATTTTTCTGGATTTGATGCGACCAAAAATGTGCAATTTAGCACTTTGGGATTTTTTGTGCTTGCGCTGTTTACCGTGAGAGATCAGAAATCAAATAAATTAATAGTTTGGGCAAAAACATGTTTATTTATTTATTTATTTTTATTTATAACATGGGAAAAGGGGGGTGATTCAAACTTTTTATTAATAACACTTTTTTTTTTACACTTATACTAGAAGCCCCCCTGGGGAACTTCTAGTATAAGCACACTGATCTCTCATTGAGATCTATGCAGTATAGATATACTGCATAGATCAATGAGGTAGGCACTGGATTGCTTTCAGCTGCTGCAGCCGAAAGCAATCGAGTGCCGAGTCGGGATCAGCGCCATTATGGCACAGACTACGGCCGGTGCCGTATGTGTGGATCGCTCCTCCGGGGAAAAGTCCCGGGGGGATGCACCCCACTAGACACCAGGGATGGCTTACAGCAAGTAATCAGATGAAGCTGTCAACTTTGACAGCTGCATCTCATTACTTAATTAGCGGGCACGGCGATCAGACCGTGTCCGCTAATAGCCACAGTCACGGGCTACATGCGGCACCCGGGACAGCTCTGAACACCCATAGACGATCCTGGAAGTACTGTACCTGGACGCCCAGAGTTGTCTAGGGGTTACGGGCCACAGCCTATTTTTCAAATGTGACCTGTCTCACTTCATGAGGTTATACTGTAGCTCAGTCATGCCTTAATTTATCCTCACAATTCTGAGATAAATTAAATAAATTGTTTTTTCACAACATATCTTGTGAAAAATGTACCCATTTCATAAAAAAAAAATTAAATAAAAAACAAAATAACTTCGAATTATGTGTGGTCACCATTGGGGTTATATCATGTAATAATTTTATTTTTAACGTTGCCTGATCGGCTTTCATAGTTCTGACACTGGAGGCCTCAGTGAGGCCACCAGTAGTCATAGCTACTAGAGATGAGCGAAGCTAATTGCGCTGTCAATTCCTTTTGTTCAGTAAAGCAAATTCACAGCAAATCGTTCCACATTCACTAAACATGGCGGCTGCACGTTAACTTACAATACTGTTACTGGGCGGGAGCAAAGGGTTATTCATAATGCCTTGCACCTGTCCAATCACCTGCAAGCCCCTCTGTGATGTCAGCACCTCCCCCTTCCCCTCTATATTCCTGGAAGCAGGCAGTCGGCTGTGTGTAGTGGAGAGCAGGTTGCAGCAGGCAGTTAGAGCAGAGAGGAAATAACAGAGTCATAGGGACAGAGAGGAGAGGATAGGAGGGTGGATTTTGGGTTGATTGTGGGTAGATTGTGAGTAGATTGTGAGTGGTTTTCTGTGAGAGCTATGCAGCCAGTGTCCAGTATACAAAGTGACTGGGTGCTGTTTCTGCACTATAGGAAGTTGCTATGTGTGCATTATACCAAGTCACTGGATGTGCCTAACAAGTGACTGGGTGCTGTTTCTGCACTATAGGAAGTCGCTATGTGTGCATTATACCAAGTCACTGGATGTGCCTAACAAGTGACTGGGTGCTGGTTCTGCATTATAGCAACTCACTGAGTGTACATTTTAGCAAGTCACTGAGTGTTGTGAAGACAGGGTCCATTATATCAAGCCGCTGGTTATTGTAAAAATGTTCTATTATCATTCAGTGGGTGCTGTGTAAACATTTCCTATTATCAGTAAGTGGAAGCTGTGAAAACACTTAACGTTACCAGTCATTGGGTATTTTGAAGCTTGTGTCCATTATCAGTCAGTGGATTTTCTGCTTAGTTAGATTACTGTATAGTCGGTTCATGTAAATCTTTACTGTACTATCTTGAAAAACACAGGTGACAAAAATACAAAAAAGCACAATCAAATCCCCATCAAACCCCTTCAAACCTCTGTACAATAGAGTATTTAACCCCTCCACCCTCCTCCTTCTATAGCCTATACCACTCACGAATCCCAAGAGCCATTACAAATTTACACAACCATTGAACCATTGTGCGACATCTAACTATCAGGGTGATATTGTTAAAACTCCAAGAACATTTATGAGCCAGTTGTACCTGGATAATATTCTTTTTGGGGGTATGGGTTGCATGGTGCCTTTTGTGAAGGCATTGAGCTGCTGTGGATAATATATGCCTGTGTTGCAAATTGTTTTATTGGTCTAGCCCATGGGCAGTAAATCTGAAGATGTGGTTCTTTAAAAGTATGCAAATTGGCTGTGAGTATTTCCTATTGGAGTGCAAAGGGGGAACATGATATTTAAAAAAAAAATACTTATGGTAGGCAAATATTTTTATGGGGTTTGTTGGCTCAGTAAGTAGAACTGTGGCCTTGTAGAACTGAGGTCCTGGGTTCAAAACCCACCAAGGGCAACATCTGTCAAGAGTTTGTATGTTCTACCCACGTTGGACTCAGTTTAACATGGTAGATTGTAGCACTGCTCCGCTCACTGATGATGTTCCTCAAGTCAGTCTCCATGATGTGAAGCAGCGGGACTTATCTAATGTGCAGCGGACGTTCATAATAAAAAAAAACATTAAAAAATTGTAATTGTAATTGATTTAAAATTAACTGGAATAAAAACATAAATTAAAATAAAAATTGAGTTTAAATTGAATAAAATTTAAAGGATCAACAATCATAAAGTACAATATGTCACAAGAAAACGACCTCAAAATTGCCTGGATAAGTTATAGCATCACAGAGCTATGGCTGCGTTCACAAGGCTGCGCAGGTGCAGGACAGCTTGACACCAGTGGGCTTGGCAGCGTCATTATGCACTAGGAATAGGGTATGATACTTAGTGATGGCAGGATGAGGTGATGGAGGCGGCAGTCGATGAAGTGTCTGAATAATGGCCCCAAATTAACCTAGGAGGCCATTCATTGTTGCTGCTGCTTCGCTTCCCCTGGAAGAATGTTTATCCAATGAGCAGTGTTGTCCATAGTTAGAACTCCAAATGTAAACGCTGAGGCAGAGAGACACAAGAAGTTGCCAACCTTCTTTTCCAGGTAGCTTTGCAAAGCTGGAATTGCCTTATTGGCCAAAAAATGGTGACTTGCCACTCTCCATCTTGGTTGAGCACAAGCCAACAGCTTCCTAAATGGCTTGGGCTGTACTACCTGCAATGGGAGAGACCACAGGCCAATCATGTACTGGGGGAATGGGATGCGGGACCAGCTATTATTTATAAATAATATAAATAAATACATGTATTTTTGTAAATTTATAAATAATATAAATAAATACATGTATTTTTGTATGATGTCTTGCTTAGTTGAAGTTTATTAGTATGTGATGTTTTTTTTAGTTGTACTATATTTGTGTATATTTAATTGTTTTATTTATTTAATTATTTATTTACATAATAAAGTATGTATATAGTTCATTAATATGTTAATATTATTTAAAATAAATTTTGGATATCTTATGTATATAAATTGCATAGGTTGTTAGTGGGAAGGAATGAGTGTGGGGATGAAATGGTTTTACCCTTTTCTTATGGTGTAGTTCACTGTTTTGGGTTTTTATTTAATTATTTTGTTGTGATAGGGTAAGTTTAGTGGGTCAAAGGGGTAATGACTCTTCTTACGGGGAATCCATCATAAAGACGTGTGGAGACTTACAGACTATTGCTGCTCCAATGAGAATTCTTTCTTCCTGGTCATTTTTAGAAATACGGGACAATCAGAATTTAAAAATACAGGGCCGGTAGTCCATTTAGCATCTTTGCCGTAGGGTGTGTGCTGACGTAGTACTGTCTTATTGTGATTGCTTCACACTGAGACTGACCCACTTTATGATCGCAGATGGTGCATAAAGTATCATGGTCTTTGCTGTTACCAAGACAGACAAACTGCCACACCTCTGATTGCAGTGGGTGGGTCATTTAAGCAGGTGCACTGCTGGACTGCTGTTGAGTGTCGCTGCTGTCTTGGGCCTGGGCCTTTTTTATTATTATTATTTATTTATAAAACACCCTTAATTCCAGAGCGCTATACAATAGATAGGGGTAACAAGCAGGAACAATACATAGATCAACATATTAGATGAAGACAAAAGACAGTCTGGTACATGGGGGAAGAGGACCCTGCCCACAAGGGCTTGCAATCTATAATCCTTTCTGAACGCTACTCTGCCAACAAGCTAATGGTGTACCCCTTGGTGTACCCTGGGCTTTCCTGAACACTACTCTGCCAATTAGCTAATGGTGTACCTCTTGGTGTACCCTTTTGCCTCTGGAAACAAAAGTTGTTCTTGGGTCCTGACCCTGGCTTAGTGAAACAAACACATCTTCACACCCTGATTAAGATGAAGACTCTTGTGCTCCCAGACTCTTGTGCTTCCATGTGGGGTCTGCCACATCATCATCGTAGTTGGGGATAAAGGTTTCCTCTTCAAGGCAGTCTTCCTTCAGTGGCATGCCTTTCGATCATGTTGCTTTGTGAGAACATTCCCCTGCCTGGCTCTCTTGACTTCTTTCAGGTCTAGCAACCCCAAGAGATTCAACACTGTCTTCCAAATGCTGACTGCCCTCCCATTCCTCAAAAAGATCCAATGAGAAAAGTGGATGCAGGGGGAGTTTCTTCCGTTCCATCTCCTTTCATGTGGTGAACCATCAGCCAGAAAGCTTTGGACAAACCAAGCACAGTGAGGACCCTTCAGATAGTTGCTGGCTTCAAGATCAACTACTGACTGCCATGGAGCTAGAAATTTGAATGATCCACTTCTTCTTGATTCCGATTCAATTTTTGGGAACCTTACAACGCAAATTTTCAGCTGCATTGTTAATCTCTAATAGATACCATCCGGAATTCTCACTGACTGCAGGGTTAAATGCTGGGATCAGAGTGGGTGCCTGGCTATCACTGACAGTTGGTACAGCTGGGACCCCACAGCTTCCGTGCCCGATTTATCTGAGGATGTGTGAATGGGTGTATTCAACAAAACACTGCAGAGACACCATCACATGTTTTGACATCAGTGAGCTAGCCAGACGTTTCTCCAGTCAAGGAAACCACCCAAGCAAGGTATCCATCCACAGACAGCTGTTTTGGGGTATTTGGCCCTCATCAGTGTGGAGTAGTATTCTGGCTAGTGGAAGCAATGCCTAGTAAGTGCAAGGTTTATCTCCCTAAGGTCAACCAGCATTCTTTTGCATGCACTTACTAGGCATTGCTCTTACTAGTCAGAATCCTACTCCACATTGATGAGGGGCAAATACCCCGAAACAGCTGTCTGTGGATGCATACCTTGCTTGGGTGGTTTCCTTGACCGGAGACATTCCTTGGCTTGGTTGTTCCTACCTGGAGGAAGGTCTGGCTAGCTCACTGACGTTGCAGTATTTTTTTGCATATTTGATTTCCCAGGGGGCAATGTCTTAGAATACACTGACATCGAGACACATGATGGTGTCTCTGCAGTGTTTTGGTTGATCTCCCTGAGGTCAATCAGCGTCCTTTTAAAATGGGTGTATTGGCACATCCTAATGCGGGAAGGGGTTAATACTTAACTTGTAATGATCTCAAATCACAATATTATGGCTTCCACAGATGAAATTAATGCAGTTAAGAGTTGCAAATTTAAAGGGAACCTGTGATTAATTTTATTATGCCAGAACCACATGCAAGCAGCATGCAACAATGAAAGGCTCCCACAGTGTTATTTGATTCACTATGGTTGTGATATTTTAGAGAAATTATAGTTGCAATTCAGCTGAGAATGAAGCTCAGAGTCGTTGGGATGGTTCACTAGTCTTGATTAACAATCTCTCCCAATTTGAGCATATGGAGAAACTTGCCAATCTGTTGATTTGGAGCCATGCTCCAAGGTAAATTTACACAAATCACATGCAATCAAATGCAATTTATTCAAAGAACTGATACTCGCTGAAGTACTTTCTAAACTTGATATAAACTACTGTACGCCCAGGGTTACATTGCAGGAACAAGTATGCAAAAAACTTTGGCACCATAGGTCCTGGTAGATGCATGTTCACATAGATGGCTCAAAAACTGAACTGGAGACAAGTTGTGTTGTCTCTGAAAGAAGGTGGCCATGTTTTTGTAGCACTGGATAACCCCTTTAACGTGTCACTGTTGTGAATTTTTTTTTTTTTTTTGCAGAAATCAATAGTCCAGGTGATTTTAAGAAACTTTGTAATTGGGTTTATAAGCTAAAAAATGAATTTTTATCAGGAAAAGCAGTTTGAAGCTCTCCCCCCTGTCTTCATTGTTCTCCTATGGAGAGAGCTAAATATAACACCAAAACAGGAGAACAAAGAGTTAATCTACAAATACTTCACCCTCTATCTGCTCTGACAGTCACCACTGACCTCTCTGAGCTCTGATTACAGAATTCACCCAGCTCTGTGCCTGTAATCCTCTGTTATCTGCTCTCTGCTGTCAGCTAACTCCCTCCAACCCTCCTCCCCCCTCCCCTCTCCCTATAACAGACTGGGTACGTCTGATGCAACAAGTCACAATTTCCTGATTTTTTGCAGTGAATGGAAAAGAGTAAAGAGGGCGGGACCTGGGAAAAGTCTTTTTGAATGCAGATAATGGCATATTTGGCTAATAAACCCAATTACAAAGTTTCTTAAAAATAATAATAATAAATATGACAGTGACTCTTTAAGTTTGTTATAAAATAAAAATGCAGTTAAAAAACTCTACAGTATACTGTTTCCTATGTCCCTGTAGCTGCTGTAAAACATAACTCTAAATGCCATCTAAAATAATGTACAAAAATAAAATAAAAAAATTTACAATCACAAAATAGAATCAGATTAAAAAAAAAAGAATATATCTCAGTATCTGTCTCTAATCATTAAAAAAAATGAGATCTAACATTCCCTTTAACAGTCACTGGTTTCTTATAGCACTGTCAGTGCACTAAATATCTTAAAATGCTTGTGTAAGTGATCTTATTCGCACTAATGCGTTAAACGCTTACTACTCACAGATTGTTCTACATTTGGAAGAAGGATAAGCAAGTTATTAAAAGAATTCCAAGCTTCTAATTTCCACTAAATTCTCTGCAAATATGAAAACAAAAGACACTCTATTCATTGCACTTTGACCATGTGGATAAGTAATGGCTACAGAGAAAAAAATTATTAATTAAAATGCTAGGAAATGCAACTAAAGTAATGTTGGTTAGCCTTATACTTTCTGGAAACCAAAGCCTACATCATTTATGGTATCTTAACCCTTAGAGGACCCTGCCAATTTAAATTTTTGCGTTTTCGTTTTTTCCTCCTTGTGTTTAAAAGGCCATAGCACTTGCACTTAGAAACCCACATGAGCCCTTATATTTTGCGCCACTAATTGTACTTTGCAATGACAGGCTGAATTTTTGCATAAAGTACACTGCGAAACCAGAAAAAAATTCAAAGTGTGGTGAAATTTAAAAAAAAAACGCATTTCTTTTATTTGGGGGGGTTTGTGTTTTTACGCCGTTCGCCCTGGGGTAAAACTGACTTGTTATATATGTCCCTCAAGTCGTTAGGATTAAAACGATATATAACATGTATAAATTTTAATGTATCTGATGGCCTGTAAAAAATTCAAACCATTGTTAACAAATATATGTCACTTAAAATCGCTCCATTCCCAGGCTTATAACGCTTTTATCCTTTGGTCTATGGGGCTGTGTCAGGTGTCATTTTTTGCGCCATGATGTGTTCTTTCTATCGTACCTTGATTGCGCATATGCGACTTTTTGATCACTTTTTATTAAAATTTTTCTGGATTTGATGAGACCAAAAAAGCGCAATTTTGCACTTTGGGATTTTTTTGCACTTACGCCGTTTACCGTGCGAGATCAGGAATGTGATAAATTAATAGTTCAGGCAATTACGGACGCGGCGATAGCAAACATGTTTATTTATTTATTTGTTTATTTTTATTTATAACATGGGAAAAAGGGGGTGATTCTGACTTTTATTAGGGGAGGGGGCTTTTTACTTATAACATCACTTTTATTTTTACTTTTACACTTATACTAGAAGCCCCCCTAGGGAACTTCTAGTATATGCACTCAGATCTCTCACTGAGATCTTTGCTGTATAGTTATACAGCAAAGATCAATGAGATGGCACTCGTTTGGTTTCGGCTGCTGCAGCCGAACACAAACGAGTGCCGAGCTGGGGACGCCGCCATCTTGGAGCGGTCCCCGGCCGGCATCAGGTACAGAGATCGCTCCTCCGGGACAACGTTCCGGAGGAGCGATCTCCCCACTATACCACCACAGATCATCTGCAGCCAGTAATCGGAGGCAGCTGTCATCTTTGACAGCTGCCTCCGATTACCTGATTAGCGGGCACGGCGATCACACCGTGCCCGCTAATAGCCGCGATCCCGGGCTACATGTGGCACCCTGGATCACGGCGGTTCAGAGCGCGGCTGCCGCGCGGCCCCACTCTGAACGCGGGGAGGCGGCCCTGGACGTACGGGTACGTACAGGGTCGCCTAAGGCTTAAAAGTTATATTTTTTAACTATGAATTTATTTCGACCCCTAATATGATTTTAACTTGAAACGATTACTTGTCTGTAATGTAGTATGTGTTTTCATCCTTGAATAGTTTATATACCATTAGTTCATATGTATAGTAGTGATGAGCGAATAGTGAAATATTAGAATATTCGATATTCGTACGAATATCTCCAAAATATTCTAATATTCGATCGAATATTTGATCCCATTAAAGTCTATGGGAACAAGTATTCGATTATTGAAAAACATCTACTCGACCACTTGGAGGTAAAAACCGGAAGCTGGGGGATTTGAATGCTTATCGAATATTTATCGAATATTCGGTGAACTATTCGATAATATTCGATAGATCGAATACCTTACTATTCGATCGAATATCTATTCGATCGAACAGTATTCGCTCATCACTAATGTATAGTCTTCATGGAAAAGTAACTGATTACATCATTCATCATCTAAAAGCAAAACTAAGGCTGCATTCACACGTTCCGTGTTCCTCATGGAACATGGACGTGGAATGCATGTAACAGACTCTCCCCCGCCCGGGCAGCATCTGTGATAAGATGCTGGGAGCGGGGGAACTGTACAGATATGCACCACGCTGTACTGACAGCGCCGTACGCTGATTCATTACAGCGCGGCCCATATCCCGCAGTTCCCCCGCTCGCAGCTTCTTATCACAGATGCTGCCCGGGCGGGGGAGAGTCCGTTAATGCATTCCATGTCCATGTTCCGTGAGGAACACGGAACGTGTGAATGCAGCCTGAGGCTGGGTTCACACGCTGTAACTGTGCGGCTGTTTTTTTTATGCGGCTGTAAATGTGCGGGTGAAACTCCGGCCGTGGGAAAAAATAGACATGCGGCTCAAAACATACGGTCATTTACTTGGAAATCTGGTTCAACTAAAAATAAGAAATAAAATGTTAAGAAAGTGATGGAAACACCTCTGGATGCATCTGGGAAAGCAGGGAAACAGTTTACATGAATTGCTATTACCGGGGTTTGCGATCCTCTGCAGTATAGCCGATGTCTCTCATGGTTAATATATTGAATTAATAAAACACATTTTCTGTCTAATAAAGTCCCTTTTATTGTTCAATAATTAAATGTAAAAGATTCCATCATTTTGCAATTAAATATACTATTAAAATAAATATATATATAAATAAATGTATATTTATATATATATTTATTTTTTGACAGTATATTTAATTGCACAATGATGGATTCGTTAGAATTAAATTATTGAACAAAGAAACTGTATTTATTTCAACGAAAATGTGTTTTATTAATTAAATATTAATTAGTACAGGAAGCTCTATAAGCCGTTAATTCATATGCCGGCAATAGAGCATTCTGTACTAATCATCACTTTACTTTAATTAAAACATCAAATGTTTCTTCTAATTATGTTGTGACAATAGCATTATTAGAAGAAACATTTAGAATTATATGTGCGCTCAGCTGATTGGCTGTTCGGCTGAGCGCACATATAATGAGCCGGTCCGCAGCACAGTGACTTCATTGTGCTGCGGACCAGCGAAGAGGACACATCGGGACATCGGATGGTGAGTATAGAGCTCTCCCCACCCCCTCCCCGGCACTGCACCCCTCCCAGCAAGGAAGGGGGGTCACTTAACCCCTTCCTTGCTGGGATGGGTGCAGTCTGACATCAGTCTGGCCCCCAGGGGGTTAAGGGGGATGCAATACATCCTCCCTTAACCCCTTGGGGGTCAGACTGTAAGCAGCGATCTGTAAAGATGCTGCATACTGTAAGGAGCACAACACCGCTCACAATGATGGGTGTTGTGCTCCTGTTTGTGTGTTTTTTGTGTGTTTCTCCCTTTTTGTTTTTCAGATATCGGTATCCTGGGGATTACGTCGGATTCCATGGACTACGTCGATGACCAGCGGTTGTTCTTAGAATTTTTTTAATAAAATGGTCAATGAGGGGTGTGGGGGTGTTTTTATTTGAATAAAAAAATATTTTAAACTTGTGTCTTGTCTTTATTTCTTTACTTTATAGACTTAGTAGTGGAAGCCGTCTAATAGACGGAATCCATTACTAAGTTGGGGCCTAGTGTTAGCCGGTATAAAATGGCTAACACTAACCCCCTATTATTACCCCAGTACCCAATGCCACCAGGGGTACTGGGAAGAGCCGGGTGCTAGTGGTCCCGGAGCGTCAATATTGGCGCTCCTGGACCGGGCGGCAGCAGGCTGGTAAGATTTAGGCTGGGGAGGGCCTAAACCAATGGCTCTTCCCACCCTGGTGTTACCAGGCTGCTGTCGTTTGGTTTTTAACCCGGCTGGTTATAAAAATAGGGGGGACCCTATGCGTTTTTTTTAAATTATTTATTTATTTAAAAAAAAAAACGCATAGGGTCCCCCCTATTTTTATAACCAGCCGGGTTAAAAACCAAACGACAGCAGCCTGGTAACACCAGGGTGGGAAGAGCCATTGGTTTAGGCCCTCCCCAGCCTTAATCTTACCAGCCTGCTGCCGCCCGGTCCAGGAGCGCCAATTTTGACGCTCCGTGACCACTGGCACCCGGCTCTTCCCAGTACCCCTGGTGGCATTGGGTACTGGGGTAATAATAGGGGGTTAGTGTTAGCCATTTTATACCGGCTAACACTAGGCCCCAACTTAGTAATGGATTCCGTCTATTAGACGGCTTCCACTACTAAGTCTATAAAGTAAAGAAATAAAGACAAGACACAAGTTTAAAATATTTTTTTATTCAAATAAAAACACCCCCACACCCCTCATTGACCATTTTATTAAAAAAATTCTAAGAACAACCGCTGGTCATCGACGTAGTCCATGGAATCCGACGTAATCCCCAGGATACCGATATCTGAAAAACAAAAAGGGAGAAACACACAAAAAACACACAAACAGGAGCACAACACCCATCATTGTGAGCGGTGTTGTGCTCCTTACAGTATGCAGCATCTTTACAGATCGCTGCTTACAGTCTGACCCCCAAGGGGTTAAGGGAGGATGTATTGCATCCCCCTTAACCCCTTGGGGGCCAGACTGATGTCAGACTGCACCCATCCCAGCAAGGAAGGGGTTAACTGACCCCCCCTTCCTTGCTGGGAGGGGTGCAGTGCCGGGGAGGGGGTGGGGAGAGCTCTATACTCACCATCCGATGTCCCGATGTGTCCTCTTCGCTGGTCCGCAGCACAATGAAGTCACTGTGCTGCGGACCGGCTCATTATATGTGCGCTCAGCCGATCAGCCAATCAGCTGAGCGCACATATAATTCTAAATGTTTCTTCTAATATTTGCTATTGTCATAACATAATTAGAAGAAACATTTGATGTTTTAATTAAAGTAAAGTGATGATTAGTACAGAATGCTCTATTGCCGGGAATATGAATTGCCGGCTTATAGAGCTTCCTGTACTAATTAATATTTAATGAATAAAACACATTTTCGTGGAAATAAATTCAGTTTCGTTGGTCAATAATTTAATTCTAACGAATCCATCATTGTGCAATTCAATATACTGTCAAAAAATAAATATATAGATAAATATACATTTATTTATATATCTATTTTTTTTAACAGTATATTTAATTGCAAAATGATGGATTCGTTAGAAATAAATTATTGACCAACGAAAGTGTCTTGATTACAAAGAAAATGTGTTTTAGTAATTTAATATATTAACTATTAGAGGCATCGGCATTCGGCATCATTGCCGGCTATTTTTGAAGTACTCCGTACGGACCGCCTGTCAATCCTCGGCCGTATGTTCAGCCGCAAACAATGGTCTTGTTCATTTTTTACGGGTCCGTTTACGATAGTGCCGTAGATTCAGACATAGTGTGCACTGTGCAGCCGCATATCCTATACTTCCAAGCATACACACGAACCACCAAAAATACCGCCGCACAATTACAGCCGCAAATACAGCCGCACTGTTACAACGTGTGAATAAAAGGTTAGTCTGTTTTGGAAGTTGAGGCCGGATCATCTGAGCTGGGACCACAAAATTCCATATAAGAACATCAGAGGAGTGCAGTGAGGTAAGAATATGCTGTTTGTTATATTATCCCCATATGCAGCAATATATCAAAACTTATTTTTGAGCAGAATACCTCTTTAACCTCTGTAGCCACTCCTGCAACAGCCACTCCCACAATTGGACTTGTATTTGGTGTGTTTCTTACATCTGGTTTATGATTTTCAACTTTAACCTCCTGTCACAAAATGACGTTCCAGGAACGTCATATAAAGTAGGTAGTTCCTGCAACATGAGGTTCCTGGAACGTATGTTGTCCTAGCGACGATCGAGCAGCAGGAGGAGGCTGTCTCACACAGCCTCCTCCTTCTGCCCCTGCCCAGAGGGGAGTCATGCTTCCCCCAGGTAGTTAACCCCATAGGCGCCGCGGTCCGTGGGACTGCAGCATCTATCGGGCATCTGGAGGGAGATCCGTTCCCTTTGACCCCCTTTCCCCTCCCCCCCGGAGCCGTGCGAGCCATCTGGGCTGCTATGGTATATAACAATCAGGCCCTTGCAGGGGTCTGATCGTGTGAATGAGCTATCAGAGTACTGACAGCTTATTCACTCTATAATATGTTACAGCACAGATCATGTGCTGTAATGTATTATAGATGTACCAGCAAAAGTTAGTTAAAAACACACACACATAAATACTAAATTAATTAAATAAATAAGTTAGATAAATAAATATAAATTAAATAAATAAATATACACATTCCCCACCCCCCTTTATAAATGATCCCCTATAAATAAAATACATATATTTGGTATTGCTGCATCGGTATTGACCCTGTCTATTAACCCATTACATTACTTATTTCCGGCCGTAAAAAAAACCCTAAACAAAATGACATTCTTTTGTTAATTCCGCCCCTTAAAAAATACAGAAAAAAAGCTATCAAAATGTCACATGTACCAAAAGGTGTACTACTAAAAACGTCAGCCTATGCTGCAAAAAAAAAGCCCTCACATAACTCCATTGGCGAAAAAAATTAAAATATTGCTGCTCTTACAATATGTAAGAAACAAACAGTTTTTATAGTATAAATGCCCTAAACTATAATAAAAGCTATATAAAATGGATATCGCTGTAATCGTAACAACCTGACTAATAACAATAACATGCCATATGTGACGTATATTAAACGACGTACAAAAAAAGATGAAAAACAGCTGCTAAATTGTGTTTTTTACTCGTACCACCTAATAAAAAATGTAATAAATAATGATCAGGGTGATACATGTCCCCCTGAATGGTACAGATGGAAACGTCAACTTGTCTTACACAGATATTTTGGCACCACAATGCCTCTGACATGGTATAATGGCTATAAAAAAAATATAAAAAAAAAGCCCCAAAATTCATCAGGCCTCTGTCATGTATGAGTCAGGTCACGCACTGCGGCCACACATGGGGGAAAACTTGGAATAAGGAGAATAAATAGTGAGTGGTATTTCACAGTTAGTATTTGCTGTGTTAGAGGAAAAAATGGATTAAAATGAAATATCAGCCAAAAAAATTTAAATGCTAAATTTCCCCTCCAAACTTGTTAAAATTTCTGTGAAACACCTAAAGGGTTAATAAACTTATGAAATGTTACTTTGAATACTTTAAGGGGTGCAGTTTTTACAGTGGATTTATGGGGGTAACTAACATTCAGGCTTCATAAATCCACTTCAGAACTGAACTGGTCCCTAATAAAATCAGAAAAATTGAAAAATCTCTGCAAAATTTCAAAGCCCTCTAACATCCTAAAAAGTAAAAGGACATTCACCAATGTCACCATAAAGTAGACATGTTGTAGATGTTGCAGTAATAATAATTAGTTTCAAATAATTAGTTTATGTGACATGACTATCTTTCTTAGAAAAAGAAAATTTTGAATATAAAGAAACGTAAATTTTTCAAATTTTTCCGCAAATGTTGTGTTGTTACACAAAAAGACTACTGAATGTATCAACCAAAGTATACCACAAACATAAAAAGGAATATGTCACAAAAAACTATCTCAGAATAACCATGATAGATAAAAGCACCGCAGAATTATTACTGCATAAAGAGAGACCAGTCAGAATCGAAAAATAGGCCCTGGACATTAACCCCTTTCCTCTGCAGGAGGTACCTGCACGTCCTGCAGGGGGTGGGGAGGTTCAGAGAGGGGCCGCGCCGCAACCCCGCTCTAAACCGCCGCAATTCCGGCTGCTTGCTGCAACACAGGAGCGCAGCTATTGTGATTGCGGTACCGGCTAATTAGGACAATTAAATGCAGCTGTCAAACATGACAGCTGCATTTAAATGTCCTATGCAGCCCTTTCTCTGGTGTCTAGTGGCCGGAACTACCCCCATGATGCAATTGTGGGGGGGAGATCCGGTATACTTAGCCGTCCAGGGCTCAGCATCGGAATGACACTAATCCCGGCTCAGCATTCCATGTATCTTGTCTGCTGCAGAACAGTATACTAGAGCACCGATCTGATGGATCATTGCTCTATTATATACACAGCACTGATCTCAATGGGAGATCAGTGCTGTGTATATAGAAGTCAGAAAGTTATATAGATTTGTAATTTACTTCTATTAAAAATCCTCAAGTCTTCCCATACTTATTAGCTCCTATATGTCCTGCAGGAAATGTTTTATTTTCTCTTTAAACTGTTTTTTATTGAGCTTCAACAGCACGAAAAAGACTAAACAGATAATACTGCAACAGTACATTAGTAGGACTGGTAGCAACATCCACAGATTTTGCTTGTAGATACAGTGGTAGGGCACATGGCCAATGTGGAATAAACACAAAGATTAGATAAACATTTGCCAACACCCCATCAAGGAAAAGAGTGTGGCAGGATATTACGAGAGCTGACTGAAGCTCCATTTTCACACAATAACTAAACAGAGCAAACTAAAACATACAAGAAAGAGGATAGGGAGGGGGAGGGAAGCGGGGGGGGAGGAGGGAGAGGGGTTGCCCGTGGGTCTCCGTGTGCTCCAGAGAATGCCCCCCAAAAAATGACATGTCTTTGGTATGTCGTCCCACAGTGCAAGTTCAATAGGTGGGTCATTGGCAAGTTGTTTAGTTAGATACCATGTAGTGTCTTGGAAAATATTTTTGATTTTACCTTGGATTCGTAAGGGTAGCGTAGGAATGAAAGTCCCCCAGACAGTGAAGAATTTTTCGACCCTGCGTTCTTTGAGGATGGAAGCCTCCATCCAGTCCATCTTGAACAAAAATAATAGTTTGACTAAAAATAGACGACGGGAGGGGGGGAGTGGAGACTTCCATACCTGTAAAATAGCCTTCCGGCCGCAGCAGCCAAAAAGTGTAGGAGTCTTTTGGCTCCCCAGTCGCATTTGTACCTTGCAGGATCTGTCCAGTCAAAAATCCCCCACAGGGCCTCATAAGGCACAAAAGTTACCAAATGTGAGTTTGCGAATCTCTCCACAACCCTCCAAAATGACTGTATCACTGGGCAATGCCAAAGGCAATGAGCTATGTCTGCTCCGGATTCTCCGCATTTAAAACAGGCATCCGATTGTAAAATGCCCATTTTAAAACCTCTTGTGGGAGAGATGTAAGTCCTGTGGAAGACCCGCAAAGTCATCTCCATGTAACGGGCGGAGGGCAGGGTTTTTACTGAGTAGTCCAGTAGAGAAAGCAGGTCAGGGATATCTACACCCATGTCAGCCTGGGTCCAACGGGATAACCCTGTGGACATGTTTCCATAGTCTATGGAGGGGGCAAAGTAACGATAAGATAGCGATATTTGGTGCCTGGAGGCAGTGGAGAGATGTAGTACTTTATGAAAAGTGGTGTCCCATTCCATGGGAGGTAGGGCGCGGACGTATTTAGTGACGTAGCTGCGGGCCTGTAAATAGGCAAAGAGTGGGAATTGGAGTGCGGGATAGGTTTCTTTCAGAGTTTGCCAATGGTTGTCTGGTTTTTGTGTCAACAAAATGTATGAGGAGGCGGAGACCCCCTTTATGCCAGTTATGGAAAACACGGTCCGAGTGGCCCTGCTGGAAGTCTAGATTACCTATCAGGGTAACAAAGAGGGAGTAGAAAGGGTCAAGACCATTGACCTTGCGACATTTGTTCCACGCCTTCCATGTGGAGATCAGAAGGGGGTTGTCTTTAACCCATGGGGGCAAGGAGGTATAGGGAGTATGTAAAAGATTGGGCAATGATAAGGTGGAGACCATGTGGCAGTCTAAGTTTGTGTCTGTATGTATCAAGGTGTGTTGGGCCCAATCCCATATAATACGAAACTGCGCTGCCAAATTTAGTGAGCGTATATAAGGAAAGTTGAGGCCGCCATGTTGCTTGGTTTGCTGTAGCATAGTGTAAGAGATTTTGGATTTTTTGTCACTCCATATAAAAGATCTATAAAGACAGTTTATTATCCGCTCATCTTTGGGGAGTAGGTAAATCAGTAACGTTTGAAGTAAATACAGGAGTTTAGGCACCTCCACCATTTTCAGGAGGCTGGCGCGACCCATAAATGTTAAAGGGAAGCGTTTCCAAAGCAAAAGGGAATGCTCTAGGGACTTAATGTATTTATCAATGTTTGCAGAGTACAGTTTGACTGGTGTCTTGGTGATTTCAAACCCCAGGTATTTTATTTGGGATGTGTTCCAATGAATTGGAATAGAAGTCGACCATGATGGGCGGCTTGGGCCCTTGAGTAATAGTGCCTCACATTTGGTCAGATTAAGGGTGTAGCCTGAAAGGGCACCCCTAGCCTGAAGATCTTCGAGCACCGCAGAGAGCGAGAGTCTCGGAGAGGACAGCGCCAGTAAGAGGTCATCGGCAAAGGCCATGACTCTGAGGTCAGAATCACCAATCCTGACGCCACTGTATATTGGGGAACATTCTATATGTCGCAGAAGGGGGTCAATTGAAATGTTAAAAAGGAGGGGGGAGAGGGGGCAACCTTGACGCCTGCCACGGAATAGATAAATCAGGGGGGTGTTTTTCCCATTAATAGTGAGCGTAGTTGCCACCTGGCTGTGGATATGTTGTAGAAAAGAAAGAAAGATATGCACGAAGTTACGCTCGGAGAGGGTGGCGTACAGGTACAGTATGGCCAAGCGAACTTGTCAAAGGCCTTCTCTGCGTCCAGGCTAAGCAGCATCGTTGGACGGTTATCTTTGTTCACAGCGTGGACCGTAACTGCCACTGCTCTCCGAACGTTCCTGACAGAGTGTCTGTTCAGGAGGAAGCCTTGCTGGTTGGGAGAGAGGAGGGAAGGAAGAAAAGATTGGAGGCGGGAAGCTAAGATTTTAGTTAGTATTTTGTAGTCCTGATTAAGGAGGGCAATCGGTCTGTAAGACTGGGGGAGAGTTGGATCTTTGTGGGATTTAAGCAATAAGATTGTTCGGGAGTGGGCAAAGTCGTTTAGTGGGGCGCCTTCTTTATAAATGAGGTTAAGGAGACGGGTAAGGTGGGGGACAATTTCTGCCGCGAGTAAAATGTTTTATTTTCATAGAAAACCGAGACAGAGTTCCTGACTCGGCCAGAGATGTTAGCAGAGAGCACTGTGTCAGACTAAAAAATAAAACATTTCCTGTAGGACATATAGAAGCTGATAAATATGGGAAGACTTGAGCATTTTTAAAAGAAGTAAATTACAAATCTATATAACTTTCTGACACCATTTGATTTGAAAGAAAAAGATTTTCGCTGGACAACCCCTTTAAAGATTTCAAGTCCTCCAGTAGTTATCAGCTGCAACAACATTGTAGTAGAACAATCAGACCTTAGGGCTATGTTCACACAGCGTAAAAGTACGGCCATTGTTGCCAACAACGGCCATACTTTGTGCGCTGTGAGACACTGTCTTATTTCCTATGGGATCCCAGCGGGAGCGTATACACATCGTATACGTTCCGGCCGGGATCCCATGCGGCGCCGAAAAGAACTGACAAGTCAGTTTTCTGCGGCCGCAATTCAGTGAATTGCGGCCGCAGAAACCCATGTCAGTTCACGCAATGAAGCAAGCGGCTACAGCCATAAAGACCATCCGGACGGTACCGGCCAGGATGATCTTTGCAGAGACCGGCCAGGTCACGGAACGGCCAGTCCAATACGTAGTGTGAACATAGCCTAATTGTGCATAAATACAAACAACTCAGATATACAGAAAAACCCTTGTACAAATTCTATAAATCATGTATAGGGAAAACTTTAGTACAGTGGTACCTTGGTTTAACAGTAACTTGGGTTAAGAGCATTTTGGTTTAAGAGCTCACAGTTTTTCAAAATTGTGACTTGGATTAAGAGCATTGCTTTGGTTTAAGAGCTCTCTGTACTGGGTGGGAGGGAAGTAGAGGAGGGGCATGGTCTGCATAGCGGGGTCTACAGCCCTGTACTCTGACCCAGAAAGTCTCCCTCACCTTCCAAATCATTGCAGATCCACTTCAGGCTGAGGTTTACATCAGGGGACAGGACTGTGGAGGTAATCTCTCCATAACTGTAACCCCTCTCTCCCTGGACAGAGAGTACTGCTATACTGTGCGCACATCTGCCCTGCTCATTCCTTCATGCTCCCTGCAGTCTCTGTCAGACCTTGTTTTTTCCATCCTCTCCATTACTGTCCAGTAACTTATAATATAACATATTCTGCTGTTTCTGAATGTTTGCTTCATCTGTTTTACATATTATTCAGAATATAAAATCATTATTTTTGGAGCCAATTGTCTGCATATCAGTGATTTCTTATGGGAACATTTGCTTTGGTTTAAGAGTGATTTGGATTACAAGCACAGTCCCGAAACGAATTATGCTTGTAATTTAAGGCACCACTGTATATCCATAAAGATACTGTTTCCCATATTAGCTTTATCTGACAACAATCTATATGATAAAAATTTATGTCTGTCTGTCTGTCCTCTGTAGCCTTCCGAACGCCTGAACCGTTTAACCCCAAATTTGGCAGGCAGATACATCAGGTGTCTGGGAAGGTTAGAGGGAAAGTCCCATCCATTCAAGATGTACAAGAGGGATGGGGAAGACCACCCCATAGAAATGAATGGTAGAATCTCCACACTGCACACAGGTGACAGAGCTTCAGCATGTCTCCCCAGCAATGCACAGGTGAGGGAATTAGCCTCAGCCAGAGCTATAGAGACATGAATGTGCAGATCCACAGAATCAGAAATATGACAGCAGCCAGGCCTGTTGGGAGGATAGGGTTTGGGAAAACACACCCATAGAAATAATGGTAGAATGTTCTGGAGATCATATTTTCTCTCATAAAGATGATGTCAGTGTCTGACCCCACCCCTGTCCTCTCTGTCACGCAACCAATATGATTACTACTTTCATTTTCACAGGGAGCTGGAACCTTATTGGTTGCTGAGGAACCATACAAATAAATGGTACAGTGTTCTGGAGATCAGATTTTACCTCACAAAGATTATGTTAGTGTCTGACCACACACCTCTCCTCTCTCTCTCTCTGTCACACACACACACACACACACACACACACAATAATGGTAGTTGGGAAGGTATACTGACACCTTAGCAACCAATATGATTACTACTCCTGGCAATTACCCTGTTAAAAAAATAAAATAAAATGAGGGCATACTTTGGCCTGCTGGGCACCCTTGGAATAAATCACTGACACTTTACATCTGGGCAGCGCAGGGTACATTTTCTAGTAAATATATTTGAATTTAAATAAGCTCTCTGCAAGAAAGCAATCATGTTTTTTAAGCCTGGGAAACCCATTTAGGGTGCCTTCACACCTACCGGATCCACAGCGGATCTCATTTCTGCGGATTCGAAGCGAGAACCGCTGCGGATCTGGTATCAATTCACCCCTATGATAGCACATATTCGCAGCGGGATTAACATCCCGCTGTGATTATGTGCTTTAACTCCCTGGTGCCCGCAGCCCCGCCGTCGCATCCCCGACGCATCCCCCCATCCCGGCCACATCCCCCCATCAGCCCACCCCCAGCCCACCACATCCCCCGCCACATCCCCCCATCAGCCCATCTCCGGCCCGCCGCCGCGAGCTTACAGTACCTGCTCGGCGGCGCGCCTGCAGTGAGGCTGCCGGCTCCGGTCCCGCTCAGATCAGCTGAGCAGGACCGGAGCCGGGAGCCTCACTGCAGCCGCGCTGCCGAACAGGTAATGTAAGCTCGCGGCGGCGGGCCGGAGATGGGCTGATGGGGGGATGTGGCCGGGATGGGGGGGATGTGCCGCCGCCGGGGATGGGGGATGCGACAGCGGGGCTGCGAGCACCAGGGAGTTAAAGCACATTTTCACAGCGGGATGTTAATCCCGCTGCGAATATGTGCTATCATAAGGGTGAATTGATACCGGATCCGCAGCTGTTCTCGCTTCGAATCCGCAGAAGTGAGTAAAGTGCGGTAAACGGATGCTGAAAACGCAGTGTGAACCTAGCCTTAGCTAGAGCAGCTACAAAGAATGACTCTAGCTCTGGAGGACCTACCACAGTCGTGCATTACCAATATAAATGGGAACTGACACATGATTTACTGTGTGCTAGCACTGCACTTGCTGACAGATTCCTATGCAATCCCTATGGAATCGAAAATGTTACCTATACTGTATCACAAAAGAAAATTTCTATAATATTTGCTAATTGTTGGAAAATAAATAAAGTAATGGGCAAAAGCTAGATGCATGTTTGTGTCTGAATGTTTTGCAAAAGATTCTGAGCAACAGGGTGTGGTAAAAAAAAATAAAACTCTAAACACACTGCATTAAACATACTTTTCCTGAGCAAGTTTTCTTCCCACACTTCTTAACGCAGCATCTAGATCTACCTTCTTGTTTGAGTTTGTCATTATCGAAAGTTATCATGAACATGGATTTTCCTATTCATGCCGCACACAATTGCCTAAATTAAAAAGATTTTGTGAGTAAGCCAAGTTCAGTTGAGCAGACAAAAAGAATGTGGAGAACGCTAATAGCTGAGAGAAGCTGAATCCAAGGAGATCTTTCATGCCTTTGAATTTCCTTAGCACCAGAGAAGTGATCTCTACACTGTTTTTTAATTCTCAATAGAACAGTTTCTGAGAACACTGCCAATGAGCCAGAACATTAGTACAACTCCTGTAGTATTATTAGTAATGTAGACCATACCATAAATTCATAGACTTGCCAATATCTGAAAGGAATAAGATTATCAAAAGCATTTCTAACGAACCATTGTACCACTTTCCAGCACATTACCTAGTGAATATGAAGTGTAATTCAAAGTTCCTGTTAAATATTTCCAGGCTTCCTTCTCACTATGTAAAAATTAGGCAGTTTTTTAGGATGGCCACCTTTTTAACGTTGTGTGAATATACTCTTAAGCTATTTTCTCCTTTTTTTTTGCCCAATGTAAAGGTTATTGTACCAATGACAACTGTTATGATGGCTTAATTTTAGTCTTCAATTATTTCTATTGAAGTCAGCAGCAACCATGTTCATTTTGGGTTATTTATTTTAAGATATTCATAGATTTTCTTTTTGGCCGACTTTAAATTACCCCACCCAAAAGGGTGTTGAAAGCGGGCATCATTCAACCTAAACTAATTATGTATCAACGGCCGTCAATGCAAGGACGTCTGCCAAATTATGTTAAACAACAGCCGTTATCTGATCCTCAAAACAACAGCCAATATTTTTCAAATAAAGGCTGTTGAAAATTGTTGTGTGAACATAGCCTAAAAATCTTGTATAACATATCCTGAATTGATGTCAACTTGGTGTGTTCACACATTTTATTTTTCTTTATGGTTTGGCCAAAACTTTATCAAAACTGCTGTAACAATCTAGAGGTAAAACTACAGTGTAAGGGTGAGTCCACACTACGGAATTCTCGCGGACATGTCAATTCTTTTGGCGGATAGCGGAATACGCCGGCCCATAGAATGGTGTCTATGGAGCCGGCAGAAAGGCGCGGACAGCCGACGGAATTCCGTGGATATTATCCGTGAGAATTCCGTAGTGTGAACCCACCCTAAGGCCTAAACAAGAAACAACCTGGTGCAGGAGATTGTACTGGGACATACACAGTTCCTGTAACTTGGTACTATATTGTTGTCCAATGATGTTCTGTACAGCATCTTAGGCAATTCTTCTCTTCTGGAAGCAGTGCTTGTTGGGAATAACATTAGCCAATGGAGCATGCCATTACTTTCTGTGAGATTCATGCATCATCCTACAGTAAGTATCCATATAAAGAGCTGGAGACTCTCTGGGTGTGCATGCAGTCCAAAGAGGGATCTGTTGTTAAGAGAGGTGTTATCTATGGGTCTCCAGAGAAAACTGAGGACAATGATAAGATGTAGAGATGAGCGAACCGGGTTTGGGTTCGAGTCGATCCGAACCCGAACGTTCGGCATTTGATTAGCTGGGGCTGCTGAACTTGGATAAAGCTCTAAGGTTGTCTGGAAAACATGGATACAGCCAATGACTATATCCATGTTTTCCAGATAGCCTTAGGGCTTTATCCAAGTTCAACAGCCACCACTAATCACATGCCGAAAGTTTGGGTTCGCATCGATTCGAGCATGCTCGAGGTTCGCTCATCTCTAATAAGATGTTGATGGATGAAATTGCAAATATTTATCAAAGGGGTAAGGGTACCAACCGTGTTACATAGAATATATCTGTCAGCCTCCAAATCGTGCTGGAGATGTGGTGTGGAAAAAGGTTTACTTACCCATATGTGATGGAATTGTCCGCCGATCTATGATTTCTGGATTCAGGTTATTTATCTTATCCACAAATTGATGGATATACGCTTAGACCATGATCCCCCCCCCCCTCTGCACTTATCCATAATACCCTTGCTGGAGAGACGCTTGGTGAAATCTTTTTTAAAGGGGTTGTCCAGCGAAAATCTTTTTCTTTTAAATCAAATGATATCAGAATGTTATATAGATCTGTAAATTACTTCTTTAAAAAAATCTCGTCTTCCCATACTTATCAGCTGCTGTTTGCGCTGCAGGAAATTTTTTATTTTCAGTTTGACACAGTGCTCTCTGCTGACATCTCTGGCCGAGACAGGAAATCTGTATCCGTTTTCTATGAATCCCCATAGAAAACGTCTCCTGCTCTGAACAGTTCCTGTCTCGGCCAGAGATGTCAGCAGAGAGCACTGTGTCAGACTGAATATAAAACAACATTTCCAGCATGACATACAGCAGCTGATAAGTATGGGAAGACTTGAGATTTTTTTTATGGAAGTAAATTACAAATCTATATAACTTTCTGACACCAGTTCATTTGAAAGAAAAAGATTTTCGCTGGACAACCCCTTTAAGCTTTTTTTTAATGGATGTGCTTACCGTCTTCCCCTTGCCTTTGGAAAAATACGCAACCCCCTGCTATACAGAGTTAGCTTTTGGTGGTTGCTATTATCTGTAGAATTAGTAGCTGGCTGAAGCATACTAAAACTTGGTCCCGGAGGGCGGATTTTGCAGGATCAGATGAATATAAGCTTCTCTGTATCCCAGACCAATGAGCCTCTCTGTCCTTGGTGGTCAGTATTAGCGACCATTCTCGGGCTCGCTAAGGTTTCCCGTAGCAAAAGGTTCATACCTCTTTGTGGATGTTTGGTTTTTCCCTAGTGGGGTAGAGACAGGGGATGCTACATTCAAGATATGCCTTGATACTGCCGTAGTATTCAGAGGTTTTAGTTATGATTTTATTTGACGTCCTCTAGTTAGGCAGCTGTAAGTTATCTCCTAGTACGACACATGCGCAATGTGGATTATTATTATAGATATCTGACATACGCGAATTGTGTGAGGTCACTTTAGTGTTTCTTTTGGGTACTACCCTTAGGCACCTCCTTTCTTTTCCCTATTTGTGCTTATTTACTTTTTTTCTTACAGTGTGACTTACTTGATGATGGTGATTATTTGGCTTTCCTCTTTGTGTTTATGTATTTGAAAACTTTAATAAAACTTGAATGCGAAAAAGTCATTAGAGGAAGACATTGAAATTATGGGTGACTTGAACATGCCAGATGTCCCTGCAGGACATACAGCAGCTGTGAAGTATGGGAAGACTTGAGATTTTAAATACAAGTATATTACAAATCTATATAATTTTTTTTAAACCAGTTGAATTGAAAGGAAAATATTTTTCGCTGGGTAACCCCTTCATTATTTGAGAACCATAGGCTTGAATAAGTTCTACCACTAGGTGTATCTGTCACATTAAATATTCATCTTCCGTGTTTACATATTTCTGTTAAGAGTAGAAACTGTTTTCTTACAATAGAGAGGATCAGATGACAACCGCAGTGTGTACGAGCAATTGCACAAAAAAATTATATTTTATATGCCTTTGTCAGCTTCTTTAAGCAATTCATTTGCTGTTACCTGATCTACAAAAGGTTATCTGGCACAGCAAGTTGAAATAACAGAAAATAAAGCAAATCAACTTCACGGATGTCCACAGTCTTTAGTGTCTCGATTATTTCCTTCCACTTTATCAAGCAAAAATAGATCGTAGAAGAGCACAAGCTCTGACAGCTGGCTAATCCTTTGAACTGGGCCTGTTTGGGACACTCTCTTCTGGTCTGCTGGTACTTGTCATTCTTAGGGGTAAAATTGTATTTGTGTATTCAGGTATAAAAGCAGGGTGTCTTCATGTCAGCCATACAGCTATATATGTCCCTAATGCCGAAGAAGTAGGAAAGTGGATAAACATTCCTGAAGGGGGCGTTAATGTGGGGTTGCTTCGACGTGTTTAGCCCTAGTGCCCCAGAAGTCAGGGATAATGACAGGCAGCCATGATCAGACAGCTGCCTGCTATTAACCCCTTAAAGAATTTGTTCACCCAAAACTAACTTGTCCCCTATCTTGATTGCGGGAGGTCCAACCTCCCCATGCCGATCTCCAGATTGGCCCCCGGCTTTTTTCCCATGGCTCTATTCATTCCTATGAAGCCGCTGGAGAGGGCTGTACTTGGCTTTTTTTGTCAGCTCCATGGGAATGAATAGAGCTGGGGGTCATGCACTGTACCTGCAGCTGTATTCATAAAAAGTAGCCAGGGGCTGATCTGGAGATCTGGGGGTATCAAGGTTGGAACCCGCGCAATCTCTTACTTGTTCCCTATTCTGTGAAAAGGGGAAAAGTTAGTTTTGGGTGGACAACCTCTTTAACCCCTTAACGACATCAGGCGTAAGTATACGCCCCCGCAGGGTGGGCTTTAACGCAAACGGGCGTATACTTACGCCCGATGTTTCCCAGATCTCTGTGTGTTCACACACAGCGGTCGGGGAAGATGGCCTGCTATAATTTATAGCAGGCCATCTCTGCTCGTCGGCACGGGGGGTGATTAACCCCTCCCGTGCCGACGATCGCTGCTATATGCTGATCAATACAGATCAGCAAAAAGCAGCAAAATTCAGCTTTCCAGGTCATCGGTGACCCGGTGACCCGGAAAGCAATGGCGATTGGTGCTGTCCGAGATAGCACCAATCGCCATAAGTGTCCCCACCAAAGATGACGCCGATGCCACCCCCACGATCGCCGTGATAGGCCGGCCAGTACCGGCCGGCCCATCATGGCGATCAAACTGTAAAAACACAGTTTTGCCGAGTTCTGCACCCCTCAGCTAGGTAGCTGAGGGGTGCAGAACAGGTGTGTGTGGTGCAGGTGTACCATACTCACCTGATCTGGGCGTCCGGAGCGACGATCTGCGGTCCGCGTCGTCCTCGCGTCTTCTTCGCTTCACTTCCGGGTTCGGTCGTCCAGCTTCGGAAATCTTCGGAAACGCTCGGGTCATCAGGTTCGGCGGGTCTCGGCAATCTCCGGCAGCGTCGCTCTACTGCCTCCTAGCGGCTGATCAGCAAATATCATTCGGTGATCAGTTGCTTTGGGTTAAAAAGATTTTTTTTTTTTTCCCAATTTTTTTTTTTCTTTTTTTGCGCCCAAACGCCACTGAGTGCTGATCAGCATCGCACATAAGTGCGCCGCTGATCAGCAACTCCTCCATTTTGGCGTAGGGTCGTTTTTTCCCCCCTATATCCTACCGCCACTGTCTGCTGATAAGTGCCGCACATAAGTGCGGCATTTATCAGCAGCTCCTTTCTTGGCGTAGGGATATTTTTTCTTACTGTCAAAAAACACGTAAAAAAAACACTACACTACACCACACTACATGGAATAAAGTTTTACACTACACTACATTACACATTTACATACCCCATATACCGATGGCCCCCAGGGTGTTTTCGGTGTCGGACGCATACGTTATTATTGCCTCCGACACCGAAACAGCCAGTGAGGATGAATGGGGGGATCCTTCGTTCCTCCATTCATCCTCATCGTCCTCATCATCCAGTGACGTGTCTGGGGGTAGCGTAGCGTATGCTGGCCCCCAGACACGTCTTTTCTGCCAGTACCATCCCAATAAGAGATGACGGTATGGCGTGAAATTCTCCAAACTCTGTGAGAGTACCTCAGGGTACACTTACAGATTATGGCTGGGTTCACACTACGTATATTTCAGGCAGTATTTGGTCCTCATGTCAGGTCCTCATAGCAACCAAAACCAGGAGTGGATTGAAAACACAGAAAGGATCTGTTCACACAATGTTGAAATTGAGTGGATGGCCGCCATATAACAGTAAATAACGGCCATTATTTCAATACCACAGCCGTTGTTTTAAAATAACAGCAAATATTTGCCATTAAATGATGGCCATCCACTCAATTACAACATTATGTGAACAGAGCCTTTCTGTGTTTTCAATCCACTCCTGGTTTTGGTTGCTATACAGCTTCACAAATACAGCCTCAAATATACATAGTGTGAACCCAGCCTTAGGGTACGTGCACACTGCGGAATGGCGAAGGATAACCCTTTGTGCATTCCGCAGCTGGCACCCACCGGCCGACTGATGGAGGCGTGCGTCTCCGCCCATGTCATAAATTCCATTCTATGCATGGGCGGATTCGCCCGTGCATAGAATGGAGTGTGACACGAGAGGAGACGCGCACCTCCATCAGTCCGCCGGTGGGTGCCAGCTGCGGAATGCACAAAGGGTTATCCTTCGCCATTCCGCAGTGTGCAGGTACCATTACAGTGTATGAAGGAAGGGACACCCGAATCCAGCCCCCAGATGCCCCCTCCCCCCATCCTCGGAGTTAGTGGGGAGATCGTTTGGGAACTGATCTTCCCACTGCTGGATAAAGGTTACCACCTGTACGGGGATAACTTTTATACCAGCACCCCCTCTTCCGGTCCCTCACTGCCCGAGCTATTGTAGCTTGCGGCACGATCCGAAAATATCAGAAGCAGTAATAGAGCCCTAATATTTAGCAGCCATGGAGCGGACCCAGCGCTACTGGATATGAAGGACCCCGTATCGCACCAGGGCAACATTTTCCAGGTGACGTCCCCCACACTGGAGAATGGGAGACCCCAGAAGAAGTGCAGAGTGTGGCGTAACAGGGGGATCAGGAAGGACACCATTTTCCAGTGTGACACCTGTCCTGATCACCCCGGCCTCTGCATACTGGATCGCTTTAAGGGGTACCACACGTCATTGAAGTTCTACATTTTCTAAATTCTGTCCCTTATTCCTATTTCAGGGGTCACGTTGATCCGGGGATTATTCTGATCGCCATTATGGAGTCGGGAAGGAATTTTTCGTCTGTGATGAGGCTACTGTCGTCTGCCTTACGAGGGTTTTTTTTGCCTTCCTCTGGATCAACACAGGTTGAATTTGATGGACACCTGTCATTTTCAACCTTATAAACTAATAATTGGCCTAATACTCCCAAATAAATTAGAATTGTCCCTTTTCCCCAGCTAAATAGGTATGGCCGCCATTCCCATTAGAGGATGCCATGATGCAATTACAAAGCCTCTGTGCGGCCAGGACAGTAGAAACCCCCCACAAGTGACCCCATTCTGGAAACTACACCCCATAAGGAATCTAACGAGGGGGGCAGTGGGGATATGGCCCCCTGGTGACGGCCACATTTGGGCCGTGAAAATGAAAAAATTTTATTTTTTATTTTCAGGGTACATGTTCCACATATGTGCCCGTCACCAGTGGGGTCCATATGCTCACTGTACCCCCTTGTTGGATTCCTTATGGGGTGTAGTTTCCATAATGGGGTCACTTGTGGGGGGTTTCTACTGTCCTGGCAGCACAGGAGCTTTTTAATTGCGACATAGCCTCCATCCTCCATTCCAGCCTCTAAATGGTGCTCTGTCCCTTTGGTGGCTTGCCCTGTGCCAATATGGCACATTATGTCCACATGTGGGGTATTTTCGTAAAAAAATGTTTAATTTTTACACTAAATTATTGATCTTGTCTTGATTTTTTCATTTTCACAAGGGGTTAAAAGATAAAAAAAAAACACTAAATGTGTAGAGCAATTTCACCTGAGTACGGAAATACCCCACATGTGGACATAAAGCACCATGTGGGTGCAGGGTAAGCCTCCAAAAGGAAGGAGAGCCATTTGGCTTTTGGAGGATGGATTTGGCTGAAATGGATTTCGAGGGGCCATGTTGCATTCAAAAGGCCCCTGTGTTGCCAAGACAGTTCAACTCCCCCACAAGTGACCCCATTATGGAAACTACACCCCTCAGGGAATGTAACAAGGGGTGTAGTAAGCATATGGACCCCACTGGTGACGGGCACAAATGTGGAACAATATGGCTTGAAAATAAAATATTAAATTTTTTACACTATAATGTTGGTTTAGCCTTAAATTTTTCATTTTCACAAGAGGTTAAAAGAGAAAAAAACACACATAATGTGTAGAGCAATTTCCCCCGAGTCCGTAAATACCCCCTCCGAAGGTAAGGAGCGCCATTTGGATTTTGTTGGTTGGATTTGGCCAGAATGGATGATGAACGCCATGTCGCATTTACAGAGCCCTCGTGCTGCCAAGACACTGGAAACCCCCCACAAGTGACCTCATTCTGGAAACTACACCCCTCAAGGAATCTAACAAGGGGTGCAGTGAGGATATGGACCCCTTGATGACGGGCACATTTGTGCCGTGAATGTGAAAAAATGAAAATTTTCACTTTCACGTCACATTTTTCCACATTTGTGTTCGTCACCATTGGGGTCCATATGCTCGCTGCACCCCTTGTTAGATTCCTTAAGGGGTGTAGTTTCCAGAATGGGGTCACTTGTGGGGGGTTTCCAGTGATTTGGCAGCACGAGGGCTCTGTAAATGCGACATGACCCTTGAAATCCATTCCAGTAAAATACAGCTTCCAAAAGCCAATTGGCGCTCCTTCCCTTTGGAGGCCTGTCCTGCGCTCGCTTGGCATTTTATGTCCACATGTGGGTAATTTCTGTACTCGGAAGAAACTGCGCTACACGTTTGGTGTTTTTTTTTCTTTTTTCCCCTTGTAAAAATGAAAAATGAAGGCTAGAACAACATTTTTGTGTAAAAAATAGAATTTTTCCTTTTTTACACAACATTGTTCTGAAAATCTGTGACGCACCTGTGGGGTCCAGATGCTCACCGCACCCCTTGTTACATTCCTTGAGGGGTGTCGTTTTCTAAATGGTGTCCCTTTAGGGGTGTTTTTTAGGTTTTGGCACCCCAGAGCCTCTGCCAACCTGAAGTGTTACAGTCAAAAATGACCAAATATAACGGAGGCGTTGAAATTCACTAGGCGCTCCCTTATATCTGAGGCTTGTGGTTGCTTAAAATAGCGCAAAAGGGCCACATATGGGGTATTTCTATAAACTGCAGAAACGGGGCAATCAATATTGGGGTGCATTTCTCTGCTAATAGGTTTATCATTATGAAAGATATTGGATTACAATAAAATCTCTGCACAGAAAATAAAAATTTTCTAATTTCTTACACACTTAGCTTTTATTTCTGTGACTCCCCTAAAGGGTTAAAAAACTTTCTGGATGTGCTTTTGCAGAGTTTGGGGGGTGCAGTTTCTCAAATGTGGTGCTTTGTGGGGCTTTTTAACATACAGTCCCCTCAAATACACTTTAACCTGAACAGGTCCCTAAAAATATCTGATTTTGAAATTTTACAGAAAATTTGGAAAATTGCTGCTAATGTTTTAAGCTTTCTATTGTCTAAAAAATGAAATATAGTTTAATAAAAGCCACCAACATAAAGTAGACATGTTGCTAATGCTATTTAATATATACTTTATGTGGCATAACCATTTTCTGTATAAGCAGAAAGGTTTCAAAGTTGGAAAAATTCATTTTTTCACAATTTTTCACGTTATTTTGGTGTTTTTCATAAAGATTTGTTATAAGTATCGACTCCATTTTACCAGAAATGTAAAGTACAATATGTCATGAGAAAACAATCTCAGAATCGCTGGATAGGTAAAAGAATCCCGAAGTTATTAATGAATAAAGTGACACTGGTCATATTCATAAAATTTGTCTCTGTCCTTAAGGCCATTTCAGGCTCTGTCCTTAAGGGGTTAAATGCTGCGATAGTGATGCTATAGTGATCACAGCATTTAAAGGAGTCGGTGACAATGTGACAGCGAGGGTCCCTATCACTTACATTGACAGACTGAGGTTTAATACTTACCTCCATCCTGTCAGATTAGCGATCTTCTCATAGAGTCTGCCTCAGGCAATGGCATTGATCAGCATACTGCCAGAGTTGGAATGTGTTCTGAAGATACTTTTTTAATTTTTTCCTTCAAATTTTTTTTATATTTTGTTAAAACAACATTTCAAGAGACAAAATATACACAAAATTGAACAAAAAATGAAAGGTGCACCTGGTTAAATGCTTGAGTCTCCCATTGATTTCATTGGGGTTTGTTACTCAAGTTGAGCACTTGAGCATTGGAAAATGCTCGACTCAGGCAACAAGTAAGTGCTTGCTTGAAGCTAATGTAGATGTTGTACTTGAATTCGGGACCTAGGCAACAGTGATAGCCGGAGACCAAGCCGCAACTCTCAGCACCGAAGCCATGCTCCGGTGCTGAGAGTTAACCCTATAGATACTACGGTCAGCACGACCTCAGCATCTTTAGGGCTTCTGACAGAGAATTCTCCCTCTACAGAGGGAGAATTCTCTGTCCGCTGTCCATCGAGGCTCTGCGAAGAGCTGCAGGCCTCAGGCTTCTGGTTTCCTGGCTACGGAGGCCGGAAAGGGGAGGGAGGGAAGGCTGGGCGCGCGGGGCACGTGCCAGTGAGCTCTGCCCCCTCCCCTCTCTTCCCTGCTACTGTCACAAGATAACAGCGGCAGGGGACAGAGGAGAGGGGGCAGACATAGGGACATCAGCTTATGGGATTATTATGTTCCCATAAGCTGATGTCCTAAAACGAACTGGGCATTGATGCATCAATGATCCCAGGTTGTAAAAAGGGTTAAACATATATACAAAATATAGACTTAAAACTGTAAACAGGACCTAACCTGTTATTAGGGGTTGAAAATTGCATTTGTTGACACCCAGCATTAGTAATTATGTGAGGTGATATATAACTTTTACAACTGACTACACCATACACTAAATGGGACAACATATCACAGGGACACGAGGCAGCAGGACTAGTTCGTATTTCTAAGCTCATGAAAAAGCTATGAATGCTTGAAGGGTAAATGGTGTAATATGATATCGCGTTTTGTACAAACTGACAAGTGCAGATGAAAAGAAATCACTTGATCTTGTCCTTTCAACATGACATGAGTCTTCAGCGCAATTAAAACATATGAAGTGAAGCCCTAAGGTGTCTTGTTTAGCCAAGTGGTGAGGCTTGACTGCTGAGAGCTTCAAGTCAGAAAGGAATAAGTCTGAAGCAGTTGAATCAGGAACAGAGAGAAAAGTGTGAGATTTTTTTTAATGTACACATGGACTTTTACAATACATAAAAAATATTTTGTACTTTGATCAAAGTTTTGACGCAGTCCATTATTTAAATGGCCACCCCATTCCCGCCATCTGCACCAGTTTTGTGACATACAAATTGGGACATTCTAGGCCCTGGAGCCGGGTGCGATGCCCCAGTACACCAATAACCCCTCCCCTCAGTAATGCAGCCAGACTTTATTCTGAAGAAGGCGCATCACCAAGGGAAGGGGATATCTGTGTACTGGGGGCGCCAGGCCCACCTCCAGTGCATAGAATTGCCCAATTTGCACATCATGAGGCGGCACAGATGGTGGGAATTGGGCGGTGATTTAAAAAATAGATTGTGCCACCGGGATCTCTGTGCTGGCCAGGTGACGTAAAAAAAAAAAAAAAAAGGTAGCAAATTGGTACATTCACTTTAAATAAAGTAAAGTATAGGCAACTGCTTCTATATTTTGTTGACAGACCTATAGACTTAGGCTGCGTTCACACATTTGTGATACACAGTAGGGGTGATATATGACCAGTGTGCCACATGTATATGATGGACTAAACCCCTCACGGGACTCCCTGTATCATTCATAATTCATTATAATGCAGTGAGCTCCAGAATGGCTGGGGTAGTACACTGCTGAACTGACTGTGTCAGTACAGTAGCATAGAGATTTAGCTGTTTTGGAGCTAAATTTGCACATCACGAGGCAACACAGATGGTGGGAACCGGGCGGTAATTTAAAAAATAGATTGTGCCACCGGGATCTCTGTGCTGGCCAGGTGATGTAAAAAAAAAAATGGTAGCAAATTGGTACATTCCCTTTAAATAAAGAAAAGTATAGGCAACTGCTCCTATATCTTGTTGACAGACCTATAGACTTAAGCTGCGTTCACACATTTGTGATACACAGTAGGGGTGATATATGACCAGTGTGCCACATGTATATGATGGACTAAACCCCTCACGGGACTCCCTGTATCATAATTCATTATAATGCAGTGAGCTCCAGAATGGCTGGGGTAGTACACTGCTGAACCGATTGTCAGTACAGTAGCATAGAGATTTAGCTGTTTTGGAGCTAATAAAATGCAAAGTGCTTCAAGTGCAGAGCCCGAATGACATGATATTGGGCCCCAGGAGATATGCACCTACCTTTTAGGGTTATATTTAAAGCCCAGTACCCGAGGATGCCTTAAGAAATATAGGATAGAGACAGCAGCCAATAGCCTCACCTGACAGGATCCTTCTCCAGTTGTAGTAGTATCCTGTGTAGTATAACCCATCCTTCTCACTAGAGTGGTAAGGGTGTATCTGATGGAGTTGTACATGTTAGTCTAGCAAATCTCAGCAAAATGAAGATTTTTGTTTAAAAACATCAAGAAAGCCCAGGTGCCATTTTATTTGCTGATTTTCTTTCATTTGAAAACTAGTTTACATCTAATGTTATCATTGAGCTAAGCCTCCTTCTCTAATCTGATACCTTTTTAGATTTATGAAGGATATCTATTACATTGGCTCTTTTAGAACGAGATCTCCAGGTTAAAGTGACCTATAATTGCTTTATGATGTAAAGAAACATCTTGAGTAGTAATTTTTCAATCTCTACTTGTGCCTCTGCATTCCAAGGAATAACGCATGAAATTTATACTTTAAAATAACCATATTCACCTTTAGGCTGGGTTGACACTACGTATATTTCAGTCAGTTTTGTGGTCCTCAAAACCAGGAGTGGATTAAAAACACAGAAAGGATCTGTTCACACAATGTTGAAATTGAGTGGATGGCCGTCATTTAATGGCAAATATTTGCTGTTATTTTAGAACAACGGCTGTTATATTGAAATAATGGCAGTTATTTACTGTTATATTGCGGCCATCCACTCAATTTCACCATTGTGTGAACAGATCCTTTCTGTGTTTTTAATCCACTCCTGGTTTTGGTTGCAATATAAGGACCACAATACTGACTGAAATAGACTTAGTGTGAACCCAGCCTAAGGCTACAACTGGACAATGTCTTTTTGGGGCCGTTTGCCGGCCTTTTTTTTTTTTTTTGAAGGACTGTCATTTAGTGCCAAATAATGTCTGTTATTCCAAAAGTAAAAGTATGTAAGGTTATATAACTTTCCTTTAAAATTAAGGCACTCATTTGATTTTTTTTTTTTTAAAGCATACCTGTCATTAGAAAAAACTGAGACAACTACAGAGACCTGTCAAACATTTTGAGTGGTCAGTGTCTAAGTGTTCTTACTGTGACCAATCAGGAGAACCAACAGGGAACCAACCACACTGCTGTGTGTTTCTCCTGTGTTCCTCCCTGCTCTGTGTAAGCAGGATGGCTACATAAATTAAAATTATGCAGGTGTCCAGGTCATGTAACACAGAGGCGGGGGAGAACCCGCTGAACACACTCCTGGCTCAATGCAGTCTGAACACTCAGACCTGACCAATCAAAACTTTTGACATGTCTCTGTAATAGGGATGGTCCGAACCGAGTTCGGTTCGGGTTCGTACGAACCCGAACCCTCAGTAATGATTCCCGCTGCCTGCCCGCTCCGTGCAGAAGGCGGATCCAGTGGGAGGACCGCCTGGAAAACTGGGATACAGCCATAGCCATAGGCTGTATCCCAGTTTTCCAGGCGTTCCTAATGCTGTATCTGCCCGCTCCACGGAGCGGGCAGACAGCGGGAATCTGCTGCCGAGCGTTCGGGTTCATACGAACCCGAACCTCGGCAGGTTCGGACCATCCCTACTCTGTAACATGGGAAAAGTTTTTCTAATGACTTGTACACTTTAATTTCAGCTATGTTATATTTCTGCTTAAAGTTTTTGAATCCAAAGAAATCTATCTGAGAAAAAAATAACAATTATAGCTACAAGACATTGTTATAACATGACTTTACTTTCAACAAACTTCCTTGCTTTCCAGCTGGTCTATTTTGGAAATGAATTACTTGTAACCACAGCCAAAGCGTACAAGTTAACAGAGGACGCAACCTAGATCAAACACATAGTGAGGATGTTGATTTAACATTTCCCAGTAATTTCTTCATGTGCAACGGACATTCAGAGGTAGTAAAAAAAAAAAAAAAAAAAAAAACATTTTAACAAAGCAAGCTTACAAAAGTCTGAATCACTGAGCTACACATTCAGAGAATACAGTGAAGTTTTATTGTATATATAGTAGCTTTCAATGCTTCTCAATAAAACACCCTGTTCATGCACGCTCTTAAAGTTGATGTGATCTAAGTTATTTTCTATACACTGAATCAGATTTCTTCTCCTATCCATGACCATACTACTTAATCCTTGCAAGGATAAATTGCCTGGTAGTAATATGGTCATCACATATTGAATTATTTCCATGTGGATCTTTTAACATCAATGGGTCAACTTAAACAGACACATGTGGGAGCTCTAGGGCAGACTAAATCTATATCAGGATGGTCTCTTTAAAGCCTGAGCCTCAGCTTGATTTTTAGTAAAAATGACCAGTCTGCAACTGTGCAGTCTTGAAAACTTTTTTATAGTTAATTTTAGATAATGGTATTAATAATTTAGAAACCATACTGTTACAAAAGTAGCATATAGTATATCTGCCTAGTATATAGCAGCATATAGGATGTGTATTGCTAGTTTGATTCATACACCATATTTTCCAGCGTATAGGATGACTGGGCGTATAAGACGATCCCCAACTTTTCCAGATAAAATATAGAGTTTGGGATATACTCGCAATATAAAACTACCCCTCTTCCAACGCACACCAAATAAAAATTAATAAAAGACAACAGACAGCAGCGAGATCTGAGAGGCAGAGAAAGAGGTAAAGTAATACCGGTAGGATACAAGGGCGGGCTACATGGGTGAAAGAGGTGTGTTTTTTCTGGGCACAGCGCCACTCTACCATATCTCATTTTTCCATACTGTGGACGCCTGCAGCTTGCTCTGCCCATCATACGGTCGTGGCATATGGCAGGGATGTGCCCGTTTTTGAGCTACTCTCACCGCCCGTGGTGACCGCAGATTCTCCAGTCTGGTTCCGAAGTTTTTCAGCACCCGGCGTATAAGATGACCCCTGACTTTCGAGAAGATTTTCCTGGGTTAAAAAGTAGCCTTGTATGCAGGAAAATACAGTAAATGTATTATTTCTGTTTTAATAATTGGTACATTATTGTCTCCATCAATTGTCTCCATCAAGGCCAGCTTACCGCTTAAATCCTTCTCACATTCACAAGAAACCACACTCTAATACTCATAAACAAGCAATGAAGCAATCAAGTGAGAAAAGGTACAAAAATATTTATTTGTGAAACCATCTACATGATACCTAGAAAGACTCATCTTTCTAGGGATCACATTCAGTGGCGTAGCTACCATAGAGGCAGGGAAGGCGGTTGCTATGGGGCCCGTGGAGGGAAGGGGCCCAGGGATGCACAGGAAAGATAAGAGCCTCTTGTGTCCTTTTGCTTAACCTCTTACTGCCTCATGCTCTGATAGCCTCTGACTTCTGTTCTCTGAGCTACGACAGAGGCCAGGGGTTATCAGTGCCTGAGTAGTGAAGGCAATTGTCTTCCCTATTAACCCTTTTTTGTGTTGCAGCATGTAAGAGAACACTGGGTCACTTACACACTGCAGTAAATAAGGGGTTAAGCAAAAGGTAGTCTGCTCCTGCACCTATGTATATAACCATGAGGCTCCTAATAGGCTGTTATAGTTAAATACAGTGGATGAACAGAACAAGCAGACATTTGCTTTCTCCTCTGGCAGTCACTGTTGTGGCTGCACGCAGGATTCTGCCTCTGGCCACAAGATTTTTTTTTTCCCACATCACCGAGTATATATATATATATATATATATATATATATATATATATATATACATATAGAGAGAGAGAGAGAGTAGTGTGTAGGGGAGGGGGGGCCCATACAGTTTTTTGCTATAGGGCCCCATGAATCCTAGCTACGCCCCTGATCACACTATGTTTTTCTTTTATACGCTGAGAGCTTTCAAATAAACACTTTTGTACCTTTTCTCACTTGATCGCTGGATCCAATCTTTTTGCTCCAGAACGTTTATTGCCTATTAGGTGGATGTAAATCTAACATATATGAGCCAAACACTCAAAGGAGTACTACAGAGAAATTTTGAAACCAACTAGTGTCAGAAAGTACAGAAAATTATGGGGGGAGATTTATCAAACTGGTGTAAAGTAAAAATGTCTTAGTTGCCCCTAGTAACCAATCAGATTCCACCTTTCATTTTTCAAAGAAACTGTGAGGAATGAAAGGTAGAATCTGATTGGTTGCTAGGGGCAACTGAGCCAGTTTCACTTTACACCATGCTTGATAAATCTCCCCCATAGTGATTTGTAAATTACTTCTCACTGCTGTATGCCCTGCATGAAGTGGTGTATTCTTTTCTAGTCAGGAATATCACTGTCATTATGTCAGTATGGCTGTAGCAAAGACATAGAAGAGGGCTGGCTTAGATATTAGGCTATGTTCCCAGTAAATGCTCCCACTTTTACAATATCGGCTATGGTTTAGCATTAAAGAATGGCCTGAAGAGTGGCCGTTTTAGTACATAGTGGGAACATAGCCGTAGGGTGCCTTCACACGTACCGTATCGCTGTGTATTTATCGCTGCGAGTTTCTCGTAATAAATCCACAGTGATACTGATTGCTATCAAGCGAGTTTGATACGAGTTTTGTGCGAGAAATAAGCAGCTATACGGTAGTGTGAAGGCACCCTTAGGGTCAGTTCAAACGTACAGACTCGCAGCGTTAATCTCGCAAATCAGTCAGGTCCTGGCAGTTCACTGTCACTACATACTCGCAGCTGTCTCAACAACCGCTGCGTGTATGTAATTCTGCCGGCTCCTTAACCCCTTCTGCTGCCGCCTGGCTCCCGCTCCCACTCCGCTGTATACATTACCTCTCCTCGCTGCACGGGGTCCTGGCGTACTGGTCTCCCACCCGGACAATTAGTGTGTTGCCCAGCCGCAGCCACTGATTGGCAGGGCGGGAGAGGAGTACGCGAGGACCCCATGCAGCGAGGAGAGGTAATGTATACAGAGCGGGAGCCGGGCGGCAGCAGAAGGGGTTAAGGAGACGGCAGAATTACATACACACAGCGGTCGTTCAGACTGCTGCGAGTATGTAGTGACAGTGAACTGCCAAGACCTGACATAGTCGCAGCGAGATTTATATTGCAAGTCTGTGCGTGTGAACTGACCCTTAAACTTAGCTACACAACAGTCCTCCTGCAAACACACCTTTAGTCACCTACTGACAGAGAGGTTATAAATCCCCGTACTGTGTAGGAACAAACCTGGAAATGGAGTGGCATGAGCGCTGATAGTGGGATATTAGGGGAGCAATTATGCTAAATGTGCAATAACTTTCTATTTTAACAACTTTTATCTGGCTGGATACAGTTTAAGAATTTGTAAAACACCAACCTAAATTCCCTCTACAGATATTCTCTAGATAATTTATTGTACCTTTAGGGCTTTTGCAATAAATAAACTACTTCTAAACCACCTACAAAATGATACAACCTGTGACAGCCTGTTCATACTCCCACACACCAGTATGAAGAGCATTTTTATACACATACTATTTTGCTTGTGTGAAGACAATATTTTAATCAGTGCGAACCTGCTAAAGCATCTCCCACACAGAAAAAGCTGAAAACTGCTTCCAGCACAAAAGTTAAGGAACTGGTATAACAATATTTTGGGTGGACTAATGCTTTAACTTTACTGTACACAAATAGCCCAAGATGTAAATCATGTACAGCGTTTTTGATTGACATGGAATATTAAAAAATTCAAATAATTCTAAAATTAAAAATAGCAAACCTTCTTTTTAGATGTCAGTGATGATTTCTACAAAACTTCCCTCACCATTATTCCTATTTAGTTTCACTATCTAAACATGCCGTGGGATTTAAAGGGGTTATCTGGAGTGCAGAAAAGGTCCTACCCGTTGTGCTCCCCAGAACTCCACTAACTCCCTCTGGCTGTCTCAGAAGCTATACTTCTGAGATGACCAGAGGGGGGAAGTGGAGAGCCAGAAAGCAGAGCAGATAGGACCTCTACTTCTACAGATAACCACTTTGAGGCTGGGTTCACACTACGTATATTTCAGTCAGTATTGTGGTCCTCATATTGCAACCAAAACCAGAAAGGATCTGTTCACACAATGTTGAAATTGAGTGGATGGCCGTCATTTAATGACAAATATTTGCTGTTATTTTAAAACAACGGCTGTTATATTGAAATAATGGCAGTTATTTACTGTTATATGGCGGCCATGCACTCAATTTCACCATTGTGTGGACAGAGCCTTTCTGTGTTTTTAATCCACTCCTGGTTTTGGTTGCAATATGAGGACCACAATACTGACTGAAATATACGTAGTGTGAACCCAGCCTTAAAGAATGTATTCAGATTATATTTAACATTCTCCAAGATTACTCAAATACAAGATTAGCATATAGTTTGTGTCTCAGAGACACTGACTAATCCAGACACTGACTAACATGTTACAACAGCTGAAAAAGCACATACTTCCATTGATCAAAACCCAAAGGGGAGAAATGTGTGACTAACACGTGAATAGGAATAAACACAGAAGACCACTTATTTAGGTTATTTAGATAACGCAGCACTATAAAACGACCAGGATATTGATAACAGAAGTACAACCTTCCCTTCCCTTTTTCATAAATTGTGCGTTGACAAGGAATAATATTTGGGTTGTGCATTCCCTTAATAAAAAAAATCTTTAGAGATATAAATTACCTCAAGTTACAGAATCTGTAAAAGGGAATGGGGGAAAACTATAACTGAGGTACCTGTCATCATTCCAGACATGTCTACTACAGTAAATACTTACTGTATGTTCACTATAACCTCTTTTCCCTTTGGCATACAGTCACATAGCAGGAACTATGCAATTCCCCCAAACTAACGTAATTGTATATATGTAATATTTTTGGGGAGGGGAACACCCCCACCCCACCCCCACCAGACATTTAAAGGATATACAAATATTTAATCCATTCCACACTATAATAGTTTCAGTAGTTTTCCACATGATCTCTTACCATTTACAGGACACAAATGTAAAGGTTAAAAACTCAATGCCTAGGAGTACAAACTGTAGTTAAATGGGTTATCTGGGTAACAAAAACAATATTCTAAACGACCCCCCTTCCCAATACCACCCTACACCTAATATACATGTATAACCTATCTTGTACCCTTTCCCTGTTGTTTTTTTTAATTTTTTTTATCCGCAATGGAAGTCTAAATTCATCTTCTCTATGTCCACTCTGACAATGCTCAGCTCCCTCTTTCCCCCTCCCTTTGAAGTCACAGGACAGGTGATCTCTCTGGGAGCAGGGTTAGCTGTCTATTGACTTGGTAACCCCACCCCCAGGAGACATCATCTGCACCTGTTCACTGCTAGTGAATGTGCTGCTTCCATAGACTATGTCCCTAAGCCATGTCCCTATAGACATGTGTCCCTAAGCCTAGGTTTCTGTAATATGAAACATTATAGTTCTATCTCAGCTTGCTGTCAGTGAATGTAGGCATATGTACCTGTCTTTGTGTCACAGCTCTGTATATTGCAAGTGTTATGGATGTTTTTAGAGTCTGGATGGAACTAGAATGTTTTTATTCACAATCAACAAACAGAGATGTAAACCTACACTACACCCCTTCCAGGTAAACAGATGCATGTCATGCAGCACATAGCTACACAATGCGCTCGCCAGCTCTGCTACATCATCAGCTAGTATGGAATGCATATTGGGGTGATGTGATGCAAAACCACTGAAAAACAGTCCTGTGTTTACTGTGAAATAGTAATGACAGCAGTGAGCAGAAAAAAAAGATAAGGGGGCAATTGCGCAAAAGGACCAATCAGGGAGATGCATGATGGGAAATGTAGTTTTCTGGCTGGTGCCATCTTGGATAAAGATCGACTTTTAGAAAAACTTGTAACTCAGGAATGGCAGCAGCTAGAAAGACAGGAGACGGCTCAAAATACTCAGGGGGACTTGGTAAGACCAGCTAGCACTCTTTAGCTCTTAGGCGGACAACCCCTTTAATCTATAGCTTTCTGTTTGCATATGTCCACTTGTAGCATTGGGAGGTATCGGAAAATGAGCTGTTTGTCTATGAAACATTAGCACTTGGACAATGTAGTTTAATGCCCTTTGCAATTAAGGCAAATGGCAAGGTAGCCAAGTGCCCCCAAGTAGGTATATAAGATAATCACCACCAGTAGATATTTATATCCCCCCCCCAGTAGGTAGATATGTGCCTCTAATAGGTATACACCCTCTAATAGGTAGATAGTTGCATCCACCAAGGGGTAATTGCTTTCCTCCTTGTATTATCCCCAAGTGGGTAGAAAGGTACCTCTACCAGTCGGTAGTTAATTACCAATTAGATTACAACCTCCTTGGTGCCCCCCGTAGGTAAATGCACCCTGTAGGTAGATAGGTAGACAGAGCTCCCTTTAACAATAAATATATAGATAAGTAAAGAAACAAACACTACATACTTACCTCCACTCCCTCTGTGGCACGTCTCCCTCTGAGCCCAACCCTCCCTCTCTGCTAACAGGAGACACATGCATGTCAAGTGAAGGCATTATGTGAGTGTCTGAGCCAGGGACAGAGGTAAGACCAGTGCTCCTTTCTGCAGATTGTAAGCTCAATGCAGCCTACAAGGTTACGTGGTGTCAATCTGAGTACAGATACATAACTATAGAGCTACAGAACTACAGATAAACAGTCTTTATTCTGGCATAAAATAGACCAAACTAACATGTCTACATGGTTTGTCCAATCAACACAGAAAATATGCATTTAACATTCTACAAAGAATAAAATATAACAATTGTGAAGAACACTTGTGGTCACATTTAATATGGATAGTTATTGTCGACAGATGGATAGATAGATAGATAGATAGATAGATAGATAGATAGATAGATAGATAGAAAGATAGATAGATAGATAGATAGATAGATAGATAGAAAAAAGCTTCAATAGTGGTAGGTTGGTGCCAGCGGACCTAGGTCTCGACTCTGACCGGATTCATATAGCACACAGATAATAAACGGCACTCCAAAGGTTAACGGTAAAAAGTGTAGATTTATTCAAAATAACATAGTGCAGCACATCATAAGGCACGAAGCGTTCGAAAATGGTAGCGTGAGGCTAACAAAACTTTGTGCCTTATGATGTGCTGCACTATGTTATTTTGAATAAATCTACAGTTTTTACTGTTAACCTTTGGAGTGCCGTGGATTATCTGTGTGATAGACAGATAGATAGATAGATAGATAGATAGATAGATATAGCAAACAAGATGACCGCAGCACTCCAAAATGTAGCAAACTGTGGATTTATTTACCCATTAAATACAAGTGCGACGTTTCAGCTCTAGCAATAAGAGCTTTTCTCAAGCAGTGAACAAACTCAGCCCCAGAAGGGGTATATATATACAACTGTGTACACAATTATTGTCTAATCATCAATTAGTGTTTAAAAGCGTGAAATACAGTGAAAAACAATGCATAAATCTCCACAATAGTGCAAATGTGTTAAGGCAGTATATCCTGCAAGAGTCCGTGATAATAATATAGTTATATCTATAACAAAGTGTCCATAAAGGTGTAAATAAAAGAAAATATTCAATCATGCAATCATATGCACATGGGGCAACGAGTGAGCACACACTGTACCGGATCCTCAGAAGTGGTAAGTAAAAGCCATGGAAGCACTGCAAGGCTTGTAGATGTCAAGTCTGATACTAAAGATGAGTCGTGGAACGCAGCGTCTATATGGAACGCAACCTAGTGCGTGTGAGTGAGCGGTGCGTAAACCACATACGTCACTGGACCGGGTGGAGCTCTCTATGGAAACACCAGTGATCCAAGCGGTGGGCGGTACTACTGGTCTCCGAAGTAATAGCAGTTTCAATGATGTTGGTAAAGTCCAGCCATATACAGTTGATACATGTAGAGCAAATAGTAAAATCCATGATAAATATTGTAGCATAATAGCGTTGTGTAGTGTCCCATGGGTCTAGTGCTCTATCGCGGCTTACCAATTAGCACAGCGAGTCCCATTCTCCTACATCTCAGGATGATACGAGTCACCTGGAGGATCGGTTACAAGGCTCAGATCTGTGGAAGCCGCAGCACATTAAGGACCCATGTTCACACTGTAACCAGGCATGATCACAAGGCTGACCGTAAGAGAGCTATATGGTCCAAAAAAAAATAGTTGTGCCGGTAGTGCAGATAGAAATAGAATCAGTGAGGGCCCGTGCAGGTGCAGTTCACTCGTTGATCCCCAAGAAAGCGCTTGATATCACGAATCTAAGGTAAGTAAAAAAATATAAGTTAATGAATTTATCAAAATATGAATATTAAGTAACAGTTGTATGGTTCACTATATACACAGATCAATTGGCATAGGTGGTCACCGATTGTCACCGATGCCGATTGATCTGTGTATATAGTGAACCATACAACTGTTACTTAATATTCATATTTTGATAAATTCATTAACTTATATTTTTTTACTTACCTTAGATTCGTGATATCAAGCGCTTTCTTGGGGATCAATGAATGAACTACACCTGCACGGGCCCTCACTGATTCTATTTCTATCTGCACTACCGGCACAACTATTTTTTTTGGACCATATAGCTCTCTTACGGCCAGCCTTGTGATCATGCCTGGTTACAGTGTGAACATGGGTCCTTAATGTGCTGCGGCTCCCACAGATCTGAGCCTCGTAACCGATCCTCCGGGTGACTCGTATCATCCTGAGATGTAGGAGAATGGGACTCGCTGTGCTAATTGGTAAGCCGCGATACAGCACTAGACCCATGGGACACTACACAACGCTATTATGCTACAATGTTTATCATGGATTTTACTATTTGCTCTACATGTATCAACTGTATATGGCTGGACTTTACCAACATCATTGAAACCGCTATTACTTCGGAGACCAGTAGTACCGCCCACCGCTTGGATCACTGGTGTTTCCATAGAGAGCTCCGCCCGGTCCAGTGACGTATGTGGTTTACGCACCGCTCACTCACCACTAGGTTGCGTTCCATATAGACGCTGGGTTCCACGACTCATCTTCAGTATCAGACTTGACATCTACAAGCCTTGCAGTGCTTCCATGGCTTTTACTTACCACTTCTGAGGATCCGGTACAGTGTGTGCTCACTCGTTGCCCCATGTGCATATGATTGCATGATTGAATAATTTCTTTTATTTACACCTTTATGGACACTTTGTTATAGATATAACTATATTATTATCACGGACTCTTGCAGGATATACTGCCTTAACACATTTGCACTATTGTGGAGATTTATGCATTGTTTTTCACTGTATTTCACGCTTTTAAACACTAATTGATGATTAGACAATAATTGTGTACACAGTTGTATATATATACCCCTTCTGGGGCTGAGTTTGTTCACTGCTTGAGAAAAGCTCTTATTGCTAGAGCAGAAACGTCGCACTTGTATTTAATGGGTAAATAAATCCACAGTTTGCTACATTTTGGAGTGCTGCAGTTATCTTGTTTGCTATATTTCCTTCACCGTTGGTACCTAGTGAGACAGACGGCACCCACTGCAATATATTATCCGAGTGCAGCAACATTATATTGAATACTGTCTAGATAGATAGACAGATAAATAGATAAAATTATCTAATAATTAGAATTATTGATCCAATTCTTTCTGAGCAAAATTTTTCAGTCCAAATCTTCAGATTCTCATGAAATATTACATCTGTGCTAAATTGAGCAGAGACATTTCCAAACAAGAATAATACAGCTTTATTTCATATTAATCTGAAGCCAATGATACTTCACTTCTTTAATAGAGAGTACTTAATTACATTTCATAGCAGCCCCTCACTCTTTCGCCAATGTTTTTCTGGCTCCTAACACCCATCTTAGTGGAGCCTTCAGGAAATTTGGTAGCTGTAAGAAGATTATTGAATTTACAAGGGCCAAGTAAACTCATATTAGCACAAATGACTAAATGTCGAAGTGATGGAACTGTCAGCTGTCTAGAGGGATTGGTGTAACATTATTTGTCTAATTCATAGCCAATATTTGTAAAATACTTTGCAAAGTGCGTCACTAAAACAGAATACATGGAAAAGAAGAGAAATAGAAAATAATAAGAGAGCAGGAGATTTTAATAACTGTTGTATACATCGTATAGGAACATTTATTTTGCACTTTTTGCTCTATTAAAGGGGCATTCTCAAATGTTTAGGACATATTCATAGGCATATTCTTCAGACCCACTTCTATCTATTAAACTACATGTAAAATACATTATTTTATGCCTTTTTTATATAATTATTTTATAACTTAATTTTTTTAATTGCATTGTTAATTTCAATAATTCAGTTTATGTTTACAGATAGAATCTTGTTCTGAAACTTAAAAAAGTTTCCCCATTAATATGCACTCTACACTGAGAATGCAAAAACAGAATTTTTGGAACTTTAGCAGATTTCTTAAAACCAAAATTTCACATGGGCACTTTGCTGACACTTTGCTCCAAGGCTTCCCATTTCTCTTGATCTTCCTTGAGATGCTTCTGCAACTTAATTGGAGTCACCTGTGGTAAATTCAGTTGATTGGACATGCTTTGGAAAGACATCCCCTGTCTATATACAGTAAGATCTCACGCTGACAATGTATATCAGAGCACAAGCTAAGCCATGGGGGGAAAGAACCACCTACAGAGACAGGATTGTGTGGGGACACAGATATGGAGACGTGTACAATCAATTTCTACTGCATTAAAAGTTCCCAGGATTATAATCCTTCAATGGAAGAAGCTTGAAACTATTAGGACTCTTTGAAACTCAGAGTGTCCATTGGGTTTCTGGTCACCTCTCTTACCAAGGCCCTTTTTCCACATTACTTAGTTTGGTGTAGCAGCCAGCTTTAAAATATTTTCCCACAACGTCTTTTTTTTGGATGATTTACAGCTGCCTTTGTGGACATGCATAATTTTGGTGTCAACAAAATGGGAGCGAAATTCAAATAACGGTCATAATTTGCATAACAGGGTTGTGTTTTGGCACCAAAATGATGGCTAGCCATAAAGGCAGCCAAAAAAGTAATCTGGGGAAAAGGCCTTTGTAAAAGTGGTGACCAAAAACCCAATGGACACTCTACCAATCTGGAATTTATGGCACAGTGGTCATAAAGAAGCATCAGTAAAAGAGACACATGAAAGACAGTCGGCAAAGTAAAGAGATATTCTTAATAAAAACCCGATTCAGAGTGCTCTGGACCTCAGATTGCGTCAAAAGTTCCAACAAGACAATGACCCTAAATACATACTCAAGACAACATAGGAGTGGCTTAGGGACACCTGTCCCAGCCAAAGTCCTAACTTGAACCCAATCTAAAATCTTTGGAGGGACCTGAAAATGGCTGTCCATTGACAGTTCAAATTCAATCTGACAGAGCTTGGGAGGATTATTTTAAGATAAGGCTGAACATTTAAAAAAAATGTAAAAAACTAAAAGGGTGTGAAGATTTTCTGAATGTTCCATATACAATAGTGCTCCTTCTCCACAGAAAAATGCCATCTACCTTCGTTTCTAAACTGATTATACTTATCATTGTACTTAGTATCACCTATTTCTTTAGTAACATTAAATAAAAGGAAAGAACAGAAAAAAACAACAATATATTTTTTACAATGTGCCATTGATGGAGTAATTTGTCTATTTGGGGAGATTGTCAAGCTAGTGCAAAGAACTCACGGCTGATGACTGGGAAGATGTTACGGATTACTTTCTGTCCTCTGTTGTGAGTGCCCGTGACATTCTGATACAGTTTAGATTTTTGCACCGGGTCTATTACACCCCGGCCCGCTTGAAACTGTTGGGAATGGCATCTGATGACAACTGTTTCCGTTGCCGGAGCGACACGGGAACTTTCTTACATTCAGTGTTTTCGTGCCCTAGGGTGCTACCTTTCTGGTCTTCGGTACTATTGTTTTTGAATCAGCATTTTGAGTTTCCTAGGATTCTATCTCCCCAAGTATGTTTACTGGGTGTTATAGATACCGTGGTTTTTGGAACGTACCGGCGTCTCTTTTTCCGGATTTTGTTATTTTGTGCCAGGAAGGTGGTGATTATGGCATGGAAGTCTCCTGAAACCCCGTCGCTCTCGCAATGGAAAACACTAGTGAATTCCTATGTTCCCTTATATAGGGTGCTGTATCAAAAGAGGAACTGCCCTAAAAAATTCGATAAGATCTGGATGCAGTGGTTGGCGGTACCTGATACTGCTTCACCGGTGCAGGTTTAATTGGAGGAGACCGGTACCCCCGCGGGGGTTGGGGTGGAGGGACGGGAAGGTTGCAGTGTATGGATGACGAATGAATGTGTTTATGGGTGTGATTGTCCTATTTGTAGTGAGGCTTAGGATTTGGGTCGCCCCAGTTCTGCTAAACTCAGTTGATTGGGCTGCTACGAAGAACAGAGTTTAGTCCTGGACTTGACTATCCTGTTATATATACAGACTGTCGGCTAACAGGTTATGTTTTCTCTTTCAATCTGGTGCATACCCTCTGTGCAAAGCTGTAATGCCCACGTGTACAATGTGTGACCCCAGGTTTATGGGCAGCCTCAAGATGGATGTCTGAAGTGTACTTTGTTATGAGATTGGTATTCATTAAAATTGCAAAAATAAAACCTTTTAAAAAGCTAGTGCAAAGAAATCAGCTCAGGCAATGCTCCCTGTCAATAAGTATGCACAATAACTCTCATCCAGAGTAAAAAGAGTTGGTTTTCTCGTGCCACTTTTGAGGTTAGCTTCCCTGTAAGTGCTTGACCTCATACGGCTGTCTACAGATGAGTACAGAATTCTTCCTTTTGGAGGAGATTTTGGTTTGGCTGTTAAATCCCCAGCCATGTCCATCTCCCATTCAGATATGTGGGTTTATCATTTGTCTGGCATTTCGGTTAAAGGGGTAGTGCGGCGGTAAAGAATTATTGACAGAATAACACACATTACAAAGTTATACAACTTTGTAATGTATGTTATGTCTATGAATGGCCCCCTTCCCCGTGTCCCACCACCCCCACCCGTGTACCCGGAAGTGTGGTGCGCTATACATACCTGTCACGTGCCGACTCGTCTCCGATCTTCAGTCTGCGATGTCGTCTTCGGACGGCCGGGCCGAATCCCTCCGAGTGTCCTGAGTGCCGGCCGCCCTCTTCAGCGTCATAGGCTGCTCAGCCAATCGCGGCTGAGCATCTGATGACGCTGAAGAGGGCGGCCGGCACTCTGGACGCTCGGAGGGATTCGGCCCGGCCGTCCGAAGACGACATCGCAGACTGAAGATCGGAGACGAGTCGGCACGTGACAGGTATGTATAGCGCACCACACTTCCGGGTACACGGGTGGGGGTGCTGGGACACGGGAAAGGGGGCCATTCACAGACATAACATACATTACAAAGTTGTATAACTTTGTAATGTGTGTTATTCTGTCAATAATTCTTTACCGCCGCACTACCCCTTTAATAGCGAGATGGTATGAACCTGATATTAATAATTAGACGATTCATCTCCTGTCCAAGTATGGGTCAACAGGGTGCAGATCCAATAAAGTACCATAAAAGTACCATTAAAAATGTATTATAAAATAGATTACATCTATTAGAGAGACACAACAATTTCCAAGACCTTTCTGGTCTCTTTATCAAGTGTCATATACATATGTATGAGGCATAAATGCCCCTTAATGTAAAACATTCTCACCCCCTGACTGTATAATCACTCCCACACCTTTATGTCCACTCACATAAATAAAATCAAGTTCACACCCATCTGAATATTATCTGAACTGGCTTACAAACTATACTGACAAACTAGCGACTCTGTACCCACAATCTGCCGCCCCCCACACCGCCATACCGCTTGTACCTTTGGATAGCTGCTTTAAATCCAATATGTGCCCTGGGGTCCGATCAGCAGGTGATGCAGTTATTGTCCTAAAAAAATACTTTTAAACTTGCAGCCCTGTGTCAAATTAACGTGGCCTACAGTGTCTATGCCCTAGGCTTTAACCGCCGCTCCATCCCTCCTCCCTACCCTCCTCATCATTAGGAATGCTCCTGGGAAGGATTTCTCCTATTCATCACTTGTCTGAACACTGCACATGTGCCTTAACGATGTGCAGTGTTTAGACAAGTGATGATTAGGAGAGATACTGCCAGGGGCATTACTAATGATGAGGAGGGTAGGAAGAAGGGACAGAAAGGCAACGCAAGCCTAATGCACAGACACTCTAGGCCACATCAATTAGACACAGGGCTGCAAGTTTAAAAGATGTTTTTTTAGGACAATAACTGCATCACATGCTAAACGGACCCCAGGACAGATCTTGGATTAAAAGTAGCTATCTGATGTTACAAGCAGCTTGGGGGGGGGGTCAGATTGTGGGTAACAACGGCACTTTAAGCCATTTTTTGGTCATAACATCTCTTCATCATTTTCTTTAGGGGTTGGCTACAGGTCTTCTTTAAGTGAATAAAAATAGCAGAAGAGATATAACTAAAGGAAACACAGAAAATGTATCCTTTGGGTTAATCCTACTGCAGGACCCTAGGGGGCAGGGGATGACACAAGGATTCTTTCTTTGGTGTTTATTAAATCCAATGCGTAATGCACTGTCCCATCAGGCCCTAAAGTAGTATTAACAGAGTGGATAGATTGCGTCCAGAATGTTCTTCTAAATGTGATTTCTGACGTGTAAAATTGAACAAAAATTTTACAGATCAAATTGCAATGTGCAAAAGTAATTACAGTCTAATATGTAAAATGGTAATATGAATTATATATATATATATATATATATATATATATATATATATATATATATATATATATATTTATTTATTTGGTGTGTGTGTGTGTGTGGGGGGGTCCCACTAGGGAATTTATCAGGCTATACAAAATGTGTCATATATAGTGGGAACATTTCTCTTGCCTTAGATGACTCACAATGTGTTATGTATGGAGAACATAATGAAATGTACACTTATTATCTAACAATTATCAACTCTTCTTTTGTCTTAATAAAGTATATGAAGTTAGTTTGGCGCAATACATTTGTTACATCTGCCAAGCATTGAAACTGAGAAAAAGTGGACTACAGGTTGTGACCTGCAATAATTTTAATATTCTGTTAAAACATGAGCCAAAAATAGACAGGGGATTTGGGCAAGAATTTAGGGAAGGACAAAAGTAATGTGCTCACCTTTCCATTGTTGGACTTTAAAAGGGTTATTTAGGATATCAAAACATGGCTGCTTTTTATTTCTAAAAACAGCAACACACCTGTCCTCAGATTGTGTGCGGTAGTACAACTCTGCTCCATTCGCTTCAATGGAACTGAGCTGTAATACCACACAAAAACCAGGGGCAAAAGTGATGCTATTTCTGGAAGGATATAGCTATGTTTATCTAATCCTGGATAGTCCCTTTAAGGCTATGTGTACACAAAGAGGAGATTTCTCAAGTTGCCTTACAGTAGGATTATGTTTGTTGCCCATTAGCAACCAAAGTTTTGCTTTCATTTTACAGAAGCAATATAAAAAATTATTGATTGCTGTGGGAAACAAAGAGATTTTTTTTACATGACAACGTGATAAATCTCCCTCATACTATTTTGGTCAATATTTCAGTCAGAAATTTAGTCAGTATTTTTAGCCAAAACCAGGAGAGAAAAACTTTAATGGAAAGATTTATACGCTTACTATGTTGTCAACCCACTTCTAGTTTCGCTTAAAAATACTGATTGAAATACTGACCAAACATAACGTAACAGGTAACAAACAGGTATAAATAAAAGGCATCCTAGATAACTTACTCATGAATACAAACTTTAAGACCACGTTCACACAACAGAAATTTTTATTAAACAACGGCTGTTGTTGCAGGTTTTGCAACAACGGAAAATATTTAAAGCGACTCCGTACCCCAAACCACTTGTGCCATCAGATAGCTGCTTTTAATCCAAGATCTCTCCTGGGGTCCGTTCGGCAGGGGATGCAGTTATTGTCATAAAAACAACTTTTAATCCGGCAGCGCTGTGTCTAACGGCCGGGGCTTAAATTTGTATATGCATTAGGCTGGCACCATCTCTCGGTCCTTCCTCCCCACCCTCCTCATTATTAGGAATGATCCAGGAACATTTACTGCTGTTTGAGCCTTGACAGGTGTATTAACGATCCAGCCCATGTGCCGGGCTCCACAGATGGGGAATAGGAAGCAATCTGCCTGGAGTATTCCTAATGATGAGGAGGGTGGGGAGGAAGGACGGAGAGGTGGTGCCAGCCTAATGCATATACAAATGTAAGCCCCGGCCGTTAGACAATGCGCTGCCGGATTAAAAGTTGTTTTTATGACAATAACTGCATCCCCTGCCGAACAGACCCCAGGACAGATCTTGGATTAAAAGCAGCTATCTGAAGGTACAAGTGGTTTGGGGGGGTCCGATTGTGGGTACGGAGTCGCTTTAATGAAGTGGCCGATCCCATTATAGTCTATAGAATCCCAGCAGAGTGTTTACACTCTGGATACACTCCAGCCGGGATTTCATGTGGCTGCAAAAAAAACTGACATGTCAATTTTGTGTGGCCGCTATTCACTGAATAGCGGCCACATGAAGCTGACAGTGCAGACATTGTAAAGTGCAGCTCCGGACCTGAACGTGAACGAGCAATCACAACTGTATAGGGACACACCTTTCTGACAAGGGATATGGTAATGTCCAGTTGTCAACTTTGTCTTTTATGAACATTTACAAAGAATAAGATGAATGGCACAACAAACAGCTAGAATAAAAGATGTTTCAGTGCTTTTATTGTATGTTTAATTCAAGTATTCACTAAAACAGACGTGTCAGAAGTAATGACATGTTGTACGGTAAAGTGATCTATTTTACACCATTAGAAAATCTCCATGACAGTTTACATTATAAATGCCAAACGAATCTGTTTCTTTCATTACGCAGGAGAACATATAATATACTACATACTTCTGTAAAGCCACATTATCTGTGACTGCATTGGTGATAGGTTGTATGCCTTATGTCATCATTCTAAACAGCTTCATTTTACACAGAAGTTTTTTTTTTTACAAACTAAAACAATTAAACAACAGAATGGCTTGAAGTTACTGTCAAAAAATATTCTACAAGTCTGAAATGTTTTTAATGAAATGCACTGCTGCAGTCATAAGTCTTTAAGCTTGGTGTGAAAAATGGTAGTGGTTCTCAATGGTGTCATTTGGTCCCTGTAATTACTGTTCTGGCTAGTGGAGTTAGTGAGAGTTGTGATGCAACATTTTCATAACCTGCACTAGTTTTACTTCTTCTGATCCATTTATGTAACCTCCAAGCATCTCCAAAATAGACAGTTTCTGCGTTTGCAACAGTTAGTACCTAAGAAAAGTGGTCCAGAGAAGGACAGGTGGTGAACAAGTGTGTGGGTCATGAATGCCCAGAGCTCAGGTATGTGCATTGGAAGTGAAGTCTGTCACTTTTGATGGCTATTTAAAGATTAACTGTTATTTAAAAAAAAAAAAAACTTTTGACATGTCACACAAATAATTTAAACGTTGGACTGAGACCCCCACCAAAACATAGAACTTCACAAGCACATGGCTGAATGCTGCTCTCCCTGATTCACTGTTTAATCCAACATGTTGAAGGAGACTTACACTAAAGCTTGCCTCCAGCAACAAGTAAGATCTAGCAGTGAGCCGGGGAGAGACCTATTCATTAATCTCCACAAACCAACAAAGTGATGCCTAACAGGTGCCCTATTTAGATGGGACTATCTAGCTATTGGGTGATAATGGGAGCCACTACTTGGGGATCTGCTGGCTTATATGAGAGTTAACTACCTATTGGGGATCCTACACAATGGGCGGCTACCTACCAGGTGCCTTGTGTGCCTACCTAATGTGGAGACTTATCTACCAAAAGCCCAATCTGCTTACCTGGCACATACCTTCTTACTGGGAACACCTACTCACCTAAAGGGGGAGCATATCTACCTACTGGGGGGTGCCCTATTTAGATGGGACTATCTAGCTCCTGGGTGATAATGGGAGCCACTACTTGGGGATCTGCTGGCTTATATGGGAGCTAACTACCTATTGGGGATCCTACACAATGGGTGGCTACCTACCAGGTGCCTTATGTGCCTACCTAATGTGGAGACTTATCTACCAAAAGCCCAACCTGCTTACTTGGGACATACCTTCTTACTGGGAACACCTACTCACCTAAAGGGGGAACATATCTACCTACTGGGGGGGGAACAACTTAATGGGTGGGACACCTACCTACTGGAGGGAAACTACCTAATTGGAAGACATTAAGTAAAATCTACCTACCTAACGGCAGGACCACCTAATTGACCTGTTGACTTACCCTTACAGTGTGAGAAGGGGGACATTGTTACTAGAAATTATTGAATCTAATCTTCCAAACCATTTCAAATCATTCTAAAAGTTGCAATGTTTATTTTGTTACTGAAGTAAACATTTTGCAAAGTTTGGAACTAGTTCGTAAAGATGGTGGCCTCACATATTAAAAAAAATAAAAAAGGGGCTTGCTTAACTGTCCACACTCCCCCAGTGTCCTCCTCCCAGTCTACTGGCTGAGACCGGACAGCATGACAGCCAGTGATTGGCTGAGCAGGCTGTCAATCTCGAGACAAGTGTGACAGTCTGCTCAGTCAATCACTAGCCATGGCGTTGTCTCTTCTCGGTCAGTCTGTGACTGGCTGAGCGGCCTGTCACTCTTGTCTCGAGACGGGACAACGCTGCAGCCAGTAATTAGCTGAGCGGGCTGTCACTCATAAAACTAGAGTAACAGCCCGATCAGCCAATCACTGACTGTGACACTATCCCATCTCAGTTTTCCTGCCAGTTTTATGGCAACTTTGCAACTTTTCAGAACTTTTTGTTGTGCAAGTACATACAAAAATGATTTTTTTTTTGGACAACTTTCTGGTGTAAACATTAATAAATTCCCCTATGTGTTCTGGCACCTTTTCATCATATCCTGTAACAGTTATTTCCAGCCATTGTTGATGCAAATATGCTAATAATGTTCATGGTTATTAATAGCGACCGTCTATATTACGAGAAGCTGCCCTCCCCCCGATATGTTCCCAGTGGGAACATAGCCATATAGAGTACTGGTTATTAGAAACACACGTTCCAATGGGTACTGGCAACTAATTGTCAATTATGGGTCTATTTCTTTATACCCACATCTTTCTTAACCCAATACAAAAAATTCAATAAAAAGAAAAAACAAAGGCTTCAGCTTAAATTTCATAATTTAATTTTCAGATAAAAATTTAAAAACTGCATATATCACATCATTCAGAAAGATTACAAAAGATTACAAAATGGCGTCCTACAAACACACCGCCTATACTCATAAAATAATCGGTTAAAAACAACCAATGTCCGGAGTCAATTGTGTGTTACTATCTCTAGTGCATAACAGAAGGCCTCCCAAAATAGGAATAAAACACAATTCTGACCACTATTTGTAAACACAAGTCTATCAGATCATATTGACTCACCCATGGCAGTGTGGTAGTGCTTGACCCCTATGCACATTTCGCGTGCCATTTTGTAATCTTTTGTAAATTTTTTGAATTATGCGATATATGCTGTTTTTACATTTTTATGTGAAAATAAAATTATGTAATTTTAGCTGAAGCCTTTGTTTTTGCTCTTTTTGTATACTAGAGTACTGGTTATGTACGAAACCTTTTTCACTCTGTAATAGGCTATGCGTATGAGTCCGGCCACATTTCGCACGCTGCCGTACATGTGCGGCTGTACAGTTATGCTTCCCTAGCTTGTTTCGAAGCGATCTGAAACAGGTAATTTACTTGGAAATCTTCGCCCAGCCCCGTAAACCACACAGAACCTTTTGGATCGAAAAATCAAGTTCAATTTGGCTGAAATAAGTACTTGTGAGTTGGGCCGTGAGTTGGAACATTTCTGTCCTCAAACATTGGTCTCGTTCATTTTTCACGGCGCCATATACGATCCGGCCGTAAGCTCATACGTAGTGTGCATTGTGCGGGCGTATATCGTATACTTTCAAGCGAACGCATCAACCTCAAAACTACGTGCGTATATTCGCGGTTCGCACTACGCCCAGAAACATACGGAGTGTGAACATAGCCTAAATGTGTTAATAACCAGGAAGCACACCCTTTGGATTGAAAGTTTCTTTCCTTTTTCCTTAGGCTAGGTTCACACTGCGTTTTCAGCATTTGTTTAACGGATCCGTTTTTTTTAACGTCCAGAAAAATAGGGTCAGCAACGTTTTTTGGTCCGTTTTGGTCCGCCAAAAAAAACGGATCTGTTTTTTTTTATAATGGAAGTCAATGGAAAAACGGATGCACACAAATGAATCCGTTTTTTGCAATCCGTTTTTCATGCGTTTTTTTGCAAAAAACGGATGCGTTAAACGGATGCTGAAAACGCAGTGTGAACCTAGCCTTACCAATATTTTTGCAGTGGTACTTGCTTATTTGCAATTGTTTGTAATACACAAGTCTGGTTATATGGGGAAAAAAAGCTATGATTTACTAACAACCCATATTTGATTTTTTTTTAATCATTGGCTAATGAATAAATACTTAGAAATGAATACTTTTTGTATTTATAACTGCATTGTCACAGGTTATGAGAATGTATTTTCTCTGTAATAATTAGAAAAAGCTAAATTCTTCTAACCTAATCCTTTCATGTTTTCAATGTAATATACTGAATGGTTCAAAAGAGCTGAAGTCAGCATTCTCCTGCAGGTCAGACAGCCACACAGAAAAACAAGTATATGGTACTCTGCACATGGGTGGAAAAAAAAAAACATTAAAAAAAACAAATCTAAATGAGATTTACTACCACATTTCTGCACGTCGATGAACAGGTGACATTTTGAAATGAAAACTTAAGATTTATGGAATGATCATTGAAAATACAGAAAGTACAGCTGCTCTAAGGCTATGTTCACACCCTGTAGTTTTGCGGCCCTCCAAAATGACAGCCATCCAAAGAGACGACTGCAAAATGACAATGTGTGACCACAGCCTCAAAGTAACTTAAAAAGTTGTTCAGTGTACAGTCGGAGATGTTTCATAGGAGGGGGCCCTCTATTGGTAACTCTAAGCATCTGCAGTAGCCATATATAAAAGAAGGTAAAGGGGTCAACATGAAACATTAAAAATGCACAGCTTACAGTTTGTGAGCAATAGGCGCAAGGATCCCATGGGGACAGTCATTATGCTGGCATCTCACTGTCTTCGCTGACTGCTCTGTCAATGACAGAAATAAAGACTGAACAACCCAAAACTAGAGGAGTGATATGTGTAGGCAAATAGAGAAAGCAATGCCTTGTTAGCTTTCGCTGTGGATCTGTCTATATTCCTAAGGAAAATACATATAATATCGGTACATGGTAATAAAATTAAGTTATTACCTATTAGGCTATGTTTCCACTACGCAGAAATGATGACCGTCTTTCTAGACAACCGTCATTTTAGAGCCAAAAGAAGATCCTCTATTCTTAATGACGGCTGAAAATAACAATCATGATCATTATTTGCAGCCATTATTATAAAAAGACAGGCAACTTTGGGCAACAAAAGGACGGCCATTAAAAAGGTGGCCATAAAACGGACAAAAAAAACCTGTTGTGGGAACATAGCCTGAATGTGTAATTTCATGTATATATCAGTATTGATGAAGGTTATGTAAATCCTGTATTCTTATAACTGAGTACACTATATTCTGATGCCGAACCAAAGATAAATTAGCTGCAGTGTTATTTCAGGTAGTTGACAAAGTCTTAAATTTAAGTGTGTGTATCCAAGCATAAAGCGATCATCACATCTATGGAATGTCAGACATTTTATTTTCTTTTAACATGCATATTTCTTTTGAAGTTGTGTGTTGCAGTTTTGCTTCGGGGTTGAAAAGTAATTTGTAAAATGTATTCTAATGTGATATACTGGAAAAGAAAGTGTCAGCAGGTTGACATAAACACTCATAGACACACAAGCTAAGCGCACCTTACTGTTTACTCATTTACACTATAATAACACCTTTGTTATATTAGTACAGTTCTTTTATTGCTAGATGCATATAAAAACATTTGTTAGCCCTGATGATTTATAGCACCAATATAGTAATATAGACGTATTCACACGGTTTTGTGTTTAGCAAGTAATTTATAGAATAAGAATTAGTAAAGTAAAGGACCAGAACAAAGCTATTCTATGCTATTCTATTCAGCCTAATCGTACTAGTGCATGAACACTTACTTGTATAAAAGTATAACATTTTAATCAACTTCAAGCAAAAATTATTTTTTTTATTATAGAGAACAATTAAGCATTTCATTGGTCTTTTTTTAGTTATTTGCTTTTTCATTTATTTAACAGAAACTAATAAACAATCACAGCTATATACATTATTACCCTAGACTTAGAAGATCCAGTACCATACCATATACTATGTTATTCCAAAAATAAAAGTTATTCCCTATCACATTATAATTGAAGACTAGCTGATCAATGGGGCTCCGACCACTGGGACCCCCATCGATCAAAATGAATACATTGATAAATTGTAAGCTTGTTCTTGTTGTGCACCATTCTCTGATGGGATTTCCAAAGATAGGCCATGTTCACACAACGTCAAAAATATTCAAAAGGCGGCTGATTTTCATATTTAAAAAAACGTCAGTTTTTGCCAAGATTTAACTGACTGCAATGGCAATGCATTAAAGTCAATGGGAAGACAGACGCCCAATGCACACAGTGTATTGAATAACGGACGTTTTCTTGCGGGCGTCAAAATAATGAACATGATCATTATTTTCGGTCAGCTTTTGCAAACAGCGGACGTTTGTTATTAGTAGTTTACACACAGTTTTTCTTTTGCACTGTTCTTTCCCGTTTTTTTAAATTAAATTCAATGGACTTTTCAATTAAGCCGCACCCAAAGTCCAATTAGTAACCCAAACTAGAATAATGTACAAAAACCAGTCATTCCACTAAAAGTAGGCCAGGCTGCTAAATAACGTCCGTTATTTTAGATTCAAAATAACGGACGTAATTTTAAACGGTGCTGAAAAAACGTTGTGAACATAGCCATAGGTGGAAGAGTCTATAGAGTCTATAGAGACCAAATACACTATAAAGTCATTTATTTTATATTTCAGCCTTGTGCTAAAATAAAAAATAAAGTTTGTCCCTATCAATCTGCATTCTATACCCCATAATGAAAATGTAAAAATGGAATTTTGAAATTTTCGAAAAATAAAAAGTAAAGTTTTGCATGAACATAAGTATTCAGACCTTTTTCTATGGCACTTTAAATTTAGCTTTGAGGGGTCTGATTTCTCTTGATAATCTTGGAGATGTTTCTACAACTTAATTGGAGTCAACTGTGGTAAATTCAGTTGATTGCACATGATTTGGAAAGATATCCCCTGTCTGTATAAGGTCCCACGGCTGACAGTGCATATCAGAGCAAAAGTCAAGTCCAAAGGGGGAGATAACTGCCTGTATGGTTCAGAAACAGGATTGTGTGGATCTGCAGAATGGTACAAAACATTTCTGCTGTACAGAAAATTCTCAGAAGGACAGTGGCCTACATAATTCTTAAATGAAGGATGTTTAGAACAAACAAGACCCTTCCTAAAGTGGGCTGCCCCACCAAAGTAAGTAACAAGAGGAGGAGGGCCTTGGTATATGGTGACCAATGGCTGAGCACTAAAGACCCTGTGTGCAGATGGGAGAAACATGCAGAAGGTCAATCATCACTGCAACAATCTCGTAAAGTGGTCAGAGAGAAATCTCTTCTCAGTAAAAGAAACAAAAAGCTCTTCTGGAGACTGCAAAAACCTTGTAAAAGTAGTAATAGTGGCCATATTGATTGTCAACCATTTTTTTCTTAGAAATGTATATATATTTTATAGTAAGTAAGTAGAAAAACAGCACATTACAGATAGATAAGAAAAGATGTTCCAGAATTGTTCTGAAAAATAGGTGGGTATTCAGCGAGGAATTTAAGAAGAAAGTTATCTTCTTCAAATTCCTACGCTATTCAGCTTTGGCAAAATTTGAGCGGAATACGAGTGGAATACAAGCGGAATTCCAGCAGAATTTAGGTCCCCATTGACTTTTATAGGATACTTCTAGCAGAATTCACCCAAAGAATTGACATGTAAATTATATGGGCAGAAAGCGAATCTGTGGCCAAAAATTCTGCTTGGAAATTCTGCAGTGTGAACAACAGAACAGAAATCCTATTGAACACAATGGGACATTGCTCTGTTGATATTTTACGGGAGAAATTTCAAGCTGAAATTAAGAGCAAATTCCTCATCAATTCCTCGCCTATTCCTCACCTATTCCTAAGTGTGCACATACCCTTTAGGACAATCTATTTGCTACAATTTATAAAGAGTGAATTAATCACTGAAAAACATTTCATAATTATATTTTTGATTATACAAATGTATACTATAAAGTAGCATTCAAAGGTGGCTACCAAACATAAGGACATTGGTCTTCTTTCAATGAAACTTTCAGTAATTGACCGAGAACAAAAGAGTAAATAAAAGACCAACCTGACAAACGTAAAATATTTCTGCCATCCCTCCTCAGTTACAAAAAACAGGAGGAAAAAATCCACTGTGCATAAACAAAAGAGGTAAAGTTCTCAGTCTTAAAATATTACTGGATCACAGCATGATTTACCCAAAAGGGAAAAACTATAGTTGTAAGTTTTAGGAAGTATGCATAAGAAAATATAAATCACATAAATTGGATTGGGAGAAAAAAAACATTTTAACTTCTTATGCTACTATAAATATTACTTCCTTCTATGCCAACACAGAGAGTGTGCAATATGAATCCTACTCATAGTGGCTTTTGGGACTCTTTGTTGGTAATGTTTGTTTTTTCTACTTAAGAAAACTTACTCAGTAGCCAAACCATTAAGGATATGTTGAACCTTTTTTTTTTTTTTTTATAAATTATTGTGTAAACAAAAAGTAGAAAAGTATATTGAATAAACCACTCCGTTTATCATCATCCCATCTACGCTCCCTAAAAATGTAATAGAAAAGCAGAGTGCGGCACAGGTGAATACCAAAAGCAAGGATGTTCTTCAACTGCTTGGTAGTAGAGTAGTTAATTCTTGTGTCATAATACCATTCAACGACAATGAAAAGCTATAGCAGGCAATCTTTATGTAAACTATAGTAAATAACACCCCATAATTAGCACCTGATTTTGTAAGCTCACACAATGTAAGTAGATCATGGTGACCCAGACAATAAGAGAACCATAAGTTCTTGCCAAGTCAAGCTTAGTGTGTGTAATACAGACATGGAAAAGAGTCACCATTGATAATACTGATAAACACCTCAGTGTACAAATCACAGGGGCATTCAATAGCTTGGTTCATACCTAAGTCTTTTACAAACAGATGGTGAAGAACTCATTGTTACACCATGTAACCACTTTTGTTCATAATTGCTATTGAACAAACATGTCAAACAAGTTCCAACAAGTGCGGCTCAATCACTTGAAAAGAGCTATCAGGTCACCGTGCTGAAATCTTGTCACACCAAATACCTAAAGTCACTGTAAAGAAATCGTTGCATGTAAGTGGCCGTGTAAAGCAGGCTTCATAAAGAACAAAAGAAGCTCTGTCTTGCAAGATGGTGACGATTCCTAATTTGAATCAATGATTTTTATTGTGTCTCTGATAAGTCTGTTTGCATAGCTGCGCACTCAACTAAACGGTTAGACGTTACCAGGAACATTTAGCCATAGGTTACACTCTTAGGCCCTGAACTATGGCCGGGTGCTTGCACCATGTTTACTCTTCATCATCCTTGGGGGTAGTGTTGAACGTTTACAACACTAATGAATATATTAAAATAGAGCCAAGACATTTCATTAGGTTTGAATACATTTATGGAAATGTACTCAAACTGCCCAAGCTGTCATTTTTTCCTTGAGCTCCTGCCAACACATGCCCTAAGGAAGGCATCCAATGAGAAGAAAACTGTTAAAACAATTGTTTTATTCAGTTTACTTATTTACGAACAGATGGGGAGTATTAAAATATTACGGTCCACAAAACAGACCTATAAAAGGAAATTCTTAGCATTTTAAAAAAAAGTTTATAAACTTTTCTCTACTCTGACAAATCAGTTTTTTTTCCCCTAGAAGTATGTTAATTGGCTTTCAATCTATTACACTGACATTGTGATAGAAAAGTGCCCTGAATATAGCTATAACAGCTTCCATGGTACAATCGCCATGCTTTCCTAAAAATATCATATATTAACAATGCTTTGCTTCAACAGTATGTTTCTCATTTACTTATTTTGGCACATTGTCATAAATTTCTGTAATGTACAACCAGTTATTTTAGTGACAAAAACATTCACAACAAAGACAGTAAATTCCATATATATATATATATATATATATATATATATATATATACTGGAATTCTTACTGGAACCATCAAGGAAAATTTGTAAGGCCTGCTTCATAAACGCTTTTTCCTACATGTTCCCCTTTCATAAAAAAACACCATGGGAAGAAACAACAGGAAAGATGCTGTAAAAACACATGAACCTAATGCAGACCTTAAAGAAGTCACTTGTATTTGGAAAAGCCCCAGCTTGGGCAAAAACTGTGTGACTTTTTAAAGTCTGCATCCCACATGCCAAATGGGCAGGAGGTGGGGGCTGCATTATCATCCACATATGTAAGATATGAGTTATTATGATCAATGCCTGCAAGTGTAAATTATACAACAGCAACCTTAAATGAGCAGAATTTGCCAAGAGACAGGAGTTTAATAATAAAAAAAAATCTGTAGGCGTGAAACCACCTCTACGCTGTTTAGGACTGCAGGGGAGGTTATGGGTGATTTCTAACTTCAAAGTTCTCTGAATCTTAGGCTACGTGCTCGCTGCTTTATGAGTCTCATTATGTGCCCGAAAATGATCATTTTTAAGATGACAAAACATCTGAAAATAGCAAGTGTTTTCAGCATACTTTATGGCCCCTTTTGATATTTTTTGCCATATTTACAGCTTTTTTAACACCAAAAGCTATAGCCCAAAATGGCTGCTTTCAGCTATGAGGGGACATTTATGAGTATATTTTGGCATTTAACCATCAACAACATGGCTTTTTTTATTTAGGGGGGCTCATTTTTTGAACTGTAAAACAGTCAAATTAGTTTGCCATTCACTTCAATGTAATGTGCGTGAACAGCTATTCAGTGGACAGCATCCGGAAATAATAGGCAGGTACATTATTTTAATGCCCATTCTAAAGAACAGGCATTAACATAATGCTGTGTGAACACAGCGGGCAGAATTGCATTGACTTCAATGCAATGCCGCCCCTGCAGTAAATAACGGAACATAGCCAAACAGTCATTTTGGGACTGGCTTAAAGGGATTATCCAACGCTACAAAAACATGGCCACTTTTCCCCCTACTGTTGTCTCCAGGTCAGGTGCAGTTTGCAATTAAGCTCCATTTACTTCAATGGAACTGAGTTTCAAAACTCAGTTGAGACAACAGTAGGGGGAAAGTGGCCATGTTTTTGTAGCGCTGGATAACCCCTTTAAGGCTGAATGAACTCCTTATGACCCCTAAATATAATATGACATAAAGATCCAGAAGGAAGCATAATAATATTTTGTTAAAGAATATATAAACTATAAGGCTATGTTCACACTACGTAAAAGTACGGCCGTTGTTGCCATCAGCAACAACGGACGTACTTTATGCAGTGTGGAACATTGCCTACATTTCTATGGGATCCCGGCTGGAGCGTATACACATCTTATACGCTCCGACCAGGATCCCGTGCGGACCGACAAATAACTGACATGTCAGTTTTCTGCGGCCGCAATTCAATGAACTGCAGCCGTAGAAATACCTGTCAGTTCACACAATGAAGCGAGCGGCTCCGGACGCTTGCTTCATTGTGTGCTGTGGGAGGTTTTGATGCGGGCGCGCGCTGATGCTCCCGCATCAGAACCCTGCGGCCGGAAAGATCATCCGGCCGGTACTTAAGTACCAGCCGGGATGAACCGGGCAGAGACCGGCCGTTCTGTGACCTGGCCAGGTCACGGAACGGCCGGTCTCATACGTAGTGTGAACATAGCCTAAAAGTGTTCTAAAATCATGGGCACTGAATTTAGAACAGTACCAACTTTGCTAAACTAAGTTTGAGACTTTACATTTTGGCAGCTATCCTTCTCCCGGCCATCTCAGTCACATCTGGAGAGGATTTCTGAGCTTTCCATCAGGCTGCCTTCCTGATTTTACAATGCCTGTCAATCACACACTTTTCTTTGGACTATGTCCTGTCTCTTGTTTTGTCATGTGCTTTCACCGATTCATAGACCCTAGTGTCTCAGGAGATCAGGAGTTGTGATGCATTTGATACTTACCAGATGTTAAAGCGGCATAATTTTCACTCCTGATGGACAAGAATGATATTAAAGGCAACTTTATTTATTTAATCATTCCAAGTATCAGATGAAAGGCTAAATTTAATATTTTTGATCTACTTATAGTTTTCTAAAAGAAATGTTAGCAGCAACTGCAAACTTTTTGAAGACAGAACAGGTATTATTGAAACCAGACATGCATTTCTTAGCTTAATCAGAGAACAATTCATGGGGCATTTGGATAAGGCTTTAAATCTACACCAGGGTTCACCATTTATCTAAACATGGGTGTACAGTATATAGCCAAATAAGTAGAAGCAACAGACATTTCTACATCTCATCTGGATTCAGTCACGGAAGCCAGAAGATACTTTGTGCTAATGTCATCAAAGATGCCCTTAGCCTCTAACTCACTTAGGATCTGTTTCATGGACTTCGTGGAGATAACATTTTTTTCCAGTTTTCCTGCTTGACAAGCAATTTAAAAATATTTATTACCACTTCAAAGAATATTTAACTAAATATTTATACCACTTTAGTAGGTGGGAGGCACAGTAATTTAAAGGCACTAGAGATATTACTAGTGGTGTGACTATACAGATTTTAGAAATAACATCTGTGCAATTTTAGTAGTGGAACTGAACTGTGAAAAACATTTTCCATGTTTAAAAAAAAAAAAAAATAATTGTGGCAATGCTCCAATATTTAGTTACATTGAAACACTGAAGTGTTTTTTAAAGTGTATCTGTCAGATAACTAGAGATGAGCGCTACTCGAACATACTTAGGACTGAATAGTTATCACTTGAATACTGGTGGCTGTACCCATGGTTTCCAGGACACCCTACAGTTCCATCCAACTTCACCAGCCTCCGGTATTCAAATGCCAACTGATCAGTCTTGAGCATTCACATGGTGTCTTTAATTTTAGAAAAACACATTTTAATTTTGCTAGACAGACAGGGCTCGGCTTTCTTAGCCCTGCTAAAATCCATTGTGTGTGCTGCAATCCACAACAACTACACATTTAACAACTTAGTTCAATAACGGCCGCACAAAATAGGCACGTCAATGTTCTGTGCAGCCGCACAGAACCATGGGTGCACTTTATACAGAGTGTACACAGTGCAGCCATGATTCAATAGCAAACAATGCAGATGTCCGTGCTACAATCTTCAACAACGGCCATTGTTTTACATTGTGTGAATGTGGCCTTAGGTTGCGAAGTATTAGAAAAAATTCAGTGGTCAAGTGAATTGGCCTGAAGTGCAGTATCAGACACATCCCATAGACAAATATGTTTCTGTTTCTGTAAATCATGAGTGTAAACAACAAAACAAATCTGTGTCCTTTCCTCAGCTTGCTGCCACTCCACAGCCATACAGATATTTTTCTGCTGGACATCACCACAGCACTTCCATTGAGAGAAAAGAGAAAAATGCCAGGACAAGGTAAGAGCCATCCCCCCCTCCCCCTCTCCAATCTGGTGATTAAGGTGCAGAATAAAAAAAATGTTGTGCAAAAATATCGACTTTTTGCTAATCTGTGCCAGACATTGCTTTAATAAATCCCCCTCTTATAGTATCTTTCTTTTTTACTTTTCACGCCAATCACCATCCACATTTTTTAAAAAGTCTACACGCTCCCTTTAAAAAGCTCAAGTATATGCATTGATGTAAAATATTTTGCTAGTATGTTAAACTTACCGTGCACTTGTTTGGTTTCTCTCCAGAGTGGACCCGCATGTGAATAAGAAGTTTATAACGTGCATTAAATGGCTTGTATCTTCGGGGACATCCTGCCCAAAAACAAGCAAAGTCCTCCCCTTTTCTTTGATCTATATGAACTTTCTCTATGTGCCGTACAAGTTCCTCCTGCTGATCATACAAAGCACTGCAGTCAATCCACTTGCAACAATGCTTACCATTAAAATCATCTATTTCTCCTTCTTCTTCTATTAAAGGAACCTGCCCCGGTGCTGGGAGTGAAAGCTGATGGGACTGGTTTAGAAGTTCATGTTGATGTAAATGTTGATGGACATGATAAGGCGGTGGTGGACCTTGATGGGTAGCAGGTACTGTAAGAGGAAGGGAAGACTGGGAAGTCATATTAATTGTTCCACCAGGAAAATCATCCAACCTTTCACTCTTTAAGACCCCGATTGTTTGTCCTTCATTTAGTCCAATGTTGTGTCGAACTACCATATTGTTCATGGCATTCTCATGCAGACCATTTTGTTCCAACTGCTGCATGCGCTGATATTCAGTCACATTTTCTGGAAGCGACACATTATCATTGATTGCCAAAAGACTTTTCTGGGAGTTTGATCCAGCACACGTTGGGGGAATGCAGCTACCTCTGACTCCTAAAAAATGTCCATAAACTTCTGGTTGAGGTGAAATGTTTGCCGGGGAAGCTCTTGATCCATTTATATAGGCAACTAATGAGGTTGGGGAAGTTCGAATAATAGTATTAAAGTCAATTCCTATACCGTCAGATAAAGGAGACAAAGAAAGAGCTCTTTTCTTTGACCGTGCTGAATGTGATCTTGGAGAAGAATGTCTAGGACTAGGATAAGGAGAACAGGTATTCTCTATGCCGAACAAATATGAGGGCAACGAATTTGAGACACTGTTATTGGACATAGAAGTTCCTGGGGGAATGCTAAGCAGATCTCCAGGTTCGCTACTGTTTTGAGATCCATGGTTTGAAGCATGAAATCTGTATCCATGGGACCATTCCTGTTTAACACTCATTGTGGAATGAGACTCTGTTAAGCTTAAAGTTGTGGAGGCAAGAGATTCACGTGACATGAGAGATCTAAGTGAAGGACAAAAATAGAGAATATATTAAACAGATTGACAAAGTGATAAATTCATGAAGGACAGTTATAAAAAGTATACTTTCTAAATAAGACTGAGTATTGTTTGAGCTCTGTCAGATGGGGAAGTGTGCGTTTCTCATGGATCACAATACATATTAAATTTAAAAAGTGGCAGAGGGAACAATGTGTACTCACCTATAAATCACTACCAGTTAATCCGTCAAGTTAAATAAATTCTTACTGTGCAAACAACCATAGTGTTGATTTAACCCATTCCTTGTGGTTTTTGGCAAGATGGTTTTGTTATTTAAACAGTGTAAATAAATGGTGTTCTAAAGAGATACTTTACATAGGTGATGAGAGAACAGAGGCTGCCCATGCTTTAAAGAAATAGGCAATGCCTAGAGGAAAGCAAAAAACAGCTAAAGCCTAAAAAGCCTAAATGGGTTCTAGGGTAAGCTTAAAGAGGTTGGCCACTTTATAGTAAACATTTTAAGTGTACAGTCTTAGTAGGTGTACTTACAACACTTACTGCCAGCAGCTCCCTGTTTACTATATAGAACTAAAATCAGACTCCCCTCCTGTCCTGCTCTGTGGTGAGTCTGTGCTTAAGATGGCGACATAGAGGAGCATGTGACCATGCCCACCCCCATTGTCATATGCAGGCATATACAGGCTCAGTGTTAGATACTTAGAGACAGGGCATGGTCACATGCTCCTCCAAGTCCATATATACAAACGATTCTTTACTATATTTTTACTATATTTCACTGTGCAGTTGACAGTTATTTACTAATAGTTTATAAAAATAATTTACTAATAACATTATGAAACTTTATTAATTATGAAAATATTTACACTATACAATTTTAATTAATTGATAATAAATGTATAGGTAGGTAGAGTTAGTATTACCCACTTCTTCCCTGACCACCAAATGCAATTTTATACATTAAACTTTACCGAATAGAATCATTTAATTAATAATTTGAATTAGTAGTGATGGATTGTTAGTTTGGTATCTTATCCTTGTAAATGGCCAAGAATCACCTCTTTACAAATCTTCCAATATACAGTGACATGTAAAAACACAAAAAAAAAAAAAAACACAAAACAAAGTAGTAAGTAAGGGACCTTGTATCAGATGGAGGTATGGCTAAGTGCTGAAGATTCAGATTCCTCTGTATGCTTGGGCTGATCTGATGGCATGCTGTTGCCGCCTGATTAGCTGGAGGGGATATAGGACCCAATCTCTGGACCATCATGGGACTGCTTGTTACCATAAGATTGTTGCAGCTGCCTTTTCCTTGTGGTTTGTTCTGCTGACCAAAAGCAACATTCCCTGCAAATACAGACAGTACAGTAAAGCTGTGGTAGCCAGATAATATCATACATACATTCGAAAAGAAATACAGGATGGTACAGGCTTAAAGGGGTAATGCGGAGGAGTAACACACATTACAAAATTATACAACTTTGTAATGTATGTTATGTCTGTGAATCGCCCTCTTCCCTGTGTCCCCCCACCCCCGCACGTGTACCCGGAAATGTGGTGCATTATACATCCCCGTCCCCGATCTTCTGTGCCACGACGTCATCTTCGGATGGACGGCCGAAGCTCTCCGATCGTCCCGAGTGCGGGCCGCCACATCATCAGATGCTCAGCCGCGATTGGCTGAGCATAACTGTGCTCAGCCAATCGCGGCTGAGCATCTGATGGAGCGGCAGTGGGTGGCCAGCACTCAGGACGATCGGAGAGCTTCGGCCGTCCGTCCGTCCGAAGATGACGTCGTGGCACAAGATGGCGGAAGGGCGCGACACGGACCAGGTAATGTATAATGCACCACACTTCCGGGTACACGTGAGGAGGTGGGAGGACACAGGGAAGAGGGCGATTCACAGACATAACATACATTACAAAGTTGTATAACTTTGTAATGTGTGTTATTCTGTGAATAATTTCTTAGCGCCGCACTACCCCTTTAAACTGACAAATGTCCGATACAGCTGCAAAAATAACTAATGTTTCCTCCAAGACTCCATGATATCAATACACATAAATGACTGGATAGTATCTACGCAAAGCAAGTTACAGAGATGAGTTTTTTGTTTTGTTTTTTAAACGAATGCATTTGTGTGCATCCGTTTTAATCCGTTTTTCCATTGACTTCCATTATTTTAAAAAAAATGGATCCTTTTTTTTTTAATGGACACAAAAATGTAGTCGACCTCATTTTTGTAAAACCAAAGAAAACAAAAGCATATGCACAAAGAGGTAACACATCACAAAAATTCTTTATTATAATATTACCACAAGTACAAAAATAATCACTAAATCAATCATGCAGGAGTATAGCAATGAGGGAGACAAACCCCAAATATCACTCTACATTAAAAACAATTAAAATGTCCACATAAGTCCTGCCAGTGTGCCAGCAAGGACTATTCAACCACACCGACCCTGGACTGTATACACAATATTAGAGTATAACCAAGCTGCCTAAGCAGAATCTCTATAGCATATAACAACACCGGAATGGTATATATGTGAAATCAAAGGGTAGAGATGATAACCATATCAGTCCTAAAAAGTAGGAAAAGCGGGTCAGGTGGGAAGGAGTTACCCCACGCGTTCCCCCACCCAGCGGCTTCCTCAGGGATATGGGTGGTAAAGTAAGGGGCATGCTATATATGTATCTAGAACATGTGAGAACAATTACAATCCTGATGAGATATCATATCATACCATGTGCAGGAGGATGCAGGACCATGCGCAGTAAGCCCAAAGAAATAGTCCTAATTTTTGTATCCATTAAAAAAAACAATTCCGTTCTGATCTGTTCTTTTTATAATGGAAGTCAATGGAAAAACTAATCAAAACGGATGCACACAAATGCATCCAATTTTTCAACTCATGAAAATAGAACGGATTGCAAAAACACAGTGTAAACCCAGCCTTTACGAATTTAGATTGTGAGCCTTAAAGGGGGCAGGGACCAAAATTGACGAACTAGGTAAAGTACTGCGGAATCAGTTAGTGATATACAAATAAAAGCATACACAACCGTCAGCATAACAGCTTAAAATTCACGGTTTGTTAATAAATCAGCCCCATAATGTATTGGATAATGGATGTTTTTTGCTAATTAATGTTTATCACAATTATTCGTGTACATTATTTTTAGTTGTTCAAGCTTTACTACTAAATTCAATGGAACTTAAAAAAAAAAAACACACACACACATAAAAGGGTCTGAACTAGAAAAATGTACAAACAGCCATCATTATAATGCTGAGCTCCCTAAATGCGAAAGGACAGACGTCATTTTGGAAATAAAAAAAAAAAAAGATGGACAGAAAAAAACATCATGTGAACATAGCCTTTAACTTGACTTCTGAGCCTAATAAAAGCCTGCCACTTCTTGTTCTGTGAAGAAAGCATTGCATCTCCTGTCTGAAGTCTCCTCCTTATAATCACCGACAGGATTAAGGTGATAGGTGACACCAGTCTAAAGCTAAGACATGATCAGGCCACTCATAATAGCTGGTATGTGCAGCCTCTTCCTCTCCCTGCACAATCCCCCAATATTTTAATACAGAATATTTCTCATTTCCATCTTTCAAATAGGTACAGAGAAACGCAGCATAATCAGTTTCAAACAATGGAACTATTTTGTAAAGATACAAAATATTATGTCAAAACTGAGTTACATTGTCATATGCTGCCAAGATATGGTTGACCAGCCGCAATAAAATCAGGCTTGAATCCTGCCAGAACATTTGCACTGAATAACATGTGACTGATTGTTTGTGTTTATGTTTGTTTAGAAAGAAGAATACAATCCCAAAGAAAACCAGATGTAATGATAACGTCAGCTTTAACTCTTTGAGGACCAGGCCCAAAATGACCCAGTGGGACTGCGATAATTTTGTTCTTTGCGCTTTTGTTTTTTCCTCCTCCCCTTCTAAGAGCTCTAGCACTTTCGGTTTTCTATCTACAAGCCATGTAAGTGCTTGTTTTTTACAGGAATAGTTGTACTTTGTAATGGCGTCTTTCATTTTACCATAACATGTATGATGGAAATTATTATTTATGAAGATATAAATTGGTGAAATCATAAAAAAGAATGCAATATGGTAACTTTTGGGGGGTTCCTGTCTCTATGTAATGCACTATATGGTAACAGCGACATGATACTATTATTCTATAGGTCAGCCCGAACACAACCATATGCAGGTTTACACAGATTTTCTAATGTTATATATATTTTTTAAATAAAATCCTTTATTTGGCAATTAATTATTAATAAAATGGGCCTTTTGTGACGCTTCTAGCGCTTTTACTTTTACACCTATGGGGCTGTATGGGGTGTCATTTTTTCCGGCATGATCTCTAGTTTTTATTTATACCATATCTGTGAAGATCTGACGTTTTGATCACTTTTTATTGATTTTTTAAAAAATATAATGTAACATAAAATCTGTAATCCGCGCAATTTTTTTCCTCTTTTCGTGTACGCCGTTCGCCATTTGCAATGACACTTGTTATATTTTAATAGATCGGACAATTACGCACGCTACGGTATATTATATGTTTATTTATTTATTTTTATATGTTTAATTTATATAATGGGAAAGGGGGGTGATTTCAACTTTTATTGGGGGAGGGGCTTTGGGTTAGTGTATTAGTGATTTTAACTTTTTTTTTTTTTACACATTTTAAGTCCCTTTGGGAGACTTCTACATACATTACTTTGATTTTTACACTGATCACTGCTATGCCATAGGCATAGCATTGATCAGTGTAATCGGTGCTCTGCTCATTGAGCCTGCCTGTGCAGGCTCAGTGACCAGAGCGCCGATCGGACCGCACGGAAGCAAGTGAGAGACCTCCGGCGGTCCGTTTTAATGATCGGGACCCCTGCAGTCACACTGGGGGGGTCCCAATCGGTAAGTGACAGAGGACTCCCCCTATCACTTACACTTAAACGCCGCGGCGTTTAAGGAGTTAATGGCACACTGCAGCGCATTCGCTGCAGCGTTTCATTAATGGTGAGGTGACGGCTGCTGATTGCAGCTGGTCCCCACCTGCTATGAAGCGCGCTCCGCTCCGGAGCGCGCTTCATAGCTCAGGACGTGCCGGTACGTCCTTGGTCGTCTGGACACAGACTTCCAGGACGTACCGGTACGTCCTAAGTCGTCTAGGGGTTAAAACATATACTAAAATCAACATTTATGCAAAGTTGATCTCTAAACTGTCAATAATTAAAATTATTATTAAAATCACTGGAATTCGTAATGGAAAAACTTAAAGGGGTACTCCGGGCCGGGGGGTATTTTTGAGGATTGCCGAGGAGGGGTTGAAAATTGAAGCCGAAAGTCACTTACCTCTTCCGTTCCAGCACCGGTACCCGTATCGCGCTGCCCAGTACTCCCATCCCATTTCTATTGTGCAAAAAGATAAAAAAGAGAAACAGGCCAAGGTGCCTCGTGTGATACCTCTGGAGAAGGACTGGTAAGAAGATAGATAGAACTGCTCACATTTTAGCTTTGTGCATATAGCCCCTTGGCATTCCACAAGGGGTATATGGGTCACAAGATCCGTTGATCATCCAGTGTATATCTAATCTGACTCAGGAGAATTAGAAGGACGTCTGAGAGACCATAAGTGGTGATGTACCACAGACGGGATGCACTCAGCAGGGGCCCGTAACAATAACATAAAATAATAAAAAAAATGGGTACTTGAAAGATTCAGCACTATCCCCAAAGACTCTTCTACAGGATCGATGTTTAAAATAAAAGACTATTTATAATAATATACATTATCCAAAGTAGTTTAAAGGGGTAGTTCACAAATCAACTAGTGCCAGAAAGTACCATAGATTTGTAGTTTACTTCTATTAAAAAATCTCAAGTATTCCAGTATTTATCAGCTGCTGTATGTCCTGCAGGAAGGGGTGTGTTCTTTCCAGTCTGACACTCTCTGCTCTCTGCTGAAGGCTATCCGTGACAGGAACTGTACAGAGCAGTAGCAAATCCCCATAAAAATATCTTTGGTCTTGGTCATGCTGTTTGCATGGGCAAGATAAATGTTCTTCTGTGCCCTAGCTGCCACTGCAGTTGTCAAGCACCTTTTCTGCCATGGCTTTCATATGCTCATATTATATGGAGGGAATAAGCTCTCTGAACATCTTGTACACCTATTGTTATGCCTTGATTTAATCTTCTATAGACATTTGGGGGTATAATATAATGAATAATACTAAATTGTAGTGTTCTATGACTCCAGCTTGCTGACATTTTTTTGACATTTACGACATTTATTTTTTCCCAGATGACAGGTGTCCAACTACTATAGTTTTCCCATGCTGTAATACATCTTGGTTGTACGTTTTCATTTTAAACCTCCATTAGATTTTTGTCTGTTTTTTGTATAAGTTTTTTTATTTTAATTTTAATATTATTTACTAGATTCATTAATCCTGTTACACTTTGCACTTGAGATTTATTCATCTTTCTTCCAATAAAATGGCTTATCCTAATGTATTCCCACCACAAATTATCTCTTAAATTAAATCTGTTTTTCAGCTCTGACCAACTTTTAATTTTTAGCTCTTCCCAAATATGAGATACTAATTTAATACCTTCTCCATTAAAACCCAGTAAAATGTGACTTCCCATTCCCCACTCCATTTGTTATTATACCAGAAAGGAGTCACTAATTCAAGAGGTCCACACATATTATTTTCTTTAATCTTCCCACATAAGTTAACTACATTTTTAACTACTAACATTTTATTCCAAGTCTTCATCCCCAACTGATTCGATTCCAACAACTGGAAAAAGGTGGTATACTCCCCTCCTGTGTTCCACATCAAATATTGGAAAAAATTCTATAACAAAAATCCTATGTGGGCTGCTAAAAAATCATTTCTAATGTCCTGAATCCCTAGACCACCACTTCCAATAGGTAAACATAATTTTTTATATCTTCATCCAGATCCTTCCTCTCCCTCAGATCAAAGCGTTAAAAACAGCTAAGTTTATCTTGAGCAGATTCTCATCAAAGTAGATTGGGGATGCACTGAAGAGGTGCATCAGTTTCGGGAGAAGTATTGTTTTAACCCCTTCACGTCAGCCATCTGTATATATACGTTCCTATTGCACATGCCCCGTGCAGTAGGAATGTACATATACGTTCCTGAATTGAGGGGGCTTTGTGATGAGAACGGGATCGCTTCAGGGACAGCGATCCCGCTCTCATCTGTGTACAGCACCAGAGATAATGAGCATCAGCTGCGAGTCCGCAGCTGACCCCAATTAACCCCTTAGTGACCGCCGAAACGGCGGTCACTAATGGGCCAGTGCCGCCGCTGTATTTCATCTCCCCCTACCGTGAATCCACGGTGGGGGGAGATGAAATAAGTAAAAATCAGACCCCAGATCAGCCCCCTAGTGCCCCAGTCACTAACCCCCCCCTCCCACGGCGGCCATCGGATCCAAGATGGCCGCCGCGATCACTGTGAACAGACTAATGAATGAAAGCCCCATGCTCTCCGCCACCGGAGGTAGTGGAGAGCATGGGGCAGTCATCGGGACCCCCCCTGTCCCGGTACAAGCAATCAGCGGTATATACTATATACCGCTGATCGCTTGTGCCATGTGCCGCCGGCACTTTTTATCCCCTGTCACCATGAATGATTGGTGACAGAGGATAAAAAGTGATGTCCCCCCCACCCCCCAAGTCGCCCCCCACCCCCCCAGTCACCCCCGTCCCGAGTCACCCTCCCCTACCCCATATACTCACCTGCTCCTGGAGCTCCTTCCTCTTCCGTGTCCTGGCTGGTTATGAAGTGCGCATGCGCTCCACAACCAGCCAAGCTCTGAAAATTTAAAGTGACAGAGACCAATTTGGTCTCTGTCACTGAGCTATGATTACTGTGATAGAAAATATCACAGTAATCATAGTAATACAGTGAACATGAATGTATAAAGTACAAAAAGTGACAAACATACAAAAAAATAAAACACACACTTTTTATTATAGTAATAATTGCAGTTTACTCCCAAATTACCCCTAACCCCCCCCCAGATTACCCGTAACCACCGCAGGTTGCCCGTAACCACCGCACGTTGCCCATAACCACCGCACGTTGCCCATAACCACCCCAGGTTGTCCGTAATCACGTCAGATTGCACGTAACCCCCCAGATTACCCGTAACCACCGCACGTTGCCCATAACCATCGCACGTTGCCCGTAACCACCGCACGTTGCCCGTAACCACCACACGTTGCCCATAACCACCGCACGTTGCCAGTGACCCCCTCCAGATTGTCCGTAATCACCCCAGATTGCCTGTAACCACCCCAAATTACATGTAACCACCCCAGATTAGCTATAAGCACTTCACTCTATCCGTAACAATTCTAGATTGTCTGTAACCCCCCCAGGTTGCCCGTAACCACCCCAGGTTGCCCGTAATCATGCCAGATTACATGTAACCCCCCAGATTGCACGCAACCACCGCAGGTTGCCTCTGACCACCGCACCTTGCCTCTGACCACCGCACGTCGCCTCTGACCACCGCACGTCGCCTCTGACCACCGCACGTCGCCTCTGACCACCGCACGTCGCCTATGACCACCGCACCTTGCATCTGACCACCGCACCTTGCATCTGACCACCGCACCTTGCCTCTGAACACTGCACCTTGCCTCTAACCACCCCAAATTGCCAGTGACCCCCTCCAGATTGCCCGTAACCACGCCAGATTACAGGTACCCACCTCAGATTACCTATTAGCACTTGAGTTTATCCGTAACCACAGCAGGTTGCCTGTAACCACCCCAGATTGTGTGTAACCACCCCAGATTGTCCGTAACCACCCCAGATTGTCCGTAACCACCCCAGATTGTCCATAACCACCCCAGATTGTCCGTAACCACCCCAGATTGTCCATAACCACCCCAGATTGTCCGTAACCACCCCAGATTGTCCGTAACCACCCCACGTTGCCCGTAACCACAGCAGGTTGCCTGTAACCACCCTAGATTGTCTGTAACCACAGCAGGTTGCCCGTAACCACCCCAGGTTGCCCGTAACCACCCCAGATTGTCCGTAACCACCACAGATTGTCCGTAACCACCCCAGATTGTCCGTAACCACCCCAGATTGTCCGCAACCACCCCAGATTGTCCGTAATCACCCCAGATTGTCCGCAACCACCCCAGATTGTCCACAACCACCCCAGATTGTCCGTAACCACAGCAGGTTGCCTGTAACCATACCAGATTGTCTGTAACCACAGCAGGTTGTCCGTATTCACCCCACGTTGCCCGTAACCACCCCAAGTTGCCTCTAACCACCCCAGGTTGCCTCTAACCACACCAGGTTGCCTGTAACCACCCCAGGTTGTCGTAACCACAGCAGGTTGCCTGTGACCACCCCATGTTGACCGTATCCACCCCAGATTATCCGTAACCACCCCAGATTACCCGTAACCACCTCAGACTGCCCGTAACCACCCCAGATTACCCGTTACTACCCCAGACTGCCCGTAACCACCTCAGACTGCCCGTAACCACCTCTAGATTACCCGGAACCACCCCAGACTGTCCGTAACCACCCCACAGTGCCTGTAATCTAATTTTTTTTAATTGTATTTTAGTAACTGCGCTATTCTAATAACTGTTACTAGCTGCGGTTTTGCTCCAGCAAATTGGCGCTCCTTCCCTTCTGAGCCCTGCTGTGTGCCCATACAGTGGTTTATGCCCACATATGGGGTAGCGTTGTACTCAGGAGAACCTGCGTTACAGATTTTGGGGTACATTTTTTCTCCTGTTCCTTGTGAAATTTAGAAATTTCAAACTAAACCAACATATTTTTGGAAAAATTCAAGTTTTTCATTTTTACTGGCCAATTTTGAATACTTTCCTCTAATACCTGTGGGGCCAAAATGCTCATCCTACCCCAAGATGAATTCTTTGAGGGGTGTACTTTCCGAAATGGGGTGACTTTTGGGGGGATTCTATTCTGTAGACATTACAGGGGCGCTGCAAACGCACCTGGTGCTCAGAAACTTCTTCAGAAAAATCTGCAGAGAAAAAGCTAATTGGCGCTCCTTCCCTTCTGAGCCCTGATGTGTGCCCATACAGTGGTTTATACCGACATATGAGGTACCTTTTTACTCAGGAGAACATGAGTTACAAATTTTGGGGTACTTTTTTTCTCTTGTTCCTCGTGAAATTGAGAAATTTCAAACTAAAGGAACATATTATTGGAAAAATTCGAGTTTTTCATTTTTACTGTCTACTTTTGAATACTTTCCTCTAATACCTGTGGGGTCAAAATGCTCACCACACCCCAAAATGAATTCTTTGAGGGGTGCACTTTCCAAAATGGGGTGACTTATGGCGAGATTTTACTCCGCTGGCACTACAGGGGCTCTGCAAACACACCTGGCGCTCAGAAACTTCTTCAGCAAAATCTGCATTGAAAAAGCTAATTGGCGCTCCTTTCCTTCTGAGCCCTGCTGTGTGCCCATGCAGTGGTTTATGCTCACATATGAGGTACCTTTTTACTCAGGAGAACCTGCGTTACAAATTTTGGGGTACTTTTTTTCTCTTTTTCCTCGTGAAATTGAAAAATTTCAAACTAAACGAACATATTATTGGAAAAAATTAGAGTTTTTCATTTTTACTGTCTAATTTTGAATACTTTCCTCTAACACCTGTGGGGTCAAATTGCTCATCCTACCCGAACATGAATTCTTTGAGGGGTGTACTTTCCAAAATGGGGTGACTTATGGGTTTTTTTTCTCTCTGCTGACACTACAGGGGCTCTGCAAATGCACCTGGCGCTCGGAAACTTCTTCAGCAAAATCTGCAATGGAAAAGCTAATTGGCGCTCCTTCCCTTCTGAGCCCCGCTGTGTGCCCATGCAGTGGTTTACGCCCACATATGGGGTACCGTAGTACTCAAGAGAACCCGTGTTACAAATTTTGGGGTGCTTTTTCTCTCATGTTCCTTTTGAAAATGAGAAACTTTAATCTAAATGTATATATTATTGGAAAATTTTAATTTTTCATTTTTTTACGGCCTAATGGTGAATACTTTCCTCCAGCCCCTGTAGGGTTAAAATGCTCATTATACCCCTAGATTAATTCTTTAAGGTGTCTAGTTTCCAAAATGGGGTCACTTATGGGGGTTTCCAGTATACAAACCTCCAAAATCAACTTAAAATAAGAACTGGTCCCTAAAAAAAAACTTTCACGAAAATGTGGTAATTTGCTGATAAGCACCCTAAAAAAGTAAAATATGTTTATGAAATGAAGCCAGAATAAAGAGGACATATTGGTAATGTGACTTAGTAACTAATTTATGTAATACAACTTTCTTTTTTTAGAAGCAGAGAATTTCAAAGTTCATAAAATGCTAATTTTTTCAATTTTTCATGATATTTTGATGTTTTTCACAAAAAACACACAAAGTAGTGACCAAATTTTGCCACTAATATAAAGTGCCATATGTGACAAAAAAACAATCTCAGAATCGCTAGCATACGTTTTAAAGCATCACTGAGCTATGAGCGCATAAAGTGAGACAGGTCAGATTTTGAAAAATGAGCCTGGTCTTTTAGGTGCAAATAGGCTTGGTCTTGAAGGGGTTAATAATGTACTTCTACCTACTTCTGTAATTTCTGTTCATAGGATCCTAACTAAGTTTATGATGAAGACAATATTTATAATATAAAATAAATTCCACATGAGGATTAAACTAGAATACAGAGGAGACAGAGTGCTTGTGTGATGCCTATGTGACGTATGTATATGGTTACAAAGTGAGAAATTAAACACGGCTCACATGATGTTGTTAAACACAGAACAAATCACCTATAGTCGCACAACTGCACATCATGCTGCCAAGGATCCACTGGCATCACCTTAGATCCTTGCCAAATTGGAGCAAACCTCCTCCAGTATAACTGCATGTAGAACTTTAAAAGGAAAACACAAACTTCAAGATATATACTTTAAAAAGTTTAATGGCACATAGTAACACGTTTCGAGGTTAAAACAAGCTCTTCTTCAGACATGCGCATAATATGGGGATAACATACACAAACGGCTCTTCCCTGTGCCGAAGCGCCACTCCTCTACTCTCATAGCTGTTCACATGATCCCACAACTATACTTTGTAAATTGCGGGCATTTAAGTGAGCGTGTTGGCTGAAGGTAGACCAATACTTTCTATTCTGTAAACATAAAATTTCAACAGTGCCCTCCTTATAATTACAGACAGGTTTACTCTAAAAGGTGAGACTAGTATATCGATAGCAGAGGATAACACTATTCACAAAAGCTGATGCTTAGAGTTCTCCTTTCCCCTTTCATGTACAATGATCTCTGCACAGGTCAAGGAGCATGCCAAGAAAGCTCTCTCATAGAAGTCAATTGGGTCAACTTCAGTTTATTGTTTATGTCTATTGGAATTACTGAAAATCATATTTCAAAATGCTGTGCCAAAAGTTTGGGCTTTATAACTGCCCCCATAATAAAGCACAAAAGGGACATTTTAAAAAATCTGGTTTGGTAATCCCCTGCAGATTTTACCAATGCAAATCTGTAGGTACTACTGGCAGTACTTTCATCCCATGTGACTTTCCCCCCTATAAACTTGTTTCTTACTACCAGTCCTGAAAAGCACATGAACATACAGTATAACTGCTATAGACTAAATTAAAGGGAACCATTCACCCCGTGGCCCCCGTTAGAAACAGACATACAGTGACATAAAGGTCAATATACTTACCACATCGCTCCCGGTCCCGTCCCGGATCCCGTTGTTGACACGGAGAAATCGCCGATTCTTCTTCTCCCGCCCATTATGGTAATGAGCTGAGATGAGTCCAACGTCCATAGGAAACGACGGACGAGTCCAACTTATTCATGAGGTCCTCTTCTCGTCGCCGCCCATCCACGCCTCCTGGAACTTGATTGACGTCTTCAGTCTTCAGTCTTCTGCCGAATTCCCGCGCAGGCGCCGTTGCGATGGTCTCGTCACCTCTTCTGCGCCTGCGCGGTAAACAGGATACGTGTTCGAGCCAATCGGCGCACGCGCAGTAAACAGTGAAGCTGCGGAGCGGCTTCAATTGTGAACTGCGCATGCGCCGAAAACGACTGTCACGGCGCCTGCGCGGGATCCGGCGAGAAGATAGAAGACGAGGAGGAAGAAGATCCGGCGTCAATCAAGTGTCGGAGGCGGGGAGAAGGCTGGACTTCGGGCCGGCGGCGCTCATTACCATAATGGGCGCGAGAAGAAGAATCGGCGATTTCTCCGTGTCAACAACGGGATCCGGGACGGGACCGGGAGCGATATGGTAAGTATATTGACCTTTATGTCACTGTATGTCTGTTTCTAACGGGGGCCACGGGGTGAATGGTTCCCTTTAACGCTGCATATTGTGTACCCAAACTCCTTTCAACAATATATGCTGAGCATTTCCTCACACCTTAAATGCCTGCAAGGAGTGTAAGAAAAAGTAATGTCAGCACTTACGATAGTGTTTTCCTCTTTAATTTTCAGAGAACGATGGTTCTAGATTTATCATGATTACATAGCCTAAATACAGCAAGTGGGAGTGGTAAGCTCCGTAAAAGCGAGGGTTTTGTCATCTTTTTTTGCCTTTTAGGGACAGGCACCTTGATAAATGACTTTTGAGCTGAATGAAGCGTCAGACTGGCTGTCTAAGATTGTAGGTTTGAGGGAAATTCTTTGATATGACATGACAAGAAGACATGAAGTCAACAAACTGGTATTATATTGAGGTTTAATACTGTACATGGAGCTAAATACATTGAGCAGAGTCTACTTAGACGGTTATCTGTTTTCTATAAATGGCACCTGTTTTGTGACCAATAAAGCATGTATTGTTGTGGATACGATGAACCACTGATGGCCAAAGTGACAACGGGGAGTGGAGTCTAAGGGGCAGCAGGTTTTCAACCATGGCCCACCACAAGGTGTCTTGGACTTGCTGCGGCAGGCAACCCCAGGTTGCTACCCCTGGCTTAGCTTGCTAGTGGCGACAGGTGAGGTGCAGCTAGGAGACATGTAGGCAGGCTGCAGCAGGACTGCAGCAGGACTCATGGCTGGAACCACAGCAGGAACCATGGTCAGGAATGATAGGCAGGAATCACTGGCAGAAATCACGGACAAGAGAGCTGGGACCAAAAGATAAGGAGAGCTATGTAAGCTATGCAGAGGCTCCTACACTGGGTCAGGATGGAGGCAGGCATTTATAGGTGAGTGCTTCTTGCGACTAACCAATTAACAGTGTACTTCCTCTTTAAATTTCATTGAGGCAGCAGGCAAAAGGCAGGGATGAATGCACTGTTGATGGGGAGAGCAAGCAGTTGCATGGAAGGGTAAGTTCATACGTGGGGGGGGGGGGGGGGGGGAGAACAGGTAGACCTGCTGAAGACAGAGAGATAGCAGAGCCAGGAGGCCGTGTCCTGAAGTACAGGTCGCATGCGTGACAGTACCCCCCTCCTTTTAGCTTCCATGCCTTCCCTGCCTGTAGAAATCTTTTTATCAGATTACAGTCCAGGGTTTTACTCTCAGGTTTCCAGGATCTTTTCTCAGGACCAAAGCCTTTCCAGTCAACCAAAAAGAAGCATCTCCCCCTAACTATCTTCATCACCAGGATATCTTTAACAGTGTAGATAGCTGGCGGAGGAGAAGAGTAGATGCAGTGACTGCTGGCAGAGGAGAGGTGTACTTATTGAAAAAAAAAAAAAAAAAAAAAACAGCTGAGGACCATCAGCTTAAGGAGGAAGACGTAGAAGAAGTTCAGGATCTGCAAGGTGGGAAGAAGTTTATAGGCATACAGAAAAACACTGATCACTGATCTCAGGGAGACCAGCCAAAGATAATATTATGTTATCTTTGGTTGGTGATCCTGGTATCAGTGATCTGTTTCCCATATGCCTTTACTAGGCATTGCTTCCACCTAGACAGAATCCTGCTCCACAATGATGAGGCGAAAAAAAACCTAAAACAGCTGTCTGTGGATGGATACCTGGCATTGGGTTTTCCCTTGTCATTACATTGACTTATAGGGCCACTTGATATGGTGGTTTTCCTACAGGAGCCACCCCTTGAACATGCCCTTCCCTGAGGGATATACAGTATGGCTAGTGCCCTGTTTCTAGACTGTTAAATGAGGCTCCACGGACTCTCTTTTTTGCAAAGTTTATAGGCAACTGGATAGATGTGTTTCAGCACTGTAAATGGTCCAAGGAACCATGGGCCCAACTTGTAGCTTGGGATCTTCTACCACACTTACTTGCCAGACTACCAGACTTTGTCACCGGGAGAAGGCTATGGCAGGTCTCCTCTTCTTGTCCACCTTGGACTTTACCCAACCAGTTGCATGCATCAGGGATTGGGGTGTCTGTTCACAAATGGATGCAAAGTCTCTGACCAATTCATCTACGGCAAGTACCTCGGAAGATGTAGACCGAGGCAAGGAGGATGAGGAGGTCACCCATAGACTAAAGAATGGAGGTGTGCCTGTGGAACTCGAGTCCAGATGGTTATAGGATAACTCTGCAAAGGAAGCAGACTTGACCAGTCTTCCTGGCGGGTTGAAACAAAGTGATGGATATAATTCTCCAGGATCTCATTAACTCTCTTGACTTGCCCATTGGTCTTGGGGTGATAGGTCATACAAAAGACTAGCTTCACCTGGAGTTGGGAAGAGAGAGCATGCCCAAATCTGGAAACAAATTGAGGTCATCTATCCGAAATGATATGTTGGGCCAGCCCATGCAACCGGAAGATGTTCTGGAAGAAAAGACTGGCCTGACGAGGAGCAGAAGGCAGACCGGCAAGAGGCACAAAATGAGACATCATGAAAAAGGGTCTGTAACCACCCAGATGACAGTGTTGCCTGCAAAAGGAGGGAGGTTAATGACAAAGTCCATGGCAATATGTGCCCAAGGGTGATCTGGAATCTGCAAAGGCTGAAGCAAACTAGCTGGTCTCAGATGGGCGGTCTTGTTTTGGGCGCAGGTGGTGCAAGAAGCCACGTAGCCCTTGATGTCCTTCGGATAGACTTGGCCACCTGTGGGAGATCAGCTGCCCAGTCTTATGGGCTCCAGAATGCCAATGATAAAGGAAAAATGACCCCATTTCAGAACTTCGGACTGCTGGGCGCACATAAATGTTGCCAGGAGGGACACTTTGCAGAATTGAGGCGGCTATCGGAACCAAGCATTCAGGAGGAATGATGTGACGTGGAGCGTTCTCTTGCCCCAGGACATCAGATGCCCACGACAGAGCATAAGCTTTTATGTTCTTCTCCGCCGGATGAAAGTGGACGACAAAGTTGAACCTGGAGAAGAAGAGCGACCACCTGATTTGTCAGGGGTTGAGACACTGAGCTGTGTGAGGATAAAAGAAGTTTTTATGATCCTTGTAGATGGGGATTGGATTAATTGCCCCTTCCAAGAGATGGAACCATTCCTCCAGAGCCAATTTGATAGCCAATAGCTCTCGATCCCCAATGATGTAGTTCCACTCGGAAAGAGAGAAGGTCTTGGAGAAGAAGCTACACGTTCTAGTCTTCTCCAACGAATCCTTCTAGGTGAGTACTGCCCTGCCACCATCCAAGAAAGTATTCACCTCCATAAAAAAAAATGGCCTGACAGGGTCTACATGTGACAGATTTGGTGCAAAGGTGAAGGCAGATTTCAACCTAGAAAAGGTTTGCTCAACTTCAGCCGGTCATCACTTGGGGTTAGCGTTATTCTTGGTAAGGGACACAATCGCCGCGACCAGAGTAGAAAAGTGGGGGATGAATTGCCCATGATAGTTGGGGAACCACAAGAACTGTTGTGTAGCTCGAGGTCCAATGGGGCATGGCCATTGAAGAACCGTCAAGAACTTCTCTGGATCCATTGTATTGTGCTGAACTCTGACCAGTTGAACCATCTAACATACTCCACAGATATAGAGCGCAGGTGGGCATAGGATGTAAAAAACACATGGAAAACACTGACAATCACAGATTAGCATCCAAATTTAGCCAGGGTGCCAACATTAGCCATAACTCACTTTAATTCAAAGCTGCTTTAAATAAAAGTGGCTAATGTTGGCACCCTGGATGCATTTGGCTATGCACCTGTGATTGAGTTTTCCATGTGGTTTTTACATTTTATGCCTACCTGCGCTCTACATCTGTGGAGTATGTGAGATGGTACAAGTGGTCTGTGTTGAGCACAATACAGTGTATCCTGGTGCCCTGGCTTTTGTCAGATCTACAGTGAGCAGCAGTTGAAATCTCTGTGATAAGCTACTTGTTGTCTTTGCACAACCTGACTAGGTTAGTTGTTTAAGATTGTATTGCATTTGCCTTCCAGTTCACACCTTACTACACCAGAAGGTGCCCCGTTTCTCTCTTTTCTCTGTTGCTGGATCCATTTGCAGACCACGGTCAAAGATGATGTGTTCAAGAAAAGGAAGGCTGGACTGATTGAACATGCACTTCTCCAGCTTTGTATAGAAATGATTGGCTCTTAACCATTGCAGCACTTGACTTACATGTCCCACATGGGTCTGCAGATCTGGAAAGTAGCTTAAAATGTTCAGGTAAATGATGACACAGGTGTAAAGGAGATCCTGGAAGATGTCATAGACTAATTCCTGGAAGACTGCCAAGGCGTTACATAACCCAAAGAGCATGACCAGGTACTTGAAATGCCCATCCTTGGTGTTAAAGGCGTCTTTCATTCGTTGCATTCACAAATTCTGATCAAATTGTATGTGCCCCTGAGATCTAGCTTTGTGAAGATCCAGACTCCATAAAGACATTCAAACATCTCAGAGATCAAGGGAAGAGGGTACCAGTTCTGCACCATCACATTGTTGAGACCTGTCAGGACCAGTCACACCAAACACACAGAGACAGTGAGCCCTGAGCTCAGCCCCGCCCACTGTCCCTACCTAATTGCCGCAATCTGCCCTAAAATGGCAGCGGACAACTTGGCGGCGATCCCTGGCCTGGATACGTGAAACAATAGACAAGACAAAACGAACAAACACAATAAGAATGGTCAGCAATCCGGGTCACAACAGTCTGGCAGCAAAGGTACAAAATCAGGATCCAAAAGAGTAGTCAAATAACAGGTAATATGGTCGGGGGCAGGCAGCAAGCAAGCAAGGTCAAAAGATACAAGGCAGAAATCAGGAGAAACCAGAAAACAGAACACACAAGCAGGCAGAGACTAAGTCAATAACCGGCAAGGCACAGGCAGAAACAGAAATCTTAAATAGGACACCAGGAACCAAGTCCAGAAGATGATAGGAGGGACCAGCTGTCAATCACTGAGGCAAAGGCAGGTTAGCCGTTACATGACCAGGGAAGTTTAGAAGAACGGACATGGGTGGGGCAGGGAAAACAATTAGCAGACCAGAAGGAAAAAGACACAGTTCAGACTGACAAAAACAAAAGGCAAACAAAACACAGAATAAATAGAAGATTATGGCCAAAATCGCAGTCTTTGGCGCAGAGGTCGAATCTTCACAACAGTCTGGCAGCAAAGGGTGGCACTGATGCCTTTTCAGGCGCGATCATGACAAGACCCCAGTACCTAATATACGGACGGATGGACCATCCTTCTTCTGGACAAAGAAAAAACTAATCAAATTACTGCCTTGTCTGTGAGCGCACAGATGAACGGGACTTCCTGTATTTGGACACTTTTTTCAAGCAGCAGGGGTCTGGACTTGGATACAAGTATAGCTTTGTTTTAAAGTGTCACTTTAGTTATAATTTTTAAAGTCTAAATCAACAACAGATGTGATATAAAGCAAGTTTGCAATTTACATAATTTTTTTTTTTTGTTATCATGGTAAAAACATCACTTCCTGTGTTTAGACTCTTTTTTTTAAGAGTTTAAACAAAGGAAGTCTAAAAAATAAATAATGAATGCATGTAAATTGCAAACATGCTTTATATCACATTTACTGCTGATTTAGATTTTGAAAGATATAACGACAGTAACATGTTATAGCATGATAACTAGAGATAAGCTTCGTTCATCAAGCTGACTTGATTGGATCCAGCTTTTCCCCGGCACCTGGGGTGGGACGGCAGGGAGCCGAGCAGCACCGACAGGCAGGCTGCTTAATTAACGGATCACTGATCAAATGAAGCGCTTCACTTCGTATAGATAAGTGATTTGCTCATTTCCAGTTATGACTTTATTAATTAATAATGTAAGTTGCAAACTTACTTCACATTCCCTGTTGATTTGAATTTTGAAATTTGTAATGACAAGTAACCTTTAATAAATTTATTGTGTCCTATTCCAACATACTTTTCATGTCTACCTTATCCCCATAGTCATTTTTACTAAAACTACACTTCCGCCTTCCGGCAGGCAGAGTAAAAAAAAAAAAAAAAAGCAGTAAGGCTGTGGAATTGGTAATTACTTCATATTACTTTATTATACACCTTTGGGTTGTTGGCGAAATGGTTGAACAAACTTTTGCCCTGAATTCTCCTTTAAAGCCAGCATGTAAAAAAAAATGGGTCTCCAAACTGCTTCTCTCCAGCTGTTGCAATACTACATTTTCTATCATGCCTGGACAGTCAAACCCAAAGCTTTAGCTGTCCAGGCATGATGGGAATTGTGGTTTTGTAACAGCTGGAGGGCCGAAGTTTGGAGACCCGTAATGTAAAATATTAAAAGACAATTATTAACAGGCATTTTTTAGGTGCTTTTGAAGTCCTGTAGAGAAGCCAGTGGGAAAATACCTAAAAAGCCATACCTAATGCATAAAGGTGAAAGCACTGTTTGTAGAGCACTGCGTGTGTGTAAAAAAAGAAAAACTTTGATATGAATAATACAAAGAATGACACTACTCTGTAACTTCTTTAGCTCCGCACCTTTACTGAAGTTGGGAGCTAAACAAAGAAGGCAACATAATTTTTACATATTCACTGAAGCATATTGTCTTTAACCCCTTCAAGACAGAGCCCATTGATGCACGGATGTCGGGGTCTATTTAATACAATGTTCCTCCCCGCCTTCTAAGAGCCATAGCGCTTTTATTTTTCCCCTACAGGGCTGGTTGAGTTGTAATTTTTTGCGCCATGATCTCTAGTTTTTATTATTATCATATTGGTGTAATAGAAAAATTTTGATTGCTTTTGATAATTTTTTTTTATGATATTTCATTTTAAAACATGAGCAATCTTGGTGTTTTTTTTTTTGTTTATGCCGTTCTCCGTGCGGGAACAATAATGTTATATTTTTTCAATTGTTTGCACAATTCCGCATGCTACGATATACTGTATATGTTTATTTATTTAAAAATATATATTTTTAGTTTTATAATGGGCAAGGAGATATTTTAAACCTTTATTGGGGGGGTTTATAAGGGTTTTTAAAAAAAAAAATTTAAACTTTTTTTATTACACTTTATTTACATTTTTACTTTACAGTAAAACATACAATCATTAGATTGCATGTACTGTGCATGGCTGCAGGGGTCCTGAGCCTTGTCTTGTCACTGAGTCCCTATACATTGCAGCATTTAAGGGGTTAATGAGAGGCAGCTGCAGAATCCGGGGCTGATTATCCTCACTAGTAAAACAGTGATTTAAGTTGAAATGCTGTTATCATTTAATAGCTTCTGTCATCTTAAGAGGGAGGTCTGTACAGTGGATTTTGTTCCCCAACATGTGAATCCAGCAAACGGCAAACAAAAGTGTGTGCATGAAAATGATAGAGTTTGAAGTGCACAGAGCTACTGTATGTTTTTCATTGACAAATAGACACAGCCCCTTTCTGTGAATTTAACTTGATGTATTGGTCCATTTTCTGCGCAAAAAATCAATTTGTGAAACAATAGGCTTATAAGAAGGGGAAACTTTTACAGATTTTAAAGAGACCAAAAGAACCAAAGGGTTGTATTCTAACTATCCATAAAGTCTGTTATTTAAAGTAATTGAGCACAAATCCAAATATATTCTCAGGATTGCTATAAAATGGGAATGAAATTTATCCCAGATGTAATGACCTGGAATGCATGGATATTTGGTGGTGATGTGCATTTTGTAAAGTTCTCATATGCCAGGATATTGGGTGTTCCTAATACTTGATGTAGATGTAAATTTAAAAACACTGAAAGTCTCTATTCTAGTTCTAGTGTTAAAAAAAAAAAACGAGAATGATGAAGCAGTGCTGGCAATGATTCTTTGAATTTGAAAGAAAAGGAAGGAAGTGATAAGGAAAGTGCAAAATGAGGCATCAGCAATACTTCTGGCTGTCTGGGGCCCAAGTTAATACAAATGATGGTGGTAAAAGTGACTACGGAGGGTTGAACAGTACATCTATGACCTCATAAGGCTCTGAGGGCTCACCTTTAAGGCCCTAGTACAATGAACAATTATCGGCCGTTATGGCTGATAATCATCCCATATAATAGAACACAACGATCAGCCAACGCGAACGATGTTGGCTAATCGTAGTCGTTTGTCTTTCAACATGTTGAAAGACAAACGACTCATATAGCAACGATCTGCTGCTGTCGCTCTGCGGAACAGGAGCGGCGGCAGCAGGCAGTTACTATATGCCATGGGCTGCCCGAACGATCTAGCAATCACCCTGGTATGGGTAAGAGAAACTCTTCCTAACTTGTGAATCTCTATGCCTGTGAATCTCTATGCCTGTTGTTACCGGGTGATTTTGTATTGCATATTGGATTGCAACCCTTCACTCACTTGGGGTTTTAAGGAACACATTTGTGCATATCATTGTGGCCTTTGTTACCATATATTGGGATTTTTCAGACCGGCATTGCTGGTTCTTATGGTACTTCTCTTCTCATTCTTTGTTTTATAAAATGGTATTAATAAAGATGTATGCTTTTAATAAAGTGGTCAACCTTTTTTTGGTGTCTATAACAATTTTTTACGCCCAAAAAAATTGACTTAGCTTCTTTCCCTGTAGTGGCAGTATCAACAAATTAAATCAGGCCAAAATATCTTCCAGGATTTTCCCTAAAAGGTGTCTGTGCCAGAAGATAGCCCTGAAAAATATCCTGTTTATCCAGAATTCTGACACAAAATGCCCCATAGAAGACAGAGGGACAAGCCGGAGCTGCGGCCTGCAGCAGGTGAGTATGTTTGTCTTTTTACTTTTTAATTTTTACTTTCCAGATAACACAGATTTTTTCCTGAAGCCTCTTGAAAGGCTTCCGAATCAGTGTTTCCTGGCCATTAAACAGCCATTAAAACAGGATGTATTAAGGGGGCCTTAGCCATTCCTTAACAGATTACTGTTGAGCAATAAGGGACTTTGCAGTGGCACATCCTGCATCACAAATTATAGGGGTTCTGTTGACATCTCAATTCTACTACAGATTTTGCATATGTGTTGGAAAAGCCCCTGGCACACACACCAAATATGTCCATAGGTCCCCATATATCAAGTAAATGCCAAAAAGTGTTCATTTGGCATATGATACGTCAGTATAATACTGGGAATCTTATATTTTACTATATATGAAAGAAAAGTCTGCTATGCTATACTATGTAACTGTGTACTGCAAGGTCTAATTTTTCTACAATGGGGGCGGCTGATTTATGCCACTCCATATGTGTGCATTAAAATACAGTGTTACAAAAAGGTGGTTTGGTACCCTAGGCAGATAAGAAAAAAGTTATAATCCTCATCTTGAAAGATAGGTGCCCCTTTAAGATATCTGCTCCCCAGTAGGTAGCCAGGTGCCCCTAGTAGGTAGATTATATGTAACCCTCATTAGGGAAATATGTGCCGCTAGTGGGCAGATAGGTGCTTCTCCTAGTAGGTAGCTGCTCGCTTGTAGATACCCAGGTGCCCAACAGTGGGTATCTGCCTCCTAATCGGAATTTGCCCCCCATTTGGTAGAAAGATAGCTCAACTTGTAGGTAGCTGCCCACCTGTAGGTAGCCAAGTGGTCCCCATAAGTAGATAGCCTACAGGAGAGGCGACACAGTGAGAAACCAGCACTTGAAACTATATCCTAAATACACACTTGCAGATAAAAGCAGCACTGGTGCTCAGGATTCCTGACGATTGCCAGCAATTGTATTCCCTCTAGGCTTGGTAGGTGCTGGCACTTTAAGTTTGTCTCCACCTACCCCTTGTCCCGACCCTGGTGGCATCAGAGCTATACATCAAACAAATATTGCAACTTGTAATTTTTTTATGCCATAGACCAGGGGAATATACTTTAAATAACTTGGGATAAATTTCCTCCATAGTGTTTTAACAGCTTACATAAAAAAAATGTCTGAATAATTCACTAAAACGGAAGGTTATAAAACTGAGATGTAAATAATACAAAAACGAATCTTCACTTGTATATGTGACACTTTCATTGTCTGACCACAGGGTCCCTTGCTCATAACTTATGAAAGGAAGATCTAGCATGCATTTGTCTGGGCCAAAGAAATCACTTGTTACTGGTATGTAAAAAATTAACTGAAGTGTAATGATCCTTGGACGCTAAAAATCCATTACCAAGTACTGTTACGTTTTGGAAAATCTTGTTTGTTTTGATATGCACAGTTGCCATAGAAAGGAAAAGGTGCCCAGTTGCTATAACAGAGAAGAAATGGCATTGCAAAGGCTCCTTTGTGTTTTAGCAGCGCTGTAATGATTGTTTCACGTGAATTGCTTTAATAGCATTGGATTCCATATGGTTTATTATATCCCTTGTTAGAGAATATCAGGGCGTAAAGCCGGGTATAGGGTTATTTTTTTGAAATATGACCCATATAGATGTAATGTGATTGTAAAGGCACCTTTAGAACAAAATACAATTTAACATTAATATATAAGTTGTCCTTGTTGTTATCATTATGACACCATAACATACAGACATAAGTTAATTACAGAAAATGCAATAAATTTATTAAGCCCATATATTTAAAAAAAAAAAAGTTTGGGCTACTAAAATCACAATACCTTGGGAAGTTATTCCTATTGCTACTTCCAGTATATTACAAGGACATGACAGCTGAATTTGTTTAAATAGGTATGCCCATGCTCTGGTGAGCGGAATGTTGTAATGATGTAAATAAAATACAGCAAAATGAAATTCAGTGAGTATGCGTTCTCTCTATATAGAATTATACGCCTCCAAGGAAAAGCTGCAAAGATAAAAGGTACGACTCGTATGATGCAATTACCATTGCCTGTAGTCATACTCTCTTTCTGAGATATATACGGACAGTACAGATCCAGTGGAGTCTGGATAGTGTGGCATAGTATCTTTATTTAGGTGCGGTGTTGGTTGTTTTTGGATGTGTGTGTGTATATATATGTGTGTGTGTGTGCTATGGCTGCAGCAGGCTGTGTGTGTGTGTGTATGTGAAAGAGAGAGACAAGCGGAAATTTACTCTTAGCGGCAGATGTCCTTATCTAACAAAATAAAAATTTACACCATATTACACAGAACAATTATCTGCCAAATCAGGCCGTTCGACAATGATCAACCAAAGAAACAATCATTGGCTGATTGCTGTCTTTCAACATGCTGAAAAATAATCTCCCGCCAACCATGTACCGCTATGCTATAGCGATGCAGGGCCCACAGTTGATGAATATGTATAAAAATAATAAACTTTATACATATCTGTTCATCACACCTCTGTATTGGCTGTAGAAACGTTCTTTTTTACTATTGATGCAGGCACCTTCGGGTGTGCCAACAAATCAATTAGCCATTCACTTTAGAAGTTTAGCCGCCGCACATTACAGTGTGTGAACAGCTATTATTTCCAAACGCTGTTCAACGTCCAGAAATAATACACAGATACATTATTTTAATGCCTGTTCTAACGCTGTGACCACAATGGGCGGCATTGCATTGACTTCAATGCAGTGCCGACATTGATTCAATTGCAATTAGCGTTCTTTACATTAAACTTACATTGTGTGAACACAGCCTAAGGCCCTATGCACACGTTCCGTAATTTACGGATCCGTATAATCCGTATCCGAGTTAGTGCACATTGAAGTCTATTGGGCTATTCACACGATCAGTAGCAGAAATGGATGAAAATCAATCCGTAAAAAAAAAAGGACATGTCCTAGTGCGGACCATGTGCGGACCCTGATTTTTTTACGGATCCTCTCATTGAAATCAATTGCGTACGGATTGTTTACGGATTGAACCATGTTTGGCATCCGTATTTCCGCAAAAAAATCCGGATGAAGTGCATTGAAAAGCAATGAGTAGTAAAAAAATGGAATTACGGAAATACGGATGGAATACGGATGGAATACGGATGGAATACGGATGTCCAATCCGCAATTTCTCACGGGTTGTTTCAGGACCAGAAAAAAATACTGAACGTGTGCATAAGGCCTAAGTGGGATTACTGAGCAAATACCCTGGTAAATAGAAATAGAAAAATTTGGAATGAGCATCTTTTACCTACTGTAGTAGTTTGTGAGCATTAACATTCTGAAAAATTCTTATTTCTGAAAATAAGCATACTGCAAATATTGATTTTTTTATATTATGTTATAGTCTTGGATGACTTGATTCCTACAATGTTTTAACTTGCTTCCAATGCTCCCAGGTTCACGATTTGCAGGAATTTAACTACAATATTTGGTACTTTTACTGAATAGTTAGATGGGCAGGAACTCTATTACAAAAAGGGGGGTTAAATCTTAAGATGAGGGGGTGTATCATGTAGGGGTGTGTCATTATGAAGCTCATGCAGGAAATGTTGTTTTATTTTCAGTCTGACACAGTGCTCTCTGCTGACATCTCTGGCCGAGACAGGAACTCTGTCTCGGTTTTCTATGAATCCTCATAGAAAACCTCTCCTGCTCTGGACAGTTTCTGTCTCGGCCAGAGATGTCAGCAGAGAGTGCTGTGTCAGACTGAAAATAAAAGAACATTTCCTGCATAGTAGCTGATAAGTATAGAAAGACTTGAGATTTTTTTGTAGAAGTAAATTACAAATCTATATAACTTTCTGACACCAGTTGATTTTCTCTGGACAACCCCTTTAAACCCTTCTGGACTGGGCTAATTTTCATTTTTGCGTTTTCGTTTTTTCCTCCTTGTGCTTAAAAGGTTATAGCAGTTGCATTTTTACACCTACAAACCCACATGAGCCCTTATTTTTTGCGTCACTAATTGTACTTAGCAATGAATTTTTGCAAACAATATGCTGCGAAACTAGAAAAAATTTTATGTGCGGTGAAAATGAAAAAAAAAAAACACAATTCTATTTCTTTGGGGGGGGGGGCATCGTTTTTTACGCTGTGTCTCCTATGGAAAAACTGACATGTTATATATGTTCCTCAAGTCGGCATGATTAAAACAATATTCACTTTAGGATTTTTTTGACGCTTACACCGTACGAAATCAGGAATGTGATAAATTAATATTTTGGGCGATTACGCACGCGGCGATACCAAACATATTTATTTATTTTTATTTATAACATGGGAAAAGGGGGGTGATTCAACTTTTATTAGGGGAGGGGATCATTTATTTATAATACAACTTTTTTTTTTTTTACACTTATACTAGAAGCCCCCCTGGGCGACTTCTAGTATATGCAAACTGATCTCTCATTGAGATCTATGCTGTATAGTTATACAGCATAGATCGATGAAATCAGTGTTCTATTGCTTTTGGCTGATGCAGCCAAAAGCAATAGAATGCCGAGCCGGGATCAGCACCATTCCTGCGCAGACCCCGGCTGGCACCAGACGCGGAGATCGCTCCTCCGTGACAACCTCATGGGGGGGCGATCTCCCCACTACACCACCAGGGAACGGCTGCAGTAAGTCTTCAGCTGCAGCTGACAGCTGCATGTGAAGACTTAATTAGCGGCGCAGCGATTGGACCGTGCCCGCTAATAGCCGTGGTCCCGGACTACATGCCGCACCCGAGACCGCGGCGGCGAAACAATGGCTGTTGTATTTAAAAAAACAGTAATTATTTGCAATTAAATGACGGCCATGCACTAAAATTCAACAGTGTGTGAATCCAGTCCTGGTTTTGGTTACAAAATACTGACCAAAATACTGAGCAAAAATACTGTGAGAACATAGCCTAAAAGTGATTTTTTTTTATTTCACAAGACCCCTGATCTCAAAGTGTTCTCTACACAGGTTTAGAAGAAAACATTTATAGAATCATAATCTATTTAATGTGCCTCACGTAACAAAAATGTCATTGATTCTTTGTATTAATAATTAACAGTTTAGGCTGACAAAAATACTTCATGGCAGTGTGCTATGAGATTCATTTCCTCATTCCACACTATGTTCCTCTCCTCTGCTCACCCCCAATTTTAGGTTAATATCTAAACCTCTATGATGTATGACATGCAACAATACACCTCTGCAATGTCTCTCTGGAATGTCATAGAAAATGTGCTGTTGTAGAGGTACAATGGAGTATAAAACACCATAATGTCTACCTGTCTACTGTGGATTCACTCACAGCATTTTTGCAGCAATATAATATATATATATATATATATATATATATATATATTGTGGACATGTCACTGGTAAAGTGCTCGAGGGGATGTACATCTCACCCAGGTTGATACACAGTGTGAGATGGTGAGTCCAGGAGGCATCTGTGCTCAGCAGTGTTATGCTGCTGAGCTATTATTTATTATTGCCGGGCCTGGACTTACATGGAATGGCAGGTAGGTTTTGGTAGTGGGACTTGCCATTCCCTCCCCCTCGATCCAGTGTGGGTTTTGGGATCAGGTGAGCTCTGATCCCAATCAGCCTGAGAAGGCAAAAGCTGTGCTCAGTGTACAGGTCTCTCTCTCAGCCAGGAGTGAACAGCCTGCATGCTGTTTGGTGAGAGCTGGGAAGACAGCCGCTGCTGGGGCCTGTTCACACCCCGCAATACTGATCACTGAAGTGCCAGAGAGGTAACCTGCTGTATTAGTAAGCGCCCAGACGGGCAGGACTTTTTGTTTTGTTTATTCTCACTGCACAGTGTTGCTGTATTTATGTTACTGGACTGTTTATGCTACAAATAAACACCCAAAGCTGTTTTATGAGCCCAAGTTTGCTGCCTGAACTGTGTCCAAACACACCATCCCCCGGGAAGATCCCTACAATTGGTGCTGCGGAGCGGGCAAAACGGTTGCTAGGGGCAACGGTGTGCATCAACTTGGCTACAGCTGCTTATGTCCTGGGTGAAGGCTGCGGCTTCACTCCAAAAACAGTCGAGCAACATGGAGGAGATGATGAAGCAGTTAATACAAGTGAATATGCAGCAACAACAGGCTCTGACAGACGCTAACCTACGCCATGAGCAAGCATTGGCCGCACAACAACAGGCATTGGCCGCACAACAACAGGCTCAGGCAGCCGCTAAACAGGATCAGGCAGCCGCTAATCTGCGCCATGAACAGACAATGGCTGCACATCAGCAAGCAATGGCTCAACAACAGAGACTTATTGAGCACCTGATAGCAAAGCAAGAGGCGTCTGCAGGTGCTAATCCCCAGCTGGTGGCAGCAGCCGCGCCAGAGACTTTGTCTGTGAGAAGAGCTGTGCAGCGTGCGCTGCAAAAGATGACTGCTGATGACGATGTTGAGGCCTACTTAACTGTCTTTGAGCGTGTGGCTGAGCGAGAAAAGTTACCCTCCACTGAGTGGGCAGAGGTCATTGCTCCCTATTTAACAGGCGAACCTCAAAAGGCCTATTATGACCTCAGTGAGCAAGAGGTCAAGGACTATCCTCGGCTAAGAGCAGAGATACTCGCCCGACTAGGAGTTACTGCTGCTGTCCGTGCCCGGAGGGTCCGCAACTGGAGCTACAGTCTGGACAAGTCAGCGAGGTCCCAGATGTACGACCTGATTCATCTGGCAAGAAAATGGTTGGAGCCAGACACCTCTACTCCTGCCCAGATCCTAGAGAGGGTCGTGATGGATCGCTACCTCCGTGCCCTTCCTGCTGATCTACAACGCTGGGTGGGACAAGGCGACCCTAGGAGTGCCGACGAACTCGTCAGCCTTGTGGAGAGGTTCCAGGCGACCGAGGACTACCTCCGTGATGTTCCTGCAGCACCGTCACCTCCCCGGAGTGCCAGATCTGTGCCATCATCTGGTAAGAGACTTCCATCTATTGGGGGAGTGTGGAGGGGTGCTGATAGAGGGAAGAGCGCTCAGGAGGTGTCTCAGGGGCAAAAGACTGGTGGGGGACCCCGGTGGCTAAGTGGCCCTAAAAAGGACTCCCTGCCAAGGAGACCAGGCCCTATCCAGTGCTGGAGATGCCACGAGACGGGACATATGTCTGCCCATTGCCCTCTTACCTCTGAGCCCATGGAGTGTGACGCTAGCCGGCGTCAGTCGCTATTTGCGGAGCCGTCTTTTGTTGCAGTCACTGGACTAGAGACTGAACCACAAGTCTGCAACATTACTGTAAATGACTTTCCTGTTAAGGCGTTGCTGGACTCAGGAAGCCTTGTCACCCTGGTGCATGCCAGCCTGGTGACTGGGGACTTTGTGCCAGCAAGACATATGAGTGTGGTATGCATACATGGCGATACAAAGGTTTACCCTATAGTACGGGCTAATGTCGGGACTGAACTAGGTGCTGTACAATATGAAGTGGGTGTGGTTAAAAACCTTATGCATAATGTTATATTGGGGCGTGATTTTCCTTTGTTCTGGGCTCTATGGGGAAAACAACAATCCCCTGAAAGGAGTGAGGAGACCCCTAAGCCTATTGCATTACCCACGGTAAATGATAAAAATGTACAGGAGGAATATGATGCTTTTCCTTTGCAGGTCCTGGCTGGTGAGGAAGAGGCTCCTCCCACTGCGCAAAATGTTCCAGACTTAGAGGTGTCTAGGGATAATTTTGGTACTGCACAATTACAGGACCCCACTCTCAAAAATGCGAGAGAGCAGGTCACTGTTATGAATGGGGTACCTCAGGAACCAGAAGCTGAGAAAAAATTTCCACATTTTTCTATGACTAATGATCTCTACTACAGAGTCACTAAAATTAATGATGAGGTGGTGGAACAGCTTCTGGTGCCTAAGTCGTACCGGCGTCAGGTACTCGACATGGCCCATAATCATGTCCTTGGGGGACACTTGGGGACAGATAAAACACAGGAGAGAGTCCTCCAGAGGTTTTATTGGCCTGCGATTTATGCTGACATAAAAAAATACTGTGAGTCGTGCCCCACATGTCAGCTTAGCGCTCCAGTGTCGCATTTTCGCAGTCCTTTGGTCCCACTCCCCATCATAGAGGTACCTTTTGACCGGATCGCAATGGACTTGGTGGGTCCCATTGTAAAGTCGGCTAGGGGACACCAGTACATTCTAGTGGTGTTGGACTACGCGACCCGCTATCCTGAGGCTGTACCCCTAAGAAACACTACCTCTAAAACAATTGCACGGGAATTGTTTTATATGTTTTCCAGGGTGGGGATCCCCAAGGAAATCTTGACTGACCAAGGTACACCATTTGTGTCAAAGGTGATGAAAGAGCTATGCAAACTGTTTAAAATCTCACACCTACGTACCTCTGTATATCACCCACAGACAGACGGGTTAGTGGAGAGGTTTAATAAAACCCTGAAACATATGTTAAAAAAAGTGGTGGAAAAGGATGGTCGTGATTGGGATCACTTACTACCTTATCTGATGTTTTCTATTAGGGAAGTACCCCAAGCGTCCACAGGGTTCTCTCCCTTCGAATTAGTCTATGGTCGTCACCCTAGGGGTTTATTGGATATAGCGAAAGAGACATGGGAAAGTGAGTCCACCCCATACAAGAGTGTTATAGAGCATGTAGCACAAATGCAGGACCGTATAGCCACTGTAATGCCCCTAGTAAGGGAACACCTCCAGAGGGCGCAAGAGGGCCAAAGCAGAATTTACAATCGTTCTGCAAGAATCAGGACATTTAGCCCAGGTGACCGGGTACTCATACTTGTTCCCACGGTAGAAAGCAAATTCTTAGCAAAGTGGCAGGGTCCCTATGAAATTGTAGAGAAGATCAGTGAGGTCAACTACAAGGTACACCAACCAGGTAGAAGGAAGCCTTTCCAAGTTTATCACATAAACTTGATCAAGCCCTGGAAAGACAGGGAATCCTTGGTGGCGACAAAGCCTGTTGGTCATCTGTCACCACCAATCCCTCCGGTCAGGATTGGTGACACCCTATCAGTATCCCAGAAGCAGGAAGCTAAGGAGTTCCTGCAGAAAAATAAAAACAAGTTTTCTGACCTTCCAGGGCGTACGCATCTCATTAGTCATCATATTGAAACTGAGCCTAGAAGCAGAGTAAACCTTAAGCCCTATAGGATACCAGAAGCCCGGAGGGAGGCGGTATCATCCGAGGTAAAACGTATGCTTGACCTAGGAGTCATTGAGGTGTCCCAGAGCGAGTGGTCCAGCCCGATTGTGTTAATCCCAAAGCCCAATGGAACTTGGAGGTTCTGTAATGATTTTAGAAAGTTAAATGAGATCTCCAAGTTCGATGCCTACCCCATGCCCAGGGTAGATGAGTTGATAGAAAGGATGGGTAATGCCAGGTACATAACTACCCTCGATCTCACTAAGGGCTACTGGCAGATCCCACTCACTCCTAAGGCTAGAGAGAAGACTGCATTCTCCACCCCTGATGGGCTCTTCCAATATGTAGTGATGCCATTCGGGTTACATGGAGCCCCTGCCACTTTTCAGAGGTTGATGGACTTGATTCTGCGACCACATCGTGATTACTCCGCTGCCTACCTCGATGATGTGGTCATTTTTAGCACGGATTGGGAAAGTCACCTCTGTAAGGTCCAGGCGGTGTTAGATGCCATAAGTGATGCGGGTTTAACCATCAATGCAGAGAAGTGTGCACTAGCCTTAGAGGAGGCCAAATACTTGGGCTACATTATTGGGAGGGGGTTAGTGAAACCACAACTAAATAAAATCGAGGCAATACAGAATTGGCCTCAACCCCTCACAAAGAAACAGGTCAGAGCTTTCCTGGGTATTACGGGCTATTACCGTAGGTTTGTGCAAAATTTTGCCTCAGTTGCAGCCCCGCTAACTGACCTGACAAAGGGTGCGAAGTCCGCAATGGTGACATGGACTCCAGAGGCCGAGAAGGCTTTTCAAAGCCTCAAGTCTGCCCTGTGCCAACAGCCTGTGCTAGTTACCCCTGACTTTAGGCGAGAGTTTTTGGTACAGACAGACGCCTCTAACACAGGGTTAGGTGCCGTCCTCTCACAGGTCGTGAATGGCGAGGAGCACCCGGTGATGTACTTAAGCAGGAAACTATCCCCGGCCGAGAAAAACTACGCCATAGTTGAGCGAGAATGTCTGGCAGTGAAGTGGGCCCTAGAATCCCTGAGGTACTACCTACTAGGCAGGAGGTTTAAGTTAGTGACAGACCATGCCCCCCTAACATGGATGAAAATAAACAAGGAGAAGAATGCAAGGGTGACTAGGTGGTTTCTGTCCCTACAAAACTTTAATTTCACTGTGGAACACCGGCCAGGGAAATTACAGGCAAATGCTGACGCCCTATCAAGGGTACACTGCCTGTGGGGACAATACGCTCAGCCCTCCGGTCTGAAGAAGAGGGGGGGGATATGTGGACATGTCACTGGTAAAGTGCTCGAGGGGATGTACATCTCACCCAGGTTGATACACAGTGTGAGATGGTGAGTCCAGGAGGCATCTGTGCTCAGCAGTGTTATGCTGCTGAGCTATTATTTATTATTGCCGGGCCTGGACTTACATGGAATGGCAGGTAGGTTTTGGTAGTGGGACTTGCCATTCCCTCCCCCTCGATCCAGTGTGGGTTTTGGGATCAGGTGAGCTCTGATCCCAATCAGCCTGAGAAGGCAAAAGCTGTGCTCAGTGTACAGGTCTCTCTCTCAGCCAGGAGTGAACAGCCTGCATGCTGTTTGGTGAGAGCTGGGAAGACAGCCGCTGCTGGGGCCTGTTCACACCCCGCAATACTGATCACTGAAGTGCCAGAGAGGTAACCTGCTGTATTAGTAAGCGCCCAGACGGGCAGGACTTTTTGTTTTGTTTATTCTCACTGCACAGTGTTGCTGTATTTATGTTACTGGACTGTTTATGCTACAAATAAACACCCAAAGCTGTTTTATGAGCCCAAGTTTGCTGCCTGAACTGTGTCCAAACACACCATCCCCCGGGAAGATCCCTACAATATATATATATATACACACACATATTTATATATATATATATATATATATATATATATATATATATATATATATATATTTAATTATTTAATTATTTTTTTTTCTCATAAGATGTTAACTAAAAGTCATTTGTAAACAAGAAGCAATATAACGTAGTCCAAATGGTCAGCACTGCAAGTTTTTTAAATCTATAAGGGCAATTTATTAAGGCAGTACATCTGGCTTCATGCATCAAAAATTTCCATCTTTATGCTGCTGTTTCCAACTGTGTGGGACTTAGCAGAAAGCAGGCAAAAAGGGGCGTGACCTTTCGCACACACCAGATTTACTACAATTTCCAATAAAAAGCTGAAATCTACACTGACTCTGAGTTAGAATACAAGTGTTTTTACTGTTGTTTTCTCTGCTTTCTTCCCACACTCCAAAACATACAGATTTGTAACTTTGATTGTAAGTCCTAATAGGGACAGGAACTGGTTTGAGTGATGACAAGCTATTGGTAGGACACTAATTTACAGAATACAAACCTCCAATAAGTATAAGCTCATTTACAAGACTTCAGCATGCTTTTAAGTATTTTTTTTTTAATCTATCCTGTAAGAAGCCATCCTTCTAAGTAGAATCTAAAGACCCTACTACACAAAGTAGTTATCACATGTTAACGATCTTCTGTTGTCGCTCTGTGTAATAGGGGCAGCAGCAGCAGACCGTCGCTGTCTTCAATGGGCTGCCCGGACGATCTGGCGATTTCAAAGGCAGCCCGCACACAGCCCCCTGGCTCTTACTGGCTCCTCCTCGCTTGCTGTTGGCGCGTGTAATAACACCGACAGCGGAAGGGGGAACAAGGAGCAAGCGAGCGCTGACCTGACAGGTCGGCACTCACTTGCTCTCCACATAGCCCTGTGTAATAGGGGCTCAAGTAGAAGGTTTATCTCTACATCTTTTTGCAGTCACTCAATCATCAATAAACCAGAGTTCCTGTTCAATTGGCAACCATACATGCTCAGTGTCAAACATAATCATGTTTGACAGATGATCTTGTATTCATCAGAGCATGAGACATTTTTTTCCCCCTTCTTTTAATTCTGTTTCCATAAAACTGGTACAAGACAACTATGGATTTAGCTTTGGGTTTATACAATAAGTTAAATTCCAGAACTGGGCAATTTTTTTTTAGATGTTCTCTAGTAATAGTTTAACTGGACATTCTGTTATTGTGTGTTACCAGTAGTTTACATCTTGAGATAAATTACCTGTATTTACATTCATGAAGACATCTCTTGAATGTAGGCTTTGGCAATGGCATGTCTACCTCTTTGAGAGTGTACTTGACTTGGTTAGATGTTGAGGATTGATTTTCTTTAGCAAATAAAGCATTCTGCAATCATCCACTTTAGCTGTCCTCAGTGCTCTTCCAGGCCCTTGCTGTTGCTGAAATTGACAGTGTTTTCCTTGGTTTTAAGAATGTGCCAATTGTTTGGCTATTTATAAAGTTTCTGCTATACATTTGATTAGTTTTCTTTTCAATTTCCTTCACTTGCATTGACAACTCTTGACAACACATTTCCATGAACAGCTGCTAAATGCAAACTCAACACTTGGAATCAATTGCAAACCTTTTATCTCTCTAATCTGTCACAAAATAAGGACGCAACAGGCCACACTAGACCATGAAACTGCTTATCAGTCAATCGTCAACTTTTTAAAACTGTGAAAATTAAGGAACTATTTCATAAATGGCTGTAAAAGTTTTTAGAGGCATAGTCTGTCCATTTAAAAAAAAATAGCCAGCATGGGCAGGGAGAACATAACAAACAACCATTATTTACCTCTCCCCATGCCTCTCCTCACCCCCACTTGAAGATATTTTCTCCCGAGTTGCAATGATGTCATGACTTGGGGGAACCTGGATGATGGATTGCTCATCAGCTAATCGGTGACTGCAGTGGTATCCCACCCCGGTCACTGATTGGCTGAGCAGTGGGCAGTCCAGGATTGTGGCGTTGCTGCCACAGAACATACCGTAGTCCAGAGGGGGTCAGCACTAGAGATGATCAAACAGGGCCAAAGTTCAGGTTCGTACGAACCCGAACCATCAGCATTTGGTTCCCGCTGCCTTCCCGTTCCATGGGGAAGGTGGAAACAGCCCGAGTACCACCTTGAAAACAGGGCTACAGCCTGAACTTTGGCCCTGTTTGATCATCTCTAGTCACTAGAAAGGCACCAGGAGAGGAAAGTAGGGATTGTTTATTATTTCCCCCCTGCCCCAGCCGGCTGACAATTTTTAAAAATGGCCAGAATTCTACTTTAATACATTTTTGTTATATTCATTGAATTAAAATTTGAAGTCTACTCTTCAATATGTATAATAATGCCAATGATGCATAATGAACTGTGCCCCCATAATACACTATAAACTCTGCTTAATAAGAGTGAATAAACTATGCACCCATACTTAATGAGATATAATACACTATGACATCTACTCATCAGGTCTGGCCCCTATAATTTTTTACCAATCATGCTGCCTCAGTTTCACACAGGGAGCACAAAGCGGTCAGCAATAAACAGCAATGGTCTGCAGCACATTGCTTCGTGCAATAGGAGCAGCGGCTGAAGACCACTGATGACTTCAATTAGCCATCTGAACAATCTATGGATCGTTCTGGTGGCCCCTCCCACTGTTACCCGTTCGATGTCTGTGTGTGTAATAGCACACTGCAGCAAGGGGGGAACAAGGGGGAAGCAAGCAACAATGCCATCCTTCATTTTGTAAAATGGGCGTCTCCTAGTCCACGGCTCCTGCCGCCATCACGCTGACAGCCGGCACCACACTCCTACTGATACCTGTGCCTATACCAAGACTTCCACTCCCAGCACTAAAGCTGTTCCACAAGCTGTTCTACCAGGACTCCTCACAGTTTATATCCAATTTATTATGAGTCTGATGAAGGTCATATAGACTGAAATGTTATTTTATATCTGCCTATGCAAAAAAAAAAAAATACTTTTTTTTAAACTCAGTGCGGAGTACCTATTTCCATACTCTGTACTGTTAGCTAAGGCCTACTTAACTCAACATCTGCTGGGCTTCCGGGTTATTGCCATCCCAGTCAGCCTTAAAAGAGGTTATCCTTTTCCTTTAAAGAGGTTTTCCTGCCTTACAAAAAGCTCCCGCTGTCATTTATCATTATGACGCTGTGAATGCCAAACCTAATTCAAATATTCCGCTACTGTAAAGACACAGCTGTGCGGCTGTGTCACTACAGTAGTGGGAAGATCTGTACAGGTTTGGAGCTCCCAGCGTCATAATGATACATGACTCTGTTCGTGGGCTGATGCCAGCCTGCAGATTTACGCTCCATAACATATGTAGTCTACGGAGCTTGCGCATGCAGCCTCAATCAATATTTCCCCATCTAATGTGTACAGATCCTATGAATACCTATGTTTCTCCATTGTAGCAAACCATAAAGAGACTCTATGTAGTCTGACACTGCAACCACACCACAGTCATACTCCATAACATTTGCTTCCTATTCTTTATTTACATTTTGTAGGTTAGCAAGAAACAAGGGACAGATGGTTGGCAAGGACCAGACTACATAAGGTAAGAGCTGTATGTACAAAGCCATACTTTTTACAAGACAACTAACACAGACAGGAAAAACTACTATATAACTATTCACTACAGGTCTGTCTTAGTTATTCAGTACATGCTTATGCTACTATAATGTATTTATGTAATTAAAAACAAAATAAACCTGTTAGTTTACATAATACTTCCAGCAATTAACCTTTGAATCTAACAAAAGCAAAAAATATGTAGAAGATATAGGATACTGGTGGAATGGGTATAACAAAGCCATTAGTTTCCTGAATTACACAATAGCTCTGATTTCTATTGTGCCATAACGGTTTTCGTTGATTTTCCAAGTTTCCTACTCTATATATTAGAAATCAGAGCTTTGTAAGTTCCAGCACCACCCTTGACAACCACAGAACCATAAACAGTTATAACTAGTAAATATTATTTGGCATGGTCAAACATGCCAAAACACACATGGCGGATCTGCAGCGGATTTCGAGCTGCAAATTCGCAGTAAATCCGCTGCAGATCCATTGCCTGTACATCCCGCTGCGAGTATGTAAGGAGACAGCCCCGTTAACCACCCCTCGGCCGGAGCATACTGTACCTGCTCCATGCTCCGGCTTGCTTCAGGGGGTTCCCAGCTGGCCGTCCCGCCCACCTAATCAGTGCGCTGCCCCTGGCTGAGCGAGACGTCCAGATGCCAGGAGCCCCCATAGCAAGCCGGAGCGTGGAGCAGGTAATGTATGCTCCAGCCGACGGGTGGTTAACGGGGCTGTCTCCTTACATACAGTGTACAGGATGTAAATCCCGCTGCAAGTATGTTTTCTCATAGAAACTACAGGCAAGGAAACCGCAGCGGATTTCGCTGCAAATTCACAGTCAAAAATCCGCTGCGGTTCCACCCTGTGTGTTTGTACCTACTGTATATACAAGATATACATACATACAGAGTTTTATGGGAAGACATTTTCTTGAATAAACCTTCTTGTAATACCTGTGATGCACACTCAATTAATGTACATACAGGAACCAGGATTCCCCTCAATGGCTTGACTCCTAACTCCTATATTAACCCCTTAACCCACTTTGACACCAGGCTACGTCATGATGGTGTTAATAGGGTACAGAGAGGGCTCACACAACAAACATTCTATGTACAGCGCCGCCCCTGGCTCATATCAGCAATTGGGGAACGAGACTATTAGCTAAATGCTGCCATCAAATCTAATTTAATTGCTTTTAAAATGCTTCCCTGGTGGTTTGGTGGTAGGATGCAATTAGGGCGGGGGCGTACTTACCCATCATACTTACGGATTCAGGCCTCATGGATGTAATACCACAGATCCCAGCTCAGTGACAGATTACCATATGCTTCAGCAGCCCTTAATTGAGCACAGTGATCAAGCACAGATTAAATAGATCAATGCAGTACATATGTACTGCATTGATCTGCATGCGCAATTGCTCATAGAAGTCTCCTAGGGGGACTGAAAATTAGTGTGCTGTTTTTCATTAATAAAAAGTCCCATCCCTTGATAAAAGTTTAAATCCCCCCCTTTTTCCCTTTTATAAATACGTGAAAATATAAATAAAACTGTTCCAGCACATGCAATTGTCCAAACTATTAAATAATGACATTCCTGATTTCTCACAGTAAATGCAGACTAAAAAATAGCAGCATTATAAGGATCAGAATAGAGCAATTTTGAATACTTTTTAAGTTTAAATTTTTTAAAAGCAGTAAAATAAAATTAAAGTTACTGCATATAAATTGCCTAGTATTGTAATCTTCCAACATCTTACAGAGAAACATAGAAAACATGTCAGTTTTATTAGTAAAGGGCAAACGGTGTAAAGCATCTTGTGCAATCGAGCATCGAGGTGCTTGATTGAGCTTGACCAAATACTTTGCGCTGCTTGCTTGCTCGGGATACACAGAGAAATGCATAATACATTTTCCACAGCCTTAAACCAATTGGGAGGGGGGTTAAAATTTTACTTACCGCTTCAGTCTTTTAGCTTCTAGCTTTACTATGACCGCTTTGCCAATCAGCAGCTGAGGCTGGACACTGCAGTGGCTGAGCCGCAATAGGGAAGATAAAAGCAAAAAGACTGGGGAATTAAGCATAATTTTAACCCCCCCTTCCAATGGAGCACTGTCTGCCCCAAGGGAATTAAAGGGGTTGTCGGGCGATAAAAAATTATTCACAGAATAACACACATTACAAAGTTATACAACTTTGTAATGTATGTTATGTCTGTGAATGGCCCCCTTCCCCGTGTCCCACCACCCCCACCCGTGTACCCGGAAGTGTGGTGCGCTATACATTACCTGTCACGTGCCGACCACGGTCTCCAATCCTCTTCTTCGGGAGGCCAGCGGATCTTCCCGAGTGCCGGCCGCCCTCTGCAGCGTCATCCGAAGCTCAGCCGCGATTGGCTGAGCATAACTGTGCTCAGCCAATCGCGGCTGAGCAGCTGATGACGTTGGCGCGTCATCAGCCGCTCAGCCGCGATTGGCTGAGCACAGTTGTATAACTTTGTAATGTGTGTTATTCTGTGAATAATTTTTTATCGCCGGACAACCCCTTTAACTTAATTCCTGGGGGTCAGCCTGTCACTTTAGATAAACCAGGTACCCTTCTCTCCGCAAGCAACGGACACCTGGTTAAAAGCTCGAGTGTCTCCCATTGTTTTCAATGGAGCTCTTTACTCAAGTCGAGCACTCAAGCATTTAGGTGCTCAATCAACTCTATATATTATAGTATTTTTAATAAACTTCACAATAGCCCCAAGAGTACATACAACGGCGTGACATAAAGCATGTCAGATGTGCTAAAGCGAGTATAAAAAGTCCAGTAGCCATTTTGCAAAATTGAAAGTGCAGGAAGGCCATCCTTCTTTGGGTTGGCACAGTTGAACATGTACATGACAATGAATTCTTGTGCAGGTCAACTCTCCTGATTCTTTTTACATTTAACTTTTGAGACTTTACAATCTGGATATATAAACATTATCTTCTACAGACTTTAATACATGTGTTATACATGTGATTCACATAGCTTTAAAACCCCTCTGTTACATTTCTTGAAGCCCATCTGAGCAATGTAAATGCTTGCAAGAAGCTTTGTAGTCATTTTGATGTGGTTAGCAGAAATCCAAACTGACTTAGTAGAAGTTTAATGTATTAAATCTACATGTCACAGAAATGGTGCACTGAAATTAAAACATACAATCCTTCAAATCATGTTTAGACATCTGCTACACTGTGAACAACAGTATATGATCTATGCAAAGCAGTGTCAAAACATAGTTATTGTGCCATATCAAAAAGTTATTTAGCTTTTTGGTAAAATCTGATGTAAAAATTATTTAATTTTCGTAATACAATGAAAGTAGTCTGCAAAATAGTATTTATTTATTTATTTATTTTTTTTGAAAAATCACTTGTAAAACTCCAAACTAATGTTCACCCGACAGCTATTGGACAAACACTTTAAGGCTATGTTCACACAAAGCTTTTTCAGCTTCAATTAAAATTATGTCCATCATTTTGAGTCTAAAATGCCGATTGTCATTTAGCTGTCTGACCTCCCCTTCTGTGCAGTGACGGTTGCTGGTACATTATTCTAGTTCAGGTGGACTAATTGGCCTTTAGATGTTTCTTTAATTGAAAAGTCCATTAAATTTAATAGTAAAAACGGTGAAAGGATGGTGAAAAAAGAAAAACTGTGTGTGAACAACTAAAAAATAATGTCCGCTGTTTGCAAAAGATGTATGAAAATAATTGTCATGATCATTATTTTGACATCCGCCTAGATAACGTCCTTTATTTAGTACATTGTGTGCATTGGACGTCCGTCATCCCATTTACTTCAATGAACTGCATTGAAGTCAATGAAATCGCGGCAAAAACGGACGTCTTTTAAAAATATCAAAAGCAAACATCTATTCTTTTTTTTTAAGTTGTGTGAACACAGCCTAATAATACACAAGATTGTAAAATCTAGATCTCACTTTCTATAAGTACTTTGAAAAAAGCCAGAGCACCTTGGTTATCATTTCAACATAATAGTAATTTGTGTATGTGTATTACCATTATTGTCATTGCTTCTGATATCTCTTACTACTGATATACCTAAGAATGTTAAAAACCGCTTGTCCAACACAGTGGAGATGAAAAGCTAACACATAAGGTTACATGATCTCTATGTAAATATAAAGAAGCGTGACAAACATGTCTAAATATTCTGCAACTAAACTTTAGAAATATTTTTCTTTTAAAAATAATCAGTAAATTGTTTTCATTCATGATTTAAATAAAGGCTTGCTCTTTTTCCACTCTCATCTAGTCAAGTCACAGGAAAACCAGTCATGGGAAAACTATACAAACAGTCCCAAATATTTGAAAACTGCATTGTTAACAAAGTTTTACACTTTTCACAAAGAGTAAAGGCATTTCTCCTTTCAGCTCCCCTTTTTCAATAGTTCAAGGCATGCTAATTAATTGGAATTTTCTAGGGTTGTTTAGTTTCCAAGAAAAAAAGCCTATATGTATCTTTCAGGGTACAACAAAGAGCACTAAGGATAAGAGGTAGGATTTATATTATTAATGAATCAGATGTTAAAAATAGTTTTCTTGCACTAGCTCATGACCTTAGATCTTTCCTAAATGTGATCTCTACAGTATGACATCGTATCCACACTTTTTAGAGCTTGATGTTTTTATATTTTTATTTATAAGCTCAGGTACAGCTAAATTAAAGTTATTTACATGCTCTTTATAAAATTTTGTACTGATCAACCAGCTTTTTTCTCCATTTGTCTTCCTGGATGGATATTCAGTTACCAGCCCTACATGACTGCTGTCAAGTAAATAAAATGTAACTCATGCGTGTCTTCTGTCATTCATACAGGCAAACAGCACGATTTGAGCGCCAACTGGCACATGTTTAGTGAGCCATTAACATACCTCAACGAGCCTTTCACATACCTCAATAGCTCAATATGCATTTATCTATGCTGCAAATTTCCATTTACCTATTAGGCGGGCATCATGTAGGTACCTTAAGCGTTGCTCAGTGATCTAATGTCTTTGTAAAAAATAACCTTTATTTTCTGTGTCACAAAGGCTGGACTGAGACACTGTTTGCCCCCATCCCACTCTCTGGCCACTGTTCTGTCTCCAGACGGCCCCCTTTCTCTGAAAATTATTGGAATCCTATTCATGTTTGGCTGAGTGGGATTTCAACATAACCGAAGATGATTCGGCTGTCAATCATATTCAGGGGAGCCAGGGGCGGTATGGAAATATACAAGAAGTTGCCCTCAGAATGAGATTATGGTCCTCGTCCCACTTGCCATTTATTAAGCAGCAAGATGAAGAGGAGTGTAGCAAAATATGTAAAGTACTTCCCTAGGGAGACTACTTTTATAAGAACTGGTAGAGAACATAGCAGCAAAGTAGAGCAACATTTAAGAAAACACCATGCCCAGACCAATGATCTTGGTCAGAACCAATGTTCTTTCAGCACAGAAAAACAAAGTTTCAAATACTCCAAAATATTACAGAGAAATTGCACAAAATACTCATAAATACTAAAATACATGCAATATGCTCATACAGTTTGAGGAAGACAGAGATACATCTTAAGGCTATGTTCACACTGCGTATGAATCCGTCCGTAGATCATACGCCACCGTACATGTGCGGCTGAAACTACGGGCGTGGGAAAAATAGACATGCGGCTGGATGCGTACGAACCGCGAACATACGCCCGTAGTACAGTTATGCTTCCCTTGTTTCGAAGCGATCTGAGGCAGGTCATTTACTTGGAAATCTTCGCCCAGCCCCGTAAACCACACAGAACCTTTTGGATTGAAAAATCAAGTTCAATTTGGCTAAAATAAGTACTACGTACGGGACCGCATGGAAATCCGTGAGTTTCAACATTTCCGTCCTCAAACAATGGTCTTGTTCATTTTTCACAGCGCCGTATACGATCCGGCCGTAAGCTCATACGTAGTGTGCACTGTGCGGGCGTATATCGTATACTTTCAAGCGAACGCATCAACCTCAAAACTACGGGCGTATATTCGCGGTTCACACTACGGACGCATTCATACGCAGTGCGAACATAGCCTAAACCCACTAAAATTAGTAAATTAGTAAAACAGCCGTTTTTTTTTTTTTGTTTAATCTAAGAAGGCCGTGATCAAGGAACAATTATGTGGAGGACAGGATAGCTCATCAACCAGCTGTTCTGCACAGCAATACACAGTAAACAGTGGTGGTGGCAATGTGTGACTGCAGGTCAGAGAATAAGAGTGGATGTCGCCCCCCTGTCAATCAGAGACTGTTGGGCTATCATGTGGATAGCTCATCACAGTACATTTTGATGAATTTTGACTAGTTTTGTACTGGAAAAGTGATTGTAATCCAGTATGGCATACATAGTTACTGTATTTTACAGTGGGTCTACAATTCACCTGCAACATACATAAAGGTTGTCACCACCAGAAAGAAAATTTCAAATAACTGTCCAATAATTTTTTCTAGAATTCACATTTATCCACATGTACACCTATAAACACACATAAGCAACATATACAACATGAACTGCTTTGTAATTTTTTTTGCTTAAATGGTGGAATCAATAATTACATTTATCCTCTGTATGGGCTGTTGTCCACTGAGAAATTTGTTGCTTGTCTATACATTTTCTGTATCAAGAATAAACGTTAATGAGATGCTAACATTTATCTGGCAAGATTCCAGTCTCCCGAAAAGCAGGCTATGTGGGTCATAAAAGTTTCTTATAAAACATGTAAATACAGCGCAGTCTATGGTTTTATATTACTAATGTGAGTATGAACAGTGGTGTAAGAAAAGGGTAAAAAAAAAAAGGCAAAAAGCTCAGCTCATATCCATCTATCTATAGACATATCAGCCACAACATTAGCCACTGACAGATAAAATAAATACCATTGATGTATTGGCAGAAAAAAATGGGCAAAATGATCTGACTTTGACAGCAATTTTGAAAAAAGGGCCAAATAGTAATGGCTATACTAAGTTAGAGTATCTCCAAAGAAGAAGGTCATATGGGGGTATCTAGTACATAATAGTTATTAGCAACATGGTCATCATGGCTGCCCGATGGTTATTGATGTGGGGAGCTATGGTTAACCTATGTGATGTAATGCCACAAAAGAGCTACTGTAGCACAAAATGTTGAAAAAGTTTATGCTAGTTATGATAGAAAGGAGTCAGAACATAGGGGGACATTTATCAAGAATGGCATATTCAGTACCCCAGTCTTTAATAAAGCCCCGTTCCCTTTTCCTTGGCTGGATTTACTAAGAGGCGCACCATCAGACGAGTGGGGGATACAACTGGTGTACGCCCTAGAATGTGCCCTTCAATACTTTAAAAATTGTTCAGGGATGGTTTGAGGAACCTGCCAAAAGTTCAGAGTGTTGACTTCAAGCTCCCTAGACCAGGGGTGTTAAACTCATGGCCCTACAGCTATTGCAAAACTACAACTCCCATAAGCCAAAGCTTTAGCTGTCCAGAAATCATAGATATTGTAGTTCTGCAACTGCTGGAGGGCCACAGTTTGACACCTATGCCCTAGACCATAGCCTGATTGAGCATCAGTTAAATGTGATAGAAAAAGTACTCTAATGATTCCTGGAGGCCTCATCTCATCTGCTGCTAACATACTGATGGGAGATAAAACAGAACACAAATAGTTAACATACAGAACTCCACAAATTGCTCTTAAGGACCTGCAAAGACACCACCATACTGCTGAATATAAATAGAAGTATGCTTGTGTAAGAAGGACTGATCACAAGTGGTGAATGTATGCTGTATAAACATCCTACCATTGCTAACTTTTTGTACATGATGAATAAGTATTTTGATAAAAGTATTTAAAGAGGTTCTTTGGCAACTTTTAATTTATGGTCTATCCGAACCCGATCTTTCGGCATTTGATTAGCAGTGGCTGCTGAAGTTGGATAAAGCCCTAAGGCTATGTGGAAAACATGGATATAGCCATTGGCTGTAGCCATGTTTTTTTTTCAGACAACCTTAGAGCTTTATCCAAGTTCAGCAGCCGCCACTAATCAAATGCCAAAAGTTCGGTTTCAGATCGACTCGAACCCGAACCCGGTTCGCTCATCTCTAATGCTAAATAATTACCTTTAATACCCTGACATTGCTGGCTCCTGAAAACTAGAATATGAAAAATCCTACTATAAAGAACCCTTTCCTCCAAATATACATTATGTAATGATGGATCCTATTACTTTCCCTTTGCTATTTTATTTAGATACAAGGCTGGGGCAACATAGCAGGAAAGAATATGCCCCTCTCCAAGTTTGTGAAATGAAGTTTGAAGTCTCGGGAAAGGTGCCAAATGTTGCCCCAGAAAAGCCTAGCTACACCTCTGCATTTACAAGTAAAATCTGGAGAATAAACTAGTGCCACATAAATAGGATTAAATGTTGTAATTCACATTTGATAGATACTTACTGCAGCAGTTATATTAAGTGAATGCCAATGTGTTTCATTTTGAATTTGAACAAGCTAAAGCATTCCAGAAAGAGGTATGTGCCAAACTATACATCAGAAAATACAGTGATTTTGGTGTTTTGTCAACAGGTGAAGACAGGCTGGATATGCTTACGGTGGATATAGCCACATAATAGTCAACACTTAAACAACTTAACAGCTATTTAGCACTAGAACCCAAATAAATGGCATATTCATTAAGGATGATGTCATACGGGCTACAATAGCACTAGTGTTTTGTAGCTCAGGTTTATGAGCGCTTGATCAACGCATTTCTCTCTCATTAGACCTTATGTGAATTCTGGTATTTTTCAAAAAATAAGCAGATGCGAGCAACCCTGGGGACTTGAAGCAGCAATGATCTGCAATATATGAAAGGACAAGAAAACTCGTACCACCTTTACTGTGTTCTATATATTTGTGACTAGCCTGGCTCAATCTACTCAGAGATTCAATTGTTTGGCTGGTTAAAAAAAAGTTTTAGGTTAAGTTATAGGTTGCCCCTATAGACTAAGACTGCATTTACAGGTTCCGTGTTCCGCATGGAACACGGACGTGGAATGCCTGTAACAGACTCTCCCCACCCGGGCAGCATCTGTGATAAGAGCGGGGGAACTGTACAGATATGTGCCACGCTGTAATGAATCAATGAATCAATGTGTACAGTTTCCCCGCTCCCAGCATCTTATCACAAATGCGGCCTGGGCCGGGGAAAAGTCTGTTACAGGCATTCCATGTACTGTACGTGTCTGTGTAAACCTGCATATGGTTGTGTTCAGACTGACCTATAGAATGATGGTATCATGTCGCTTTTACTGTATAGTGTATTACGTAGACACAGGAACCCCCCAAACGTTACCATATTGCATTCTTTTTTACGATTTCACCTATTTATATCTTCATAAATAATATATTTGGGATTCCATCATACATGTTATGGTAAAATGAAAGATGCCATTACAAAGTACAACTATTCCTGTAAAAAACAAGCACTTACACAGCCTGTAGATAGAAAGCTGAAAGTGCTAGAGCTCTTAGAAGGGGAGGAGGGAAAAACGAAAACACTAAGATCAAAATTTGCGCGGTCCACTGGGTCATTTTGGGCCTGGTCCTCAAAGGGTTAATGGCTGCATGATAACAAGCGACAATTTTGTTGATTGGTTCTTGTTGAAAGAACATTGAGGCTGTGATCACAATCAAAATTGTAGTTTTCTAGAAGCTGTGGCTGTCAGGGGATGCTGGGCATTGTAGTTCTGCAGCAGCTGTGGCTGTCAGGTTATGCTGGAAATTGTAGTTTTCGGCATCTATGGCTCTCAGGTGATGCTGGCTGTTGTAGTTGGTTTTGCAGCACCTGGACAGCCTCTGGCAGATATCAGCAGCAGCAGATATCTCTCCTATCCAGTTTGTCACAATTTATTAGTGCAGGTTAACTCAGATAGGATTACAGGCATGCAAACCCTCAGATGTGGAAAGGCCAAGGTCTGGACAGATGTGGATATAAAGAGAAATGTTCCCATTCACTGACAGCAAGCAGAGCTCTTGTAAAGAATAGTGGTAGAACAGAAAGGTAAATACAGTCTATTGTAAGAAAAAGTGTCTTAGCTTTAATGCAATTAACCAAGAATAAAATAACTTTAACAAAAATTAAGCAGTTTGAAAGGCCCAAATGGGTGTGACTTGAAAAAGGATGTGGCTTATAAAGTGGTGTGGTATAATAATCATTTAATAATCGCAATCGAGGTGTTCAATTAATCCTGATGCTGATTTTGGCAAAAATCGCCCTAGTAGCCAACAATGATGATTTTCCTGATTGGCGTTTTATGGTCCAATTAGCGGAAATGAGCATTCCTACAAAAGCTCATTTGGCTAATAATTGTTTTATGCATAAAGGTATTTAGGCTCTGCAAACTCATAGAAGGGCTGTCACAATTTTTCATCATCAGACATTACTGAATGCTTAGCTGTTACCACTGACAGAACACAGGTACTTCATATGGCTCCATTAATGGCAACCCGAATCCCCTACTTACTGTTTGCTATTGCTTCTATTCATATTAAATTGGCTAAGAGATATATTTTAGGATACTGCTCATAATGTAACATCCTAGTACAGTATATTAGCTAAACTGACTTCAATGGAGTAGAATTACAAATAATCATTTTGAATGGAATAGCCCTCAAAAACCAGCCCAGCAAAGCCAGCAAACCCCCCGGGATTGGCTCAACTCTGGTTCTTAGACAATAATGTAGAGTCACCTGTGTTTTCCTATGATGAGTTTTTTTTTGTTTGTTTGTTTGTTTTTGTGGGTGAAGTTCATTATGCATTGGCTTTGTCTACATGCAATACTTTGTAAAATATCTTGTTTGCCAAATCCTAAGTATAAATCTGGCAAATTACACCACTGTGCCTTGTTTAAGATAAATGTATATCCTTAAGCAGGAAACAGTTTAACTTGCATTATGTGCTCAGTTCCGCTGATTTCATTTAAGTACAGATTTTCTGAATCCTGGCTTAACTCATACAACTTGAGATTATACTTAATGGAGCATGTTCTTCTGCAGAAAGGCATAATTGCCGCAGAAGAAATTGTTTCTCTCTGATCATTAGAACTGAGGAATGTAAATATGAAGTAAAGAAGTGAAGGGAGGAAGTGACTTGCAGAAAACATTGGGATATTACACTGTCACACTATTAGATCACAAAAAATTAGCACCAACTCTGCTGCTGATGTATCACTGTAACGTGTTAAAATGCTTAAAAGATGTAAGGCTTAAAGAAAAAAAGAAATATACATAAACAAACCACACACACAGCTGCATAGCTGCCATTGGGATACTGGTAGACAGTTGTACGTGTACAGTTAGGGGTTTCCCCACTACTGACATCCTGAGGAATCCTAGAATGGGACCTAAACTGGCTGCTTGGATCCTTATCAATTCCTAGAACGGAAGCTTGAGCCCCCCAAGTTCCTTCTCACTGTACAGCAACACATCACTGTCTATTAGGCTGATGGAAACAGCTAAGCATTGTATTAGGCTGTCACTGTCACTCTCATACATATTGAGGTCAGATTTACACGTATATCTCAAACTCTCCAACTCTTATGTGACTTCCTACAGCATAATTCATTATGGTGCAGAGAGCTCCAAAACAATTAAAGCTTTATGCTACTGTGCTGACACAGCTGATCATTGTATTTATTACATGGAGCGATAATTATCGCTCTGTCTAATAGTGCCCTTAGACTACTGCCCCATTCCAACTCCTCCTTTCTAACAAGCTTATTATTAACCTTAAAACCATGACAAGTGGGAATCTGCGACACCCAGAGGAAAGAAGGTTTTACAATTATTACATAAGGGTTGATCAGATTGTCCCATTTGGTGTCAGAAAAAAATTCCCACCCAAAAGAGGCAATATAATAGGTTTAATTTACCCAGGTCTACTGATGGGAGAAATCCAACCTGAAGGGTTCCCTTGTATGATAAGGGACATATTTTTTCTATTTCTGTGAACTATACCTTTAGCTAAAGCCATAAGCTTATGTCTATGTTAGAAACGATTACTTCTCAAAACTATTACTTGCATGTCTTTTTATTTCTAAAGCAATGAATCCTAAATTTTGAAGGCTCCATCAAGTTTAATGCAATCTTCTAGTCATGGTAGGTGTTCCTGGCAGACTAAACGTTTAGCCCCTTCACCACTGTGCAGAAGAAAGTCAGAGTTGCTCTAAGCACATTTTTGTCTCAGGGGTGTGGTTGTCACTTTTAGAGTGGCAGCTGTCTCCCTCGCTGTTTCCCTTATCGCTTCAAGGGATAAGGCACAGACTTAATTAATATTGCATTTGAATTCTTGTGCATTACAATAGACTCTTTTTAAGTTCATGTAGTGTAATTCTTGACTTACAGAGAAATCCTTGGTGAATGTGGACCAGCAGAGAAACATTTTTAAGATAGTCACCCAAATTGCACATGACCCTAACATGTACCTGCACGTACGAGTGACTTTTACACATAGGCTGTCGCATAATTACATGACGATTAGTATTATTTCTCTGCAAGTTCCATTTCCTATTTTAAGATGCCACCTTTATAACTCCCATAAAATGCACACACAAAGAAGGGGTATCCTGCTCCACTCTGTCTCTATAGCACACCCTCAGAAGCAGCATGAGGGACATTATAGAGTAGTACTGAACAGTGTAATCTGTGAATCAAGCACAGATAAAACTTACCTGATCTTTTAGAAGCTGTTCTGTGTGTTGGTCTGCAGTTCCATTTTCTTTACCCCTCTCCTTTCTATAAACGTTTATGGACAGAATGTAAGGGAGTAAGTAGTCTGATTAGGGGAGACAGAGGCTTTTTCTTTAATAATATGTATTACAAAGTTTCTTATATTCACATTTGTAATACTGACTAATATATGTGTGGGTACATTCCCAAAAAAATCATACATTTAAAAGTGTGACATACACACACTATAATACAGATCGGCAAGTTCAAAGCTATTTTATATTCCAGCAAGTATGTCTGGTATGTAAATTAACTTCATTCGGCACCTGTCAGAGAGGATACACATATTTGGTGCATAACATTGCTGGGGCTAATTGGTGTTTAAAGGTAATATATTTCCTAGATTTACTGTTACTCATTATAGTAAGATACTGAAATGCTCTTTTATCCTAATCCTAATCTGTTTTCTGTTCGTAAATTTTTATTTCCTTTTTGTACTGTATTGTTGGGGGGGAGCCATCTTGCCTGAGCTGTTTTTACAGCATTTAGTGATATGCTTTAGAGGAAGCCCCAAGGACATAGACAATGATAAACATGACTTGTCCCATTGAGATAAATCTAAAGCACTACTGAGCATACGCTGACCTTTAAAGACGTCATTTCACGGGGAGCTACTATTAAAATACACCTTCAATAACTGTCAGCCAACCCCTTTAGGTATCTATACACCTTCAATAACCATCAAATAAAAAATCACTCTGCCAACAGCTATCGCTCTCCCTTACCACATACACATGAATATTTAGTAAAGCCAAACATTCATTTGTTCTCTGTGGGAGGAATAAGCCACCACCAGACTACTCTGGAATCAGCTTATCTCTCCAAGAACAAATTATTTGGGCAGTAAACATTCATTATGCCCAACCCCTATCTGGTGGAGACCACCAGATAGCTTTTACTGATGTCTGAACCCGCCGCTGGCTATTGTTGATTTTATTATAAGGTTTATGGGGGCCTTTATACTGGTGCCATCAATCTACTGGTGTAAAAATTTACTGTAATGTTTTAGATCACTTTACAACAGCCTTTTTCTTATTCCACTGACAAAACAGGAAGTCTCAGATTTAATGGTGAGAATGAAAACTGCAAGATTTCAAAATAACTGAAAAACATGATCTAAACAATAGGTAATTTTCTAATGATACATTCCTTTTCACCTTTTTTCAACCCCAGATGTACATGTACATGGGGCATGGGGGAAAGAGGGGGGGGGGGGGAATAATTGTTGCTCAAGAATCGGGACCTGCAGATATCACCTTCGACTGCTTTGATGTTGGTCTTTTAACTCTTTAGATACTGCAATCATTACTGATTGCAGCATATAGTCTGTACCTGCATAATTGGTAGTGCACTGGGCCAATCAGCATGTAATCACAGGGTGACAAAAAGTTTTCTTAGCAGCCCAAGGCCTATGCTAGACCTGTGGGAGACTCTACCAGCAGTGCATGAATCTAACAGATTAGCATAATGCAATGACAATTCTCCCAACTATTAAATTATACCATTCCTGATCCAACACGGTCAATGCAAAAAAACAAAAAGAAGCCCGAATGATGATTTTCTTTCACATCGCAGAAAAAAAGGGGTGGTGAAAAAATCCTACAGATCATGGCATGAAGCCCTCAAAAGCTTCATAGGTGGAGAAAAAAATGTTATAAACCTTATAGGGGTCAGAACATCTTCATTGTTTTTTTGTTTGTATTCTAAGTAAAAGGTTTTATATAGTAAAACAAAACAAAAAACTACCCAAATTTGGTAGTGTTGGGGTCATGCTGACTGTGTGTTGAACTTGCAGTCTTTTTCTAGCTTCATAATATATATTGTGGTAAAATAAAGGGTGCCTGCATAAAGGACAGCTTGTCCTGCAAAAATATGCTTCATACAACTCAGTGGAAAAAAGAAGTTGTAGGTCTGAGCTATGCAAAATAAATCTCCCTGTGCTAGTAGGAGCTATTTAGGGGAAAAAATATAATAATGTCTCCCATATCAGGTTTGGCTGACAGCTTTTTTTTCCAATTCCATCTTTGGTACTAAACATAGTTACATAGTTGATAGGGTTGAAGAAAGACACATGTCCATCAAGTTCAACCCAGGAGGGGATGGATGCAGGGATGCAAGGAATAGATCAATGTCGAACACATTAAACAATGACTTTTGTCCTGCATGTACAAAAAAATTAGGCCTTTTGACATCCATCCCAGAACTTTTCAGAGGGTCCCCACACCCACAAGAAAGATAGCCAGCTAATACTGATGGGTGCAATAAAATTTTCTCCCATTGTATGCTTTAATCTAGAACATACTTCTAGTGAGGTGCAGCTCTGCTTAATCCTTTCACGACCTGGGATCATTGATGCCTCAATGCCCAGGTCGTAATTTTACATCAGCTTATGGGATCATAAAGATCTTATAAGCTGATGTCCCCTAGCTCTGCCACCTCTCCGATGTCCCCTGCCGCTGTAACTACCTTATAACAGAGGCAGGGGAGAGAGGGGAGGCGGCAGAGCTCACAGGTGCGCGCCCGGCCCACGTTCTGGCCTCCCTCCCTCCCCCTCCGGCCTCCGTAGATAGAACCGGAAGCCGGAGGCAGAGCCCCGATGGACACCGGAGAGACAATTCTCCATCAGTAGAGGGAGAATTGTCTCTCCGGAGCCCTATAGATACTGCGGTCGTGCTGACTGCAGTATCTGTAGGGTTAACTCTCAGCACCAGAGCGCGGTTCTGGTACTGAGAGTTGTGGCGGGTCCCCGGCTATCACTGAAAGCCGGGACCCGCCGCGGATGACACAGACGTAGCTCCTACGCCTGTGTCATCCTCTGCGGTAAATTCATTATTGCCTATGCCTGGTGCTGCAGCAACATAAATGTACAGTGCAGCGGCGGGAGGGGGTTGATATTTAGCTACTTAACTGCCATCTATGATGACAAAAGTAAAATCCATGTGTATCAGCTGCTGCACCACCTATTCTAAAATACTGTTTTACTGTAATGATTCCGGCAGTGGACAAGATGATAGAACTGGACTTTACCAAGAGCAGTCACCTTCTCTAGATCCTAATTGTGATTCCCAGTATTAAGATACTGCCAAGAGTTACTGTAGAGCTAAATTGTAAACAATCACAGTTGCAAAAAACAAAACATATGTAGCATGCATCAGTGCCGGCAGATTCAAATAACGAAAAATAGCAACTCACCAATAGACAACAGAAACTGAATGTTGCTGAATGTATGATGTACAAACAAATCATGATAATGGCAGTAAGGAACTGTAAGCAGGAACAACTGCAAAAATTGACCCTAACAAGGTATCCCTAATGTAGAGATTTATCCCTGAAAACTACATGTACCACTACATTTACCACTAAACCTGTCTGTTCCTACAAATTTTCCTATGATAACCCTGATTTGTAGAGTAACCCTAGCAGAGCAACAAGATGGCACTAGGACAAGAGGCAAGATGAAGACCAAACAAAAACAGAATCAAGGAACTAAGCAACTACGTAACTGTATCAAAAGTAACTTTAAGAGACAGCCACAATCACAACACAGCATTAGAAAACACAAACGGAATGCTGGAAACAGAGTAAATGTCTAAATGAAGTCTAACCAATCAGAATCTTTACTCTTAACTAGCCCTAGGCTGAGAAGTCGTGATCATCTGATCCAGAATAATAGATCAGCTGTGAGACAAATGCATAGCAACTGCCCTAAACAAACTAGTAGTAGGGTTACCTTCACAGAGGGTGACTCGCAACGGAAATCTCGCAGCGAGATCCACTACGAGGTAACGTCCTGACAGGTCCCAGTGAATCCCACAGACCGCTGCGGATTGGCTGGGCGGGATAGCAAGAAGCCGGGATCCAGCAAGGAGACAGATATTGTATACACACAGCGGAAGCCGATAAAGGAGTTAAGGGGGCGGCTGAATTACGTCTTTCAGGCCGCTGTGAGTATGTATGCACAGGGATCTGCCAAGACCTTACCTCGTAGCCGATGTCGCTGCCAAACTCGCTGAGAGATTTCCGCTGCGAGTCGCCCTGTGTGAAGGTACCCTAGAAGTTAGAATCTCTGGATGATACTACTTGTAGCAGCTATACTTTTTTCCCTAAGTGGTCCCTATTATTTTTATAAGCCTCTCTACTGCTTTTGGTTTTCCACATAGAAAGAGTTAAACGATAATTACCCTTGACAAACAATCAGTTTATTTTCCTTGGAACTAACCGTGCCAGTGCTGGTAAAATACAATTCATTAATTTGATCTACAGCGCCACTAATTAATGTACCTAATGTACAATATATGCAGCCAAGGCCCGAAACTAAAGTAAACATTGTTTCCCACCTTTTTGGCTGATGTGAATGAAAACTGCTGCCGCATTAGCTGGACTCCTGCCAAGACTGTTTAACAAATTCATTTTTTTTCTGTGCCATGACTTGATGTGTAATATTAATCCCTTTAGGAGAGAACAATAGATGGGAGACAGCTGAACGGTTGACTTTACATTTTTCTAAGAAATAGATATGTAGAAATAATGTGATGAATGACATTTTATATCTCACCATAAATATGACTCCTTTAATGACTCACTCATTCCTTGAGATAACATTATCTGCAGTTTTTCATTTCCTAAACGTATTCTAGTTTACGTATATGTGTATCCTATATACGCAATAGGCACTTTATGATCCATTTTATCTTGAGGGTATTTTTTACCGCTGAGGCCAGAATTGGATTCCTTGCTAATACTTACTGGTTACATAACCTCCAATTCAATGGAATACAGCGAGAAAACAAAAAATGATTTTTGCTGGTTAATTTGCTGCAGTAAAAGATTTAAAGGATCTCATGGTCATTAGTTTAACCCAGAATACATCAAATGAAAGGATAAAAACTAAGTGTATTTGCTTATCCCCTTAGGGTACAAACACATACCGGATCTACAGCGGATTTCACCGGCTGAGCGGGACATCCAGATGCCGGGATCCCCCAAGCAAGCCGGAGCATGGAGCAGGTAATGTATGTACCGGCCGGCAGGGGGTTAGGGGGCTGTCACTTATATACTTGCAGTGAGATGTCAATCCCGCTGCAAGTATGTCTTCTCATTGAAAATCACAGGCAAGGGATCTGCAGCGGATTTCGCTGTGAATTTGCAGCGTGAAATCCACTGCAGATCCAGGGGGTTCGTTTGTACCCTTAAGGACAAAGTGGATAATGGCTTTGAGGACCAGGCAAATTTTTATTTTTGCATTTTAGTTTTTGCCTCCTCGCCTGCTAAGAGCCATACATTTTTTTTCCATCTACAGGGTCACATAAGGGCTTGTTTTTTGCACTTTGTAATGACTTCTTTGAATTTACCATATGTACCATATGTATGACAAAACAACAAAAGTATAGTTTTCATGTGTGTGGTGGTGGTGGTGGTGGTGGTGGGGCTTGAATTGGAAAACAAAAATACACTTTTTTGGGGGTGGGGGTTTGTGTGTCTGTGTTTACCCAATGCACTTTACAGTTAAACATTTTGGAGGAAATTTATCAAACATGGTGTAAAGTGAAACTGTTGCCCCTAGCAACCAATCAGATTCCACCTTTCATTCCTCACAGACTCTTTGGAAAATGAAAGATGGAATCTGGTTGCTAGGGGCAACTGAGCCAGTTTCACTTTACACCATGATTGATAAATCTCCCCCATTATCTTTATTTTATAGGTCAGTCAGAATACAACAATACCAAAGTTCACATAGTTATTTTTATTTTGACTTTTTAAAAAATAAAACTTTTTTTTTTCTCCATAAATGAATATGATTAAAATTGCGCTACTGTGATTCCTAAAACACTCTTATTTTTCCCCATACAAGGTTATTCGGGGGCTCATTTCTTTGTGTCATCGTCCACAGTTTAGATGAGCCTAAGACAACTACAATACAGCTATTGATAATCTCACTTACTTACATAGCTATGTAGTCATCGAAGCAGTTAAAGAGAACCTGTCACCCCCCGTGCTGGGGTGACAGGCTCCTGACCCCCAGCTAGATCACCTTATACTGACCTCATCTCGCCGAGTCCCGCTCCCGGAGCCGCTCCCGAGACGGAGATATCCCGGTCGGAAGTCGGCACTTGCGCTGTGGAGATAGGTCCAGTGTCCATAGAGAATGAATGGAGCCGTGCGCACGCTGCAGAGATGAGTCCGGCTCCATTCATTCTCTATGAAAGCCGGACCTATGTCCACAGCGTGCGCACCAGCTCCTGCCCAGGAGATCTCCGTCCCGGGACCGGCAACAGGAGCGGGACTCGGCGAGATGAGGTCAGTATAAGGTGATTTAGCTGGGGGTCAGGAGCCTGTCACCCCGACACGGGGGGTTGACGGGTCTCCTTTAAGGACATCTTGTCTAGCTGACAGTTCCCCTTTAAAGAAGCAGCAATGTGTTTTTTTTTTTATCTCTGCATTCTGAAAGCTAACAGCCTTATGTATTTGTCAACATATTTGTAGATTGCTGCTAATGTTTGTAAGATAAATTGTATTTTTTATTTATTTATTTCACCATTTTACATTTAATGTAGTAAACAAATTAAATAAAATTTTTGTGTCAGGGACTCGACATGCAATGTCACAGAAACCTGTGAGATGGACACAAGGTTCAAGGAAATAGAAGATGCACCATATGTTACCATCTGATGTGCCCCCTATTTCTGAAAATTCCGCCATTAGTAGTCTCCAGTGATGAGACTTTTACTTTACATACAAAAACACTTAAAGTGTTATCAAAAAATTGAACATTAAAGAATGGTGATTTTTTTTTCTAATTTTCCAAATTACTATCTATATAATAAAATTATCCTGAAATCTTGCAGTTCATGTTCTCACCACTGGGGCAAAAACAAAGCTGAGATTTCCTGTTCCATCTGTGATGATAAGAGGAGGCTGCTGTAAATTAATCTGTACAGCATTGTAGCGACCAATGGATGTATAGCATCAATGTAAGTACACTAGCAACTCCCTGTGGAATGACCTCTTCAAAGGTCACACAATACGCTCAGTAATGTTTCACATTCTTCTCAATGACTCTGTCTACTGCCATCTATCTCCATGAGTCTTGCTGTAAAGTATGTCACTAAATGCTGTTAAAAACAGCTCAGGCTAGATGGCAGCCCCAATAACAATGCAGTTAGAAAACAGAAATACAGTCAGAAAATAGAAACAAATTAAAATAAAAGAACAACTTTTAGTATCTGACTTTAACCAGTAAAAGAAACTCTAGGAGATGCATGCCCTCATAAGGCAAAAGCGGCAAAAGAGTAAGAGCGGCAGAATTCTGCGGCAGAGCCCCCGCTCAATTGTATGCCACGCACGCCTCCGCTCTCTGCTGCTTTCCACTCAAAGAATTAACATGTCAATTCTTTAAACAGAGAGCCGCGGAGGGGAGAGACGGGCAAGGCATCCCATTGACACACTGAGGCAGGTGGGATTCTGTGTCAGGGGCTCTGCCGCGGAATTCTGCCGCTTTTACTCAGTGTGAACATACCCTTAGATTTTATCTTGGATTGTAAGGAGACTCAAGTTCAGATTCAACAGTTTATATTGTATACCTTCATCAGGAAACATTGTAATTTCTCTGAAGAAAACTCACCTAACAGGTCTCAAGAATCCTAGCCCTCAAAAAAGCTTATATTGCTATAGGTTTCCATGCTGGTTATTCAAACTCCTCAAAAGGAGTATTAGTCCTAGTTACTAAGGCCCTAAAGCTGGAGACAATAGAAGAGGCTTGTGACCATTTTGTCGTTACATTACACTGTACTTTCTATGAATAACTTCACCTTTACAATTGTCATTATGTAAATGTCTCTGCCATTTGATGTGAATCTCCTTGAACTTGTCAAACAGAAACACACAGGTGCAGAGGAGACTTGAATGCTATTTTCAATGTCATGCTAGATAGCACTGCCTCTGTACTCCTCATCTATTGGTGCTTCACAATAATGCTCATTGATCTTAGGGGCTGAAAGTTTCCTTTTAATCAAATTTGTAAATTACATCTATTTATTAAAAAAAAAAAAAAACTCATGCCTTCCGGTTTTTATCAGCTTCTCTAGGTGTTGCAGGAAGTGATGAAATCTTTCCAGTCTGACAGGATCTGTCCAGAGCAGGACTGGTTTTCTATGGGGATTTGCTACTGCTCTGGACATTTCCTAACGCAGACAGAGGTATCAGCAGGAAGCACAATGTCAGACTGGAAAGAATACACCACTTCCTGCAGGACATACAGCAGCTGATAAGTACTGGGAGTACTGCACTTAAACGGCCGCACAATCGATTGTGCCTTGTAAAGATACTACAAGTGAGTGAAAATGTAAACAAAAAAAGCACAAGGCAGAGCGCCTCATAGCGTGACACCGTACATGAAAGTGGCGACAGGCCTAATAACAAACACACAGGTTTAGGCTCACCTGGTGTAGTTGTGATAAGCCACAACTACTATACAGCGTGTCAAGGAGACTGGAATAAATGGTCGCTGCTGAGGACTCTCACCCGCAGACTCAAGGTGTGCGTATTCATAGACAAAATCCAAAAGGCAAAAAAGAGATAATGTCCTCGCGCAGACCATAAGTACAATTTCTGGTTTTATTGGTACATAAAAATCCCCAGGTAACGCGTTTCGAAAGCCCTATGCTCTCTTTATCAAACCTCCAGGATGATCAAGATAATGCACAAATCATGGTCTATATATACCCCCACATGTATACACATGGCCTGCCCACATGCTCAAAACGGAAGTCAGACTGTAATCAGTAACGGAATAGTACCTTTCAACAATCCTCGAGTCATAAAACATCTCTCAAAATCCATAAATACACAGATAAAAGTAAAGAAGTGTAGTGTAAAACTTCATATAACCATCATTATCTCACCGCATCATCATGTGCTATCTCGCGGCGTCCACCCGAGTTGCCGCGTCGAAGCAGGACCTTCGCGCATGCGCACTCCGATCACGCTCCTAGGCAACCGGAGACGCCACAGGTCCTACATGTATCAGTCGTGAGAGGGGAGATGTATAATCAACCCCTCCTATCTCTCGGGGCAAGTGGGAATGCATTCATATCAGATGCCAATACAGGTAAAAAGGTTATTTAAGAACTAGCATTACTACAGTATAAACGCATATGATCAGAGTGAATAAATAGATAGATCAATATATAAATAAAAATATAAATATATAAAAAATGTAAATGAATGTAAATGTAAAAAAGCCTGAACATATGTTCATATACACATATACACATGTGCACAATACACAAACATAATAATCTCTAGGGACAGCGATTCTAAGATGACATTGTGAAGGATCACTCTCCACATATAAATAAATAAATACTAATAAATAATGCGTACCCACACTGACATACGTGCACACACTGCCCTGGTTTTACAAATTACTCTCGATGGCTTCATTTAGACCCCAAGGAATGAGTGAAGAGATCCTGTATATCCAATACATTTCTCTACGTCTCAAAGTAGCGAAACGGTTGTTGTGTCCTAGGGGGATGTGTTCTATTGGCACTATAGAAAAGCCATCGAAAGACCCGTCCTGGCAAGTATTTGCATGTCGTGACACACTATGTTTATCAAACCTGTTTGTGACATTAGACCATATTGGCATCTGATATGAATGCATTCCCACTTGCCCCGAGAGATAGGAGGGGTTGATTATACATCTCCCCTCCTTCTCTCACGACTGATACATGTAGGACCTGTGGCGTCTCCGGTTGCCTAGGAGCGTGATCGGAGTGCGCATGCGCGAAGGTCCTGCTTCGACGCGGCAACTCGGGAGGACGCCGCGAGATAGCACATGATGATGCGGTGAGATAATGATGGTTATATGAAGTTTTACACTACACTTCTTTACTTTTATCTGTGTATTTATGGATTTTGAGAGATGTTATATGACTCGAGGATTGTTGAAAGGTACTATTCCGTTACTGATTACAGCCTGACTTCCGTTTTGAGTATGTGGGCAGGCAATGTGTATACATGTGGGGGTATATATAGACCATGATTTGTGCATTATCTTAATCATCCTGGAGGTTTGATAAAGAGAGCATAGGGCTCTCGAAACGCGTTACCTGGGGATTTTTATGTACCAATAAAACCAGAAATTGTACTTATGGTCTGCGCGAGGACATTATCTCTTTTTTGCCTTTTGGATTTTGACTACAAGTGAGTGTCTCTTGATGAATGGTGCTCGTTTGTGTAAATCTGCCTGTGTGACAGGACCATTACTCTTCTCAGTATGAGACATTTCCCATACAAAAAATGGGACCCCCTGATTACTCTGGATTCATACTTACCATATGTATGGATCTACTTCCTAACACCAAAATGTGCTACATGTACCCTGCCTGGTTAAGTTTGCCAGCCGTGTCTACAGCAGTTTATGTTATTCACCTGGTTGCATAATGCAGAGTATAGCAACATAGAAGATTGGTGGCCCAACAATTTAAGAAGGAAAAAACCGTGTGGGTCCACACTTATTGTATAAAATCATTATTGATGTGCAAAAGCTAACACTCCAAAACAGCACAAACACATTGGTACAAAAATAATGTCAGGCCGCTCCCACTGGTCCTTACTCATGATATCCTGAGTTCCATGGCACCTTTGTCTGTAATGTTGCACAGAGCACTTTACTGAAAATGAAAACTGCAAGATTTCAAAACTACTTTATAATATCGACAGTAATATGGAAAATTTAAAAAAAGCATCACCAAAAATTCTTAAAAAAGTAATTTTAACATAAAAACCTGAATTTAACAATAGGTCATTTTCTGATGACACAATCCCTTTAACCCCTTAAGGTCAAAGCCTATTTTCGTTTTTGAGCTTTTGCTTATTCCATTTTAAGTTTAAAAGTCCATAGCGCTTGCATTTTTTCACCTAGAGACGTATATCAGCGCTTATTTTTTGCGAAACCAATTGTACTTTGCAATGACAGGCATTATTTTTCCATAACATATGCTGCGAAACCGGAAAAAAATCATTTGCGCTGTCAAATTTAAAAAAAAAACGAATTTGTTTTGATTTCGGGGAGTTTTACATTTACGCCGTCCGTCCTATGGTAAAACTGACTTGTTATGCATGTTCCTCAAGTCGTTACGATTACTATGATATATAACATGTATAACTTATATTGTATCTGATGGCCTGTAAAAAATTCAAACCATTGTTAACAAATATACGTTCCTTAAAATCGCTCCATTCCCAGGCTTATAGCGCTTTTATCCTTTGGTCTATGGGGCTGTGTGAGGTGTCAGTTTTTGCGCCATGATGTGTTCTTTCTATCGGTACCTTGATTGCGCATATACGACTTTTTGATCGTTTTTTATTACATTTTTTCTGGATTTGATGCGACCAAAAATGCGCAATTTTGTACTTTGGAATTTTTTTGCGCTGACGCCGTTTACCATGCGGGATCAGGAATGTGATTAATTAATAGTTCGGGCGATTACGCGCGCGGCGATACTAAATATGTTTATTCATTTATTTATTTATTAATTTATATTTATAAAATGGGAAAAGGGGGGTGATTTGGACTTTTATTAGGGGAGGGGATTTTTTATTAATAAAAACACTTTTTTACTTTTTTTTTTTACTGTAACTAGAAGCCCCCCTGGGGGACTTGTATATAGAAAGCCCTGATCTCTCATAGAGATCAATGCTGTGTATATACACAGCAAAGATCGATTAGATCGGTCATAGATTACTATGGCCTGCTGCAGGCCATAGCAATCTATTGCCGAGCCGGGATCAGCGTCATTCCGACGCTGAGGCCCGGCACGGGCAGAAGAACGGATCTCCCCCCCCCCGCGATCGCATTGCGGGGGGGAGATCCGTCCCACTAGACACCAGGGATGTGTTTACCTGAGCCTCTAAGTGCAGCTGTAGGGTTTGACAGCTGCACTTAGAGGCTTAATTAGCCGGCGCGGCAACGGGACCCGCGCCGGCTAATAGAGGCACTGCCCGGCTGCACGTGTCAGCCGGGATCAGCGCCGTTCAGAGCGGGGTCCCGGCGGGACCCCGCTCTGAACACCCCGAGTGGCACCATGACGTATCAGATATGTCATGGGTCGCTAAGGGGTTAAGACTGATTCTTGGGACAACAACATGTGCTATTGGGTGAATTTTCTGTATACAGTAATCACTGCTCTTAAAGGGCACCCCCCCCCCAACAAAGAGGTAGGCAGGGTTAGAATTTAGCTCACTGTGGCCTCCTTATGTCTAAGGGCCCTATTCCACAGTAACGATAATTGGCCGGATCGGCCCCATTTGGCCCGATTCGGCCGATTATCGTTCGGTGAAATAGAGAGAATGATCAGCCGATGATCGTGTCATTGGCTGATCGTTCATTTAGGGCCAGAACTAAAATCATTGTTCCCCCACCGCACATCGCTACGGTTGAATAGCGGGGAGCGGCGGGCGACCGACGATTTCAGAAGCGCAGCATCATACATTACCTGTCCAGGCTTCTTCTCCTGGACAGGTAATGTATGATGCTGCAAGGGCTGCAAGGACATCGGTAACAATGTCCTTGCAGCCCTCGCTCAACGATCATCGGGCCGTGGAATAGGCTAGATCGCCGCTCGTTTACATCATTGATCGGGCCCTCCTCGGCCCGTAGAATAGGACCCTTAATTACCTGTATTGTATATAGCAACACTCTTGACATCAGTTCAGTTTTTAAAAACTGTACATTACTATCACTACTGATGCAATGAAGAAAGCCAATAAAACATTGTTGTCTGGAAGGATGGTACAATGGGAGACTGCATTAAGAAACACTTGGAAACTGCAATATCACAACTGTGTGAACTTTTTCAAATGGCCTTTGATTATGTCTCTATTCCAGATTCTCTGCATGAGGTTATCATAATACTGTTAAATATCAGGAAGGACCCTCTGATGCCTTACTCATATTGCCCTATTTCCCTTTTAATTTAGATATATATTTAGTTATAGCATATCTAAATTTTTGTCAAAAATGCTTGCGATAATTTTGACTAAACAAAGTTATACTTACGCTTATATATCCAGATCAAATTGGCTTTATGTCAGAAAAAGCGATTGAAAGTAATTAGAGATGAGCGAATCAGACGGATTTCTGGTTCGTATGAATCAGAAATCTTGGCGGCTTACTCCCGCTGTCTGTTCCTTCCGTGCAGCGGGTGGATACATCGTAAGGAACGCCTGGAAAACTGGGTTACAGCCATTGGCATTGGCTGTATCCCAGTTTTCCAGGCGTTTCTTATGATGTATCCACCCGCTGCACGGAGGGAACAGAAAGCGGGAGTCACCCGCCGAGATTTCTGATTCATATTAACCAGAAATCCAGCTGATTTGCTCATCTCTAACAGTAATATCTATGGTATGTTTCTAAATATGGCTGCTGCCTGGCATTCATCTTCTGGTTTTGAACTCCTTCTGAACAGCTTTAAAGCTTTTGACTCTTTTGAGACTCTGCTGAGACTCTGTGTACACATTAAAAAGGGTTGCCCCTTGACTTTTCATCAATTCACCAGTGCTAAAGGAAACTCTAGAGGTATCCTAGGTGATAAAGTTTTCCTTTATGCTTTTAACACACTTGGATGACTATCCTTCTCTGGCTGCCTTCCTTGATATAACATAGGTTCCTTCTAAGGCCTAGGGGTAAAATGACATAATTGGCTCAATTTAACTCCCAAAAAAGATGGAAGACATCCTTTTTAACAATTGCTCTGGTAGCCGACAAACTGAAATAATTAGGTGTTATGGTATAAGCAGAGGACCACATCCGCACATGAGCATCCTGCCTCAGATGGCAGATTGTAGGGCATCTGGGCAGTGAGGCCTATGGTGATACTGTTGCACCTCTTATCCCTACAGCCCACACTGACAGCTGACAGACTGCCACTTGAGAGCATTACTGAATCAGTGCTTCACCATTATCACTGACATAGGACAATGGCAACAGAAAGCCAAAAAGAAACACTGGCAGTGTCAGTTGCTAACAATCCAACAGTGTTACTCTTCCTCCAGGGTACTGGAGCTGTCCACTTTACTATTTTCTACCGCAGATTTTTTTAAATAAAAGCCTTTAATTATAACTTCCAGTGGGAGAAAGGGGGCATTCACCATTTAAGTATTTGCCTCAGACAAAAAAAGGTAGAATTGGCCCTACATAGCCAAATTTTTGGAACTTAATTAATTGGCCACTGAGACACAACTCTAGTCATAGAATAATTTCCACTGATACTCCCTCCAAGCTCCCACTGATAACAAAGAAGGTCTGTGAGAGACAAAATTCTCGCTTATTGGTAGGTGATCAAATACTGGTTGGGTTGGATGAGGCCATGTATCAAGAGATTTTTTACCATCAAGATCCTTCCCTTAATAAAGGCCCTATTATACAAAATTATTACCTGCCCTACTTGGCCAATTACCGACCGTTCAGGCCAATAATTGTTTTATGCAATAATGGATGTTAAAAGACCACAATCAAGCGACATGCACAATGTTGTCTGATCGTGGTCTTTCAACATGCTGAAAGATCCTGATCATATCATTGACAGACCGATGCTGATTTTAATATACAGCCCACTGCTCCCGGTTCGCTGTCTGTGCGTGTAACAATGGGGAAGCTAGCGCTGATCTGACAGGCTGAAGATAGCTTGTGGCTGGGTCTTCCAGCATGACAATGACCTAAAACATACAGCCAGGGCAACTAAGGAGTAACTTCATAAGAAGGTACTGGAGTGGCCTAGCCAGTCTCCAGACCTGAACCCAATAGAAAATCTATGGAGGAGGCTGAATTTCAATGTTGCCCAGCGAAAGCCCTGATGTGATTTTCTGGATTTAAAAAAAAAAAAAATAGATTCTGTCTTTCACAGTTCCGTTGTACCTACAATAAAAATTACAGACCTGTTCATTCTTTGTAGGTGGGAAAACTTGTGTATCAAATGTATTTTCCTTAGTATATATAACGTTATACAAAATGGTGTTCATCAACAGGAAAACTATCCTCTCTAACTAACTATATCAATCACTATCACAGTCTGCAGTCCTGTATAGAAGGTAACTAGGAGATACTGGATGTCTGCTATTTAAAACCACAAATAGTGCCCCCTCTCTACATGTTTCGTTGCCACAGCAACGTCATCAGGAGAAAAATTAGGCAACACTTGCTGCTGGTACTGGCCGATATTTATATCCACATCCAATTAGCTAGTATCATAGTACCGCCCCAAACACTCACCATGGTACACCAATAAGATCTTATTTTATTATAAAGAGACTCGCCCCCTCTATCAGATTGGTGGGCTAAAATGGACACACACGCCCACCTACTCACCCTCCAATCATCTCCATATGACACAAACCTACATCATCTGAGTATCAGCGTCACGTGATCCATTGCGGTCACATGACTGCTACTATCGCGGAATCACTTCCGGGTTCCCAGTGTCATGTGATTACGAAAGATACGAAGGATATGGTTGCGAAACTTATGGATCTGACAGTAAATGAGAACACTGTACTCGCCAGTCTGGATGTGGAGAGTCTATATAGCAATATAAGACACGACTTAGGTCTTCATGCCACCTCGTTCTTTTTGAGCACCAAGAGTAGACACTTTCAAGCACATAATGATTTTGTTGTTGATTTGTTAAAATTTATTTTGACACACAACTATTTTTTGTTTAATGGACAATTCTATCACCAAACACAGGGCACCGCAATGGGGTCTTCTTGTGCGCCAAATTACGCAAATTTGTTTTTGGGGTGGTGGGAACACACAATTGTTTTTGGAGATGAGACCTTGAGTTGTTTTACATCACATATTTTACTTTGGGCACGATATATCGACGACATCCTCATCCTTTGGGATGGGGATGCGTCCTTACTACAGGAATTTGTTGACACATTAAACACTAATCACATTGGGATGCTTTTCACATATGAATTTGGTGGCCGCACTATTAATTTTTTAGATTTACAGATATACATTGACGATGACCTCCAGATCCAGACTGACATTTATCGCAAACCTACATCGACAAATTCTCTCCTTCAGTGGCAAAGTTGGCACCCGAACTCTTTACGACGCAGTATTCCGATTGGCCAGTATCTCAGGGCCCGTCGAAACTGCTCTGAAGAATCCAAATTCCAGTTGGAATGTAAGAATTTGTATAGGAGATTTAAGAACAGGGGCTATCCTAGTAAACATCTACGAAGGGCATACCGTAGAGCATGTGATAGAGATAGGACCCATCTCCTACACAACACTCCACCTGTGACCAACAAGAAAGAGATAAGATGCATTGGCAATTATGATGGACACACTGATCAAATAATGGCAATTTTGAGACGTCACTGGCATTTATTGGAGGCAGACTCTGATCTAGCCCCAGTGATCAGTAGACATCCTAGGGTGACATTCCGTAGGGGTCCTAACCTTAGGGATATGCTAGTGCACTGCCATTTACAGATGCCATCTGTCCCACGTACTTGGCTAACAAGTGCAGTAAAAGGTTTCTTTCCATGTGGCCATTGCGGTCTATGCAAGTACATGATTAAGATCAAAACATTTGAGAATCCAGTAGACCAGAGAACCTATGAAGTTAGACAATTTTTGAACTGCAGTAGCAGTAATGTTATCTACATAGCGCAATGCACATGCCCGCGCCTATATGTGGGTAAGACGACTCAGGAATTAAGACGTAGAGTGTCCAAACACATAAGTACCATTAGAACTGAATCGGACATGCCTTTGGCTAGACATATTCGCCACCGACACAGTGGGAGAATTGAGGATATCAAATTTTGGGGACTCTGCCAGCTGAAATTAGGACCGAGAAAAGGGGACATTGACAGATTATTATTAAAAGAGGAGGCGAGATGGATTTTTCGCCTCCAGAGTCAAGCACCTCTTGGATTAAATGAGGGCTTTTCATTTGCTGCTTTCCTCTAAGTGTGTTATAGACTTAATACTTTCAAATAATGATGATGAACGATAAGTGACTGCTGGCTGGCTAAGATTTTTGTTTTTTTAGACCCTAGAATAACAGTTTGTTTTATATCCACCATTTGATACTTACCCTTATACACTATTTGATACTTACCCTTATACATATATTTATATATACTATCAGTGTAACAGCTTGATTTATATCCACTATTTGATACTTACCCTTATACACTTTGATACTTACCCTTATACATTTATTTATATATACTATTAGCGTTGTTCACTGTCATGCATTAATTTTGTGTACCATTTTTCCATTGGCATATATTTATAATATTGCATGAATTCCTAACCCTGTGAACATTATGGATCTTTGATTTTATTTAGCTGATCCACCTTTTATAACCATTATTATATACATAGAACGGGGTTGCCAATGGAGTTTGTGTCATGCGCACTGACTATGGAGTGTAATTTAGCACCAAGTCAGGTGTCATGCGCATTGGATATAGTCTAAGTGCAGTGACATGCGCGATGACACAGCGTAATCACATGACACTGGGAACCCGGAAGTGATTCCGCGATAGTAGCGGTCATGTGAGTGTATTAGATCATGTGACGCTGAGACTCAGATGACACAGCGTAATCACACGACACTGGGAACCCGGAAGTGATTCCGTGATAGTAGCAGTCATGTGAGTGTATTAGATCATGTGACGCTGAGACTCAGATGACACAGCGTAATCACATGACACTGGGAACCCGGAAGTGATTCCGCGATAGTAGCAGTCATGTGACCGCAATGGATCACGTGACGCTGATACTCAGATGATGTAGGTTTGTGTCATATGGAGATGATTGGAGGGTGAGTAGGTGGGCGTGTGTGTCCATTTTAGCCCACCAATCTGATAGAGGGGGCGAGTCTCTTTATAATAAAATAAGATCTTATTGGTGTACCATGGTGAGTGTTTGGGGCGGTACTATGATACTAGCTAATTGGATGTGGATATAAATATCGGCCAGTACCAGCAGCAAGTGTTGCCTAATTTTTCTCCTGATGACGTTGCTGTGGCAACGAAACATGTAGAGAGGGGGCACTATTTGTGGTTTTAAATAGCAGACATCCAGTATCTCCTAGTTACCTTCTATACAGGACTGCAGACTGTGATAGTGATTGATATAGTTAGTTAGAGAGGATAGTTATATCCCTATATATCATCTAGTATTAGCTAGTGATAGGAGTACTGGGTGTGTTGTGGTTTTAAAGAAGTTCACATATTTATTTTAAAGATACGTAATAAAAGTTAACTTTTAGTAGGGGGGTGACAATAATTAAAGGGGTTTTTTACCCCGGGCTACGGCCTGTGGGTTTGGAGTTTATTCGTATTAAGGGACCCCTGACCCTCCAGAGAGGGCTTAAGTGTGTATAAAAAAAACATCAACAGGAAATGCTCATATTACTTTGGAAAGATTGTGGTATAAGAATGAAATGAAAGAATGAATGAATAAATGAAAAATGAATGAGTGTTTGTTAACATGTGAGTGCTCTTGAACTCTTGTTTGTAAAGAGGTCCTCTGCTGTTGTCAGTTTCTATGTAAAATGTACATAAACCTTCAAAAATAAAAACACTAGATTATAGTAAGTACATTACACACAGTCATTATTTACTACTCACACAATGTCGATTTATTTTATTAAAGAACAAGGATCGGTAATGAGGAAGGCCTTGTTCCTTATTTCTAGTTCTCAATGTGTTTGCAATTTACAAACAGATTATGGACCGCTGGCCTAGATCATTTTCACACTATTTTTCTGGAACGAGTAGAATCCTTAGATTCTGACAAAAGTTACTAATAAAATACACAGTCTTTGATGTTCTTCAAGATCAAAGTTGTAATAAGTAAGGCTACATATTATCTTAACAGTTCTAACACAGATCAGGATGGAAATGACCGAATCCCATGCATGATACAGAAAAGATCATGTTTCATGAAAACCAGAAAATTCTTACCTCACAATTATCTCCTGGGGCCTCCTGATGTGTCTTCAGGCCCCTACTGAACCCTCCCCACGCTACTTCCAAGACGGACTCATTTAGCGGTTCGCTGAGCAGGCTATCACTGTGGAGACAATTCTATTTTGAAAGAGGTGGCGGGAGCATTTAGTGAGCGGCCCGAAGAAGCTGAAGTGGGACCCTGGAGAAGCGTGGTAAGGTAAGAATAGGATGTTTCTTTTTTTTCGATGCAAGAGCAGCATTATAGTCAGAGTACCCATTTAAATATATTGTTAAAGAATTTTTTAAGAATTGTTAAAGAATTTTTTATTCTGGCCACTAAGTTTACTAACAAGCTGATACTTCCTGCTTTTCAGCAGTCTCCTCCTTCTTATCATCACAGGCAGGATCACAATGAAAGACCACTAAATAGATAGAATTGGATCAGACCAATCACATTAGGCAATGGACACAGCTCACCTCTTACCCTGCCTTATCCAGCCAAAATAGACTGATGGGCTATCCACAGGAGGAAGTAAACAGAGGCTGACGTGCATATGCAGGTCACCACCACTACACAGTGAAAGGCCACAAAGTGCTTCAGTACCCTTTCTCTTTGTAGTGCAGGCAATGAACAGCTGTTTGTTGGCTGTCAGCTCCCTGGCAGATGAGCTATCCTGAGGATAGCCCTTCACTTTATTTTGGCCGGAAAAATGCCTTTAACATTACTCATTTAGAATTCTGAAAAGGTTCAACTTTAGATGAGGTTAACTAGATAGGACTAAGGGACTGTAGACTGCTACTAATTTTCCATACTAGTGCAAAGCATTCATACTTTCTATCACCAGTCTATACTTGACATTGCCCAATGTTATCATTGGTTTCACTTCTATATTTTATGCAATGCACCAGTTATAATAAGCCAATGCATGTTATAAATAAAGACACAGGAAACATCACCTTATTTTCTCACTAATATCATAAACAGGTAGTTTTTGTAAGGTAAAGACTGTTGTAAGGCAGGTTAGGCACAGCAAAAAAAAAAAAAAGACCAAAAACACCGTCCAGCATCAGAACGGTCTGTGTAAATAAATAAAATCAGCTTCAAAGAGTTCTTTGTTTATAATATAGGACAATGTAAGGGTATGTTCACACTGAGCAAAAGTGACGGAATTCTGTCTGCCTCAGTGTCTCACAGTGTCTCTATGGAAGGACTTGCGCACCTTTGCTCCCGCCGCCCTCCGCGCAAAGAATTGACACGTCAATTCTTTGAGCAGAGAGTGATGGAAGCGGAGGTGCGTGAGCCCTTCCTTAAAGACACTGTAAGATACTGAGGCAGGCGGAATTGCTCTGCCGTTTTCCTCATTGTGAACATATCCTAGGGGTGCATTCACACACACTGGATCCGCAGCGGATTTCACGCTGCGGATTCGCTGTGAAATCCACTGTGGATCCAGTGTCAGTGCATCCCTATGAGAATACATACTCACAGCAGGATTAACATCCCGTTGTGTGTATGTAAGTTAACCCCCCGGCAGCCGGAGCATACATCACCTCCTCCCTGCTACAGCTTGCTTTGGGGGGTTCTCGGCTGGCTGTCCCGCTCAGCCAATCGGTGGGGCAGCGCAGAGTAGTATGCCGGAGCGGGGAAGAGGTGATGTATGCTCAATCAATGTCAATCCCGCTGTGAGTATGTATTCTCATAGGGATACACTGACACTGGATCCGCAGCGGATTTCGCTGTGAATCCGCAGATCCGGTGTGTGTGAAGGAACAGATTCTGCAGTATGGCATACAACAGCATCCATTTTTACCATGCGTTATTGCAACCGTTTTTTTCCCTTTTTGACATATACATTAAACAGAAACAAAAGTGCATTGTGGACCCAGCTTTATTTGAATTCTTTCTTTGTTCGCTGAAGTTAGCTAATACTTACTGGAAAATGGGGGATCCAAATGTGTAAACTAACTATTACCAAGCAACAAGCATTGAAGGGCAATGTACCATTAAGAATCCTGAAACACATCTCAGTTATAACTTACGCTGGAAATATTTTCTGTTAAGGAAGTGTATGGATTGATTATTAATTAGTTAATGTATACTTGGTACAAATGCCTTGTGGTCAGATAAGCAGTTTCCTCATGCTTGAGCAAATGAAGTATGAGGGTCGCCATGACAACTGGGCTGTGTTTACAGTGAAGGGCCTTTGTCTCTGGATAACAGAGCAGTGATGTCATTTGTCTAATTATATGTTATTCTGTCAACAAACTCTACAAGCTAAAAAGAATAATAATAACACTAAAACACCATAAAAGTAGAACATTGTCAATACTGGACAGAACCCAAGCCCAAAGGCATGCTTTATATTTGTGAGGAATTGACATGGAAAACAATTAAACACAAATTAAAACAATCAAACACACATTTATTTAGTTAAGAACTTGTTTTACACACACACATTGTTCTTATTTGATACTATCTTTTTTGCCTATAATTAAAGTAAAACATTCCAGTTTAATAATGGTTATAGAGGCAGCAGAAAGCTCAGCTTTTCTGCAAGAGAAAGTTCTGCATGGTCTCCAGAAGGGCCTTTGGCTGGCTTCACATCTAGTACTTTGGTTTGCATTTAGTTCGCATTTGTTTAAGGGGTCATAGAGGCTTAGAAAAGCATGGCCGCTTTCTTCCAGAAACAGCACCAATCAATTCTGCAATTAAAGGGGTTGTCCAGGATTTTCAATAAACTAGCATTGCATTGACTTCTGTAGGTGTTGTATGCTCTATATACACTTTCATTTTTTATTTAGATCACTTACTGTGTTCTGAGACTCAAGTCACATGACCACTCTGCCTGTGTTTTATGTACTTCCTGTGATGTCATGCTCCTTGTCCGTTTCATGCTCTTTCTGTTAAGGATGCACCTCAAGAGTGCTGTCATATTGACTGTCTGCTCCAAATTACAAGTTATAAGTTTATAGTGCGCACTGAGAATAAAACACCCTGGCACTTTATTCAAAGATGGCAGCCAGTTTATATACCCTGGGGGCGTGTGTCCTTCTATTAGGCTCGTGTCAGTATGTCATTGGCAGAGGTACAGAAGGAGTAAGTTACGTAGCACTGGTGATTAGTTTTAAAAGAGGTGGCGGGAGCATTTAGTGAGGGGCCCGAAGAAGCTGAAGGGGGACCCTGGAGAAGCGTGGTGAGGTAAGAATAGGATGTTTCCTATTTTCTATGCAAGAGCAGCATTATAGCCGGAGTACCCATTTAAATATATTGTTAAAGAAGGTGGATCTCCTTTATTCAAAGATGGCAGACAGTTTATATACCCTGGGGGCGTGTTTTCTTCTATTAGGCTTGTGTCAGTATGTCATTGGCTGAGGTACAGAAGGAGTTAGTTACGTAGCACTAGTGATTACTAACGTAAGCTTTAGGGAATGTAAATATCTCTACATGTTTAGAAGGTCAGCGCCATATTGTAATGGGTTCACTAAATATAGAAAATATCTCATCCTTAACACTTCCAGTGAGCGAACAGTGAGTCATTAAGTGGGTGGGATGGTGGGGTGTCGAGTCCCTGAATTTGGCAGTGGTGGATGTAGATGAAACCTTGACAGGCGTTGATACAGGACAAAGTCCAAAGCAGGTACTTCTAAAAACACATTTATTTGTCTCAAGGGACATCCACCGCTGCCAACTGCAGGGACTCGACACCCCGCCATTCTGCGTTTCCTGCTGGGACCCAGTGGCTTAGGATCCCAGCAACCTAGAAACCTGTGGCTGCTCCGACCTCCATCATTCTCTTCACTGAGAGCGTTTTTAGATGTTGTGCTCTGAGTACATCATAAGGTGAGCAAATCCAAGTGCCTTTGTTTTCACCTTTCTCCAGGATTTCACCCTATGGCGCCTGCATATTTCTTCTAGCTTTCTACTGCATCAAGTGGGTGGGGGCATGTATCCAAATTGATTTAGCCGCACCCCTGTAGGAGGAGCTAACATCTGAGCCCAGTAGAAACTGCAGCAGTAAGGGCAACCTGACATGGAGGAGACCAGGAGCTGATAGCTATGTTGTGGGTGGCACAGAGGTTAGCCATGTAGTTTTGTAGTGGTGGAGTCCTGGGATCAAATGCCACCAAAAATAACAGCTACATGTATGTCGCCCAATGTTTGCATGGATTTTATCACACATTCCAAAGAGGCGGAAAAAAAAGTTTTAACTTTGGAGCACAGTTTAGCCTAAACCAGGAGAGGGTGCAAACCACTAAAAAAGGTGCAAATCCTTCCTTTATAGTTTTACTCAGGTGAGCCCTAATTTTAGATGCAAACAGAGTCCAAACTGGGGACTAAACATTTACCAAAAAACTACACGTAAATCTGGCTTTTCCTGTAATCCCCAAGCATTATATAGAAGACCTTCACTTGACATCTCACAGATAGCAGTGTTAGGTTTTTGTTCCATCCAAGACTTTATTTTAGCAATGGCAGACAAAAGCAACAAACAGAAGTAACTGTAACTGCTATCTGTATATGCCGTTTAGTACGTCAATTCCCTTCAAAGGGGTTATCCAGGATTACAGTAGCATAGCCATTTTCTTGGTACTGGTGAAAACAAGGGTGGTGCTGTTTCTGGAAGAAAGCAGACATGTTTTTCTAAGCCAGAATAACCCCTTTGAGGAGAAATTAACTCAAACTCATTGCCCAACAAACAAAAACAAGTGTCAAAATGTATTATAAAATTAAGTTTGAGCTGGATCTGTGCCAGAACTCCAATCCAATAAACCTTCATCCTAAAACAGGTCTAGGTCTTATGATATAGATAAGTATTTGGAAATTGCACTTTATACAGTAGCAGGTTTACATGGTACAGAGCCAGGAGACAACAGGTTTGGCACACACTTCTGACTGTAGCTAGCAATAGGTTGATGTCTGAACACCCAGACTGATCAAAACTTTAGATATGTCTTTATGACATATCGGAAAGTTTTGTTTAAATGACAATGCTCATTTAAAATTGGTGAGGGCAGCATAAATCTGCAAATAATCACAAATTTTTGCTCAAACTAAGGGCTAACACAAAAATGTGCACAGGTATAGAAGCATAATAAATGTGTCCCATAGGTCAGCATAAATTGAAACATTTTATGGTTGGAATTTGAAGAAAATAAGTAACATCCTACTGACTCCTTCAATTAAAATAACATTGGATTAAAAAATATATACTGACAAGTCTGGGGTTTTTACTCTTTCTACAGTTTAAAAAAACTGATAGCAAGATTGTTAATTTTGGACTTCTTAAGGCCATATTACCCCAAGTGATTATCGGCCGTACTTGGCCAATTACCGGCTGTTCTGGCCAATGGGTGTAAAGGACATGTTAAATCATTGGTTTTTCAACATGTTGTAATGCAACGATCATGTCAGTGACTGTCTGCTGCTCGTCGCTCCATGGATTAGGAACGGCAGAAGCAAAATGCTGCTGACTTCAATGGGCAGCCCAGGCAATCTAAACATCCGGGCAGCTTCTCTCACTGTTTCCCGTGGCCCCTTCGTCTGCTCCCAGCTTGATGTCTGTGCGTGTAATAACACAGGAAACGAGTGGGGAATGAGAGGGAAGCATGTGGTGATCTGACAGGCCGCTTCCCCCTCATCATCATGTCGTGTAATATGGTTTTTACTATTAGGTTCCATTCACACATACATGATCTACAGCAGACTTGATGTTGCAGATTTGATGCTGGTTTCCATGATTTAGTTACACTTCAAAGCTGCTGCAGATCCTGTACGTGTGAATGGACCCTAAGTAGGTATATTTTTAACCTATAACCTGTCTGGTATAGGTCATAATTACAGTTATGAATGTTCGTTTACTTCTCTTAGGTTTGCATACTCCTCTGTTGCTGTGGACAATCTATTAAACTGGTATTTATATATTTTCCCCAATTTGCCACCATTTCTCCTTTTTTTTTTTTTTTTTAAACATATTGGGGAACATTTATGAAGTCCAACGTTTTTTACACCGGGCTTACAAATGTCCCCGCAGCTCCTGAGGCCAAGGGATTTATGTAGAGGCGCATTGCCTCTACATAAATTCTGTACGCACAGAGCCCGTCCATGCGAATAATCTAAAATCTACACCAGCTCACAGGTGGCATAGGTTTCAGTATCATTTTTCCCCTGGAAAAATGATAAATGTGGCGCCCGCAGAGGCCGCGCCCCCCTCTGCGTGCTGCCGCACCCTCTGGTACGCCCCCTCTCCGTCCCAATGGCGAAGGTGGCGCAGATCGGCCCAATGTGAATAAAATATTTGCAAAAAGACTTTTTGCAAATATTTTTCCACCGATTGGGCCGATCTGCGCCTAAAAAAGGCATTTGCACCTTTTAATACATTGTGCTTATGTATAGGTTGTACATTTTGTCATAAACTAAAAATAAAGAAAAAAAATAAGTAACTTGAGGTTTCCATAATTTCCAAATTCTCCTCTGGTGGGATTATCTTTGCCAAAAAGTACACATTGGCTGCTTGTCCTATTTCCTAAGGCATTTTACATTTCTAGTGTTTGTGTTGTGTTAGATAAAAGAGCAAAACAATCTGGGCTACATCAAATCCTGATGTCCGAATGTTTCTTAAGCGTTTTCAATTGGTTTATTCAGTAGAGTTTATTGTTTATGACACAGCCATTTAGGCTATACACACTACAGAGGCTCTAAGGCACACTATAGATTATTTTATCAAACTGTTCTAATGAACACTAAAGCACTATAGTTAAATTTCATAAATCTAAAGTACAAGTGAATTAGAAAAACCTTGTAATTTGTAGTCTCTTATTATAGGACAGTAGCATCTTTTACACTGTACGTCCCCATTCCCTGCATACATTTTCTCTATAATTATTCATAACTCCCTTCTCCCTTTCCCAGTGTACATGCAAGGTTATCTCTGTCATCCTCTCCTCATACACAGAAATGTTCAGTGGAGCTTTCCTGTGTTCTCTGCCCTGATTGGGGCTTATATCTTAGAGAACAAAGGGGTTGGGCAGTGATTTTTCATCACACCCAACCCTTATCTCCACCAACATCATCTGTCAGGAGAGCCCCATAACTTATACTGGCCGTAGGTACAGCCAACCAAAGCATAAAGTGTATGAGGACCTTAATACCTCTGACTAGGGAGAGGGGTTGACAGAGATGTTTGATTGATGACAGAGCTCAGTACAGCTTTGACATGACACAAGATAAGCGCACTCACTCACTTACAGGAGAAAAAAAAAGTACCAGGTTCTTCACCGCACGTCTGGAAGCATCAAATCTAATAGATATTTATGTGATTTGTAATGATAAAAATAATATTCTATTTACTATATTGTGTTTAATATCATATTTACTGCCTCCACACTACAGTATACAGAAACCACCATTCCCCCTGCTAGTTCTGAATTTTAACAAGTTGTTTTATGGAAGAAAATCATACTACCTGCCATGCTCTGTTTGATAGCTTTCATTCTGACAGACTATAGCCATTTCTTTATTTTACAGACAGACATTCATCTGGACCTTGAAGGCACACTTCAAAAGGTGATGTCTCTCAAGCTAAGGGTGCCAAAAAGTTACTTTCTCTTTTTATCATAGCAAACAGCAAAATCCAGACTGTAATAAGCACCTATGGAAAAATGATTCTACACTAGTTGCTATAAGTAGTTGGGTACGAGATAAATAGAATAACGCTACAATTGAAATACCCATTTGCACTAACTAAAAAGTATTGATGAATCAAAACTTATTTGGATGTGGAAGACCGCCCCATAGAAATGAATAGTAGAATCTCCAGACACTGCACACAGGTGACATAGAGCTGCAGCGTGTCTCCCCAGCAATGCACAGGGGAGGGAATTAGCCTCAGCCAGAGCTATAGACTTGAATGTGCAGATCCAAAGCATCACTATCACTAATATGACGGCAGCCAGGCCTGTTGGGAGCTCACAAAGAGAGGGCTGGGAAAAACACACCCATAGAAATAATGGTAGAAAGTTCTGGAGATCAGATTTTACTTCACAAAGGTGATATCAGTGTCTGACCCCACCCCCTCCGCACACTCTCACACTAATGGTAGTTGAGAAGGTATAACTAACAAACTGACACTTCATGCCCGGGCTGTGCCAGATACATAGTGTACAACAAAATACTTACATGTATCACTGATTTGCAGCTAACAGTTCATCTGTGAGTTTCCTGCACATAATGACTACAAGTGATACATGACAATATATACCTTCACACATACCGAGTTTACAGCAGGTTTTACACTGCAAGTTTCACATCGAAATCCACTGCCATACTCAGTATAATTATATATAGTCTTTGGCCTTGCAATCCCGCAGCGGATTTTCATGTATGTAGTGAACACTTTGTTTAGAGTCACTGTCGTATTTTTATTTATATTTATTATATTTTTTGCAGAAATCAATAGTCCAGACGATTTTAAGAAACTTTGTAATTGGGTTTATTAGCCAAATATGTAATTGGGTTTATTAGCCAAATATGCCATTATCTGCATTTTAAAAGCCTTTTCCCAGGCCCCCCCCTCCCTCCTCTTTTCCATCCACTGCAAATAATCAGGAAATTGTGACTTGTTGCATCAGACGTACCCAGTCTGTTCTAGGGAGAGGGGAGGGGGGAGGAGGGAGTTAGTCACAGCAGAAAGCAGATAACAGAGGATTACAGGCATGGAGCTGGGTGAACGCTGTAATCAGAGCTCAGAGAGGTCAGTGGTGACTGTCAGAGGAGATAGAGGGTGAGGTATTTGTAGATTAACTCTTTGTTGTCCTGTTTTGGTGTTTTATTTAGCTCTCTCCATAGGAGAACAATGAAGACAGGAGGGAGAGCTTCAAACTGCTTTTTCATGATAAAAATGCATTTTTCGGCTCACAAACCCAATGACAAAGTTTCTTAAAATCGCATGGACTATTGATTTCTGCAAAAAAAAAATTCACGACACTAATTAGCTGCAATGCTGGTAAAGATAATAAAAAGCCCATGCTTACCTGCCTGTGATCCCTCAGCACACTCCTGCTTGAGTTTCCGAGTCCCTGCTCACTGACGGCCTGCTCAGCCAATAACTGACTGCAGTTGGACAGCGCACTGATTGGACCTGCAAACTCAAAGGGGAGACAACAGAAAGATGGCTGGCAGGTAAGCATGGGCTGCTTATTATTTTATAGGCCACGACAGGTAGTTAGTTTAATAAGGCAATGATTAGATTCTCACAGCGGAATGAAAATCCACTGCTGGAATGCAGGGCCATAGACTATAATGGTACTGAGTATCACAAAGGATCTTGCTGCAAACTCGGTGCGTGTGAAGGCACCCTAAAGAAAGCTTTAGTTGGAGTTGGGACATGAGCACTGAAAATAAAATACCACAGTGGAATGGAAAACCCATTCTTCTTACACATTGATGAAATTCAAATCATATCTCACTCAACACTTGTCTACACTATACAGTAAAATACAACGCTGCAAAAAAAACTTGGAACAGACATGACATCACATTTTAATAACTACTAACCTTTCACACAGTTTCCTGGAAAAGGTGAACCAAATTCCTGTAGCTTTGGCTTGGATGAAGAGGATGGCTGAAGGTTAGGTGGTTGTGGCACTTGGAATATAGGTTTCCCATTTGTTATAACTTGTCTCCTAGGACTTAAAGCAGGTAAGTGGATTGTGCTTTCACTGCTCTGTGGTGCTACCCCACCTCCCAGAGGCATCTTTAAGTATAGGTTCCCATTAGCCGGACTGGGTGTTGCACTATTGGAAGATGGGCATGGAGTACCTGTATGTACTCTAATTGGTGGAATCTGCTGTCCACTAATCATGCCAGGTCCCTGTGGGGTGCCAGTTGCCCTATGGTTCATATTGCAAGTCCTTCCATTCATCATGCTTAATTTCAGAATCTAATTTTGCTTATCCAGATCATCGCAGTGATCCTCCTTGAAATTCAATCTCAAAGTTTGTCTGGTGAGAAAAAAGAAACAGAAAATATTATATACAATGTTTGTTGGCCATACACATTATATATGTGTCAGCCAAACCTGCCTGCCCTAGTCCTATGGTATATGTAAATAGACAGAATCGCTTGTTGCTGTATAAATTGTCACTTTCAGAAATACAGCAATGGTTAGGTAATACAAAAGAAACTGAGGATAAAACTGGTATTTCCCAGGTATTTTATGTAGAAATCATCTTAGTACACAATCAGAATTTCCAATATACTTACACAACTACAGTATTACAATACAATAAACGGTAGATAAAGTATGAATAAAATAAATCTATTATAGTATATAAATACCCTTTTCAAAACGGAAGCATTTTCATTAAAGAAGGAATGTAAGACTTTTAGAAAAACATGCCATGCATAGCTTTCCTTGACATGCCAAGTGCATTTTCTCCACATGTCACATTCTGTGCTAATCAAAATTCTTTTTATTCTCTTATTGACCTATTGTCTTACAATGTCTTCTATGTTACCTATCGCAGGTAATCTATCAAAATGCATGGTTTTCCAAAGAACAGAATTTGTATGCAACATTGTATGCACAAAACCATTAAAAAAATCAATCTGTTTTATCACAATGCAAAGAGGCATTGTCTGGCATCATCTAGTCTACGTATGTCAATGAAAATGTCTGCAATAAAGTGATTATTCTGAAACATTACTTGCAATATAATATTACTTAATATGTCCCCTGCTAGCATTACAATCACAATGTAAACTTGCATTTGTGTCAAGCACTATTGCAGAAACACTATTTACCTATAAGGAGACTAGACCTAGCCAGTTATGACTTATTAGGGCAGTTTCCCTTATAACTGGGACTTTTATAAAAGTTATGGTTAAGCTTCCCTTAGACACATTTGCATAGCGTTTTCTTGGGCTGACTCCACAAATTCCACAAAAACTCCACAAAATGTTTTTAAAAAAAACTGCCAGCATTGCTTACTGCTTTTCCATTTTTTTCTGGACAAAACAGACTGGTGAGCTATCCTTAGCATTAGTCATCAGAAGCTGATCAGCCAGGTGCCACAATCTGGCACCCCCGTAGATCGGCTGTTAAGCACCCTCCCTACATAGTGAATAGGACCAGAAGTAGTTGGCTCAGATCACTGTTTATTTGTTGCAAACTGAGCTGCAGTAACAAGATCCAGACACTACACAGTTCATGGCGCCAACTGCTTCTAGCCCCGTTAACTGAGTAGTGTGGATGCTGAACAGTTGATTGGAGCGGGTGCTAAGTGTTGGCACTGCTGATCTGTGACTGATTACCTATCCTGTGAATAGCTCATCAGTGTGTTTGGCTCAGAAAACCCCTGGTCACCAATTTGTTGTTGTGTGTGTATTGGTACTATTTTTGGCCATTATACATTTTTTATTTTCCCACTGCTGGTGCCATCTCTAATTTTTAGTTGTCCCTCAGTTAATGGATGGACACTAGCTACTATGATGTCTCCAGGACACTGCATGTGCACAGAAAAGGGTAAGATATGACACGTACCACATGCTACTGCAGCAGCCTCACTCTTGGTCTCTATCTGCAGATAATTTCTTCCCGTCCCCTAGACTTCTATGGGCAGCATGCTACTATATATGCAAAATGTATTGAAAAGAGTGACCATTTACCTTTTTTGTGTAAAAAAAAAATATAAAATAAAAAATAACAATTATGATAGAGTGGAGGACATAACTATTCAATAAACTGCCAATTTTGCAAGAGAACATAAATTTTATCTCTAGCACTTGAAGAAAAGAAAACAGAAAGGGAAAGGCACAAAAGAAGCCCAAAGAGGAGAAACAAATTTAAAAACTTTGCCCCCCCATAGAAGTATAAAAGGGAATGCTTTACACCTCCCGGTATTAAGCTAAAGTTTTAGCCAAAATAATGCTAAACAACAATTTTCAGAGATCCAAGTGTCCAAATCTCCTAAGTGACTAAAAATGTCCTAGCAGAACCACACTTTATTATAATGAGATTTCTCTTTTCTTATATACCGTCAGTTCCTCCATTCTTTTAAGTGAGATAAGGCAGTTCAAATAGTCTCCTGAAGAGGGAGAGGTAGCTGACTTCCATTTTCGGGGAATAGACTCCCGGTAGGAAAGTGACAGAATTGCAGTCCAGATAAGCCTTCACCTGCATTTTTTAAACGGACATATACCTGCTTTCTAAGACTGGTGTTAATAAGCCCAGTTTAAGACACTGTAAAGATTTATCACAAAAGTTCAACAAGGCCTTTATGAGAGCAGGTAGTTTGCCCATTGAGGGTCTACTGAGGCACTCCAGAGCAAAGCTAAAGGTGGCTGTATAGATCAGTGATTTTCAACCTTTTTTGAGCCGCGGCACACTTTTTATACTTAAAAAATCCCGGGGCACACCACCAACCAAAATGGCACAAAATGACACTAAAACAGTACATATTATACAGATAGTTAATAATATAGATTCTAAATGTATTTATACTCACTCAGTGTGAAACCTGTGCCTGTTTTCTTCTCCCCCCTGTGCTTCTCTCCTGTGCTTCTCTCCACCATACTTCTCCCCCTACTTCTCTCCTGTGCTTCTCTCCACCATACTTCTCCCCCCTGCTTCTCTCCCCCATGCTTCTCTCCCCCATGCTTCTCTCCACCATACTTCTCTCCCCCCTGCTTCTCTCCACCATACTTCTCCCCCCTACTTCTCTCCTGTGCTTCTCTCCACCATACTTCTCCCCCCATGCTTCTCTCCTGTGCTTCTCTCCCCCATGCTTCTCTCCTGTGCTTCTCTCCACCATACTTCTCTCCACCAAACTTCTCTCCCCCCTGCTTCTCTCCGCTGTTTCTCTCCCTCATCCCCATGTTTCTCTCCCCCCTGCTTCTCTCCCCTGTTTCTCCCCCATCCCCATGTTTCTCTCCCCCATCCCAATGTTTCTCTCCCCCATCCCCAGGTTTTTCTCCCCCATGCTTCTCTCCCTGTCTCTCCCCCATGCTTCTTTCCCCTATCCCCATGTTTCTCTCCCCCATCCCCAGGTTTCTCTCCCCCATTGTTTTCTCTTGTTTCTTTCCCCCATCCCCAGATTTCTCTCCCCCCTTCCTTCTCACCTCCTCCGAAATGGTCGCCGCTGCTGTCCGCCTCACCTACTGGCCGCCTGTAGGGCCCGGACGTGCTCCTCCAATCAGCGGAGATCGGGAGCGTGGCGCACCACGCTCCCGGTCTCCGCTGATTGGATAGGAGGAGCCCATCCGGGCACTACAGGCGGCCAGTAGGTGAGGCGGACAGCAGCAGCGGGACGATCTGCAGGGGCACCATAGTTTGGGGAACTTTCCCCGCGGCACACCCAACCATGTGTCGCGGCACACTGGTTGAAAATCACTGGTATAGATAAATCATGCAACATAGGAACCCATTGTTTTGCATCTCTGCTATGAAAAAGATCTAAGATTCAGAACCGAAAGACAGCTATGGCATTTGTCTAGGTCCTCCTCTAGCATCTTAAGTGAGGTCTGTAATTTTTATTGTATGTACAATTCAACTGTGAGAGAAAACATCTATCCTAAAGAAAATCCAGAATATCACATTGTAAAAATTTTAAATAATTAATTTGCATTTTATTGCATAAAATAAGTATCTGATCACATACCAACCAACAAGAATTCTGGTTCTCACAGACTTGTTTCATTTTCTTTAAGAAGTTCCTCCTACTCTGCACTCATTACCTATATTAAATGCAACAGTTTGAACTCCAAACCTGTGCAAAAAAACACCTGTCCACACACTCACTTACACTCCAACCTCTCCACCATGGACAAAACAAAAGAGCTGTCTAAGGACACCAAGCACAAAATTGTAGACTGGAACAAGGCTGGGATGGGCTACAGGACAATAGACAAGCAGCTAGGTGAGAAGGCAACAAATGTTGGTGCAAATATTAGAAAATGGAAGAAACACAAGATGTCAATCATCCTCGGTCTGAGGCTCCATGCAAAATCTTGCCTCATGGGGCTAAGGATGATTCTAAAAAAGGTCTCAGTCTAGAACTACACAGGAGGACCTAGTCAATGACCTGAAGAGAGCTGGGACCACGGTCTCAAAGAGAACTCTTAGTAACACACTGTAACAAAATTGTGTGGGCTATGCACTGCTAAACATAAAGAGGTGCCCAGTAAAATGACAGGTAAACTACTGATACCAACAAAGGAGAAAAGAGCCTATCATATGAAGTCACTGGCACTATTTACACTGAAGCACGGCATTTGCATCATTTATATTCTCTTATATGTGGTCCTTGTTATTTAGTTTGTCGGTGTGACCTGGAGGTTTTGACTTGCTTATTCCAAGGGCCCCCTGGTGATATTTGTGGTTTTAAGATGTTTTTAACTTTTTTTGTCTTAGTGTTCTTTTGCCATTGTTAAATAAAGATAAACATTTTACATTTATTTGGATTTCATATGACAGGCTCTGTTTCATGGATTCAAATCCTGCAGGGCAAGCAAGGTCCACCTGCTCAAGCAAGCACATGGCTAGGCCCATTTGAAGTTTGACAATGACCATATGGATGATCCAGAGGTAGCATGGGAGAAGGTCATGGGGTCAGATGAAAACAAAATAGGACTTTTTTGTATCAACTCCATTTGGCATGTTTGGAGGAAGAAAAAGTATGAGAACAACCCTAAAAACACAGTCCCAATCGTGAAGCATGGGGTGGAAACATCATACTTTGGGTTTGTTTTCTGCAAAGGGGAAAGGACAATTGCACCATATTGAAAAGAGAATCTATGGGGCCATGATTTTAGATAGGGATGGTCCGAAACTGCCGAGGTTCGGGTTCGTATGAACCCGAACGCTCGGCATCAGGTTCCCGCTGTCTGCCCGCTCCGTGCAGTGGGTGGATACAGCGGCAGGACCGCCTGGAAAACTGGGATAGGTCCTCCCGCTGTATCCACCCTTTCCACGGAGCGGGCAGACAGTGGGAATCATTTCCGAGAGTTCGGGTTCGTACGAACCCGAACATCTTTTGATATTATATATGCACATTTGTTGTGATTTTCACTAGGATTTATGCTAATTGCACTGATTGATATTGTGACGATGATTGTATACACAGTTGTATATATACCCCCTCCGGGGCTGATTTTGTTCACTGCTTGAGAAAAGCTCTTATTGTTAGAGCTGAAACGTCGCACTTTTGTTTCATGGGCAAATAAAACCCACATTTTTTTTCATTCCAGAGTGCCGAAGTCATTTTGCTTCCTATATTCATCACCGCTGGTTCCTGGTGAGACAGACGGCACCCAACGCACCTCATTCCGTGTGCAGCAACATTTTCAGAATAATATCATTTTTCATAATACCTTTTACACCAAGGATTCAAGCAGAAATAGATGCTGCCTAGATCCCTGTCACATCATCTGTACTCAGTAAGACTGCAGTGATTCGATATATAATTGTTTGCAGCTTCTTTTTCTAAATGCGTACACCCAAAACTCATCCATCAGTTCAAACGGAAGACAAAATTGTTTTTTAACTCCTTAAACAAATAATAATTATGACATAAATGAGTTACACCATGAGTATTGCCGTGACTGCTGATTGACATAAATAAGCAGCACTTTAAACACATGGAAAAAAAACATATTAATATCTGATACCAGCCTGTCAAAGCGTTGTTTATGTACAGCTCCAGGGGAAATCAGCAGACGCGGTTTGTTTTAAATATCACAGTTTGCAATGGTATATTATAGACATGAACATTTCTTTAAAGGTGCAGAGCCACAAGGCAATTTAAACACACTGTACTACTCAGGAATGGAAAGTAGAACATTCCTGAAAGTTACTGTTCTTTTTGTTTTTGCTTTTTTATACACCTTGGCCCAGATTTATCAAAGTGTGTAAAATAGACACTGGTGTAAACTGCCTAGAGCAACCAATCACAGCTCAGCTTTTAGCTGTTTTTTTTTATTGTGACATAACATTTTTATTTTTACACTGACATTGGCATTCCTATGAGGGATTGTTTTTTGCAGGACAAGTTGTACATTTTAACGAAATCTTTTTGGGGATCATTTAAATGTTGCACTCTTTTGTTAGGGGTTTAATGGAAAAATGCAGTTTGTCATTTCTTCCTTTGCTTTTTAAACTTTAAAAATAACATATTTACTCTGTTTATTTTTTACTTATTTATTTATTTATTTATTTTTGCTGTTGTTTTCAAGCTTTTCTTCTTTGGTGCAATAAAATAATGTGCCAGGTAGGGACACATACATGGCAAACCTCGGGTTCTTCATTAGGGGCTTGTAAGTTTGTTTTTGTCTGATAAATTTTAGTTCTTTTTTTAAATCTTTTTTTTATTGAAACATATGCATAAGTAAAAAGTTACGATTGCACAGTGAAAGGCAATGAGCCAGAAAAATTGGCTAAAAAGTATAACATGACAAGTCACAACAAGGTAACATTATAACAGGACAGAATTGTCATAGAAGATAGAAAATCTCAACCCAACAAAAAACAATTACAATCATAGAAAAAGTTGTTCAAAATTAATGAGTATATAGATAAACTTAATAAAGGAGAGGAAGGGTGAGGGGGATGGGAGAGGAAGGGTGAGTTGTGTGTCTCTTCTAGTAATGTGGTCCAAGTCAAAGGCTGAGCCACTGGTGTACACCAGGGAGAAGACGCACACTCGCCCCCTTCTCCCGGGCGTATGCCAACCGTATCTCTGGTGGGGGAAGGCACAGCAAGAAGGGAGGAGGCATGATGTAAAACAGGGATCGGTGAGTGCAGTTATTTGCTTCTTGTGCATTTTATATTTTTATGAAATCACTGGAATAGCCCTTCAAGCCTCAAACACCTGACAAATTTGTATGTATGGAGTCTTCGAGTTAAGGACTAATGGGTACTCTATTTAGAGCTACCATAAGTTATCATAGAAGTAATGCCTCAATGGATTTCTGTGGGGTCTTTAATATGGTTGTTTGAATAAGAATTTGAATCTTACATGTTTATGTTGCTTTATGAACCTTATTCCTTGCTGAACACATTTGTAATGCACATACATTAAAAAAAAATCCAAACACCATCATAGGACATTTTGAGTACATAATAATGCTTTTAGTTGTATAGCACACACAGATTCCACAACACTTTACATTGTTTGGCCAATTATTCCTCTCTGTCCCCATTAGGGCTCACAATCTAAATTCACCTATCTGTATGTTTTTGGTGTAGGAGGAAACCGGAGTACCAGTAGGAAACCCACACAAAAATGGAGAGAAACATACAAACTCTTTGCAGCTGTTTGCTATAGTGGAATTTGAACCCAGGACCCCAGCACTGCAGGGCTAACCACTGAGCCACCATGCTGCCCAGAGTGGTGTCCATTATCCAGAACCCCCATCAATTAGCTAAAAAAGACTGCCTACAAAGTGTATCTCTCTCTCTGAAGGACCCATCAAATATTTAACTGGGTATTGTTTTATTTCTACACAAAAGGAGGAATCAAGAGTATTGGGTCTGCAGTGGCCGAGTGACAATTGTAACTTTTGGGCTAAACTACGGGGGCTGTCTGGTTATAGGCAATGTATGCCGGATGAGCTGGTTTATATGGCCAGCACTGATTACAGGGAGCAGCTTAACCCTTTGTGGTTAAGCAGTGAAATTACATCTGACAATAATCAGGACACCTTGGTTTCTTCACAAAAATATTTCTTTGTTGCTTTTTCAATGTAAATACATAATAGAATAAAAAAAATACAAAAGAATATCACCACAGTGCTCGAGAACTGAAGAGTCTGATCTTCATGCTACAGCGCTGGTAAACTCCACATGTCCCATGAGACTCTCACTCTCATCAGGTAGCAAGTCAATGATGTCTAAGCAGTGAAATTATACTATAGTAACAACACCCATGATCTTTTGTTGTGCAAGTGTGCCATATACTAGAATTATTTTTTACACTTCTTTTTTATAATTGTGATGTTTTTGTAAAATATATATATATATATATATATATATATATATATATATATATATATATATATAAATATTGTTTAGTATTAATAATGAGCATGTTAATTATTTGGACAGACATCATCATTTGCAGCCTCTATTCTATATGGTGCATGCACTGCCAGCCAATTTCCCTTTAACTTCAGTGGAGCACATTATTATAGTGAAAATATGGCTGTATATTTACCTTAAAATTGCAGTTGTATTTTACCTTTATTTGTGTAAACCTAGCCTTAAATAGGGTTTCCGACCTAACAAATCTCTTTATATTGATACTGGTAGGAGGTATACTTATACTTACCGCCTTGGCTGATACTGATTGGCAGTGCGGGACATCAGGATGCCGGGAGCCCCCGAAGTAAGCCGGTGCATGGACCGGTAATGTACGGACAAGGAGAGAAAGGTGCACTGCACTGGTAATGTATACCAGTAATGTATACCGGTAATGTATACACCGGGCTACCACAGTTAAAGGAACCAGCTTTTACATACTTGCAGCGGGATGAAAATTTTGCTATGCGTATTTAATCCTATTCTGAATGACAGGTACAGGATCTACAGCATATTTTGCTGTGAACTCGCAGCGTGAGTTACGTGTGAACCTGAAAGCAGACATAGTAGATAGAAAGGACAATAAATGAAGCTCACAACTCAGCCTTCCTCTTCTTGTGGAATTACCTTTTCAAAGATGACAGCATGCTTAATTATGTTTCCCAATTATGTGAAAAGGACAAGTCCCATCAATGTTGTCTATGTCCTAGGGGCTTGTTTAAAGCACATTACTAAATGTTGCTACAAACAGCTAAGGTAAAATAGCTGCCCTCATAATAATGAACAAAATATTAAAATAAATAAATTTACAATTAGAAAATATTGATTTGAAAAAAAAAAAATTACATGTTTCAGTAACTTGCTCTAATCAGTAAAAATTATATATAAGCAATACATGCCCTTTGAGGTGTTTTTTCCATCTTGCAAAGTTAGGGGATAACTATGTGATTGTGGCAGGTCTGACCTATGATGAAATGGGGTAGGAAAACATCTCTGTGGTGTTCTGTAATTTTTCTTTAATCTCCAGGAGATACATATCAAGAGAATGTGTCATCTAAAATATATTTCATTGAATACAATCCGATACTAAAATGTGTTCTTTTCTTTCGATCTGTTTCTAGTTTCTGAATGTAACTTTTTTTATTTCACTTTTTGTACATTCATATGGAGGCTGCCATCATGTCTGAGCTGTTTTTAACAGCACTTAGTAACATGCTTTACAGCAACACTCATGGACATAGGCAACAATAGATAGACCCTGTCCCCTTGGGATGAATGTGAAACATTACTCAGCATAATCTGTGAGCTTTGAAGAGGTTATTCCACAGGGAGATGCTATTGTCTCCTCTATCTACTGGGAAATACTAAAAGGGCAGACTAGATGGACACTATGGGGGAGATTTATCAAAGGGTGTAAAATTTAGACGGGTGCAAACTGCCCACAGCAACCAATCACAGCTCAGCTTTCCTTTCAGCACTGCCTACAGCTGGGCTGTGACTGGTTGTTGTGGGTAGTTTGCACCAGTCTAAATTTTACACCCTTTGATAAATCTCCCCCTATGTTCCTATGTGTCACATGTCGCTCAGTTTTAGCCCCAGTGGTGAGAATGAAAACTGTAAGATTTTAGGATCATTTTATAATATAGAGAGAAAAATGGAAAATTAGAAAAAAGTCAACAAAAAAATCTTAAAAATATGTTTAAGATAAAAAAAAATTATTAAAACAATAAGTCATATTCTGATGACACAAAAGACAAATTTAGGCTATGTTCATACTGCGTAAAATAACGGCTGCTATTTTCAACGGCCGTTATTACATGAAACTACGGCCGTTGTTTAATTTTGATTCCTAGCATGATTATAAACGGGATGAAACAGGTAATTTACTTTAAATACTGCGCCCAGCCCGAGAAACCACTCAGAAATTTTTTTACATCAAAATCAAGTTTAATTCGGCAGATATAAGTTTTACATTTGCGGCCGCATTGAAATCCACGGCCGTTGTTGCAGTATTACCGGCCGGAAATAATTGACATGTTCATTTTTCACGGGGCCGTAAAAACAACGGCCGTTATCTGATATGTAGTGTGAATTCAACGGCCGTAGTTACATTGCATTGCAGTCATTATAGGGAACCTCAAAACAACGGCCGTAGTTTTGCTGCACGGACAACGGCCGTTATTTTACGTAGTGTGAATATAACCTTATGCTGGGTTTAAACGAACCGATAAATGGCCCGATCGTACGATTAATGATGTCGGAGTAATTCTGTTTGAAATTCCCAGCTCCCCTCTTCAGCCAATCAATGCACAGCAGCACTGATTGGCTAAAGAGGGGAGTCAGAAATTTCAAGCGGCTCCTCTTCAGCCAATCAGTGCTGCCGTGGCGATCGGGGCGGCGGCGGGGCGATCGAGCCGGCGCAGGGGGCTGCGGATGAGCGGGGGGCCCGGCTGCGGATGAGTGGGGGGCCGGACTTTCGTGCGACGACTGTTTACACGGGACGATCGGCGAATTTTTTGCGAACGACGAATGAGGATTTAAGAACAAGATAAAAGATCAAAATGAACGATTTCTCGCTCGTCGTTCGATCGTTCGCTGCGTTTACACGTACGATTATCGTTCGAATTTGATCGTTATCGTGCAAATTCGAACGATAATGGTTCCGTGTAAACCCAGCATTAGAATGGTTAATTTGCTTATTTCTGGAACAACCCATTTTTTTCTTTAACTGGCCTCTCAAGCACTTGGTATGGTCTTAGTGCAACTAATATAACTCCAAATATAACTCCAAGACCACTGTTGCATTAATCAATAGACATTAAACTGTACTATCACAATACTTCAATCATGAGGTGCTAAAACATAAATTTTGCCAATACTGAACCATGGCAGCTGCACTAAACAATTATCACCTGACTATAATCCAAAGGGGTCACCTTGGGTATATTTACTTTATTAAACATGACTTCATCTATTCCAACAAACCATGTCAATTAATGCTGTGTATGTTGAAGCAGAACATCTGGCATTAAGGTGTGCTGAGATCCTAAATAAACCACAGAAATCTCAGCAAATAGGTGTCTAGAAAATGCCAACTTTATCATTCCCATTTCCTTGGCTCCATGTACTAAATAAGGCAGAGTGTCACTAAACACCCCATGTCTGGGCACTTAAAATCAAGCTGAAAGCTATCTGCATTAGTGTGCAGACCACTAGGAGTCTTGAGGATGCACCATTTTCCTCTTTCTCTTTCTTTACAGACATGTTTAGATTTAATATGAAGCATTAAGCACATAAAGGCTGAAAAAATAAGCAAATATATGAAAATAATACTTCTCCAGCACCACTTCAGCACAGATTCTCCACCAGTCCCATACTACACTTTATGATGACATCTTGGCTGAACACTGAGCAGTGATTTTAGTAGTATAACACTCACTGTCTATAGCAGTCATATGCTGACAGATTGTACATAAAGACCATCAGGGACCCCCAAAGCATCTGGGTTGGAGTAGCAGAACACTAAAAAGGTGAAAAGAATATTTTATTTTATAACATTTGTGTCTAATTAGTAATTTCTCCAATCAGAAACCAGACAGCTACTTTAACTCATCCCCCTACTTTCCTATTAAATACTCTATATTCAAGTAAGCAAATAACTTTAACTAATGTAGCCAACACTGTCATAATAATTAATAGAACACTTGCACTATATAAACAGGAGTTAGTGGATAGTTGTTGTCTCAGACTGGGCTAAAGGGAAAGACACAAGACAACCTTTAGGGTATGAGCACACTACAGAATATACATGGAGACTTCAAGTGGATTCCGCCACACAGCCTCTGCTTGAAGTTCCGCTCGTCCCATAGAGTCAATGATTTTCACCGGCAAATTCCTCCATTTCCACGCATATTCCATAGTGTGATCATACCCTTACAGTGCACTCTCCTGGTAAGTCAACAGAGCTGAAATAATATGTGAATATGTTCCCACACATTAGACGTCTTAAAAGTAGAACATATCAAATAATGTTGTACTCCTGTTTGACCAAAAGAGACATTTCATATAGCATAAACTTTTGAGGATATTGTGTTTCTGTTATTGAATTGATGCTTTTTACTAGTTTATTGTTTCTCATTTCATCATATTTGCTAATGTTGTGCGCCACAAAAATCGCTAAAAACCGACACACCCATTAAAACCCTGAGGTGTAGGGTTCTTGGAACCAGACGATGGCCCTGGTTTACTAAGGCTGGGTTTACATATATAAGTTGGCATCAGTTGCGTTTTTTGCCTAAAAACTGACCACAACTGATGTCACAACTGATGCCAAAAATGCATCAGTTGTGATCAGTTTTTCTATCAGTCTTTTCATTAAAAACCATCAGTTGCCATCAGTTTCCATCACTTGTCATCAGTTGTCACAAGTTGCGCTCATCAGTTGACATTTTTTTCCCCAGTATGTTTTCCTGTCATTTTCAATGGGATTTGCGGGGGAGCGCACGGGGGCTATATACTAAATTGGGGGAGCTCACAGGGGGGCTATATGGGAGGGGGAGAGCGCACAGGGGGGCTATATGGGAGGGGGAGAGCGCACAGGGGGGCTATATGGGAGGGGGAGAGCGCACATGGGGGGCTATATACTATTGGGGGAGAGCGCACAGCAATGCTGTATACTAATTGGGGGAGAGCACACAGGGAAGCTAAATATTACTGGGGGGGCAACAGGGGGGCTATATACTACTGGAGGAGAAACAGGGGGGGTGATATACTACTGGGGGACCAAGGTGGGACTATAGGGGAGGGGGAGAGCACACAGGGGGAGATATATGTTTATTTTGTGTTACTATTTGCCTGAACGCCGGATGCCAGAGCCGAACGGCATGCGTCCTGCCCGGCGAGGCATCCGGCGAGGCATCCGGTCCGCCAGGACGCTGCAAGATGCGTCCTAACGCACCGACGGTCCGGCGCTGCGGCGGCCACTAGTTCACCGCCGCACATTTTGAACGATCCCATTGAAAACAATGGGATCAGTTCAAAGATGCGTTTCCCTCTGGCGCTTTTCTCCTGCGCCGGAGGGAAACGCCGCCGCACCGCCGGACATATGTAAACCCGGCCTAAGATTGTCAGATTTCAACAACCCTACAGATCAATTGTCAGGAATGTGCAGTAGCCTGGTGTGAACTGGGCCTGGTTTGTTGTGACATGCCCGATTGCTTTTCATCCAGCAATGCAGGAATTAACCTGAACTCTGCAGGATTTTAATACTTCAGCTGAACCTGGTGCTGGCATCAGGGCTGGTCCAATCAGCTGCTGGACCTAGCCCCTGATCCTGGATAAATAACAGCTAGCTGCTCAATTCTATGCTGGCTATTTTGGTTCATACCTGGATCCCAGCTTCCCTGTGTCTACTCCTGTTATTCCCTTCCTAATTCCCTCTGACTGCTCGACTTGTTATCCGATCTACCGCCTGACCTTTGACTATCCGATTGTATTGCTGATTTTGTACTGTGTTGTCCGTGTGGTTTTGACTTGGCTCGTTTACCCTTCTCTATTATGTTTGTCTGTCTGTCCCGTTTTGTTTTGTCACTTATACAGCATAGGGAACGCCTTTGTGGTTGTCTACGGCCGCCTAGGGCCGACCGAGGCAAGTAGGTAGAGACAGTGGGTGGGTTCAGACTCAAGGCCCACTGTCTTGTCGTGTCCGTACCCTCCTGCCCTGACATCAATGGCCCACATTTACTAAAACTGTACAAACTTAGACTAGACATTCTTTAAATGTGCCAGATTTCTGAGGCTGTTTGATAAATTTGTCGCAATTAAAGCAACTCTGTACACACAATCTAAACCCCCCAAACCGCTTGTTCCTATATATAGCTGCTTTTCATCCAAGATCTGTCCTGGGGTTCGTTCGGCAGGTGATGCAGTTATTGTCCTAAAAAAACAACTTTTAAACTTGCAGCCGTGTCAAATTGGTGTAGCCTAGCATACCCATGCCCTAGGATTGCGACACCCCCCCTTCCCTCCTCCCTGCCCTCTTCATTATAAGGAATGCCCCTAGAACAATTTCTCCTATTCATCACCTGTGTGAACACTGCACATGTGCTGGATCGTTAAGGCATCTGTGCAGTGTTCAGACAGATGATGAATAGGAGAAATCCTGCCTGGGGCATTCCTGATGATGAGAAGGGCGGGGAGGAGGGACAGAGGGGAGGTGCAACCCTAGGGCGCACACACTCTAGGCCACAGGACAGAACTTGGATTAAAAGCAGCTATCTGACGGTACAAGTGGATTGGGGGGGGGGGGGCAAGATTGTGAGTACAGAGTCGCTTTAAAGACTGTCTAGCTTTTTGGTGCAAAGTTCACACCATCTATTACTTGGCTTGAAGTCAGCCTGAAATTTCAGCCAGATTCAGGTGCACTTTGTGGTGCAAAATAGACCAAAGTACATAATAAATGTGGAGAAAAGTCCTGTGTACCACTTCTTACAAAAGTAAAATCTGAACTTTCCACCACACTAGGGATGGCTGATTTTTAGAATGGAAAACCTGAAGGCCGTTTTAAAGGGACACGCCCACAACACACCTACTTTTCCATTTCAAAGCACAAAATAATGGGTGTGTCAGTTTTTAGTTATTTTGACGACCAACGTTAGTAAATGTGGTGAAACAAGAAACTGACAGGGAAAAGCATGTAAAAAAACCACAAAAAACATCAATTTGATTACAGAAAGACGTTAGCAATAAGGCCTATTGATTTTTGATTAAGGGTCCATTTACACAGACAGATTATTTGACATATTATCTGGCAAAGATTTGAAGCCAAAGCCAGAAACAGATTATAAACAGGGAACAGGTCATAAAGGAAAGCCTGAGATTTTTCCTCTTTTCAAATCCATTCCTGGGTTTGGCTTCAAATCGTTGCCAGCTAATCTGTCAGGTAATCTTTTTGTGTAAATTGACCCTAACTCTATAGTCTAAATTGAACAGGTGAAAACCCCAGCATATTACAGCTGCGGTAAAGTAAATACAATTTTCTACATGCTGTGGACTTAGATTTGTAGCAGATTTTTACTACTGCTGCTGATAATTGATTACTAAAATCTATGTGATGTGAAGTCTGCTGGTGTAAACCTAGTCTTCAAGGGTTTGTTAAGGGAAAACTATCCCTGTGCTGTAAAACAATAGAAGAACTGACAGGCAGCTGTCAGCTTATGTAATTGGACCCACAGCTGGGCTGGGATCTATAGCTGTAATACAGATGTATATATAGTTCTGTATTTATGTAGTGAAAACCTAGCACTAAAGAAACCAACTAATTTCTGTCATATTCATCTTTATTACTAGTATGTCTATTAGGCCCTGTTTACTTGGGAAACATTACAAAAATCTGAAGCATGCTCTATGCAGTTATGCAGTTTTTGTGGGGGGGGGGGGGGGGGTTGCATATTCTCTGTTTTTATTTTACTGGTACAAGTCTGTGACTATGATTATGTAATTAAAAGATTTCTACTGAAGAATATGAAGAAAAAAAACAAAAATAAAAAAATACAGTGTGTATTTGATTTGATTGAAAAAAAAACACAATACAGTCATGGCCAAAAGTTTTGAGAATGACACAGATATTATATTTTCACATGATCTGCTGCCGTCTGGTTTTTGTGTGTGTTTGTCAGATGTTTTTATCACATACAGAAATATAACTGCAATCATATTATGAGTAACAAAAGCTTATACTGACAGTTAGAATGAGTTAATGCAGCAAGTCAATATTTGCAGTGTTGACCCTTCTTCTTCAGGACCTTTGCAATTCTCCCTGGCATGCTCTCAACCAACTTCTGGACCAAATCCTGACTGATAGCAGCCCATTCTTGCACAATCAATGCTTGCATTTTGTCAGAATTTGTTGGGTTTTGTTTGTCCATCCGTCTCTTGATGATTGACCACAAGTTCTCAATGGGATTAAATTCTGGGGAGTTTCCAGGCCATGGACCCAAAAACTCTATGGGCCACATGTATCATCCGGCGGACGGATGATTTTTGGCGGAAAGTGCCGATTTGCGTATTATTTTATACGCAAATGGCCGATTTGCGAATAAAATAATCGCAAATCTGCACTTTCCGCCGAGTACGCCAGGGGGCGGAAAGGGGGCGGAAAGTAGGCGGGAAGTGGGCGGAACGGAGGGCGCGGACTCAGAGTCCGCGCGATTTATCATCCGTTCCGCCCAATTCTACGCCGAAAACCTACTCCAGTCCTCAGCTGGCGTAGGTTTTCGGCGGTGCGCACCGGCGCGCACAGGATTTATGTACAGGCAGTCCGCCTCTACATAAATCCCCGTACCGCCGGAGCTGCGGGGGCATTTTTAAGTCCGGCGTAAAAAACGCCGGACTTAATAAATGCCTCCCTATGTTTTGTTCCCTGAGCCATTTAGTTGTCACCTTTGCTTTATGACAAGGTGCTGCATCATGCTGGAAAAGGCATTGTTGATTGCCAAACTGCTCTTGGAGGGTTGGGAGAAGTTGCTCTTGGAGGACATTCTGGTACCATTCTTTATTCATGGCTGTGTTTTTAGGCAAGACTGTGAGAGAGCCGATTCCCTTGGCTGAGAAGCAACCCCACACATGAATGGTTTCAGGATGCTTTACAGTTGGCATGAGACAAGACTGGTGGTAGCGCTCACCTCGTCTTCTCCGAATAAGCTGTTTTCCAGATGTCCCAAACAATCGGAAAGGGGATTCATCAGAGAAAATGACTTTACCCCAGTCCTCAGCAGTCCACTCCCTGTACCTTTGCAGAATATCAGTCTGTCCCTGATGTTTTTTCTGGAGAGAAATGGCTTTTTTGCTGCCCTCCTTGAGACCAGGCCTTGCTCCTAGAGTCTCCGCCTCACAGTGCGTGCAGATGTGTAATGGCCCAGAAAGGTATTTATTGTCAGGCATCTGGAAATGTATTGTTGCTATTGGCAACCTTAGACAGTCTGTACTATGGACTATAGGGCCTATGTATTTGCTGCTCTTCCTTAGCTCTTTTGTAGTGGTATTGTTTTTCTGTTATATATTTATTCAATATGTTGTTAGTAATTAATTGCTAATAATACAAGTGTTGAGCTTGATCAGTGCTCCTCCCCTGCAACCTATCACACTCTAGTGATTGGCCAGGGGAAAGCTAGCTCCGCCCACCTTTTACCCAGAAGGGCTGTGCGGTCTTGTCAGTGACAGTTGGTAGTCTGGCATTGCCAGAGTCACATCTAACCTCCCTACGTCACCTCAGTAATCCTGTCAGACTCCATCTTCAACCCCCTAACCTGTTTCCAGTCAGCCATAAGGACTAATACGTGTCTTCAAAGTCTCAGCAGGACATCATCTGTATTTATTAGTGTCTGCTGTCAGATTGGTGAAGTGATAGAGGGTCTCCCATTCACCATCCACATCTTCCTGGCTTCCAAGTCAGTGTGTCCATGCGTCTTCCTCCTACATGATAGCGAGCGTTGACACTGTCAAGTCTCTTCAGTAACTTCAAGTACCTTTTCACATGTACCTTACAAAGGCGGAAAGCTATAAAGTCTCTGGAACAGGTCTGTCTCCTTGAAATCCTATTTATCCACCAAGTCTAAGCTATAGTAACCAAGGTAACTCTCCCCCTGAAGCAAAGAACTCTGATCAAGCCAACAGTTTGCCATCATCAGATGCCCCTGTATTGGATTGTATATAGTTATCCTTCAAGTAAAGTCTTGATATACTTTCACCGCTATTGTGTGAAGACTTTTATAAAAAAAATTATATGTCCCTGCGTGTATGCTGAAGAAGACAGATGCACTCACACCTGCCTGCTGCCATTCCTGAGCAAGCTCTGCACCGCTGGTAGCCCGTTCCCGCAGCTGAAACACTTTTAAGAGATGGTCCTGGCGCTTGCTGCTCTTTCTTGGGCGCCCTGGAGCCTTTTTGGCAACAAAGGAACTTCTTTTTTCTAGAAGTTCTTGATGATGCGATAGATTGTTGACTGAGGTGTAATCTTTCTAGCTGCGATACTCTTCCCTGTTAGGCCATTTTTGTGCAGTGCAATGACTGCACGTGTTTCTTTAGAGATAACCATGGTTAACAGAAGAGAAACAATGATGCCAAGCACCAGCGTCCTTTTAAAGTGTCCAGTGGTGTCATTCTTACTTAATCATGACAGATTGATCTCCAGCCCTGTCCTCATCAACACCCACACCTGTGTTAATGGGGCAATCACTGAAACGATGTTAGCTGGTCCTTTTAAGGCAGGGCTGCAATGATGTTGAAATGTGTTTTGGGGGATAAAGTTCATTTTCTAGGCAAATATTGACTTTGCAAGAAAATCCTGTTAAACTGATCACTCTTTTGTAACATTCTGGAGTATATGCAAATTGCCATTTTAAAAACTGAAGCAGTAGACTTTGTAAAAATTAATATTTGTATCATTCTCAAAACTTTTGGCCATGACTGTAAACTGGATACAAAAAGTGAGGGGAAAACACCACATAGAAAAAAAAAATAATTCCAGGTATAATCTTTTATATTAATCTACTGACTTTTTGGTAAAATATGGCAACACCATAAAAAAAAATCAATGCTTTTATTAAAAAAAAAAAATAGAATTTTATAATTTTTTTAGGGGTTTTTGTAAAAAATGCAATATATTAAATCATTAAATTAGCAATTTTATACCTCTCTCGTCTGATAAATAGATGGTAAAAAATAACTTTTCTATTTTGTTTATGGCTTAAATATTTTTAAATCAAATGGTATCAGAAAGTTATATAGATTTGTAAATAACTTCTTTTTATAAAATCAAGTCTTCCTGGACTTATCCGCTGCTGTATGTTTTGCAGGAAGTGGTGTATTCTTTCCAGTCTGACACAATGCTCTCTGCTGCCGCTTCTGTCATTGTCAGGAACTGTCCAGAGCAGAAGGCGGTTTCTATGGGGATTTGCTGCTGCTCTTGACTGTTCCTAAAACAGACACAGGTGGCAGCAGAGTGCACTGTGTAAGACTGGAAAGAATATACAGCAGGACATACAGCAGCTAATAAGTACTGGAAGACTAGGCATTTTTAAATAGAAAACATTTACAAATCTGTAACTTTCTGACACCAGTTGAATTAAAAACATTTTTTTACCCTTTTAAGTCATATCAACCCCTAGGCGACCCTGGACGTACCCGTACGTCCAAGGCTGCTTCCACGCATTTAGAGCAGGGCCGCGCGGCGGCCGCGCTCTGAACCGCCGCGGTCCCAGGTGCCACTCATAGCCCGGGACCGCGGCTATTAGCGGGCAAGGTCCGATTGCCGTGGCCGCTAATAAAGTAATCGGATGCAGCTGTCAAAGTTGACAGCTGCATCCGATTACTTGATACAGCTGTTCCCTGGTGTCTAGTCGGGAGGATCCACACATCTTACCATGTCCGGAGTCAGTGCCGTAATGGCGCTGATCCCGGCTCGGCACTCGATTGCTTCTGGCTGCAGCAGCCGGAAGCAATCGATGTGCCTATCTCATGGATCTGTGCTGCATATCTATACTGCATAGATCTCAATGAGAGATCAGTGCACTTATACTAGAAGTCCCCCAGGGGGGCTTCTAGTATAAGTATAAAAGTACAAATAAAAGTCAGAATCACCCCCCTTTTCCCATGTTATAAATAAAAATAAACAAATAAATAAACATGTGTGGTATTGCCGCGTGCGTAATCGCCCGAACTATTAATTTATCCCATTCCCGATCTCGCACGGTAAATGGCGTAAGCGCCAAAAATCCCAAAGTGCAAAATTGCGCATTTTTGGTTGCATCAAATCTAGAAAAAAGCGATCAAAAAGTCGCATATATGCAATCAAGTTACCGATAGAAAGAACTCATCATGGCGCAAAAAATGACACCTGACACAGCCCCATAGACCAAAGGATAAAAGCGCTAAAAGCCTGGGAATGGAGTGATTTTTAGGAACATATATTTGTTAACAATGGTTTGAATTTTTTACAGGCCATCAGATACAATGAAATTTATACATGTTACATATCGTTGTAATCGTAACGACTTGGCGAACATGCATAACAAGTCAGTTTTACCCCAGGGCGAATGGCGTAAAAACAAATACCCCCCAAATAAACAAAATGTGTTTTTTTTTCAACTTCACCACACTTTGAATTTTTTTCTGGTTTCGCAGTGTACTTTATAAAAAAATTCGGCCTGTCATTGCAAAGTACAATTAGTGACGCAAAAAATAAGGGCTCATGTGGGTTTCTAGGTGAAAAAATCCAAGTGCTATGGCCTTTTAAGCACAAGGAGAAAAAACGAAAACGCAAAAATTTTAATTGGCCGGGTCCTCTAAGGGTTAATGTAGTTTATAATGTGTAAAAGGTTCAGGTCTAGGTAAAGTAATTGTTTTGTTCGTTTGCTATTTAATGGATTGGACACATAGCTATGCATATCACCTTTTTTCTGTAAGAAAGAATACTTTCGTTCATAACTGTTGTAAGAACAAATCGGCAAAAGACATGAGCAACGTGCACATATTGTATCCTTCTGACAGTTTAATTTCACCAACGCAAAATCTCTGGATCTCAAGGTGTTTTCCAACACCTAACGTTGCCTTATGTTCTTTAATCTGGATTATATCTATCACATTTTTTTTCTCTGTCAAACCAGCACAGAACAATATTTCATGACAATGATTAACCACCATAAGTGCTTTTTTGGGGGGCCAAAGGCATGTCTTGTTTTTGTTTATGTAGATAAAACACAAGCTAGGTTCTGTAAGGAAAAAAAGTGTTTATGTTTAGTATCTTTTGACATGAGTGAAATCTGTTTACATAAATTAAAGATCTGTATAAGGAGAAATAAACAGTTAAAGATGTCCATTAGAAGACACAAACAGCTGCTATTTAAGCTATGTTGCATGTTTGTGAAAACGTCGACTTTCTTGTTTGTTTGATTTTCTGCAGAATGCATATTGAAATCAGATAATTACAGATAATTCACTTCATTTCAAACACAATTGGTTGTTTTTAGACAAAAAAAAATAAACATATTTAATCAATAGGAAAGACAAGGATTAACCAGATCCAGGTTCTGAGACTATGACTTCATGTATTAGCAAATAAGAGCTGAAACTTTGAGGGTGCCTTTACACGTATCAGATTGCAGCGGTTTTCACACTGCGAGTACTGCGCGAAATCCGGTGTGGTTCCCAGTACTGTCATTTTCTATGGGTTTCCATACTCATTTTTTACTTCTGCTGCAAGTATTTAACCCTTTCACGAACTGGGGCCATTGATGCATAATGATCCCATGAGCTGATGTCCCTATGTCTGCCCCCTCTCTTCCGTCCCCTGCCGCTGTCACAATCTTGTGAGAGGAGAGAGAGGGGAGGGGGCAAAGCTCACGGCCACGCGCCCGGCACGCTCCCTGCCTTCCCTCCCACTGCCGGCCTCCCTAGCCAGGAAACCCAGAACCTAGATGGACACTGGCAGAGAATTCTCCCTCTATAGAGGGAGAATTCTCTGTCAGGAGCCCTTTGATGCAGTATCTATAGGGTTAACTCTCAGCACCAGAGCGCGGCTCCGGTCCCGAGAGTTGCGACGGGTTCCGGGCTATCACTGATAGCCGGGACCCGTCGCGGATGACACAGACGTAAATTAACATCAGCATCATGCAGCATCAGGCATAGGCTGCAGCAATGTTGATTTACTGTGGAGTGGCGGGAGGAGGTTAAAGCCCCTTCCCACTTAATCCAGAGCTGCCCAGCTAATTCATTACTTGGCTGCACTCCTGCTGGTTTCTCAGGGTCCCAGCTCCCTGGCAACCAATCAGTGGCTGCAGCGAGGAGGTGCACTGATTAGCTGAGCAGGACGCCCAGATGCTGGGAGCCCCCGAAGCAAAGTATGCACCGGGCCATGGGGGGTTAAAGGGGCTGCCTTTTACATACTAGCAGCGGGATGACAATTCCACTGTGGGTAAGTAACTGTATTGAAAGTGACAGTGAAGGGATTCGCAGTGGATTTCACAGCAAATTCGTGTGTGAATCTAGCCTTAAGGAAACTATTTACTTGAACTTCATGTATTAGGATAAAATTTACAACCCAATCTTGGCCGCTTTGACTTCAAAGTGAATGTATCACCTAGATTTATTTATTTTTTTTTTTTCAGTCATAATTTTACCAATCTTTCTCTATTTTCTGAATGTATATATTTTTTTCTATATTATTATGGAGGAGATGTATTGCCAAAGCATCTGCCCTACTCTAGTAACAGCATTTAGACATATGATTTAAAGGGGTTATCCAGCATTAGAAAAACATAACCACTTTCTTCTCAAGACAGCAGGACTTTTGTCTCCAGTTTGGGTGGGTTTTTGCAACGCAGTTCTGTTGAAGTGAATGGAGCTTAATTGCAAACCGCACCTGATTTGTCCGATCGCACTTCCGACCGTAAGTGCTAGCTGTGAACATACGGACGTTGTTTAATGTGGCTTCCTAGCATGATTTCAAGTGAACTGACACAGGTCGTTTACTATAAATATATCGCCCAGCCCGAGAAACCACTCAGAATATATTTTATATCAAAATCAAGTTTACTTTTCATTCTTGTTCATTTTTCACGGGGCCGTATAAAATCCGACCGTAAGTTCGTACGTAGTGTGCACTTCCCGGCCGTAGTTCCATTGCATTACATTCATATCAGTAAACCTCAAACTTACGTTCGTATTTTTGCGGTCATAAATACGACCGTAAGTTTACGTAGTGTGAACATAGCCTAATGCTGCATTTACACGGAGCGATAATTCGCTCAATCGATCGTTTAACGATTTTGAAGCAACAATTTGGTTTTTATAACGATCAGCGTTTAGACGAATAAATCGTTAGAAAAATCATTAGAAAATTTGTTAGAAAAATCTTTATTGCAATCGTTTTAATATCACTTAAGCCTATCTCACTCATAGGGCAAAGGACGATTTGAGAACAAGTTGAAAGATCAAAATTAACTATTCCTCGCTCGTCCCTTGATCGTTTGCTGTGTTTACACAAGCCGATTATCGCTCAAGTGCGATCACTATCACGAAAATTCGAATGATAATCGTTCTGTGTAAACGCAGCATAACCTGTGCAGAGGCCACTGTGCATAGAGGGAGGAAAAGCATGGAAGATCACCTATTGTGAATGGCCTGATCCTTTCTAACATATAGACTGGTTTCACTTGTGATCCTTTTTGTGATGAAGAGGAGGACACTGCTAAAAGTCTTCTCTATAGAACAGAAAGTATTGTATCAGTCTATTATGAGGCTTGGTTGGTAGACTATAAACTGCAAGATTTCAGCAATATATTAAAATAAAGTAATAAAGTAACTTTTCAATAAACTAGCATCGCATTGAGTTCTTTGGGTGTTATATGTTCTATATACACTTTCATTATTTATTTCTAGCTCTTTTTGTGTTCTCAGGCTCAGTCACATGACCACTCTGCTTGTAATTGCGCAGGTGGGTGGGGTAGGTGTCCCTCCCATGGGCTGGATGGAATTCCATATTGATTTTTAGCCCTGACCCTGTAGGCGGAGATAATATTGGAGTTGAATGGAAGCGGTAGCAGAAAGGTCAGCATGAAATGGAGGAGAGCAGGGTCTGGCTTCCTTTTAGGTGGCACAGTGTTTAGCCTAGTTGTCTTGTAGTGTTGGACTCCAACAAGGTGGCTATCAGCCCTGCTCTACTCCAAATCATGCTGCCCTTATTGCTACATCTTCTACTGAGCTACAAAATTAGCTCCGCCTACATGGGAGGGGCTAAAATCAGTGTGAGGGACACAGCAGTCCATCTAGCATCTCAGCCTCCTTGTTCTGCTGCTCACGGGGCAGTCCTCAGGGATGGAGGTCTACCGCTCATACACTGATATGAATTTCTGCACCTGCTATTAAATCTGTACAGCATTTCCCAAAATCAATACAGTTTGTTCAGCTTCATATAACACAGATCTGTTCTTTTTGTATTGTCTACATCATGGGTCTCCAAACTGCAGCCCTCCAACTGTTGCAAAACTACATTTCCCATCATGCCTGGGCAGCCAAATCCAAAGCTTTAACTGTCCAGGCATTATGGGAATTGTGGTTTCCCAACAGCTGGAGGGACACAGTTTGGAGACTACATGGTCTACATCTTTTCTGTCTTCTATTGTATGTAGCCACTATAAACTTTTATCCTAATGATAAAATAGACTTTTGTAAAAGCCAATGCAGGAAAGTATCACAAAAACCAATGCACTTGGGTAAGATTCCAGTAATACCTGTACAGACAAATCAGCTATGAATGTAAAACCCTTTATGGTGTGTTCAGTAAAAAGGCGTGGACAAACCAACTTTTTATCTAATGTTGGCTCCTGTTATTTTATTTAACATTCTAGATAATCCTACAAAAGAGGTCATACAAATGTTATATACACACAATGCTATCTGAGAGTTTAGCAGCTGTGAGAAGGAACAATTTTACAGTTTTTCACCTGGAATGGTGGCTGCCAAGTGCCAATACAAAGCAGGACATACCGGGAAATATTTGTTTATCACCATCCTCGGCAGCTAATTGTATCCAGTAGCCACTGGTGATGACATCATATACTTCTGTCTTTAGTTTGGGTCTCGCTTTCATCAATGTGTCAATAAATGACAAAAGACCAAGATTAGCGGTTTATGTTAACACAGAATGATTTTTCTTAGCTGTACTGCAGTTTAATAAAATCCTTTATGACTATACAAACATGCTTTCAGTTGCTTGCTTTACTTTAGACCAACAAATAAAGCTATAAGTTGATTAAATAAAAACACATGCATTAATGCTCCACAAGATATGCAAAACCTAAAAGGTCAGTGGATGCTTAGAACTCAATTCCGCTAAATATAGCACAATTCAATATCATTAGAAGAGCATGATACTTGTAACAAAAGCAGTTTTATAATATGAGTCACGTGTAACTTGTAGAAGAACCCAGGTATCATTGGCACCAGGACGCATCAGAGGGCCTCCATGTGAAAAGTATATGTAGGTCCATTGCTCTCCGATAGCTCAGTCTACAATTATTTCTTCCTTTTGCCCTTACTGGCATTTAAATTAACTTTTGACATGTTGCACAGATATGTCTAAAGTTAGGATCAGTTAGGGTTTCAGTGCTGAGACCCCTCCAAGCATTAGTTAGTGCTGGGTGAAGAGAATAGCAGCATGCTTTACTACCCAGCAGGCCACCTTGATCCAACTCATTAAAGGAGATGGTCTCCATAGGCTTTTTATTTTTTTAATCAAACATATTTTATTGAGAAAGGTCATACAAAAACGAAGCATGAAACAAATAGGAACAGGCAGGTCCCAATCGAGATATAAAATCAAAATAAACAAAGAAGGTGACCTCATTTTAAAATTTTGTGCTAGAATGAAGTCTTATTACAAGGACTTTAGAATTACAGAGACCGTGTGATTTCCAGTAATTGTAATAAACATAGAATTTAATGGAGCCCATCTTACCCTGCTATAACTAATGATCTGAGAGGGTCTAAGCACTAAGACCTCGACTAAACTGTGTGTCTGTGTGACACTGATGATGTCCTTGCTGCTACACTTTCCCCCCTTCACTGCTGCCTCTGCAGAGGCTGCCGCACACAGTGAAAATGACAGGCAGCTTCCCCCTGTTTATTGTATAGTCTAATAAGAATATACAGTATGGGCTGGATCAGAGCAGAGGCCCAGGAACCTGCATTTCCTGACACTAACAGGGTGTCATCCCTTACTGCTGCCACTCAATGTAAAATGATGTATACATAAAAAGAAAGTAATACAAATAATATAAATACTACAAAGTAATATAACTTTATTCAAGCAATGTCTTATATAAAATGTTACTCTCCAGAGTACATCTTCAATAAAAAGAAGAAAGTGCCATACTCCACTGAAAGGATGGCATTAACTTTAGGAGAGGACACAACCCAAAGGGAGATACCATTCAGTGATGTATAAGGTGCCTATGGCAGGTGCTATGGTTAAGGCTTAATTGCTGGAGAACATCAGAGCTATTATTTTATCCTCTGTATGTACCTGTGTTGTTGCATTTAAGGCGAAGTCCCAAGAAAATAATAAACATGTAAACTCACCCCTCCTTATGCCTCCTAGCGCTGCACCCGGGTCCCGTTCACAGCAGCCGGAGTCCTGCAGCTCTGCTAGCTGCAACGTCACATCCCCGGCTGAGTAATTGCCCACTCAGCCAATCAGTGACTTGGGCGAGACACTTGGTTTCCAGCAGAAAATGACAGACAACTGCTGTGAACGGGACCAAGGAGTGTCGCAACGGAGGCACGGGGACAGGTGAGTCCACATGTTTATCATTTTCTCTTACCCCCCCGGCCTGATTGCTGATTTTAGTGTTCGTGGTATTTTCTCCTTAGTGGTACATTCACACGTACTGACTCGCAGCGGAAATCTCGCTGCGAGTTTTGCAGCGACATCCGCTACTAGACGAGGTCCTGCAGGCTCAACAGGCTCATAAGGGAAGTCTATGGAGCCCAACTCTTTTTTTTATACACAGAGTGAGTAGAGGACATGCTGCAGCACGGTCCTCTCTAGGGATGAGCAAACCAGCCGAAGTTCGGGTTCGTAGGAACCTGAACTATCGGCTTCTGATTCCTGCTGTCTGCCCGCTCTGTGGAGAGGGTGGATAAAACCTTGAGGACCGCCTGGAAAACTTGGATACAGCCATAGCCATAGGCTGTATCCCAGCTTTTTAGGCGGTCCTCAGGCTGTATCCACCCACTCCACGAAGCAGGCAGACAGCGGGAATCAGAAGCCGATAGTTCAGGTTCATACGAACCCGAACCTCGGCCGGTTTGCTCACCCCTAGTCCTCTCCCCACTTATTTTCCCGATCACGATTGCATAGTAATTGTATGCAATCGTGATCGGGACTGCATACTGCATACTAAACTATTTTGGACTGCATACTAAACTATTTAGCCTGTAAAAAAGCAAGAGAAACTTAACATAAAAAGAAGAAAGTATAAGTATAACCTAAAATTTAACAGTTGATAAACCTGTTTAATACTTCACTTCTGGCCTGAAATAAGAAGCCCCATCCAGAGCCAATCACTAAAAACAATACCCCAATAACAATACCATTTTAAGGGATGACTAGGGACAAGTCATAATAGTCAGATGACCCGATAACATGGGTGTACAGAAAAGATGGTGTTCCAGGATAATGGTTATTTATCCCCAAGAAAATTCAGATGACTCTGAATGTGATAAAATTGTTCAAAGTATTCTCATTTTCATGAATGTGCTATCAATGTTGAAACGTTGCAACAAATTTGATGCATTTTATATTTTATGATTATTTAAAGTTTAAAGCTAACATTAAAAGTTATTTTTAAAAATTATTCACTCAAACTAAAAAGGTAATTTAGTTTGGTGGTACTGTACCTTATAGGGGCTTTATTATAGTGGGGTTCTCACTGCTTCCCTTCTTCTGGTTGGAATCACAGAACTGTTTAGAAGTAAAACTAAATCTTGTGTATACTGTATACTTGATACTGCCAGTAAACATGTCAGGTGGAGTACACCCTTTACTTTGCTTAGCTCACAAACGTTTCTGCTGAATAATGCTGGTCATCTATGTAGATTGGAAATTCCATCACCCTGACATAGAGGTCACATAAATAGTAGACAGCTGTCAATTTTCCTTTCTTTCCATTTCACTTTTAGTGACAGTAGAAAAAAACTCCATTAATGAATAGGTCATTTTTTTTTACCTGTTTGCAAAGTTTTTAGAAAGGTCCTGCAAGGTATGTAGTTGTTGTTTTACCAGATTAATGACGTAAAGAAGTTTTAACTTTTTTATCTAAGATAGTCTGATGCTTAACCCCTTTGCGTCCACAATACATATATAGACGTTCCTATTGCACATGCCCTGTGCAGTAGGAACATATTTATACCTGCACATACATTGACAGGCAGAGGAGAATTCCTTATCTCCGTCCTGTATAATTCGCGGTCTTTTGATACAGTCTGCCCTCAGGCAGGCTCTATGAGAAGATCGTCGATAGTAGTGTATATAGATCCTGTACATGTAAACCCACCGTAAGGCTATGTTCCCACACAGTATTTTTTCAAAACAATGGCTGTTGTTTTAAAATACCCTCCTACAGAATTCCTTTAATAAATTTTAAACATTTCACAATACCTCTTAGCCCCTCCTCTTCTCTCCACACTTTTTAAAAGGCAAATTTCTCTAGTACTCTGATACACTCTGCCAAGCAGATCTCTGCAATGTTTAGTAGTAACACGCTCGTGTGTCGTTTTCCATTTTATACATTTTTCACTAAATAAAGGACTAAGTAAGTGTTTTACTTGCCTGTAGTTAATGAGATGTGGTTCCACCTCCAGACAGTGACATAACACTAAACTGTATGCAGTTACTCTATATAATCTGACGTTCCAGGCGTCTAATTAGCAAAAAATAAATACAAGACCTAATCCTTTTCTTAATGATAACATCAAATGAGTTCACCAAACAAAGGCACGGTGACAGAGCGCGGCTTGTAGTGCGCAACACACAGGCACACTGCCATGTACTGCTAGTTAAATATTGTAAAACGCATGTGTTTACTCGGTATTTAATTGTTTTATTAAAATGCTTCACTGTGGAGTATTTGCAGTTGTTAGTCACACATACAAAATGCGCTGCTCATTCTGTAATAAGTGACAAGGCGGAAATACTATAAAAATACAAAGGAGGCGCTGAAAACGGCGACAGTTTGCATTGGTCACCTGTGCAATAATCTAATAAACAGCTTACAGGAAAGGCAGAGCAGACTACAGTATCAGTACCCTGAAAGTTTCCAGACGTACTGTAAACCTCTCAAGCACATACAGTACATTGCTTTTTCATTTACTTTATCTATGCACAGTAGCCTATGGGTACGTCATAGTATATGTACAATATAGCTGTGAGTGACCTATACATCTTAATGGGGTTGGTAAAAATTTATGTGAATATTTAAGAAACAACCTCTCTCAGATGTATCAAATGGACTGTAAGTTTTGGCGACAAATCTGCCACAGCTGAACATATTCCTGGGACAGTAATACAGAAAAAGTGTAGTCCATATTATAGTTGTAACATGCAACTCATTGGGGTTTCAACTGAAGTGAACCTAGAACACATACGGGCTCTATGGTGAGAAATTTGTCCACTAGAATCATGGCGAGTTCTTGCAGCCATAGTATTACAGCTGGCTGAAGCTGTATGTTTTTAAGGGTTTCTTGGGCTCCCAACTTATTTACACAGTAAACTGTATGAGTAGTATGAAGCACACCGCCATCCATTGGAACCATTTGTCATATTCTCACCCTGCCCTGTACAGGCTAAAATTAAAGCGTAACTATCATTTAAGTATCATTTAAACTCTTTAATAGGTTTTATTAAGCAAAAGTTTCGGTCTGTACTGAAAAAGCTGTTTTGCAGCCTCCCCCCTTACTTCAGAAGAAGCAGGATTTCTGTGTCCATTATGGTCTCTGGAGGGGGGGGGGGTGAGGGGGATGAGTGAGCAAAGAGAGGAGAAAAGGCAGAACTGTAAAACACTAGGGGGAGATTTATCAGACTGGTATAAAGTAGAATTGTCTCAGTTGCCCCTAGCAACCAATCAGATTCCGCTTTTCACTCCTCACAGATGCTTTGAAAAATAAAAAATGGAACCTGATTGGTTGCTAGGGGCAACTGAGACAATTCTACTTTACATCAGTTTGATAAATCTCCCCCTATTTCCTGCAATCGTCTCTCATAGAGTTTCCAGATGAGCACTGACCTTTCTGACCTGTGAATTCAGCGTGTTATGCACCCAGACTCCAAACAACAGAGCTGCTTGTCTCTTACTGCTCACTCATCCCCCTTGGCCCCTCCCCACTCCATAGGTTATAATGGACTCACCTAACCCGTCTTCTCTTTGGTCCTCTGTAATGAAGACATCTTTGTCTGGTAATAAGCAGATGGGGAAGCTGGAAAACAGCTTTTAGAGTATGGAAAGAGGCTTTTTTGCTTAATAAAACCTATTACAGAGTTTCTTAAAATCACTTTTACTATTTATTTCTGCAAAAATGTAAATGACAGTTACACTTTAAGTGCACAAATAAAGTTCCATAATGGTTTCTAGGGCCTTTACCCAACCCCATATATTTATTGGATGAACTGGACCACAGACTTTATCATTAAACATTCAATGCCCAATCTTAAACAGTGTAGTCAGTGCTGCCGTTGTTCACCCAATATGTTTACGCAGGATCTCACAATATAAAAAAGGTTTACACTAAACTCACAGCATCCACAAGATGCATATTATGGCTACGTTTACACTGTCAGGCTATGTTCACACAACGTCAAAAATATTGAAAAGGCGGCCGATTTTCATATTTTAAAAAACGTCAGTTTTTGCCGAGATTTAACTGACTCCAATGGCAATACATTGAAGTCAATGGGAAGACGGACATCCAATGCACACAGTGTATTGAATAACGGACGTTTTTTGCTGCGGGCGTCAAAACAATGAACATGATCATTATTTTCAGACGTTTTGCAAACAGCAGACGTTTTTATTAGTAGTTCACACACAGTTTTTCGTTTTTCACCGTTCTTTCTCTGTTTTTACTATTAAATTCAATTAACTTTTCAATTAGGCCACACCCGAAGGGCAATTAGTATCCCATACTAGAATAATGTACAAACACCAGTCATTACACTAAGGGGAGGCCAGGCTGCTAAATAACGTCTGTTATTTTAGACTTAAAATAACGGACTTCATTTTAAACAGAGCTAAAAAAAAACGTTGTGTGAACATAGCCTAATTGTGTATACATTTTATGTCCTGATGAAAATGATAAAATCCTATATGTTAAACAGATGTTAAATAAATTAATTGCAACACATATCTTTTTTTACTGGACCCTATAATGCAAAATACTTCACTATTCTACACAGCAAAAAAAAAAAAAAAAAAAACACATCATAAAACTGAAACCAGTGAAACATAAACCTAAAAAGAAGTCTGAATCTGGCCTGGGAAATAATAATACTAACTATACTACTGGCCATTGTAGTATGCAAGAGGGCTGTACATTCAACATTGGCGCTGGAGCCCGGGCAATGGTGCATTCCCTAAGGTCAATTTCATGTAAATTTTACTGTCAGGTAGAATTTCCCTCTCTCTCTCCATAAACAAAAGTGCTTGTGTTATGCAGCTCAGTTCTCTATAGAAGCAAAGGAAACACACCAAGAATACACAGAAATGATAGCAGTGAGAAGAAAATCTGTGTTCCTGTCAAATGCGATAAAAATACTGGCGGCGAAGATTCCATCTCAGTCCCATAAATGACAAGACAAATGGCATTACATAAACATTGCAAACAAAATGCCAGGACTGAGTGACCAGACAATAATATAGCTATTTCTACAGCTCAGAGGAGACTGTCAGTTACATGAGTAACCGAGACGTAAAGTGACCACAATTACTTTAGCCTGCAATCCCTCTGAGAGTAGGGATTCATGCTTTCCAAACCACGCTGGAAATAGTTCAAAAAGCCCATGTCATTTCTGGGACTGCAGAACAAGTACAGCACAAAGTCTCCTGCAAAACCTGCCATCTGGCACCAATAACAACTTGGTCAAATTTTCATGGCTAGCTGACAAAAAAAATCCATCTTGTGGATTGGTTCCTGAAGCAATTAAAATGTGGTGCACATACAAACACAATCTTCCAGGTTTACTGTGATGGATCATATCCTATCAGAGTTTGGCACGGACTGGAAACGTTTTATTGCATTTGACGCCTGCGTATGGGACTAGTAAAGATACTGTAGATACTTTCATCAAGATAAAGATAGGACCATGTATCTAGATATGACATGAGGTGACTATGCCTACAGATAGATGACATAGCTAGATAGATATTTTCATAGATAAATAGATAGATGGACAAATATATGTCAGAAATCTGCAACACAGCATAGGTTCCAATTCACATGGGTGAACGCAGTTCAAGGTCAAAATCCAAGACCAATGGAATGGAATGATGGAAAAAAACGCAGCACTCTGGAACTTGTGTAAAAAAAAAAATAAACTATGTTTATTGCATCGTGTGGCAAACAAGTTACAGTGCAAGGATTTAGTCCCCCTTTTCAAAGATCCCAGGAGAGGATTGAAACATTGAGCTGTAACTTGTTTGCTACAAGATGCACACAGTATATTTTTTGTTGCGTTTTTTTCCCATCAATTTATAGACAAATAAATAGATACATAGACAGTCATTGCGTGACTTAACACAAGAAGAAAAACATAACTAGACAGAATTTAAACTCAAGTTTTATGCCCTGTAATACTGGGTATAGTATGTCTATGTAGGTACGTATGACATATGGACTATTTTATACTATCAATTTACTTAGGGCTGCCGCACAGGTAAACTTTGTTTCATACTACTATGTTATATTTTACATATTGTAGGAAAAAAGAAATGCCTAGACAGAAGGACAGATAGTTTGATAGCTGATGTTAGATACGTAGATAGATGGATAGATTAGACAGATGGATGGATAGATAGATAGATAGATAGATAGATAGATAGATAGATAGATAGGAGATAGATAGATAGATAGATAGATAGATAGATAGATAGATAGATAGATAGGAGATAGAGAAATAGATAGATAGATAGATAGATAGATAGATAGATAGATAGATAGACAGACTGACTGACGGACATAGATAGATAGATAGATAGATAGACTGACGGACATAGATAGATAGATAGATAGATAGATAGATAGATAGATAGATAGATAGATTATGACTAGAGATGAGCGAACCGGGTTCTGGTTCAAGTCCATCCGAACCCGAACGTTCGGTATTTGATTAGCGGGGGCTGCTGAACTTGGATAAAGCTCTAAGGTTGTCTGGAAAACATGGATACAGCCAATGACTATATCAATGTTTTCCACATAGCCTTAAGGCCCTTTTACACAGAAAGATTATCTGACAGATTATCTGCCAAAGATTTGAAGCCAAAGCCTGAAATGGACTATAAACAGAAATCAAGTCATAAAGAAAAGCCTGAGATTTTTCCTCTTTTCTAATCCATTCCTGGTTTTGGCTTTAAATCTTTGGCAGATAATCTGTCAGATAATCTTTCTGTGTAAAAGGGCCCTTAGAACTTTATCCAACTTCAGAAGCCACCGCTAATCAAATGCCAAAAGTTCGGGTTCGGATCGACTCGAGCATGCTCCAGGTTCGCTCATCTCTAATTATGACCTACAAATATACAGGCTGAAAACATATAAATATATAAAACCAGTAAAAAAAATATATAAATCAATGTATATATGCTATTAATTCTTTATTAATACCTATACATATGGCATGATTTAAAAGACAGTAACAACAAATTCATTTTGATTTTGTAGAAGCGGCAAAGAAAATTTAAATTTTTCTTCACCATTTGCCCGTCTTCTATATACTGTAACATACTTTACACTAGGGACGCTTCATAAATTAATAAAATCTGACTATAGTCTAAAGCAGTAATGGAGGGATTTTAAATTGCAGGATGCCGACCATATGAAAAAGGTTTCATTAATTTAAGCTGAATTAATGACATACCGTTACAAAGGAAGGGAGGTGCGCTTACAATCTACACGTAGGCATAGTTGTAGGACTAGTATTATATATTATGATAACAACCATAATAGATGCAGAAAAACACTGAACTCTAAACTCTCATAGAGTGCAACTCTAAAATCTGAGCCAAAGGAACCAATAGGCATGAAGCATTCGTTTCACTGTCCAGAGATACCATAAAGATAATCTTGTGTGGAAAGTGGAAGAATAATTATACAGAATAATAATTGTAAAACATTACAATTTTTGTGGTGCAACCAATGCGTAAACTAAAGTTTGAGCTTGGTATAACATATTCCCCTTTAGCACTAAGACAAACAGATATCATATGTTAATAATACATTAATGCATATATACTAATATACATATATATGTGTGTGTGTGTGTGTGTGTGTGTATCACATAGCCAGTGTACCTAACTTTTTCAGAGGCTAATCCCCATTTACGTGTATAAGCGTTCTGATTGCTCTCTGCTCAAAATGTCAAACATGTCAAAGGGTTCCCATAGCCTACATTTACACATGTACACACACTTGCAAGTGTCACTCCTGCATAAAGTACCTTCAGACCTTTATAATCTGACACTTTTGGCCAATATTCCCCCAGAGGTATCTGAAAGATTTCCCAGTACATAAGTGCTGTAAATACACAACAGTGAATACTGGTGGAAAAATGTCCCACATAAGACCTATATAACACATATCTCAACTTTCTCATTTAGATATTTTATTACAACTATAGAAGAAATAGCCACTATTCAGATCTATAGATCTATGCATAATATATGAACCTAATATAGTCATCAAGTTGAGCTACCCAGGACAGGCTACAGATACATATAAGTGAATAGATCTCAGACACATGACTATGTAAGTATCTGTCAGTGATGTCAGGTATATATATATCTATATATGCAGTGCTCACACTGTACCTATCCTGTGGAGTCTATGTATGTGGGTATGTATGTATACGTCATGGCTGCAGGTAATATAATTATAATAATACTTATTTGTATAGCGCTAACAGTTTCCGCAACGCTCATATCCAGTGTTATATATACAGTCCTCACATATCGTGGGGAGTCTATGTATGTATATATATATATATATATATATATATATATATATATATATGTGTGTGTGTGTGTGTATTTGTCATGGCTGCAGGTATATATATATATATGCATTGTACCTATCCTGTGGTGTCTATGTATGTATGTATGTATGTATCTGTCATGGCTGCAGGTATATATATATATATATATATATATATATATATATATATATATATATATGCATTGTACCTATCCTGTGGTGTCTATGTATGTATGTATGTATGTATCTGTCATGGCTGCAGGTATATATATATATATATATATATATATATATATATATATATATATGCATTGTACCTATCCTGTGGTGTCTATGTATGTATGTATGTATCTGTCATGGCTGCAGATATATATATATATATATATATATATATATATATATATATATATATATATATATATTATAGATAGATTGATAGATAGATCTGCATTGTACCTATCCTGTGGAGTCTATGTGTGTATATATATATATATATATATATATATATATATATGTATATATGTATCTGTCATGGCTGCAGGTATATATGCATTGTACCTATCCTGTGGAGTCTATGTATATATGTATGTATATATGTATCTGTCATGGCTGCAGGTATATATGCATTGTCCCTATCCTGTGGAGTGTATAGCAGGTCCTTCTGAGTATACACCTGAGTGCACACAGGGGATGGCGGCCGTCACTTACCAGGCAAGGAGGATTTCTATGACAGGATCCAAAGTGCATTTCCCTCAGCAGAATCCGATGCCATTATAACTTGCGACCAACAGTGAGGAGAAGAAGTTGTACAGCCCGGTCCCCGGCACTTGTCAGTGGTCTCTGCACCCGGGGCAGAGTGAGGGGAGGTTGCAGAGGGGTGTGTGCTCCAGGGCGCCCCCTGCTCGGATCAGACAGTGACCGGGGGGCATGGTGTGTGTGCCAGGGCTGCTGTGACAGGGGCTGCGCGGGGCTCGGAGCTGCTGCTGCTGCTGCTGTGCTCGGGGCAGTGAGACCAATGAGATTAGGGATAGAGCGGCCGGGCTGAGAGCAGCGAGAGGGGCGGGGAAGGTGAATGGCAGCTCCTTATTCATGAGAGGAATGGCAGGGTGATGTGCAGGAGCCGCACTACCTCACCTCTAATATCACATCTGCAATAGTCACAGAGAACAAGAGTGATGGGAAGAATTGTTCTCAGCTGAGAACTGAAAGAAAAGACAGCCTATGTCTATATATATATATATATATATATATATATATATATATATATATATATATATATATATATATATATATATATATATATATATACACACATTAGATAAATAGATATATTGTATTTGCTCTATTTATAACTTTTACTAGCAGGTTATTTGCCTAAAGCAAATCAGGAGAACTGAGAAAGTGGCCACTAAACTGTCAGCTGTAATATAGTCAGAAATAGTCAGCTACATGATAGATTTGTTACTGGCTGGAGGAGGTTTCTTTGGGTCATTCATACCAGAAACACTAGTCATGCCCTGGAGAGCTGAAACAGGCAATACTGGCTGATAACAGAGAACAACAGCAATACATATATATATATATATATATATACTGTCAGGTATTTTTATATTTACTGACTATTGGGGTATGTTTCTTTGGGTTATTTGTACAAGAGAGGACAGCCTTACACTGGAGGGCTGACAAAACTTGTCTAAAATACTGGCTGATAACAGAGAGCAACAGAATACAATATAGCTACCCTCAGGCCTGGAGATTCAAGGTATTTTATTGGCTATTAAAGTATGTCTCTTGGTTATTTATACCAGCCTTGCCCTGATATGGTAAAGGTACACAGAAATGAGTAGTGACATAGCGCTCACTCAGTACTCTCTTAGAGCAGTGATAGGTGTAGGCTACAGATAGTGTCTAAAGTATTTGCTTCTGTGCTACTGGACACACTTCTTTCTCTTTTTGTTATATTGTTTATTAATACAAAAAAAATTGCTCTCTTCCAGGAAGAAAGGTGCTTGCTCTCTGGCGCCACCTATTGGAGGCAGCATCGCTGCAACCCAATGCTTGGCTTTGGCAATAAAAAGTCTTGGAAAATGACTGGGAATTTAATATGTACATTATCTGTGGACAACTGTTTCAGGGTTATTGCCCCTTATCAGTACAGAGCAGCTATCTGGCAGAGAGGTCTTTGTTGAGGTAATGGAGAATGGCTAAAGGCCTATGGAGACTGGGGAGGGGTATTTATGAAGACTAGCATTTAACATCTATAAGAATCTTAGTTTTTTTCACTAATAACTGCGCCAGATTTTTTAATTACTTGTTGATCTTTAGACTGTCTAGTCAACTTTAGGGTCCATTTACGCAGAAAGATTATCTGACAGATTATCTGTAAAAGATTTGAAACCAAAACCAGAAACAGACTTTAAACAGAGATCAGGTCATAAAGGAAAGCCTGAGATTTCTCCTCTTTTCAAATCCATTCCTGGCTTTGGCTTCAAATCTTTGCAAGATGATCTGGCAGATAATCTATCTGTGTAAATGGACCATAGACTGCCCGATAGACCACCAATTAGCTCACTTTATGCCAAAAATGTGTGTATAAATTTTGCCCCTTTTTAAGCACCTATAGTCTTTCGGAAACTATGCCCCTTTCTGGTAAACTCCGTCCATTTTCTACTACATGACGCCTAAAGTAGTAAAGGTGCCCATACACTTTATAATAAAATTGTCCAAACCCGCTACTGACGGCCTTCAGTATACAGATGGAGCGGGTAGACAGGCCAGATTTTATGCAGCCGACCCTTTCCTGAGATCTGAGGAATAAGCAAGCACCAAAGCTATCTGGCTGCAGTTTACCCCAGCTATAGGAAGCACATGAACGTTCTGCTGTGCCAAACATCCATGTGTATCAGCTACTGGTATAAACTATAATATATCTGCCAGGCTGTGGAGCTCCTGCCCTCTTTTGCGCAACTTTTTATACCAAGACCAGGGGTAATCCAAATGAATATTTCCCCCATAGCAAATATTGCACAAGGTATATACACCAGTGTGTTTTTTTTATAGCACAAATAGAACCAGTCTGTCCCAATTTTGATACTGTCCCAATACTTTTTTTTGTTTTGTTTTTTCTTTTGCAGTGTACTAAACATGACCTGTCAAAAACAAGATCCAGACAACTATTGATTTGTTTACAACAGAAATACCGTAAATTACAACACTCTAATGGTGCGTTTACACAGAAAGATTTATCTGTCAGATCTTTAAAGCCAAAGCCAGGAACAGACTATAAACAGAGAACAGGTCATAAAGGAAAGATTGAGATTTCTCCTCTTTTCAAATCCATTCCTGGGTTTGGCTTCCAAAATCGGTCAGATAAATCTGTCTGTGTAAACGCACCATTAGGCCATGTTCACACATAGTATAACACGGGCCATTCACAGAACAGCTGGTGTTACTGAAGATCATCCTGGTCGGTACTGCAGTGTACCAGCCGGTTTATCTTAATTTCTGGTGAACTCAGATGCGGGCGCACCCATGTGCGCCCGCATCCCAATTCACTGCTGCACACAATAGAACATGCCGCTGGAAGCGCACGCTCCATTGTGTGAACTGACACGTCTCTGTGGCCGCTATTCACTGAATAGCGGCTGCACAAAACTGACATCCGTTTTTCATGCGGCCAGATGGAATCCTGGCCGGAGCGTATAATGTGCATATATGCTCCGGATGGGATTCCATTCATTCAAATACAACATGTTTAGCATAAATCACGGCCGTTGTTGTAAACTGCAACAACAGCCTTGATTTATGCTAAACATACAGTACATTGTGTGAACATGGCCTACTAGTGTATACTTTACATACAGTTGCATCTTCTTTGTAGGAAGGCTAGGACTACACTGAGACTTTTTGTAGTGATTGAATTTAACTATAGAATTACAATTGCAGTCCAGTCCAGTACAGAGCACTGTGTTGTGTGCAATATCACTGACTGCAGCTGTCACTTAATAGTTAAAATCAATCCACAGTACTACAAAAAGTCTCAGTGTAGCCTAATCCTTAGCAGGAAGAAAATGTATGCCTCAGGCTCTGTTCACATCACACTAGGAGTCTCCCAATGTAGGCCTCCAAAGGAAAGCTGTGTTGTATCTCACTGTACAGGCACATAGTATGGTATGTTACGAATAGGATCCTATTGTTAAAAAAAAAAAACTCTGTACTGTACACTGTTTTTGGGGGGGATTTTGTTTAACTACATACCACATAAAATGGTATACCAGTTCAAAGAAAGCCAAAGGTCCTAGCTGTTTAACTACGTAGATGCCGTAGTCATTGCTGGCCCTTTTATGACCACTTGTGTCCTCACAGAGTTCCCATAGGGGTCTCAACAATTGACTCCAGTTCTGGCCTCTCCATAGCACCTTTGTTGCAATACACAATGAATTCAATGCATTTTAGAAGTCTAAGCATAGCATGTTTAATTCTTGTTCATATAATAAAATAAAAATATCGGTCCAGATTCGCTAAGCACCAATGTTTTACAGTTTAGGGCAGTACTGTGATATTGATTTATAAAGCAACACAGGCCACTTAATAAATGAGGTGCCTTTGGGCCTCTGAAACCTGTGTAGATTTCAACTACAATTTACAACTGTTTTATGCCGCATCTCCACATTCTGCTCTACATATGCAGCCAAAACCATACTCCCATGCAGTCACCATGCAGCTTTGGGGAAAGAAATGAGGATGTAGTTTCAGTCAGATCCAAAGCACATTACGAATAGAAAAAAAAAAAGAAAAGAAACCTGTCTGATTCTATGTACCCTAGATTGATGGCATTAGAAAGACACCACAACAGTAAGGTGGTTAGAGCCCCTTCAGCTGAGAACCCATGGGTATGGATAGGTCCCCCCTTAAGGTACCCACTGTCTATCAAGTCTAAGTTAAGTCCAGTATATCTTAAATCTATTCAAGTGAACCTGCTAGGAAATCAGTAATTGTCTTAAAGGGGTACTCCAGCCAAGCATACTTTGTATGCAGCTCTGCTGCCGGAAGTGTCAAGTCACAGCACGGCTGCGTTCCAGCACTGCTATTCTAAGGCTGGGTTCACACTGCGTTTTTAGCATACGTTTAACGGATTTTTAACGGACAAAAAAAATAGTGTCAGCAACGTTTTTGTGTCCGTCAAAAAAAAAAACGGATCCGTTTTGATCCGTTTTTTTTATAATGGAAGTCAATGGAAAAACTGATCAAAACAAATGCATCCGTTTTTGTAATCCATTTTTCATCAGTTTTTTTCCCAAAAACGGATGGAAAAAATGGATTGCAAAAACGCAGTGTGAACCCAGTCTAAGCTGTGGTGCGCGCCTTCTCTTCAGACAGCGTTTGTGTGCCGTACTCTCCCAATAAGCAGAGCCGTACTCTCACAAACAGCTCTGTAAAGAGGAGTACAGCCTGAAAAAAGACACCTACTGCAGCTGATGTCATGGTACAGAATGGCGGTGCTGAAACACAGCCGTTTCGTGGTTTCACACTTCCGGCAGCAGAGCTGCAAACAAGGTAAGCTTGGCCAGAGTACCCCTTTTAGTGTCCCAGTCCTAGTCAGTATACCTGCGTGTGGCAGTGATTCGAAAGTCTAAAAGTATTCCACATCCGAAGCTGAAAAAAACAATAAAATCAATGTCCTAAAGGCCAAAAGTGGCCATGTCCTTGAGGGATGAATTACTTAAATAAATAACTTCTAAGTGTGAAATGACTTTGGGCCATTGAGCTCACATTGCCAACACACAGGTAGGGATGCCTCCCATCAGTTTCTTCTAAAGCAGATGGGTCAGCTGAACGGGCTATGCAAGGCTGCATATTACAGATACGAGGTCCCACTCCTAGTATCCATAATGCTGTGTGTATGTGCATTACTGTCAGCCTCAGCAAAGTATGTGTGTATGGGGGGGGGTCTCTCCTAACAAATACAGCGGTCTCCTAACTATGAGTCTGCTGAATGCTGTCAGTTCTCTTACAAGCCTAATGGCACATAACCGTCTGTTCTATTCTGGCTTCTAGGAATAGATCCTAGCTAATCTAAGGTTATTCTAGGGGGAATCAAACAGGCAAGTGAGAGCATGTACACTTTTTGCGGTTTTTATAGGGTTAAATAACTTTGGGTGACTGATCTCACACAGAAGGTGCCTCGTCACATTCAGCTGAGTCCAGGCTTTTTAGCACTGTACTTTCTCCTGAGTATACCAGTCATTCTAGAACACGTCAGGCGCACAATGACCAGCTTCCCATTGACTCATTCACTGCCATGGACAGGTCAGTGATACATCTGTGAGGACTCACTCCACATGACTAATAAAGAAGGGATACATGTTTCACTGACTTCCTATTGGTAATATTCAATATAACACATCTATCAGTGTTGTCTCTGGGATCTGTATGGTATTTTTTAGTTTATGAAACATGTATACATTTATTTTTTTTCTTATTTCATACTGCTCATGTGGATTTGCCTACCAATGGACATCTATTGTACAACATAAAATGGTACCACTGCATTATATGCATGAGGTATAAGCTGGCAATTCCCCGACATATGCCTATGATGGATGCCATTTAGGGTCCTAAGTTAAATAATATATACTACCTGGCATACTTTTTATAAACTGTATCCTGTAGTATACGTAACAACAACAATAATGGAAAAGCAGAGGAAAAAGATATGTTAGAAGATGCTTGCCAAACGCTAAGGAGCTTGCAACACTGGTGAGTATTAAAGGGAATCTGTCAGGTGTTCATGCTGCCAGAACCATAGTTTCAATAATCTATGATTTACTCCAAAACATAACCGCATTTCAGAGAAATCATAGTTTTAAAACCAGCCAGGGACAAGACTTGGAGTCACCAGGTCGGTCCCAGCTGGCTGCTCCCCACCTTGCTGCACTTGAATGATGTCTCCTTATACACAAATAGGCAGAGATCTATCAGTCAAGCTTGGCAGGGCAGGGTGAAGCCGGCTGGTACTGCCCCAATGACTTGGAACCCTGTTTCCTGGCTGGTTTTAAAATAATGATTTCTCTGAAATGCAGTGGTGTATACACCTATACCAGGGGATACAGTAAAAATGTATACAGTGTGGTGCAATCAAAAGTGATGCTAAGGTATGTTATTACAGTGGAAAATATTGTGGTCTTCAATTCATTTTTTTTTTTTTTTTTTTATTTCTTTTCCTTCTGAAGCTATGTTTCCACATAGTATTTTTGCTCAGTACTTTTGCTCAGTATCCACTCCTGTTTTTTTTAACCAAAACCAGGAGTGGACTGAAAATACAGAAAGGCTATGTTCACACACTATTGAAAATTAGTGGATGGATGCCATTTAATGACAAAAAAATTTCCTTTATTTTAAAACAATGGCCAGTTTTTAGTCTATATTTGCTATCCACTTAATTTCAACAGTGTGTGAACATAGCCTTTCTGTATTTTAAGTCCACTACTGTTTTTGGTTGAAAAATACTGAGCAAAAATGCTGTGTGTGAACATAGCATTACAGCCCAAATAACATATTACTCCAAAAAACTCTATTATCCTACCCCCTGTATTGCTGCAAAAAGAGAATTATTACATTATTTCTGTTATATGTGGCTTTATAATATTTTCCATAAAATGTGAAATCCAAAGACAAAGAGACCACTAGATGTGCATTGGCGCAGGGTTTGTACAAATCACAAAAAGGCCCCAATGCATCCAAAACATTTATTGCTGCATATATATATATAAATAAATATATATATATATATATATATATATATATATATATATATATATATATATATATTTATATCTCAACAATAATTTAACGACATGTTTCGGCGCTGTTTTGTGCTAGACCTTCTTCAGGCTCCTATTATTTGTGAGAAAGCTAATTTGCATAGCTTGGAAATATTTCCTGACATCTGTGATTGCTAGGGCCCTACAAATAACAGGTATAGATTATCTAGCTTCATTTTATAGGTATAGATTAGAGTTAGACCCATTTCAGAGCATTAAACACTGCAACACTGCAATCATTTATTTTTTAAATAGTCTCTTCAAACTATTGGACAGGTCCCAAAATGAAGAGGTAACTCTGATGGGCGGGATGACTTAATCAAAAGGATTTAATTCGACTTGGATATTGGGATTTGTTCCATAGCCTGGATTTTCTTTTCAGTTTAGCATGAATGAGTTTCGAATTAAATTCATGAAAATCTAAAATTGTACTATTTAATATACTATTGTACTATTCAAATAACTCACAAAAACACAGAAAAATGCAACAGCTCACCGCAATGGCAAGATACAGACCCACTAGAGACATGAAAATAGTTAAATGCAGCCATACTAAACTGCCAAAAAAAACTTCCATAAAAATAACGAGGCTCTTGGTTACCACTTGAAATGGTATAAACTGCCCCACCACGTTACGGTGGCCTCATGACGGTGCAGTCCTACACTGTACTATGGCCTCTCCATGGCATGAAAGACGCCTATGCTCTGGGCATGCAAGATCCGTCTAATACCAGCAAGAGTAATTACACCACCTGGGTGGGAAACGTGGAGTGCACGACCAAGTAGAGGCAGCCACTGCCCCATTTTTTCTGTATTCAAATAACTATTAATATTGTACACTGTCAAATATCCAAAGCCCTCATTTTCTTTAAAAACCTTAGGCCTTATTCACATGTCCCGTAATTTACGGATCCGTATTTCCGTATCCGAGTTAGTGCACATTGATGTCTATTGGGCTATTCACACTATCAGTAGATGAAACGGATGAAAATCAATGCCGAAAAAAAAAAGGACATGTCCTAGTGGGGATCCAGTGCGGACCCAGATTTTTTTTATGAATCCTCTCATTGAAATTAATTGTTTACGGATTGTTTACGGATTGCAACATGTTTGGCATCTGTATTTTTTTACGGGAATACGGAAATACGGATGCCAAACATGTTGCAATCCGTAAACAATTGACTCATAGGTCACAAGGTTTTGTTTCTAAACAACCACAGGCTGACAAGCGATCATGTGACTTATTTTAGGGGTTGGGCAAACTGTTTTTTTTAACCTACTCAACTTTATTAACTTGTATAAAGCAGTCAGTAGTAAAAATAGAATTACGGAAATACGGATGCAATTCGGATGTACTACAGATGTCCAATCCGTAATTTTTAGCTGGTTGTTTCAGGACTAGAAAATATTACTAAACGTGTGAATAAGGCCTTAAAGCAAATCTGTACCCCCCTGATGGCATATCACGCTGACAGGTGAAAAAACTCCTTTATTTGGGCTGTGACTGGAGTCAAAGAGGCGGGGTCTGTTATTCCCTGGGCCGTAGAACCCTTACACCTCACTCTGCTATATGCAAAGTGAACATGCCTGATTATGCAAGGGGCAGGAATATAGCAAGGTAAGGTGTAGTGGTGCTAGGGCCCAGAGAATAAGAGGCTTTGCCTCTTTGACACCATTCACAGTCCAAATAAAGATTTCTTTTATGAAAATAAAACCACAGACTCAGGTAAGGTATATTCTGAATGCTTTCGTTTATATCTATCCAGCAGTCCCTTCAGCTTAGTAAGCTGTCAGGGAGTCACAGATTCTCTTTAAGATTTATGGTCAGCAACTTTACACTATTTTTCAGTGGGAAGAGAAGCAATACGCATTTATTTTAATTGATTTCACCCGACATTTTCCTATGGAATTAATTATCGCCTATATGGGAGAGCCATCAGAAACACAACGTGCTAAACACTTTCACAACTTTATGTATTATGTTTTTATTTCCTAAAACTAAGTCTATTTGAGACATTGTGTTATGTGACTCATTTTAACATGAATATATTTCCCCTGGATTTTTATGAATCCCTATGTATTCATTAACCCAATTTCTTTTCAGTATTTGAACCGAGGAGTCTCTCTTGCCACATATCTATTGCCAATATCCCAAAATCCATCTTTCTCCTTATCCATCACTCCATTTATTTTAAACAGGACTAAAATAGGACAGTCATCCTTCTTTTTCCATTATTCACATAGTACTGATAATATAGATAAAGGTAGATTATATATAAATTCCATAATACACACCATCCTAAAATTAGATCTGCCTTCAACGTCAACTAATATATCATATGCTTCTTATTGCACATTTTTATGGAATAACAAAGAAACCCCTCTTGTATAGGCATCAAAGGAAAAATACTGATGCTCCCAACATACTAATTTTTACATGTGCCGATTCCATATTTAAAAAAAATAAATCTCTTTTAATGTTAGGTTTCCATAATAGCTAGCCTTTTAAATGTATCCCACAACCCTCCATCATTCCTATCTAACACCTGTATATCTATCTTCAGTCCTCTAGGTGTACACTAGACTTTCCATATGGAAAAATAAAGAGGAAAGACAAATGATTTTCCTTCTCAGCGATTTCCAACCAAACCCCCTCCCTCAATTGAACCATGTTAACAAGAAGTTTCTTATCTCTGCATTTCCTTATGTCAATTTAGGCCCCAAAACAAAATAACATTACACAATAATCTTGATTTAAAGGAAAACTCCAGATAAGAAAAACTTTTTTTTCTTTTAAAAGTACATAAAAAATTATATAGATGTGTCTATATAATGTATTACCTTATCTGTACGGTTCTGCTACACTGGTAGCTAATTGACATCCAGGAAGTGAAGAAAACTGGCCTCTGTGCCAATCCACTTTGTCTCCTGCTTCCTTTGCTCTCCCCCCTCAGGAGACAGAGATTCCATGCCTTTGTCTCACATTGTGTGTGTTTGCTGAGCACAGGCTAATGATGCACAAAGGGGGCAGGGCGTGATGTCACAGGAGGCTTGGCTGGATCCCCCAATCCCCTGAGTGATTTACCAACTCTGACCAGTCAGAAGCAGCTGCTGCAACTTCACTTCACTGCAGTGAAATTAGGGCTATGTTCACACATGTTGGAGTTTCATTGCAGTAATAATGCAGTACCAAAATTAAATTATGGTAAATGGAACAGAGGATCAGAACCGGCACTGCCAATCCCATCTGGACAAAAAACAAGGCATAAACAGTATATGCCATGTAACATAATATCAGATAAAGTCCTTATTGTGGTGCTCAAGGTCAAAGATAAAAGAAGCTCGATCATAATATGTGCATGGAGATGAAAATAAAAAAAATTACATTCAAAAAGTTTTTATCGGCTGATACAGGTAGAGAATACAGCGTGCTGTATGGGTGGGACCACAATGAAATGATAAAGTACTGGAAATAATTCAGTAACACAATAAAACTGCAATGTGTAAACACAGCCTAGATAATCTGCAACAGATTTGGGTGGGAAATGGGCAGGGTGGGGGTCTGTGATGGACAGCTGAGGAAAGGCAATGCATATTGTAACCTGTAGTACCAGAGTCGGACTGGGCCACCGGAGGACCAGAGGATCCTCCGGTGGGCCCCTCCCCCCACATACTAACCGTCCGGCAGCTGGGGCCCTCAGACAGTGATGGGCCCCAGCGTCGGACGCAGCGGCAGGCCATCAGCAGCACTGTTGGCCAGCGGTGAGCTGGATGAGGCCCCCCCCGTGCAGTTAAGGGGCCGGGGTGAGCTTCCGACACAGGTGACATCACATCATGTGCGCGGCCGAGCATGAGAGAAGTTTAGGCACCGCGGTGCTGCAGCTGTGAGCTTCCGACCTGTATCGGAAGCTCACCCCGGCCCCGTAACTGCAATGTCAAGCCTGCCTCTACCCCTGTCTCTCCATCTGCTTCCTTGGGCCCCCGTCTGCTCCCCTTGCCCCTCGTCCGCTCCTCCTGCCCCTCGTCTTCTCTCTCTGCCCCGGCTGCTAACCCTGCTCCTCCCCGTCTTCTCCCTCTGCCCCGTCTGCTTCCCCTACCCCCTGCTGCTCTCCCTGCCCCCCAGCTGCTGCCCCTGCCCCATCTGCTCCAATTGCCCCCCAGCTTCTTGCCCTGCCCCCCAGCTACTCCCTTTGCCCCTCAGCTTCTCCCCCTGCCCCCCAGCTTCTCCCCCTGCCCCATAGCTCCTCCCTCTGCCGTCCCAGCTGCTGCCCCTGCAACCCAGCTGCTACACCTGCTCCCAGCTTCTCCCCTGCCCCCCAGCTGCTCCCCCTTCCCCCAGCTGCCACTGCCCCCCAGCTTCTCCCCTGCATCCCAGCTGTTCCCCTTCCCCCAGCTGCTGCCACTTCCCCCAGCTTCTCCATGATGACTGCACCAGATGCAGAAGAAAGCAAAAAGTGAGTAAGAATAGGAGAAGACGTCACCTGTGAGTCATTAGTAAATGCACTGTAATCACTTCTATAGTGTGCAGAGCCTGTGTATCAATAAGTTAGTGTATGGTTGGTGGTAGTGTACTGACACAGCCCCGCGGTCACTACAGTACATTAGTGCAAACTTTTAAACTGCCTAGGAGCTCCCAGGTCCAGTCCAGGGCTGCAGACTGAAGGTCCAGCAATACATCTGTCTACAGCGGCAGTTATCAGACGATTGTCTCTTTACTGTACTACAACTCCCAGCATATCCTGAGGGCTGCAGACTGTCAGTAAATGCCAGGAGTTGTAGTGCCTGCAGCTATTGTAGTTGGGTCCTAGGTGCATTATACACTGGATGCTTTGTGGGAAATCAGAATACATAGATCTCTGGGGCTTAGTGCAGGGAAGTGACCCCCAGAACAGCACTAATAGGGGATAGAACAAAAACATCTTCCCCTATCCCCTATTAGTGATGTTCTGGGGTCACTTCCCCACACTGAGCCCCCACAGATCTATGTATTCTTATATGCCACAAAGCATCCAGTGTATAATGCATCTAGGACCCAACTACAACAGTTGCAGGCACTACAACTCCCAGCATGTACTGATAGTCTGCAGCCCTCAGGATATGCTGGGAGTTGTAGTACAGTAGTACAACCCTCTGATAACTGGCGCTGTAGACAGATGTATTGCTGGACCTTCAGGGCTGATGGTTGTCACCCCCAGATTGCAGCCACCAGGAGACTCTGCACACAGTGATTTATTAAAGGGTTGTCCTCTCAGAGACTACAACTCCCAGCATACCCTGAGAGCTGTATAAATGTAGGAAATTCTGAGAGTTTTAGTTCAACTGAAAATATGATTCACAAGGGATTTGTCACAGATACAGATGAATCCAGGAAAGGCCCGTGTCAGCATGTCGTGTCTTACTCGTTCTATATTGGTGGGCCCCAAGGATCATTTCCTCTGGTGGGCCCCAGGTACCCCAGTCCGACACTGAGTAGTACTGTGTACAATTGCTCAACCAGGAAGTACAGCCACACAATACAGATCAAAGACCCCCAAAGCGAATGGATTTTTGGTAGTTTTAAAACTGGGTTAGACAGGTTAGCAAAGCTACATGCTTCTGCAGCATAACAATCACACTACATTGATGTTTGTTTTATTGTCTATACCCTGGTTATTGGGCAGATTACCTGATGGAACACTATTTATTTTGCTGGTGATTTTACACTTTATCATTGTCACTGGAGAGACAAGGAATTTGGCCATTTTGTTTAGCCCCCTTGTTGCCTTCCTTATTGGGGCTAACAAAATTTCCTTGCCTTAGGGAGCATATTCCACAGATTCCACCAAACAATAAATTTCAAATAAATGCCTCTAAGAGCCAGATAGGCTCTGCCCTTTAATAATTAGTGCCAATACTATACCAAGCCCTCTAAACAATCTTTGCATGCACAGTTGGGTGAACTAGCAGTGAGTAGTCTTTGTGTGATGGTATGTACTGTACTTGCTAAGTTCCTTATTAGGAATCACTTTCTTTGATATGAACCCATCTCTATGCCTTTGCTTTGCAGGCCTGTGTCGCTGCATGCCTCCAAACACATATGGTAGTGACAGTTCCATACCATTGCACACAAAGAGGAGGACAGCATGCCACATGGAACTCTGTTCCAAGCCACCAGCCACACTCCCCAGCAACCTACAGCATCATTACAGAACCAATAGTCTGTAAAATGGCTCAGGTGGAGAAAAACTGACAAACAGGACTTTACAACAGACAGAAACAAACAAATTTCAATTTCACCGTGCATATAATTTTTTTCTGGTTTCGCAGCGTATTTTATGCAAAAATTAAGTCTGCCATTGCAAAGTAAAATTAGTGGCGCAAAAAATAAGGGCTCATGTGGGTCTGTAGGGAAAAAAATTCAAGTGCTATGGCCTTTTAAACATATGGAGAAAAAAACGAAACCGCAAAGAATGAAAATTGGCTCCATCATCAAGGGGTTAAATACATAAACTGCATTAGAATGTTAACTAGTTTACTAGTAAATCCCTGATCATTTTTCTTATGTATGATAAATCAGTTTAACCTACTGTAAGTTGTATAGATATATATCATGTTATCCTGGGCCACATTTTCAATAGTACTGCTATCTAACTTAACCAGAACAATTTACAATATTATAGGAGCGATGGGATCATAAATTCCCACATGAATACACGCTCCCTTCTTATAGACATATTTACATCCCTTTAAACAGAATTCCTGGTATGAATGCATTTTAACACCACACTAAATTTTCACTGTAAAATTTTCTTCAGATTCTTGTCATAACAAAGGCATTTTGTGTACTAAAGGGGTTTAAAACTATACAAACCCCTATTGCGGAATCAGCAATTTGTAAGCAACATTTATATGAATGGTACAGGTCAATGAAATACATTAATTTGTCTGTAAATCGGGTTGTTTTGGCTGTTATTGGACATCAGCCGTACATCTTCAAATGTCATAGGGGATGTGCAGCCGACAACTGATGACAGCAAAGGGCCGCACAAACAACCAAGTGATCACCAGTTTTTTTCCAGCATGGGGCCAGCTATCTAATATGGAGCTTAAAGTTATTGGGAATTTATACAATGGTTTGAGTGAGAGCAAGTCCACCAGGAGATGAGCACCACATGGACACTTACTATGATCCTGCTTTGACAAAACATGTAAGTGTTTGCAGAGAACAAAGATATCAGTCGTGTTTGGTGTCTGAAAGGTCCCAAAGAGCTACATAGCAACACACCAGTAGTATAAATGACTAAATGGTAAGCTGAGGCCCCCTACAGGATTTTTCTTTCCCTGGCCCAGAAGGTTTCAGGTTACACCTCCGCAAATATTTTTACTTATCTGAGTTATTTAGAATACAAGAAAGTAGAAGTTGCAGAATTGACAAAATAACTGGGGCATTATTAAGCTCGATCAAGTGTAGTGAGTTGTGAACTACCGGTACTGTGCTTTGAGCAGATGAGAGATGTACCATGTGATCCAATAACGTATAGCCTTTAGAAGACCTAGGGACCATTTCGTCTTTCATTGCTCCTGGTAAAATTTTGCTGACCTGGACTATGAACTAAATTATAATTTATAGTTTTATAGTAATGGTGCAATAGCATCTTTTGTTATAAGACATTTCACTCATTTTTCTTTCTACCAATGTTAACCAGTTTACTAAATTATATGGTATATATAAACATTTATATAGACACAATTAAACTCTCCCCATGTAACAGAAACACAAATACTTTTAGTTTATGATGTCACCTTTCTTAGTCATAGAGCATTTTCTGTAGCCAAAAAACCCATTTTGTGATCAGATATACCAGCTACAGATAAGTATATCTTTCCAAATGGGTGGGAAGCTCTCATCCCGCCAGCTCATCCCGCTCATTAAACACTTTCACACAACCTTGCCCCAGTCTGCGTTCAAATAAGGCCTCCTACCAATTTGTGTCTGAGATGAACAAAAAGGAGCGTGAGCAGCAGCAAAGCTGACCTAGAAGACGTGCAGCAAATAAGAAGAGGGATGAACGTGTCTCTTGTGTGGTTAATGATAGATTGCTCCTTTTGTAGAGGGGAATTGCATAAAGGCCTAACTTTACTTTATGAATTAGACTTCAGGAGATGTAATAAAGTCTTTGTCATGTGATAAATATACTTGAGGCAGGATAGATAGAATACATAGCAATGGTATAGCAGACATACACTTTTAGAGATTAATGTTAGAATCAATGGATATTTTCTTAATCAACTAAAAAAATCATTCTAAAAAAATTGGGTGATTCCTAAGAGATGGTTAGTGTTACTGGTTAAAAAGACATTGTCACCCCCTCCCCCTTACTCGATATGCAGTTCTCCGCACCATCCACAAGCTTAGATACTGCACATGTGATATATACTTGTATAACACTTGTCTGTGTCCTCATTCTGCTTCAAAATTGCTTCATTTTATTGGTGGACAGTGGCACCTCGCTGGGGCTTCTTGGCAGTTGGGTTCCATCTCCCAGGTGGGTACACTTCCTAACTGCTGTAAAACTCCAACTAGGTGCCACTGTCCACCAATAAAATAAAGCAATTTTTGAGGAGAAAGAAGACACAGACAATTGTTATACAGGTATATATTCAATGTTCAGCATCTAAGCTTGTAAATGGTGCAGAGAATTGCACATAGAGTAAGGAGGTGACAGTATCACTTTAATGTTATAGCATGTACTGTATGAAGCAATGATTTTAGGAGAAAATAAAAAGTCATCTATGTGATATGCTAGAACCCCATCTTTGCTTTTAATTAGAGATGAGCACGCCCAGGTCTCTCTGAACCTGTGTGCAGCATTTGATAACTGGTGGCCACAGAAGTTGGATGCAGGCCTAGGGAGTCCCAGACAGCCTTAGGGCTGCATCCAACTTCTGCATTTTCCCTGTCAGCATATATTGGAATTTGATAGAAGTTGTGGGTAGCTATAACTACCTCCTGGGCTCCATATCAGTTCACTGGCACCAGACCTACAGTGGGGAAAAAAGTATTTAGTCAGTCACCAATAGTGCAAGTTCTCCCACTTAAAAAGATGAGAGGCATCTGTAATTTACACCATAGGTAGACCTCAACTATGAGAGACAAAATGAGAAAACAAATCCCGAAAATCACATTGTCTGATTTTGTAAGAATTTATTTGCAAATTATGGTGGAAAATAAGTATTTGGTCACCTACAAACAATCAAGATTTCTGGCTCTCACAGACCTGTAACTTCTTCTTTAAGAGTCTCCTCTTTCCTCCACTCATTACCTGTAGTAATGGCACCTGTTTAAACTTGTTATCAGTATAAAAAGACACCTGTGCACACCCTCAAACAGTCAGACTCCAAACTCCACTATGGTGAAGACCAAAGAGCTGTCAAAGGACACCAGAAACAAAATTGTAGCCCTGCACCAGGCTGGAAAGACTGAATCTGCAATAAGCAACCAGCTTGTAGTGAAGAAATCAACTGTGGTTAGAAAATGGAAGAAATACAAGACCACTGATAATCTCCCTTGATCTGGGGCCCCACGCAAAATATCACCCCGTGGGGTCAAAATGATCGTAAGAATGGTGAGCAAAAATCCCAGAACCACGCAGGGGGACCTAGTGAATGAACTGCAGAGAGCTGGGACCAATGTAACAAAGCCTACCATCAGTAACACACTACCCTGCCAGGGACTCAGATCCTGCAGTGCCAGACGTGTGCCACTGTTTAAGCCAGTACATGTCCGGGCCCGTCTGAAGTTTGCTAGAGAGCATTTGGATGATCCAGAAGATTATTGGGAGAATGTCCTATGGTCTGATGAAACCAAAGTGGAACTGTTTGGTAGAAACACAACTTGTAGTGTTTGGAGGAAAAAGAATACTGAGTTGCATCCATCAAACACCATACCTACTGTAAAGCATGGGGGTGGAAACATCATGCTTTGGGGCTGTTTCTCTGCAAAGGGGCCAGGACGACTGATCCGGGTACATGAAAGAATGAATAGGGCCATGTATCGTGAGATTTTGAGTGCAAACCTCCTTCCATCAGCAAGGGCATTAAAGATGAAACGTGGCTGGGTCTTTCAACATCACAATGATCCAAAGCACACCACCAGGGCAATGAAGGAGTGGCTTTGTAAGGAGCATTTCAAGGTCCTGGAGTGGCCTAGCCAGTCTCCAGATCTCAACCATATAGAAAACCTTTGGAGGGAGTTGAAAGTCTGTGTTGCCAAGCGACAGCCCCAAAACATCACTGCTCTAGAGGAGATCTGCATGGAGGAATGGGCCAACATACCAACAACAGTGTGTGCCAACCTTGTGAAAACTTACAGAAAACGTTTGACCTCCTTTGTCATTGCCAACAAAGGATATATAACAAAGTATCGAAATGAAATTTTGTTACTGACCAAATACTTATTTTCCACCATAATTTGCAAATAAATTCTTACAAAATCAGACAATGTGATTTTTTGGATTTGTTTTCTCATTTTGTCTCCCATAGTTGAGGTCTACATATGGTGTCAATTACAGGCCTCTCTCATCTTTTTAAGTGGTGGAACTTGCACTATTGGTGACTGACTAAATACTTTTTTTCCCCACTGTATAATGCATTGTGCTCCCTTAATAAGATGTAATGCACTGTGACCCAATGAGGTATAATGCATTGTAACCCCCAAAAAAGGTATAACACACTCTGCTCTGTTGATGATATATAATGCATTGTGCCCTCCTTAAAGAGATACAGCATAATGCTCTGTGACCCCAACAATATGATATAACGCACTGTGCCTCCCCGTATATAATAATAATAAGTTATAATGTTCTGTCGCAATGATATTTAATGCACTTCTCCCCTCCATGAGGTATAATACACTGTACCCCTTAACACACTGTCCTCCACAATGAGGTACCATAGACTGCAAAGCTACCATGAGCTGTGTCCCCCTAATGCACTTACGGTCATTTAGGATAGTGGTGTCGGAAGATATAGAGGCTGATGTCTGCATTCTAATATACCTGGTTGAGACTTTGGTTAAGGTTACATAATCAAAGGGTATTGTGCAAGCTTACTTGTTTACTATTCCCATGCGTCTGGTTGTGGTCTGTATATAGAGTCATCTTTTTTGACTACAGGTTTAAAGGGGTTGTCCAAAATTTTTTCTTTCAAATCAACTGGTGTCAGAAAGTTATATAGATTTGTAATTTACTTCTATTAAAAAATCTCAAGTCTTCCCGTACTTATGAGCTACTATATGTCCTGCCGGAAGTGTTTTATTTTCAGTCTGACACAGTGCTCTCTGCTGACATCTCTGGCCGAGACAGGAACTGTCCAGAGCAGGAGAGATTTTCTATAGGGATTCCTATAGAAAACCTCTCCTGCTCTGGAGAGTTCCTGTCTCGGCCAGAGATGTCAGCAGAGAGCACTGTGTCAGACTGGAAATAAAACATTTTCTGCAGGACATATAGTAGCTCATAAGTATGGGAAGACTTGAGATTTTTTAATAGAAGTAAATTACAAATCTATATAACTTTCTGACACCAGTTGATTTGAAAAAGATTTTTGCTGGATAACCCCTTCAACATCTTTACATTGTTACGGTTTCTTAATTGTATAATAATAAAGTGATCAATAAATTTCTTTTTACTATGGAAATATATGCCCATGTGTTGTGGCTGTATAACTTGCAGTGGGTTTTCAAGAAATTGGTAAATTGTGGCGGAACTATATAATACACAGCTCACAAGTTAGATACATTACGGTGTGTCTGTCACACATTATTTTTTTGTGTATAGCAATTAAAAAGGAGCAAAAAAATGTCAAAAACACAAAAGGGAAGATTGATTAAACCTTGTGGAAAGGAACAGCGGAGAAGCAATAAATCAGATTACTTGTTTGATTTTTAAAAGCCCCCCCAAAAAATTTAAGTTAGAATCTGATTGGTTCCTGTAAGCAACTACTCCGCTGTCCCTTGACATTTTTCTCCTTTTTAACTGCTAAACACAAAGAATCTGATTGGTTCCTATAAGCAACTGCTCCGCTTTACCCAAGGTTACATAAATCTCCCCCACTGTACTCCATTTTTGGCACCAACTGTGACACATTTAAGTGCATTATTTTTAGTAAATGTGGCTGTTGGCTCCACTCACCTGACATATACGTTACTCTCTGGCACTGTAGCTTCCTCTTGGTTTTGCCATAAATAATGTTGGCATTATGTTTCTCCATTGTCCCCAGTTTTTACTCATATGTGTCTTTCTCTAAGCATAATAAAATATATGTAAGCAAGAAATATGTAATGTATTCCCTATACAAAAGCTCAGATCTTTCTAAAAAGAAGATTACCTGTTTCATTTAGGAGCCCTTTGGGGACAGTTTAGTGTTTTATCCAGAATTTCCTGTCTGTCCACTTAACAGTTGTAATGTGTCTCTATAGGAATGTTTCAGAGGAAGCTGCTGTCTTCGATCATAAATCTAATGCGACAGGTCTATGTACTATGACTACTACTTGCTTTACTCACATTCTGCATTACTTTTCTATGGTATATAAAATACCACCTGTGATGCCCATTACCACTGATATGTTTGAACAAATCTAAAATCCAGTTACAATTACATTCTGCCACAGTGGGATTGCAGCTTTGTATAGAGAAGTATTTTCCCTACTTAAATGTAAAATAAATAAATAAACGACAACAAAAGTTAACCAGCATGCTGTTTTACTTAATTACTGTTTTATTATATATATATATATATATATATATATATATATATATATATATATAGATAGATATTATGTAATGTTGAATATTGCCATAGAATATGAATGATAACACAAAAACTTTTGCATGATCTGTGAGCTTGAGATCTGCCCAGAGTGGCTGAATGATATTGTGGTCAGGAGACTCAGATGGCCCCTCCAGAGCCTTCACTTTGTTCTGATATACAAGGAATTGATAATGCCAGTGAGTGATGTTCAAACTGTGAGCTGTATATATGTGTTGTACAAGGACCTTCTGATCCAGCCAATCTAAGGTCACAGCAGTGTCCCCTTCAGCCACTTTCCCAGCAGGAGTGCCTGACTACGAAGGTCCCTGTTGACACAGAAACATGTAGCACAGCAGGAGCCTGACACAGAGATAGCAGTGGCCATGGTGGAGAAGAATCCCTGGCATGGACAAGGTGTACCCTAGAGGACAGGTACCCCTCCTGTGGGTTTAGCACTGCCTACTGGAATAAGTTATAAGAAGAATTTTTCTCTAATTGTGTCTTAGTCCCTCCACACCTCTACTGACAAAAGACCTCTAGGGCCCTGGCCTAGGCCTGGCCTGGCTTGGAACTGCTGCAGCAAAACTCTCTCTCGTTCTCCTCACTGCAGACTGAGTAGAAAAGACCTCCCACCAGGAACTAACTAGACCTATATAGGGCTGACGGGGTCTAACTCCTATTGGTGTGGAAAGTACTGGAAGAAAAGAAAGATCCATATGCAGCCCTATATAGGGCTATAAAGCCTATTTTCTATATGCTATAGTACTTTGGTATGAATTTATACTTATATGGACATAGCCATTTATTGAATTGCATACTTTCTTTATGCCATAGCATTTCATAGTGTGTAGCAGGTATATGGCCAGTTGCAATAGCACTGGCACTTTCTTGAGGCTTTGACAGTCCTATATAGAAATATCATCTTATAAATTGTTGAGATCTATGTGTAACTAACAGATCTCCCCTGCACCCTCCTGGTCCCTCCTGCCCATGCCCCTCTTATCCCACCCCCTCCTCCTCTCCCCACCTCCCGGAGGGGAGACAACGACCATTGAAGTAACATTGAAAGTTATATAGATGTCTCTATATTATGTATTACTGTGTATGTGCGGTTCTGCCACACTTGTAGTTGATTTACCTCCAGGATGTGAAGAAAACTGGCCTTCTTGCAATCTGCTGTCTCCTGCTCACTTTTCTACCCCCCCCCCTCAGGAAACAGATCATGTGACCACTCTCTCACATTCATTTTGTTTGCAGAGCACAGGCTGAGGATGCAGGGGGAGTGAGTGGGCTGGAGAACCTGGTAAGGGGGAAGAGCATGGATGGGAGCAGCAGGGTTATGGGGCGATGAGAAACAGGACATTTTGAGCGTGCACTGCAAAGACTACTGGGAAATGTAGTCTGATAGCAGTGCAGAGGAAAAGGAAAAGCACAAGATACAGAGCAATCAGAAAACTGCTTCCTAGGAGTGGGACTACTATAAAACCACATGAAGAGTGTCAGGGGGAAACTTAGGTAAGAACCTTGCATTGTTTGAAAGATTTTTTTAACAAGGCTATTGCTGGCTGGCTACTGGCTAGGACTAAAACAATACTTTCTACCATTTATCCATGAATGGGAATTTGCAGATAAGCAAACTCTGAACATTTTCCTGAAAATGATCATTCTGTGCTGGGAAAACTTGCTGCTAAAAGGAGACTTTTGAGGCTTACCCCTTCAAGACCGAGCCGATTGATGCACAGATGTCCAGGCCAAATCAATGCAATGTTCCTCCCCGCCTTCTAAGACCTATAGCACTTTTATTATGTACAATTAAAGGTATGTTGCAGGCCAGCTGCCTGCTGTAGTTCCTCTATGATGTCAAGTGTCAGGGTGGTGTGGCTAAGCCAATGTCCCTTGTGTAATCCACACAAGATAGCTGTTTCAGTAATGTAAAGTGCAGGTAAGAGGCCTCTGGACACTAGGATCCCATGAAAAAAATTAAATTATTTACCAACAGCCACTGTGCAACAATTTAGATAAAAACTTCTGATATGACACAGGATTTGAAGTACAAGACTTGTAATGCAAGAGAGTCCCTGAGAAACTGTTACCTCTTTTGACTAGACAATTTTCCTGTCTGGATTAGGAACAGGTGCTTGAGTAAAATTTTCCTGTCAGCATGGGCAGTCTTAGACAAAACCTCCTAACTCCACACAATGCCACGATTTCACCATGTACATGGTCCAGATCTGTCCTTAAGCAATGGTAGCAACTGGAACACATTGTAGAGAAATGCTGCAATTTAGTTTTTTATTTTAGCAGGTTGCAGGAAGCTGGAAACTGACTTGGTGTAAGGCTTGGTGTGAGACCCTAGTAGGGCTGAACTTAGTTTTGCAGGGAAAGTGGTGGACCTGGGAGGACTCACTTCACATCTTTACCTTTTTACATGTGACAAATACTCAACAATTTCATTGACAATATACCTTGGTGTATGCAGTTTAACAAGGTTTAGCAGTATGACAAGAAAAAAAAACAACACATACAAGAAACACTGTACCCCAACATAGTTTTAGACTCATAATAAAATAGTCCCCAGCCACATGGCAATGCTAGGCTGGTAAAAAAAAAACTGCCAGTAACACACCAGTAGTGGGGTAAAGTGGGGGGAAAAGTGTGGGGGGGGGGGGAGTCACACAAAAAAGCATTATATAACATTTTATATTTCTTTGAAAATATGGTAGGCTCAACCTATTTTAGGGATGTATATTGTAGTACAAAATGAAGTTGGAGACATTTGCGTGCACTACCTGTCTTGTGCACCTTTTATGACAAAAACAGAAATTAGAGAAATAATGGTAGGCTCTCAAGAATTGCTTCCAGCGGTTTACTGTATACAGATAAAATGTAATGTACAGACATGATAACAATATATGCAACAGTTAAAATCATGACAATTAAAATCATAAATTATGACACCTATATCACTGAGTGTTAGTGTCTTGAACTGCTGGACACTAATAATATATTACACAAAGGTTTGGGCATATGTTTGTAGAATACACTCCGATAAATTGTTAGTTAGTTTTGTAATTGCCTTTATGTTTTGTAATAGTATATATTAGTCCTTCTAATAGTAGCAATTTCTGAATTTACTGCGGAAAGAAGTTCTTTATAGTAGTAATAATTGTAAATGATTATGTCTCTGTCAGCCACTTGTGTTTCAGTTTAGTAGATCATGGCACAGAGACGGCATTACACAAGTTAGTATGTTGGTACAGTTGACTTTATAGTGGTGGGTATCCACCTCTCACCACTCACAATGCGGATCTCCAACCGTGTCGCTGGTAAACTCACAGTTATCTCTAGTCTGATTGTCACCGCTCTTGTTGGGAAATACAAGGGGTTGACAGATACATAATTATTTATAATTGTTACTATTATAAAGAACATCTTTCAGCAGGATCTATCAACCATTTACAGTAAATGCAGAAATTGCTACTATTAGAAGGACTAATATGTATACTGTTACAAAACAAAGACAATGTCACAGCCACGGGCGCAGCACACTGTCATACCCAGCCACGGCTCCGCTTTCATCCCCCTACCTCCTTCTGCCCAGCGGTCCCCTGCTTCCTCCTCCTCCCTCTTGTTCTCTTATGGCTGGCGTGCGCGTCCCCGTCTTCTAGGGCACGTGCTGGCTCTCCTTAAATTTAAAGGGACAGTGCGTCCCTGATTGGTTTGCACCCAAACGCCCTTACAGTATAAATACCTGAACCTGTCCGTCCCTTACTTTGTTGAAGCCTCTGCATGCTCTCAATAGTGTGGGGTCACAGCTCTCTGTGATTCCTGGTCATGATTCCTGACGTCGGTGGTTCCTGCCATGAGTCTTGCCACCTGTGGTACCAGCCATGAGTCATGCTGCATTCCTGCCTGTCTACGTGTCTCCAGCTGCACCTTGCCTGCCCCCACTAGCAAGCCAAGCCAGGGGTAGGGACCTGAGGATTGCCTGCTCTAGCAAGTCCATCTTGCCTTGTGGTGGGCACTGGTGAAGACCAGGAGCCCCTTAAACTCTACTCCCTAGTGTGGCTTACACCATAACTAGTGGTGGTACAGTGGATCCACAACTCCAGTCGTTACAGACAATTACAAAACCAACTGTAAACTTACTGCACAATTCATCGCAGTATAATCTACAAACGTATGCACAAAACCTTTGCACAATATATTATTTGTGCAATCTTATACAAACTGATAGACAGAACATCTATTTCTTATATCTCAGTACAGTAGCTGCAAGACACACTAACACTCAGTGAAAATATATATTTTTTTATCAGTGACTAGTTCAGACGACCACATGACTAGTTGAGGGTAATTTGCATATATTTGCAAACTTTTTTTTTTTGGGGGGGGGGGGCGGTATGTGTAAAACTTATAGGTCAGTTACGCATTTGGAAATTGTGCAGGGTAGGTATCGCTTCCTGGAATTTTTGGAGGGATTGGTTGCCTTTAAGTAAAACTAGCTAGTATATTATCTTGCAATAATTAATGTGAGGGTTATAGATTCATGGAATGCTTGATATTTTATATAGAAAATGAACTTGTGGGTATTTGCTGTGTAATAAACCTTTTGTTCTCTACACAGAAAGTTAGACTTTTATGATGCCACATTCTCAAGACAGCTGTTTTCATTTTAGAAATTTGCAAAAGAGATCATGGCTGAGAGCCGATGCTGTGGAGATTGTATTATAAAAAGAGATAAATAAAAATAAAATCTTTTAAATTTCCAGAGATTGCACAAAAGGATTCTGGGAAAGCTTTACTTATGAGAATACTGTATAACCAAAAAATAAATAACTCTATGAACTTAGCATTTGAATAAACTGAATGTTCAGATATAATAGTCAGTGAAACATTTGGAAAATTATATGAGATAAATCTTTCGTGACTTTGCTAATGGCAACCAGATTTTCCCTTGATCAACTCTTTTCGTATCTTTTAACATATTCATCTTTTCTTTTGAGATTGACATGTTTCTTGAGGTAGCGGGTGCCTTAATTCCACATGTTGTTAGCCTCTGCTGCTGACAAAATACATTCCTTAATCTTAAATCTACCAATAAAAAAAAGTTTACAGTTCATTATATTTTGCTGACATATTCAAATATTTCTTCCAAAGGCTATTGGTACAACACAAGATCCCTCTTACTTGGGGTATGGGTATATGCTATTTGGAAATGTGTAAGATGACGTGTTTACTTGTTCAACACTGAAGTACACTGAAGTTTTTATTCACACTAACATTTTTTATTTCTCATTATTATTATTTTCAGAAAAATACAATGAAGTGTTGTGGTTAATGTCCCATTTGGTTTCAGTCAGATTTTTCTGAAGACAGATGCACTCAGGGTTTTTTTGGTGGTCACAGTAGAATTAAAAGGGTACTCTGGAGACCAAAAATGTATCTTTAATACGTTGCTTTAATAAAGTTATGTTAATTTGTAATATAACTTTATAAAAAAAATACTTTTTTATATACAATTCTTCTTCATATGTACCTTAGTGAAAGCAGTAAGGGGCAACACGACCCCTCTGCTGCCACCTACACTTGTGTCGGGAACTGCTTCCTGCACTGCCAAACAGCGCTATAGCTATACAGAGCAGGGGGTTTGCTCCTCCTTGTACTGTATATTCTTATAAACAGTACACGGGGGGACGGGGAAATGAGGCTGGCTGAAAGAAAGATGACTCCTGCCTGAATATTGAGGCTGCCCAAATCAGATAGGATTAGTAACCTCTTCCGATGGTCTTCCAGAAAACAATCAAAGTCTATTGCAGCAGCACAATGAAAAATATAAAGGTGGGTGCATGCCTCACCAAACCAACCCCAAGGTCTGGAGATAATCCAAAGAAAAAAATGCATGGAGACAGCACTTCCAAATGAACGTGGGTTTAATGCACACCAGTGCGCGATGTTTCGGCTCGATTGTAGCCTCCTAATGTGTCAGGACACTTTTACTGTTTCATATACAGTGGTACCTTGGTTTAAGAGCGTTTTGGTTTAAGAGCTCACAGTTTTTCAAAATTGTGACTTGGTTTAAGAGCATTTCTTTGGTTTAAGAGCTCCCTGTACTGGGTGGGAGGGCGAGTGGAGGAGGGTCATGGTCTGCATAGCGAGATCTACAGCTCTGTACTCTGACCCAGGAAGTCTCCCTCACCTTCCAAATCATAGCAGATCCACTTCAGGCTGGGGCTTGCATCAGGGGACAGGACTGTGGAGGTAATCTCTCCATAGCTGTAACCCTTCTCTCCCCGGACAGAGAGTGCTGCATGTATGTGCCCACATCTGTCCTGCTCATTCCTTCATGCTCCCTACAGTCTATGTCCGCCCTTGTGTTTCCCATCCTCTCCATTACTGTACAGTAACTTATAATATCACATATTCTGCTGTTTCTGAATGTTTGTTTCATTAGTTTAACATGTTATTCAGAATAATAAATTGTTATTTTTGGGGTGTGGAACCAATTGTCTGCATTTCTATAATTTCTTATGGGAAAATGTACTTTGGTTTAAGAGTGGATTTGGATTACAAGCATGGTCCCGGAACGAATTATGCTCGTAATCCAAGGCACCACTGTATATTTCTACATATAGCTCATATATAATTCTTTGAATAAAGAGACTTTTAATATAGAGATTGCCGGACAGCCTCTGCACAGTGAGCTGTGATTGCTATCACTGTCGGGAATAAGGGCCCTTTTACACAGACAGCTTTATCAGATTATAATAACAGAATATTGAAGCCAAAGCCAAAAACAGACTCTAAATAGGTCATAAATGAAAGATTGAGATTTACCCTCTTTTCCAATCCATTCCTGGCTTTGGCTTTCATAATCTGTCAGATATTTGTTAGATAAATCTGTCTAAGTAAAAGGATTCTAAGAATATACAGTACACAGAAGAACAAAATCCCGTTCTGCATAGCTCTAGCATTGTTCGGCAGTGTCACAGCAGAGCAGGAGATTGGAAACTGCAAGGCCTAAAGCCGTGCATTTCCCGTCACAATCGTGGGTGGCAGCAGAGGGGCCATGTCTCCCCGCTGACACTAAACAGAAGTACATATGTATATGAAAAAGTATAAATTTTTTAACAAAATAATATAACTTTATTTTACAGCAATGTATTAGCAAAAAAGAAAAAAATATATTTTTTAATCAGTCTCCGGAGTAACCCTTTAAAATAGTTTTTATTTTATTCTAAAGCGACCATAATGCTTGCTTGCATTCTAATTTATCATACTTCCAAATTTTTTAGGAGACTCAAGAATTAAGATTAAGCATTTTCTGATGATAAAATGTTACATTTATGTTATACTAGAAAATGTACCCGGCGCTGCCCGGGTATAAAGTGTCAGTGTGTTAGTTAGATTTGTTCTAAGGTGCCCAGGAGGCCAAGCTAAAGGTATTGTTTCATCTGAGTTAATCAGTGGAATTAGTGTATACCTGTAGTGCATAGATGGAGGGGTTCTGTATACCCACAATGTATAGTTTTTAGGGGTCTCGCATATCTGTAGTGCATAGTTGGGGGGGCTGTATACCTATAGTGTTGGGGGGGTCCTGTATACCTGTAGTGCGTATTTGAGGGGGGCTGTATACCTGTAGTGTATAGTTGAGGGAGGTCCTGTATACCTGCAGTGTACAGTTGGTGAAGGTCCTGTATACCTGTACTGTATAGTTCGGGGGTCCTGTATACCTGTAGTATATAGTTGGTGCTGTATACCTGTAATGTATAGTTGGTGGAGGTCTTGTATACCTGTAATTTATAGTTTAAGGGTCCTGGATACCTGTAGTGTATAATTGGTGGAGGTCTTGTATACCTGTAGTATATAGTTCGGGGGTCCTGTATACCTGTAGTAAATAGTTTGAGGGTCCTGTATAACTATAGTATAGAGTTGGTGGAGGTCCTGTATACCTGTAGTGTATAGTTTGGGGTCCTATATACCTGTAGTATATAGCTGGTAGAGTTCCTGTATACCTGTAGTATATTTGGGGTCCTGTATACTTGTAGTATAGAGTTGGTGAAGGTGCTGTATACCTGTATTATAGAGTTGGTGTAGGTCCTGTATACCTGTAGTGTATATTTTTGAGGTCCTGTATACCTGTAGTGTATAGTTTGGGGTCCTATATACCTGTAGTATATAGTTGGTGGAGTTCCTGTATACCTGTAGTGTATAGTTTTGGGGTCCTGTATACCTGTAGTGTATAGTTTGGGGTCCTGTATACCTGTAGTATATAGTTGGTGGAGGTCCTGTATACCTGTAGTATATAGTTTTGGGGTCCTGTATACCTGTAGTGTATAGTTTGGGGTCCTGTATACCTGTAGTATATAGTTTTGTGGAGGTCCCGTGCACCTGTAGTGTATAGTTTTGGGGTCCTGTATACCTGTAGTGTCCTGTATACCTGCAGGGTTGTATATACACGTATGGCAGTGTTATTCAGTCACAGTGTGTCGGTATTGGTCATGTCTGGTATGGCGGTGTTATCCAGTCACGGTATGGTGGTATTGGTCAGGTCTGGTATAGCGGTGTTATCCAGTCACAGTATGGCAGTATTGGTCAGGTCTGGTGTGGCGGTGTTACCCAGTCACAGTTTGCCGGTATTGGTCAGGTCTGGTATGGCAGTGTTATCCAGTCACATTATGGCGGTATTGGTCAGGTCTGGTATGGCAGTGTTATCCAGTCACAGTATGGCGGTATTGGTCAGGTCTTATATGACAGTGTTATCCAGTCACAGTATGGCGGCATTGGTCAGGTCTGGTGTGGCAGTGTTATCCAGTCACAGTATGGCGGTATTGGTCAGGTCTGGTGTGGCGGTGTTACCCAGTCACAGTATGGCGGTATTGGTCAGGTCTGGCAGTGTTATCCAGTCACAGTATGGCGGTATTGGTCAGGTCTGGTATGGAGGTGTTATCCAGTCACAGTATGGCGGTATTGGTCAGGTCTGGTGTGGCAGTGTTACCCAGTCACAGTTTGGTATACCTGTAGTGCCCTGTATATACATGTACTGTATAGATGGAGTAGGGGGCCCTGTATATACATGTACTGTATAGATGGAGTAGGGGGTCCTGTATACATGTACTGTATAGATGGAGTAGGGGGCCCTGTATATACATGTACTGTATAGATGGAGTAGGGGGTCCTGTATATACATGTACTGTATAGATGGAGTAGGGGGCCCTGTATATACATGTACTGTATAGATGTAGTAGGGGGCCCTGTATATACTTGTACTGTATAGAAGGAGTAGGGGGCCCTGTATATACATGTACTGTATAGATGGAGTAGGGGGTCCCGTATATATATATGTACTGTATAGATGGAGTAGGAGGTCCTGTATACATGTACTGTATAGATGGAGTAGGGGGTCCTGTATATACATGTACTGTATAGATGGAGTAGGGGGCCCTGTATATACATGTACTGTATAGATGGAGTAGGGGGTCCTGTATATACATGTACTGTATAGATGGAGTAGGGGGTCCTGTATATACATGTACTGTATAGATGGAGTAGGAGGTCCTGTATACATGTACTGTATAGATGGAGTAGGGGGTCCTGTATATACATGTACTGTATAGATGAAGTAGGGGTCCTGTATACATGTACTGTATAGATGGAGTAGGAGGTCCTGTATACATGTACTGTATAGATGGAGTAGGGGGTCCTGTATATACATGTACTGTATAGATGGAGTAGGGGGCCCTGTATATACATGTACCGTATAGATGGAGTAGGGGGCCCTGTATATACATGTACTGTATAGATGGAGTAGGGGGTCCTGTATATACATGTACTGTATAGATGGAGTAGGTGGTCTACCAGTTATTACTGTGGATGTTGTGAGGCAGCTTCCCTAGCAACCATTGCTCCCTGTGAAAATGAAAGCAGTAATCCTATTGGTTGCTAAGGCTCCCAACTGCCGTGTCTGCTGCAGCTAATTATATCACCTGTGTTTGCAGTGAGGAGATTTTCCCATTCATCTCTATGGGGCGCCTCTCTTTCCCCTCCCCCTCCCCTCCTGTACATCTGGCGGGGACGGGACCTTCGCAATAACGTTCCCGGGCACCCAATGTATCTGTGTGTCAAATTTGGGGTCAAACGGTTCAGGCGTTTGAAAGTCTATAGAGGACAGACAGACAGACAGACAGACAGACTTTGATTTTTATTATATAGATATTAAATTTACAGATGGTTTTAGAACAGGTAGAATCTGGTCACTGACCAGTTCTACTGACATTGCCTATAGCTTCACTAAACCAAGCAATGCATGTCTTCAAACCACTACCACTAAAATAGTATTTAGTAGTTTGTGAATTATATCTTTAATGCTGTATTGAGAGCTTCGAAATTACCTTCTATAGTCAAAGGCTTTGCTGCAGATTCAGGCCTATTTTAACACTTCCGTGAAGCACTTACCGGTGTCCCAATACTTACTGCTGTGGATGCCGTCCGGATGCAACTCCTGCTCACTGCCTCCATCATGTCTGCTCCTCCGCTAAACTCCACGCTGATCCTGGTCCTGCTTCCTCCTTCTGCTTGCTATGGATTTAAAGGGCCAGCTTATTTCCACCTGTTTCCTCCTCTAACTAAACCAGTTTCACCCATTTAAACACGCTCCGTATGTCTCTCCTTGCCTGAGTATTGTTGGATCCCTGGGTTCCTAGCAAAGGTGTGCTCCTGTGTCACAAAGATTTTGGGGGAGATTTATCAAACATGGTGTACAGTGATACTGTCTCAGTTGCCCCTAGCAACCAATCAGATTCCACCTTTCATTTTCCAAAAAGTCTGTGAGAAATGAAAAGTGGAATCTGATTGGTTGCTAGGGGCAACTGAGCCAGTGTCACTTTACACCATGTTTTATAAATTTCCCCCTTGACTTTAAAGTGTACCCACCACTAAACAAAACTTAAAGTGTTAAAGTGTCACAACCCTTGTCAAACGTTTGGAACAATTGGGTCTGAGTGTTCAGGCCCCACCCATCATAAGAACGTGTCTGGAGAAGCATGCAATTTTGTGCTTTACTCAATAGCTTGCTTCAAATTTTCTTCTTCCAGCACCACTATGATTTATGGTATGTGAGCATTGACTATAAGAAAAGTAGATAGATTTAAAATTGTTACAGAAATTAGAATAGATAATTACTTATGTTACTTGTTAACTTATTGTAGTAAGAAGAAATGAATCCACAAAAAGTAATTTGGGTTTTCAATTCACTCATGTCAAGCACTGCTATCATATTACTGTTATTTATTTTGTGACACATCATATAGTGCTATACTAAAGGCACAATTGCTTTTCTACCTTTTTGCTTACTAGAGTAGATTCTCCTACTCATTGCATATGTTTGTATAGCAATATCCAGTTATTATGCTGTCATAGCAACATTATTGTTTGTCTGGGTTAAGTCCCAAGGTTACCTAGGCAAAAGCAGAGAGCCTATGTAGAAAGATTTTTCTTGCATGAGGTCTGCACAATTGTATTTTATCAATACATGAGAGTAATAATATCATTCATTAATCAGCCAGCCCTATTCTGGTGCTTCTATTCTCTAGATATGTGTATATGAACACAGAATGTATACATAAGCTCAGATCTACTTTCTGGTAAGGAGTTTATTCCTTAGTGTAATAGCACAACAAGTATTAATTTCCATGTGTCGGTGCTTTTGCTGTTCAGCTATAATTCTATTCAGCAATGTCTTTGTCTGAAGTTGTCCCTTAGCCTCCCAAAATGTCTAAATGTCAAAATATTTGAGTAAGTAGAGGTTATACTATCTATCATTATTTCCTTAGAAAAGAGTATATAAACAGTAGTTAATAAATTAGGCCTTATTCACACATCCCGCAAAGTTGTCTGTAATTGTGGGTCCGCAATCACGGATCGACTTATTGCCCATTGATTTCTATTGGGCTAGTCACATGGTCCGTTTCATTTTGTGTGTGCAATCCGTACCACAAAGAAGAGGACTGTGATTGCAGTGTGGATTACCAATAGAAGTCCATGGGATCCATGTTTTTTGTGGACGTCACGAATCTCACACATGGAAAAACGTGGATCAAATCTAAGCAAACAGTTTTTTCAATTTATTTTTTAACCAGTTCAACATTTTTTGCTGATGCGGATACGGATGCAAATATGGACCATATTTTACGGATCATGGAGTAAAAACCTTTATGCAGACTTGAAAAATTACTGAACGTGTGAATGAGACCTTGAACCTCAAAATGGTGTCCTTAAAAACTACAACTTGTCACTTAAAAATAAAGCCCTCATGTACAAGTGAATGGAAGAACTAAAGGGGAACTAACAGCAGATTAGTAGAAGAATCCATTATGTAATGTTTCCATTGTGCTTAGAACGCTGAAAATTAAGGTAATATACAGTACTTTTACACTGCCCCTTGTCAAATAAATACTGTGTATATGTGTATATATAAAGCAGCCCCTTCCAGGGAAAAAAAAAAACTTTATGTGACATCACTGATTCCATTTCATTAGATTTCCATAGTTTTTGTCCATTCGGATAGTGTAAACTACTGTTCATTCCTTACCAACAAAAAAAAACAATAAAGAGTCCCTGTCAGGACTGTATCTTTGCGGATGCGCCCCTCGGCTCGTGCTATGCAGCCGAGAAGGTGCTGATTAGTGATGAGCGAGCATGCTCATCCGAGCTTGAGACTCGATCGAATATTAGGGTACTCGTTACTTGGACGAGCATCTTGCGATACTCAAGAAAATCTCATCATCCGTTTCCTGTAAGTTTGGGCGCTATTTCTCAACCAATAAACATGCAGGAGACTCTTTGGTACAACCTGCAATCATGTGGGACCCATACATGTCGATAGCAGTAATTGGTTGGCCACATCAGATGACCCTGCCATATAAAACGTGCAGCCGGCAGTGCTCGCTTCAGACGCATGCTGTGAGAGATTAGGGACAGAGCTGCTGCTGGTCAGGGAGAGTGTCAGTGTAGGATTTAGCGTTCCAGTAGGCAGGGTATATACTAGCAGTACAAACAAACAGACCTTTTCAGGGCTTAAAAGCGTTTTTTAATAGTATTACTACAGACTGCTGGCTGGGACTTGCAGTGCTGCTACCACGATTTCAGCAGCACACTGTGGTGATCGGCTGCTGGCAGAAAGGGGAGATTAGGTGTTGCATACAGACCCCTAAGAAGTGCTCAGTGTACTCTTTTTTTATTTTGGGGCTGGTGGGGGTGCTGTACTACATTGGATTGCTGGGATTTGTAGTACACCTGCATAGAACTTCACTGCTCATTGGACGGGGGTGTCAGAGAGGGTGTCTAGGTCCAGCCACTACCAGATTGAACCGTACAGCCCCCCCCCCTAAACTAGTGGGTACTACACTGTATTGCTGGGATTTGTAGTACACCTGCATAGAACTTCACTGTTCATTGGACAGGGGTGTCAGAGAGTGTGTCTAGGTCCAGCTACTTCCACATTGCTACTTCCACATTGTACCGTACAGCCCCCCTAAACTAGTGGGTACTACACTGTATTGCTGGGATTTGTAGTACACCTGCATAAAACTTCACTGCTCATTGTAAGGGGGTATCACAGCGTGTGTCTAGGTCCAGCCACTACCAGATAGTACCGTACAGCCCCCCCCCCCCTAAACTAATGGGTACTACACTGTATTGCTGAGATTTGTAGTACACCTGCATAAAACTTCACTGCTCATTGTAAGGGGGTATCCCAGCGTGTGTCTAGGTCCAGCCACTACCAGATTGTACTGTACAGCCCCACCTAAACTAGTGGTACTACACTGTATTGCTGGGATTTGTAGTACACCTTTATAAAACTTCACTGCTTATTGTAAGGGGGTATAAAAGCGTGTGTGTCTAGGTCCAGCCACTACCAGTTTGTACCGTACAGCCCCCCCCCCCCTAAACTAGTGGGTACTACACTGTATTGCTGGGATTTGTAGTACACCTGCATAAAACTTCACTGCTTATTGTAAGGGGGTATAACAGAGTGTGTCTAGGTCCAGCCACTACCAGTTTGTAACTTACAGCCCCCCTAAACTAGTGGGTACTACACTGTATTGCTGGGATTTGTAGTACACCTGCATAAAACTTCACTGCTCATTGTAAGGGGGTATCACAGAGTGTGTCTAGGTCCAGCCACTACCAGTTTGTAACGTACAGCCCCCCCTAAACTAGTGGGTACTACACTGTATTGCTGGGATTTGTAGTACACCTGCATAAAACTTCACTGCTCATTGTAAGGAGGTATCCCAGCGTGTGTCTAGGTCCAGCCACTACCAGAGTGTACCGTACAGCCCCCCCTAAACTAGTGGGTACTACACTGTATTGCTGGAATTTGTAGTACACCTGCATAAAACTTCACTGCTCATTGTAAGGGGGTATCACAGCGTGTGTCTAGGTCCAGCCACTACCAGTATGTACCGTACAGCCCCCTCCCCCCCCTAAACTAGTGGGTACTACACTGTATTGCTGGGATTTGTAGCACACCTGCATAAAACTTCACTGCTCATTGTAAGGCGGTATCACAGAGTGTGTCTAGGTCCAGCCACTACCAGTTTGTAACGTACAGCCCCCCCTAAACTAGTGGGTACTACACTGTAGTATTGCTAGGATTTGTAGTACACCTGTATAAAACTTCACTGCTCATTGTAAGAAGGTATCCCAGTGTGTGTCTAGGTCCAGCCACTACCAAATTGTACCGTACAGCGCCCCCTTAACTAGTGGGTACTACACTGTATTGCTGGGATTTGTAGCACACCTGCATAAAACTTCACTGCTCATTGTAAGGCGGTATCACAGAGTGTGTCTAGGTCCAGCCACTACCAGTTTGTAACGTACAGCCCCCCCTAAACTAGTAGGTACTACACTGTATTGCTAGGATTTGTAGTACACCTGTATAAAACTTCACTGCTCATTGAAAGGCGGTATCACAGAGTGTGTCTAGGTCCAGCCACTACCAGTTTGTAACGTACAGCCCCCCCTAAACTAGTGGGTACTACACTGTATTGCTAGGATTTGTAGTACACCTGCATAAAACTTCACTGCTCATTGTAAGGCGGTATCCCAGTGTGTGTCTAGGTCCAGCCACTACCAGATTGTACCGTACAGCCCCCCAAAACTTGTGGGAGCACAAGTATGTTTCCTGATTTCTGTATATCATACGCAAGGCCTATCTAATTTCAATCACATCACAACTGCTTTCACAGAGTAAAGGGTGTGTCACAGCGTGTGTCTAGGTCCAGCCACTACCAGATTGTACCGTACAGCCCCAGAAAACCAGTGGGTACTACAAGTATTTTTCCTGATTTCTGTATTTCATACGCAAGGCCTATCTAAGTTCCATACTGTGCAGTGTCCATAAAATAGTGAACCCCAGGGGTAAGGGTTGAGGATGAGGACGAGGGCGTGGGGTTCCAAGAGATGCCGTTGCCGGAGGCCGTGGTTCAGGGCAGGGTGACACAGCAGCACCTGTTAAGGAGGTAGCAGTGGCACACCGCAGACGTCCACTCCCTAGCATCTTTGCCCAACTTACGGGGTCTCATGGTAGACCGATATTTAAACCGCAGCAGTGTGAACAGGTGATCACGTGGATAGTGGATAATGTGTCCAGTAACTTATCGACCACCAAGTCTTCCGCGCAGTCCAGCCACGCTACCCAAGGGAGTGGAACCCTTGCTCCATTAGCTCAGCCTCCTTCCCCAGAGAAAGAAGGGATTCAGATTCACCACCATGCTCCCAGGAACTCTTTTCTGGACCCTTCCCTGAGTCAGAGCAACCGGAGCAGTCGATCTGTCCCGATGCCCAAACTATGCAGCTCACGCAGTCAGTGAGTGATGAGAGCGGGGACTTGCAAGCAGGGTTGGAAGAGGTGTCTGATGATGACGATGAGACCCTGTTGTCAAACAGTGAAGTTGTTGTCATGGATGTAACTCAAAGTGAGGAGGAGAGTGAGGAAATGGAGGAAGAGCTGGTGGGTGAGGACGAGGTGACTGACCCGAGCTGGGTGGATAAGCCTAGTGAAGACCGTGCTTCTGAGGGGGAGGCAAGTTCACCCGCAGGACCGGTTGGAAAAGAAAGAGGGGTGGGCAGAGGGAGAAGCAGGGGCAGAGCGAGTAGATCAGCAACTGTTTCACGGAGTCAAACTCCCGTGGCCAGGGCTAGATGTTCTCAAGTCTGGAGGTTTTTTAAAGAAAGTGCGGATGACCGACGGACTGTAGTGTGCAATGTGTGCCACGCCAGGATCACCAGGGGAGCCACCACTACCAGCCTAACCACTACCAGCATGCGCAGGCATATGAGTGCTAAACAACCCACTCAGTGGAACCAAGGCCGTTCAGTGACTGCAAGTCGCACACCTGCACCTTCCCCTGTGTCACGTGCTGGCTCTGTCAGTCCCCCTGCCCAGGCCCCAGGCACGAGGGCCTCCCGTCCTACACGCACCCCTTCATCTCCACTATGCTCCACACCCTCCAGCAAGGTGTCCAAGCACAGCGTTCAACTGTCCCTGCAGCAGACCTTTGAACGGAAGCACAAGTACACTGCCACTCACCCGCATGCACAAGCCCTAATTGTGCACATAGGCAAACTGCTAAGCTTGGAGATGCTGCCCTATCGGCTGGTAGAGACAGAGGCTTTTAGGAACCTCATGGTAGTGGCTGTCCCTCGGTACTTTGTCCCCAGCGCCACTACTTTTCACGGTGTGCCGTACCAGCCCTACACCAGCACGTGTCGGATAACATCATCCGTGCCCTGAACAACATGGTCAGCGAGAAGGTCCACCTAACCACGGACACGTGGACAAGTGGTGGAGGCTGGGACAGAGTCTGACCCTGGTTCCGCTCATGTGCTGCCCACACCGAGGATTGCGGGGCCTACCTCGGTCCCGGTCTCTCATGAGTTGTACACCTGTTTCTCCTAGTCTTCTTCCTCAGACTCCTCTCTATTTCCCTCCACGAGCACGTTGCCTACATTTCGTAGCTTCAGCAGTGCGGTGGGTGAGCGCCAACAGGCAGTGTTGAAACTGCTGAGCTTAGGTGACAAGAGGCACATGGCCCAGGAGCTGTTGCAGGGCATTACGGCGCAGTCAGATTTTTGGCTCGCGCCACGGAGCCTCAGACCAGGCATGGTTGTGTGTGACAACGGGCGAAACCTGGTGGCGGCTCTGCAACTCGGCAGCCTCACACATGTATCATGCCTGGCCCATGTATTCAACCTAGTGGTGCAGCGGTTCCTTAAGACCTACCCCAATTTGGCTGACTTGCTCACCAAGGTGCGCATCTGTGCGCATTTCCGCAAGTCAACCACGGATGCTGCCACTCTTAGGGCAATGTAAAGGCGCTTGCAACTGCCGGCCTACAGACTGCTGTGCGGCGTGCCCACAAGGTGGAATTCACTTTCCAGATGGTAGCCAGGGTTTACCAGCAACGCAGAGCCATTGGGGAATGCCAGTTGTCAACCTCTGTGCGAAGCGGTAGTCAGGTCAGTCAGCTACCTCAAATCTACAATGAGGAGTGGACGTGGATGTCTGCTATCTGTCAGGTACTGGGCCCCTTTGAGGAGTCAACACAGATGGTCAGCAGCGATGCCGCCATCATGAGCCTCACCATCTCGCTGCTGTGTCTGCTTAAATCCTCCCTGCTCAGCCTGAAGTCTGACACTTTGCCTTTGTTTCAGGAGACGGGTGAAGAACAGCCGCTGCTAGATAGCCCTGCCTTGTCCCTGACGTCAGTTTCTCACCACGGAGTAGAGGATGAGGAGGATGAAGAAGAGAAGGAAGAGGAGCAGACTGCTGCCGCCACTGAAGAGGGTACCCATTCCTTAGTTGTTGAGCATGTATGGCCTGAAGAGGAGGATTTGGTGGAAAAGGAGGAAATTGAGGCTAGTGAGGAGAGGAAGTTCTTTCCCGTGACCCTCGGGTTAAAATTTTTTTCGACAACACAGATTACTGGGTGTTCACCCTCCTGGACCCCTGGTACAAACACAACTTTTCCACTCTCATTCCTGCCGAGGAACGCAGTATGAGAGTGAATCAATATCAACAGGCCCTGATGCAGAAGCTGAAAATGAACTTCCCATCTGACACCATTAGCACCAGAGGACATAGTTCTGTGGGCCAAAGAGCGGGGCAGAGGAGCTGTGGAGCAGGCAGCTTGTCAAGGGGCAGGGGAACACTCACCAAGGCCTATGATAGTTTCATGGCACCCCAGCAAGACATGTCAACCGTCCCCAGTCTAGACAGAGTAGGGGGGAAGCCTTCAGGAAGATGGTGAGGGAGTACCTTGCTGACCATACCAACGTCCTTAACGTCACTCTGCTTCCTACAACTGCTGGGTTTCAAAGCTGGATACGTGGCTCGAACTGGTGCTTTACGCCTTGGAGGTGCTGGCCTGCCCTGCTGCTAGCAAGGTTGTCAGAGCGGGTCTTCAGTGCAGCTGGTGCCATCATCACTGATAAGATGACAGACTGACAGCACTGACAGGCTGACGTTTATAAAAATGAACAAAGCCTGGATTTCACCTGAATTCAACTGTCCACCCGGGGAAAGCAGCTCAACATGAAGATTCTTGGTATCTCCTTTGCTCCTGCTCCTCCTCCTGTTCCTCCTCTTCCTTCAATTCTCAGCCAACTGCCAAGTCTTCTTCCGCCATGCAGGGTCTGGCCTAATTATTGGGAGGCTCAATTGCTTCCTCACGCATTCTCTGTGTCCTCACTGCCATGCTCTGACATCACACTATGTCTGCGGAGGAGCGGGACTGGTTTCCGGGGGCCCGCCGATCGCGCCTCCGCCAACCAGCCAGCTGTTTTATTTTATTTTTTTTAGTCTAGCCTTGGCCAGGGCCTCACCACCCCCGGTCGAGAGGCATCAGGTGTACCCTTGATGGTGACTGACAGCTGGCCTAGCCAGTTAGCTGTCAGCACCCGGGTTCATGTCCACTAAATATCCCAGCCCCTGGACTCACTCCAATTTTAGGGTGGGCTCACTTGTTTCCTCACTCACTTTTAATGGTTCTCTGTGTGCTTAATGCCATGCAGTGTCTGGCCTAATTTTTGGGAGGCTCACTAGCTTCCTCACTCACTTTTAATGGTTCTATGTGTGCTTAATGCCATGCAGTGTCTGGCCTAATTTTTGGGAGGCACACTTGCTTCCTCACTCACTTTTAATGGTTCTCTGTGTGCTCAATGCGATGCAGTGTCTGGCCTAATTTTTGGGAGGCTCACTAGCTTCCTCACTCACTTTTAATGGTTCTCTGTGTGCTCAATGCCGTGCTGTGTCTGGCCTAATTTTTGGGAGGCTCACTATCTTCCTCACTCACTTTTAATGGCTCTATGTGTGCTCAATTCCATGCAGTGTCTGGCCTAATTTTTGGGAGGCTCACTTGCTTCTTCACTCACTTTTAATGGTTCTCTGTGTGCTCAATGCCATGCAGTGTCTGGTCTAATTTTTGGGAGGCTCACTTGCTTCCTCACTCACTTTTAATGATTCTCTGTGTGCTCAATGCCGTGCTGTGCCTGGCCTAATTTTTGGGAGGCTCACTAGCTTCCTCACTCACTTTTAATGGTTCTCTGTGTGCTCCCTGCCATGCTGTGTCTGCTTTAATTTTTGGAAGGCTCACTTGCTTCCTCACTCACTTTTAATGGTTCTCTGTGTGCTCACTGCCATGCTGTGTCTGGTATAATTTTTTGAAGGCTCACTTGCTTCCTCACTCACTTTTAATGGTTCTCTGTGTGCTCACTGCCATGCTAGGTCTGGTATAATTTTTGGAAGGCTGACTGGCTACCGCTTCTACCTTGTTCACTTTGTCCTCACCGCCATGCTGTGTCAGGCTTAATTTTTGGCTGGTTCATGATATGCTACCTCTGTTTTAATGGTTCCCTGTGTTCTCTCTGCCATGCTGTGTAAGGCTGAGTTTTTTGGTGGTCCATATGCTTACCTCTGTTTTAACCAGGCTGTTGCACAGAATTAGGCATAATGGTGCCATTAGGCAGCCTCAGAGGCATGCATACATGCTGCCCCTGCTATTTCCTGTCCATTTCTGTTGTGTTTCCATCAATTTCTGAGGTTAACAGGTTTTCACATGACCTTCCATGTACCGAACTTGAGTCTCCTGCAAAAATGCTCGAGTCTCCCGTTAACTTCAATGGCGTTCGTTACTCGAAACGAGCATTCGAGTATCGGTAGATATTACTTTCGAGTAACAAGCACCCGAGGATTTTAGTACTTGCTCATCACTAGTGCTGATTTTCTTGTATTTGTTTTGTTTCTGTGTTTTGTTTTGCATTAGTCTGAACACTAGTTTATTTTGTCTGCTCACTTGGTTTCATGGACACATCTGACTTCACCTGCTGAGTTCTGTCTAGCCTTTTCATGGTTAATCTTGTTTTGGTTCCTTCTGTGACTGGCAGGTCTTCCTGCCAGTGAATGTGTTTTGTTGTCAGGTGACTGTGGTTGGAGATCAGGGGGATGGTCCAATTGTATTCTGGACCAGACCAGTGGCCTCCTATATAACACCCTCAGTCTGTGTACTCCTTGCTGGCTATTGAGCTTTTCTCTGCCTGCTTCTGACTCTGCTATTCTGTGTTTATTCTGACACTTCTGCTTTGTATTTCTGACCATCACTGCTTGCCGCTTGCCCCTGACCTTATTGCCTGTTTTTTGACTACGTCTATTGGATCCTGCTTTTGTACTTTTTGCTGTCCGACCGTTGTTACCTGGATTGCTTATTATTATTTTTGTGTTTGTTCATCTTGTCTTTTTGTTCATGTATTAAGGCCAGGGACCACCGCCCAGTTGCCCGCTGCCACTTTAGGGCAGATAGCGTCAAGTAGGCAGGGACAGTGGGCGGGGCTGATGTTTGACCTGAGTTGTAACAGTCCCATTATGCTAGTAGAAAATTGAGCTTTTGATGGGTTATTATAACCACGTTTTTGTACACTTGTTTATGTATATGTACTTGTTTTTACATGAATGGATGTATTTGTATATGCAGTCTATGCTAGTTTACTTAAGAAGCTTTTAATGTATTTGCAGATCAGATTAGCAAACTGATTGGCAACCTTGACCAATAGTAGGCTTTACATTGCCTATGAATATAATTTCATATTTTTTTTTATTATAATGAAGCGATAGGAAAACTATTTTGGATAACAGCTGAAAAAACCTGTGTTAAAAGGGTGATCTGCAATTAAGAGGGACTACAATTTGTTCTTTATTTGTTGATTCCAGCTTTTGAGCTTTGGCGAGCTGCAGTGTGCATGTTTATTTTTGTGTTGTTATAATCCACAGCTCCATTCTTGCCAACATGTAAACGCACATTTATAAGAGAATTCAATTCTCTTGTGTTTATGTGGGTATAACTGGTGTGTGACCAAACAAGAAAAAGCAAACATGTAGAGATCATGGTAATGCAGTATCTCTTTTTACACTGCTATGTAATTTGCATTATGTTCAAACATTTGTGATGTCTTGATAGACTGGAAAACGTCTGATGATGTAACCTACACTATGGACCAAACAGATTTTTTAGGGGAAAAAAAAGGTTAGTTAGAAAAATATGACTTAGTTCTATCTTATCTAAAGGGTTACTGTATTCCTGGTTAAGACACATCCAACCTAACTACAAGAGAGGGGGTAGGTTTAAGATCACACACTCTATTGGTTGTTTTGGAATTAAGTCATACATGCACACTACAAATTCATGCTGCCAAAGATAGCTGAGCCCTGTACTCACTACGTCAGGCAGCTTAATAGACAGTGTAGTGTAAATGTGCAACTTACCATTCTAGTACAAAACAAGACTCGGGTCTACATTCTGAAGATAGCAGGGGTTTCCTGTGGTTGAAGCCCATGCCAGCTGACACCAGGGCCGTTTCTAGAGGCGGGCGGGCCGGGCGACCGCACGGGGCGCGGACAGCTAGTGGGCGCTGGTGGCACCCCAGGCCACCCACCCGCCCGCTCCATCACTTGCCCCTGCGCCCCTTTGCCCCATCACCTGGCTGGCAATACTGGCGCCCGAACGCAGCTCCGCCCCCTCCCCGGACTGCACCGACCCAGCCGAGCACTCTGCATGCGGCAGGCCGCGGCAGACATCTTCTCCCTCGAGCAGGCGCTGCTCGGCTGGGTCGGCGGGGTCTGGGAAGGGGGCGGAGCTGCGTTCGGGCGCCAGTATTGCCAGCCAGGTGATGGAGAAAGAAGATGTGTGTGGCGGCGGCCTGCTTCTTGCAGGCTGGAGAGAAGAGGAGAGAGGGACCCGCCGCATGCCAGAATAAGGTGAGTATAATGTGGGTTTTTTTGTTGTGTGTGTGTGTGTGTTAAGCAATACAGGGGGAAATATTACTATGGGAGGGGAGCAGAACATGGGGGGAATATTACTATGGGGGGGAGCAGAACATGGGGGGAATATTACTATGGGGGGGAGCAGAACATGGGGGGAATATTACTATGGGGGGGAGCAGAACATGGGGGGAATATTACTATGGGAGGGGAGCAGAACATGGGGGAATATTACTATGGGGGGAGCAGAACATGGGGGGAATATTACTATGGGAGGGGAGCAGAACATGGGGGGAATATTACTATGGGGGGTAGCAGAACATGGGGGGAATATTACTATGGGGGGGAGCAGAACATGGGGGGAATATTACTATGGGGGGGAGCAGAACATGGGGGGAATATTACTATGGGGGGAGCAGAGCATGGGGAGGAAAATTACTATGGGGGAGCAGAGCATGGGGGAATATTACTATGGGGGGAACAGAGCATGGGGGGAATATTACTATGGGGGGAGCAGAGCATGGGGGGAATATTACTATGGGGGGAGCAGAGCATAGGGGGAATATTACTATGGGGGGAGCAGAGCAGGAGAAGGGAATATTACTATGGGGGAGCAGAGCATGGGGGAATATTACAACGGGGGAGCAGAGCACAGGGGAAGGAATATTACTATGGGGGGAGCAGAGCATGGGGGGAATAATACTATGGGGGGAGCAGAGCATGGAGGGAATATTACTAAGGGGGTGGAGCAGAGCATGGGGGAAATATTACTATGGGGGGAGCACAGAGGGGAATATTACTATGGGGGGAGCACGGGGGGAATATTACTATGGGGGAGCACGGGGGGGGATATTACTATGGGGGGAGCACAGTGGGGATATTACTATGAGGGGGAGCACGGGGGGGGGAATATTACTATGAGGGTGAGCAGAGCTCAGGGGGGGAATATTACTATGGAGGGCGCCTAGGGGGGATTATTACTATGGGGGAAGCACAGAGGGGATTATTAGTATGGGGACAGCACAGGAGGGGGGTTATGGGGATAGCACATGGGGGATTATTACTATGGGGACAGCACAGGGGGGATTTTTTCTATGGGGACGGCACAGAGGGGATTATTATAATGGAGACAGCACAGAGGGGGATTATTACTATGTGGTAGAGTATAGGGGAGGGATATTACTATGGGAACATAGCACAGGGAGGATTATTACTATGGGGTAGAGCACAGGGGGGATTATTAGTATGGAGACAGCACGGGTGGATTATTAATATGTGGACAGCACAGGTGGTATTACTACTATGCGGCAGAGCACAGGGGCATTATTACCATTGAGGCACTGCACAGGGAGCATTATTATATAGAGGCAATTATATTATATGGAGGCAAAGCAGGTGGTATAATTACTATATTAGGGTACAGCAGGGGGCATTATTACTATATGTGGTACAACAGGAGACATTATTACTATATGGGTGTACAGCAAGGGATCCTACATTCCTACATACAGGAGGCAACCCATATACCTATTAACTCTACTGCACATGACACAAAAAAGTAGAAGTTTTGTAAAAGTGCGGAGCCTAAGATGTTTGTCTGGCAGGTTCAAAAGAGATGAATTGTAGCTGCAAGAAACTGTCATGGAGGCCGGGGCCAGATGGAGAGGAAAAGGAAAGTGAACAAAGAAGAAGTCACCTGTGAGTCACTGAATGCCTTTTTTTTTAAAGGGTTGAATAACTGTGCTCTATGCCATAGTACACACACTGCTTCTCCTTAGCAACAAACCCCCCCCCCCCCCCCCGCCCTGTAGTTAAAATTACCTACAAACGGCCCTGGCTGACACTTCTTTCCAGCCTGCAGCAGAGCAAGCAGTTATTGACAGTTATCTCTACTCTGCCACACTGCACTGGCTGCAACACTACTAAAACAGACAGCGTCCCTAACTATAATATCTATTCTTATGGTAATATGAGTTAGACTTGTGCAACCCTGCAGTTCCAGACACAGTCATTGGTGGTAGCAAAGGGACAGAGTGACCCCTTACTGCTGCCACTCAGTGTTAAATTTAAAATATTTACCTTATCTTAAAAAAAAGAAAAATATTAAAGGGAATCTGTCAGCACCTGTGCCTTACCTGAGGTGCTGACAGTGTGCTGTAGTTGGGAGGACCTTTGTGAGCATGTTACCTTTTTGCAATTTGTCCGTGCAGTGAAGTACAAACAATCTTGCATCTTCTAGTGTAATGAGGAGTCAAAGAGAAATTATGGCTCAGCATTTGTGTGGCCCTTGGGCCTCCTGCTCGCCCTGCTGTTAGCCAGTGTCTCTGATTGCAGATTAGTCCTCTGTAGGCAGTTTATATCTTAAAGAAACACTCAGATATAGTTAGATCTCCCAGCACAAATGTGTTGATGCTGTGATCTAGGGGTAAATCATCTGTGTAGACACCAACAATAGTTTCTCCTTGGTTTGATTCCTCTGATGGAAATTAAATTTAGGTATATATTTTTTCTTTTTCTGCAAAGAATTCCCTATCAGGTCCAAATTAGTTTTATGGCTGTGTTCACACCATGTTAAAACAACGACCATTGTTATCAAATACAGCCGTTGTTTTTACATAGTGTAAACATAGCCTAAAATTCATTTTATTTTATACAATACTGAGAAAAAATAAAATAAAAATAAAATAAATAGCTATATTTCATTTCTATCAGGGGAATCAAACCAAGAAAAAAAACAGTTTTTGTTCCCTACATAGGTAATTTACCCCCAGACTACTATATCTGGAAGTTTCTTTAACACATAAGCTGCTTACAGAGGCCTGATCTGAAATCAGAGACAATGGCTGACAGCTGAGCCAGCAGGAGGCCGGGCAGCAGAGATTTTTCATGAAGGAGTCGGATCAGGAAAGAATGGTGAAGTGCTTGCTGCACAAATGCTTAGCCACAACTCCTTTTTGATGCTTCAGTACAGTAGGAGATCTAAGTGCATAAACCACTTAAAGGACAGATTACCAAAAGGTAACATGCTCTCTAGGGGACTGCCTACTACAGCACATGTAACAAGTAGTGGTCCGATATGTGGTGGTGCCTGGGCCAAGGCACAATACATCAAAAGAAATTCCCGACACTCGCCAAATCTTCTGCAAGGTGATGAATTTATTTACAAGTGCAATACAGACAGACAGATAAAGGACGCGTTTCGGCGTGTAGCCTTTCTCAACAAGTCTATATAGTCTATATAGACTTGTTGAGAAAGGCTACAAGCCGAAATGCGTCCTTTATCTGTCTGTCTGTATTGCACTTGTAAATAAATTCATCACCTTGCAGAAGATTTGGCGAGTGCCGGGAATTTCTTTTGATGTATTGTGCCTACTACAGCACACTCGTGCACTCCACCCATCCCACCCAGGTGGTGTAATTACTTTTGCCGGTATCAGTTAGATCTTACATGCCCAGAGCATAGGCGTATTACATGCCATGGAGAAGCCATAGTACAGTGTAGGGTCACCCCGGCATGGGGCCACCTTGTCGTTGGTGGGGTGGTTTACAGTGTTTGCAAATGGTAACCAAAAGCCTCATTATTTATGTGAGAATTTTTTTTAGCAGTTGGGGGGGGGGAGCTGCTTTAAACTATTTTCATGTCTGTAGTGGGTCTGTACCTTGCCATTGCGGTGAGCTGTTGCATTTTTCTGTGTACTTTTTTATATGTATGTTTTTGTATATACAGCACACTGTCAGCATTTCAGATAGGGCCCAGGTACTGACTCACTTTAAGGAAAACCCCTTTAAAGGGGTTGTGCGGCGCTAAACATTTATTCACAAAATAACACACATTACAAAGTTACAGTATACAACTTTGTAATGTGTGTTATGTATGTGAAAGCCCCCCTTCCTCGTGCCCTGCCCCCCCACGCTAGACCCGGAAGTGTGGTGCATTATACTTACCGCATTCATTTCGACCCCCGGCCGCCATCTTGTGACAATGGCATCGTCTTCGGGAGCCTGGCCGAACCGCTCCATCCGTCCCTCATGCCGACGACGTCATTGTCACGAATGCGGTAAGTATAATGCATTAACACCAACATCTAGCATGGGTGGGGGGGAACACGGGGAAGGGGGCCATTCACATACATAACATACATTACCCAGTTGTATAACTTTGTGATGTATGTTATTTTGTGAATAATTGTTTAGCGCCGCACTACCCCTTTAATAAGGCCATTGGAAGTTATCTCAACCTCTAGTGAATTACTTTGAATAACTTTTATTGTGGGAATCTGTTTTGCATTTAAAGAAATAGATTTTGTATTGCTTGTAATATTCTCTGTCCTGATCTAGTAAAGAGGAGTAGAATTAGTGATATGCACTTGAGGACAACAATTACCCACATTTTGTTCACACCTATCATTTCAGCTAAATATTTGAGTGGAAATAGTTCTTCTTTGGCACAGTGTCTGTGACCATACCTATCAGTGTCCAATTTGTATGGTTTCATAACAGAGAAGATAAGCCAAGCTAGAAACTGTTGTATACTGGAGGCAATGGTTGTATAGAAACACAATACTTTCATAATACTCAGCTTAGGTATTTACAAATAACGTATCAATCCGTTAAGTGCTTCAGCCCGCGATAAAGCCTCTTGACGGCATTAATTAAATAATGCAAAGATACTTGCTAATAAAACTAAAAGGACCCGCTTGCATCATAGAGATATCAAACTATTCACTGTGAAGAAAATGAACAGGTTTCCTTATGCAAATAAAAGCTAGTGATGGAAAATTAAACAATGTGGCTTTTAAGTGTTTATACTTGTACACAAAGATTGCCTCAAAGGGTTATAGTATAGCAAATAGCCCTGCAAGTGGTCTAAATTACTTCACATTTTACAAATTTACACATCTTTGGGAGCAAAACTTAATATAAGACTCTGTCTCAATTTCAGGTGAACACGGTAGTATTGTTGTCAGTTTTTTAGTCAGTCTTTTTTCAACCACCAGAAATGGATGGAAAACACAGAAGCTTTGCAAATGTTTCCATTATAATTTTTTCCAGTCAATTCCATCCCTGTATGTTGATGAAGCCAAAACATACATAATGATGGGACATAAAGTATAAAAAATAGCTACTGCTTTTACTCTTTCGTAAATTCATTCTCAGTTTAGGCTATGTCACGTGTCACCTCTCTATATCAGTAATTTGCATCAAAAAAATGTTGTACATGTATGACGGGCTAAACTTGTCGTTCAGGTTTCGTCCCCACTTTGTCAAAATTTGATAATGCAGCTTAACCCCTTCCCGTCAGTAATATGTATATATAGTTTCCTACTGCACATACCCCGTGCAGTAGGAATGTATATATACGTTCCTGACTTCAGGGGCTTACTGCTGTGTGCGGAATCGCTGCAGTGAGAGCGGCCTGCACACATTGGTGTATCCGGGGACGGAGGTAATGAGAGGCAGCTGTGACCCCGCGGCTGCGTCTCATTAAACGCAGCCATCTATAACCATCATGGCGTTTAAGGTATTCAGTGACAAAACAAGCTTCTGTCATTGACTGATCGGGACCCCCGCAGTGTGCCAACAAGCGGGGGTAAGTCACTTACCTCTGTCCTGTCGGATAGGTGAACTATGTATAGAGTCTGCTCTCAGGCAGGCTCAATGCATAGATCGCCGATAACACTGATCTATGCTATGCTATGGCATAGCATAGATCAGTACATGCAATCTATTGATTGCATGTGTTACAGTCAAAAAAAAGTGTAAAAAAAAGTGTAATTAAAAAAAGTTTTTAAAAGTATTAAAAAAACCTTTGTAACCCCCCTGCCAATAAAAGTTTAAAATACCCCCTCGCCCATTATAAATAAAAAATATATAAAAAAAAATTATATAACCATATTACATATCATATTACATATTAAAATATATACCACAGTCTCAACGAATCCCTACTTAAAACCCAAGTCTCCCGAGACTCTATTAAGCTATGTATCGAGAACTATTTCAGAGAGAATGAAGGATCAGTCTCCTCCCACTCAGTTCTGTGGGAAGCCCATAAGGCCGTCACAAGAGGGCACTGTATAGCACTCAGCTCTAGACTCAAAAGGGACCGCCAAGCTGGTATCCTAGAGGCTAAGCGCAATATCAGCACTCTAGAGGCCTCCATGTCTTCCCGTCCCTCGGTGAGCACCCTTCGTGGGTTGGTGGCGGCCAGAGCTAAGCTTAAGGATCTCTCTATCCATAAGGTAGAGCGTTTACTCCTATTTTCTAGACAACGCTTTTATGAGAAGGGGAACAAGGCGCACACCCTTTTAGCTCGTATGCTCTCTGAACGCTCGGCCGCACAATCCCCGCAGGCTCTCAGAGACGAACAGGGGAATGCCAAATACCACCCGGCAGACATATCCCGAATTTTCGAGACATACTTCTCTGCTCTTTATTCCCTCCCATCCTCCCTACCATCTGACCCAGCCGCTCGAGCCCAGAGGATAAGAGACTTTCTGACCACCTGCAATCTACCCACTCTAACCCCGGAGGCAATGGAACACTTAAATTCCCCAGTTACTCTTGAGGAACTGCAGGAGGTGCTGAAACATCTGCCCTCGGGAAAATCCCCGGGGCCGGATGGCTACACCTATCTGTATTACAAAACTTTCTCTGAACTCCTCTCCCCCCGACTGGTTTCGCTCTTTAATACCTATATGCAGGGCTCCCCCATCCCCTCTTCCATGCTCCATTCCCACATAACTCTAATACCCAAACCGGACAAAGACCCTTTGGACTGCTCTAGCTATCGACCCATTGCCCTGCTAAATACGGATTTAAAGCTTTTCACAAAAATCTTGGCCACACGCCTTGGGCTCTATCTACCGTCATTAGTGGATAAGGATCAAGTGGGATTCGTTATGGGTAGGCATGGGTCAGATAATACCAGGCGGGCGATAGATATAATTGATGCGGTCAACCTCCAAAACGACAAGGCACTGGTCTTGAGCCTAGATGCTGAAAAGGCGTTTGATCGCCTGGGCTGGCCCTTCTTAATGGAAGCCCTTTCGTTTTACGGGTTCTCCGGTCCCTTTTTGGCAGCGATTAAGGGCCTATATTCTCGCCCGACAGCATCCATTGTATCTTCGCACCAACGGTCGGGAGTATTCCCCCTCTCCAATGGCACCCGCCAGGGCTGTCCACTTTCGCCATTACTGTTTGTCCTTTGTATAGAGCCTCTGGCGGCGGCCATCAGGAGTAATGTAGATATCAGCGGAGTCACTATCAGGGGGAGGGAATACAAGCTGATGTTGTTCGCAGATGACGTCCTGTTGACCCTCACTAACCCACTCATATCCCTACCTAATTTGAATGAACTGCTGCGAGAGTTTGGGGTCTTATCAGGGTACAAGGTCAACACAGCCAAAACTGAGGCGCTTCCCCTCAACTTGCGAGCTGGAGAGCTACAGCACTTGCGGGTGACCTTTAAGTTTCGCTGGTCTACGGACTCTATCCGCTATCTGGGGATTCGTCTGACCGCGTCCTATCTATCCTTGTACCAGGCTAACTTCCCCACACTCTTTAGGGATGTTAAGGCCCTTATGACAAAATGGAGCAAGCACTACATCTCCCTCCTGGGTCGAATAGCAGCGGTAAAGATGACTATACTCCCCAAACTGCTTTACCTATTTGAAACCCTACCTGTCAGGGTCCCTATGCAGGAACTCAAGGCCATACAGGCGGCTATGTTTAGATTTATATGGGATGGGAAGAGGCATAGGATCCCCAAAACAGTGATGATGGCTAGTAAACTACAGGGTGGCTTGGCGGTCCCAAATATCACACATTATTACTGGGCGGCCCACCTCCGTTATATCCCTTCCTGGACTGCCTATCACGCTTACAGTAAATGGATGGCCATAGAGCGAAGGTGGCTGGCCCCCACCCATCCTAACTCTATCCTCTGGCTCTCTAGCCCAGCCGCCACCTTCCCTGATCCACTCCTTGGCCCTATCAAACATACGAGACACATCTGGCAGATATGCTCGGCCAAATTTAAACTTGCCTCTGAAGCATCGCCCTTAGTCTCATTCCTTCTTACTCCTGCATTTCCCCCTGGCATGCGGACTGCAACAGTCCGGACATGGGGGGAACATAATCTGTTTCAATTCGCTGACATTGTCAACCCACTAACCCGTACTCTGTTGCCTTTTGCGGACCTTTGTGGGAAATATGGACTCCCCCGGACTGAGCACTTCACTTACCTGCAACTACATCACTTCATGACTACCCTAATGGCTTCCACCACGGTATCAAGGCCCACAGCTTTTGAGCAGTTGTCTAGACTAGGTCCTAATATGCAGGGAATGATTTCTGATATCTATAAGATATTGGGCTCGCCTCCGGACGACACCCCGATCTCCCATAAATACATGGTGAAATGGGAGGCGGCTCTGGCCAAGACTATCTCTCCGGAGTGCTGGAGGATCATATGGGAAAGGGCAGCCAAAACGTCCATATGCACTACATACAAGGAAACCCAGTACAAACTGCTTATGCTGTGGTATCACACCCCCGAATTACTGAACAGACTGAATCCTTCCATTTCCCCCCTGTGTTGGCGTTGCCTGGGGGGAACCGGAACGGTTAAACATATCTTTTGGGACTGCCCGATCATTAAGCCTTTCTGGGCCACTGTGTGCGGCATAGTGTCCAATGTTATACAGAAGCCCTTCCCGTGTGATCCTCTGGCCTGTCTCCTTAATTTGACCCCCAAGACTATTGCTAAAAAAGCTACCAAGCTTACACTGCAACTACTGTCAGCGGCCAAAACTTTGATAGCGCGACAGTGGAAGCAGACCCTACCCCCTGCATTGACGGACCTGATAGCTAGAATAAAAGATATGAGGACCATGGACCATCTCACGGCCTCATTGGCAAACCGCCTGGATGCCTTCGATGCAGTGTGGTCCCCATGGGATGCCTATTGTACACAACAGGGATATGCCTGAAAGGTCTGGATCGCTGCCTTCCCTTTCCTCCCCCCCCCCCCCTCCACCCCCCCCCCCTCTGTTGCTCTTAGTCATGTCTGTCTGTCTTTCCTCTCTTACTATGTCTCTTCTGTCGTTTGGTCTCTAAGTATGTGTCTTTTTCTGGTCTTATATACTTATGATGTGACGTCGGTACCCGATTTTGCACTACTTTTACAGGCCTGGAGGTTCTCCATGTCGATTTACTTCCTCACAATGTTCCAGTGTTTATATGACAGTTTTCTGAAAGAACTATGTGCTCCCAGCCTGCCACGAACTTTGCGGCCTTCCTCGGGAACTCAATGCTTATTATATGCTGTACCGAAGAGTCATTTGTTTTTGGCTTTATAACCTGTTATTTCATGTTTCTCTGTTGTATAAAACTTTAATAATAATAAAAACCACAGTTTAAAAAAAAAAAAAATATATACCACATTACATGTAAAATATAACATTATTGTTCCCACACGGTGAGCGGTTTAAATGGAAAAAAAAATACCAGGATTGCTGATTTTAATAAATTATATATCAGAAAAAAATTAATAAAAAGCAATCAAAATTTTTCTGTTACACCAATATGATATTAGTAAAAACTAGAGATCATGGCGCAAAATATTACACCCCAACCAGCCCTGTAGGTGGAACAATAAAAGCACTATGGCTCTTAGAAGTCAAGGAGGAACAATGCATTAATTTGACATCCATGCATCAAAGGGCTCTGTCTTCAAGGGGTTAAACAGACTCTGTCAGTATCCTGTCCTAGCTAAGGGTAGCATAAACTAGTGGCAGAAAAGCTGAACAGAACGATGTATTACTTACCTTGAGATATCCTCCCAAATAACCAGGAACATACACAATTGTCCTCGCCATTATGTGTGTGTGCTCAGCAGTTCTTGATATTCATGCTCCCTCTGCCCACCAGCCACTGATTGGCAGTTGTCTGCCTATACTGACTGTAACGCCTGGAGTAGTGGATCCACTGGACCGTCACCAGCGATGGCACTAACCTCCCCAGGGAGCGGAGTCTAAGGGGCCGCTGGTTTTCACCAGAGCCCGCCGCAAGGCGGGATGGACTTGCTGCGGCAGGCGACCCCCAGGTCGCTACCCCTGGCTTGGTTGCTGGTGACAGCAGGCGAGGCGTGGCAGGAGCAGTAGGCAGGAGATGATGCTGCAGAGGTCAGTGGACGTAACCGCAGGTGACAGACTGTACACCGGAACAGTGGTGACGCAGGGGAACAGGGACCAGGAATAAGGACTAGGGACCAGGTGGCGGATAGGAATCAGGAACAGGGACTAGGAACCAGGTAGCGGACGGGAATCAGGAACAACAGGGAGCTGGGCCAAACGCTAAGGAAGCATGTAGAGGCTCCAACCCTAAGGACAGGGCATGCTGGGATTTATAGGGGAGTGATTGGTGCCACTAACCAATTAGGAGCGCACTGCCCCTTTAAATCTGAGACAGCCGGCGCGCGCGCGCCCTAGGAGGCGGGGACGCGCGCGCCGGCCGGCACAGACCGCGACATGCACAGAGGAGAGGTGAGGCGCCCCAGGGGCCGAAGCAGCAGCAGCGCCGGGTCCCTACACAAGGACCCCGGCGGCTGCACGGGACAGGAGGCGGTCGCGGCGGCCACCCGGGACGCGGGAAGCCGCCGCGGCCGTGACACTGACCAATGAAGATAGCTGTAAATCAGCGGCCAGAGGAACAAGGGAGAGGTGTGGCACCTAGCCCATTTTCCTACAGTTGAGGAGAACGGCTGAACAGAACAATGTAAGTAATACACCGCTCTGTTCATCTTTTCTGTCATTAGTTTATGCTGATTTCAAGGCAGCACAAACCTAGTGACAGATCCCCTTTAAGGCTGGGTTCACACTACATATATTTCAGGCAGTATTTGGTCCTCATGTCAGGTCCTCATAGCAACCAAAACCAGGAGTGGATTAAAAACTCAGAAAGGCTCTGTTCACACAATGGTGAAATTGAGTGGATGGCCGCCATATAACAGTAAATAACTGCCATTATTTCAATACAACAGCCGTTGTTTTAAAATAACAGCAAATATTTGCCATTAAATGGCGGCCATCCCCTTAATTTCAACATTGTGTGAACAGATCCTTTCTGTGTTTTTAATCCACTCCTGGTTTTGGTTGCAATATGAGGACCACAATACTGACTGAAATATACGTAGTGTGAACCCAGTCTATAATATACTGTGTGTGAACCCAGCGTAAAACCTCATAAAAGCTTTTATCGTTTACCCTGAAGATATGTTATTATTGATAGACTAGTGGGGTCAAGCTTGTGTGCTACCATTGCATTCAAAGTGTATAGCAGTAATGGAAATAGCAACAATGCAATAAAATGCAAATAATGCAATAATAAAAGTAAATAAAAATTAAAATTTGGTCAGTATTTTAGTACCTATTTTCTAGCTAAAAACAGGAGGGGAACCAATACAAAAACTATAATGGAACGATTTGCACTTTTTCTGTGCTTTTGACCTACTCCTGATTATAAAAAAATGAAAAAAAAAATGCTATTGGGCAATGCCGGGGTGTAACCAAACAACATAACCACTGAAAAAAACAACTCTCTAGTTTACAGTAAATAGAAATAATCCTATTTTATACATGATGCAAACAATCTTAAAAAAAACCTCTTTCCCTGGAGAAAACCATACAGTAAAAGACAGGGGCTCCTGATAAAGCAGGTATAAAAAATGCATCTGTGTGGAAGTGGTAACCACTATTGGTATGGCATACTTTGGTTTATTCCTTTTTGCTGATGATGTTATGGCTTTTTTATTAGTCTGCACTACTTATTAGGCAATCTTTTTTTTTGCATTTAGGTACGATATGTGGGGTGGGGCACTATACTATTTCATTAGATCTTTATTCTAAAATAACGATCCAGTGCAGTTCATCCACATCATAGGTGTCTTTTACTCATAGGACCATCTTGTGACATTTTTCTACTGGTCACTAGGTGGCGTTGTTCTGTCTTCCATTATATACACCCACCTTTATTTTAGCCATCTTTTGTTACTTACATGCAACTTCCTGACATGTATATTTTTTTTTTCCTACCACTACCTACTTCCCCTGATGTCCTTTTATTATCTGTATAGTTTTCTCCTTGGAATTTTTTTTAACACAGCATATTTTTACATTGTTTCCATTATGTATTAAGGATTATTTATATTTACTGTATATTAGAGAGTTGTGTAATTATTTTTTTATGGCTACCCCTGGTTTGGGTTAAGCAAATAGTCAGATCCTCCACTCCAAACCCTGGGTATATTCAGGCGCAGATCCAAGATAGGCAAGATAAAAGTAGATAGAACTATAAAAATTTATTAACACAACGACACTACGCGTTTCGAAGTCGTGCTGACTTCTTTCTCAAGTGTCTTATACAAACTATATTCTAAGGTCCATAAAAAGGAGTGCACATGCTCAGGAGGAGCTATGGCACAGATGGTCTCTAATTACAGACAAAAGAAACGCCCATCAGTAGGTGGGCCATTATATCTCTTGGTTAACATATACACAATACACACCAACAAAAAAAAAAATATATATATATATATATATATATATGTGTATGTAGAAATATTGAGTATACATAAAAGATCACATAAAAAATTCATGTAAAAATAAATGTATAAATATAAATGTATATTATAAGGATTAAAAAGTGGCCTATCTAGTATTTTCAATGGTCTCATTCAATCCTTGTGGGGATAGAGTGGATAGTTTAAAGATCCAGTATGATTCGCGATTGATCAATTGTCGGTATCTCCTCGGATGGTTTTCAGGGATCTGTTCTAGTATAATAAGTGTTATATCTGTAGGGTCACTTTTATGATAAATGAAAAAATGTTTGGATACACTATGCAGGAGGAATGCATTTTTTATATTAAATCTATGCTTATTCATGCGTGACCGCACTGTCTGAACAGTGCGGCCCACATATTGCAAACCACAACTACATTCTAGCAAATATACAACAAATTGGGTAGCACAAGTAAGTTGGTTGCGTATTGTAAATGATTCACTAGTGATATTGGATTTAAAGGTGTTTACTGGGTCCGGTGACATCCATTCACAGCAAAGACAACGATTATGTCTACATCGCATGGATCCCGTATCGTCTATATTAAGTTGTGTGAGATCATCAACTGATATTCTGCGTAATCTACTAGGAGCTACATGGCCCCTTAAGGTTTTTGTTCTTCGAAAAATAATATTAGGTTTTTTTGGTATTATAGATTTAAGTATTGGGTCATTACATAAAATGGACCAATTTTTTTGCAGATATTCTTTAATTATTGGTGCTCCACAGTTGTATTCTGTTACAAAAGCACAACTGAAGGGGTTATTGTCCGTAAATTTATTTTTATTTTTATTCTTATGTTTATCTCTATTTTTTTCTTGCATGTTGTCTAAAATGTCCTTTTGTGTAGTATTCTTATTTTTGTTGTACGCTTTTTTCAAGATTTTTTCTGGATAACCTTTATTTACAAATCTGTTTTTTAATATATTCGCCTGCTGTATGTAGTCTTCTTTATTACTGCAATTTTTCCTTATGCGTTGGTACTGCCCAAATGGCACGTTTTTTAGCCATTGAGGTAGGTGGCAGCTGGTGAAGTCAAGGAAACTATTCACATCGACACTTTTGAAGTGAGTTTTTGTAATAATTTTATCTTCACTCTTCATTAGTGTCAGATCCAAAAAATCTATATTCTCCTTACTGAAATTCAATGTGAATGTAATTCCCCAATCATTGCAATTCAGTTCGTTCACAAAGGCCTGTGCATCTTTTTCTGTTCCCGTCCATATGAAGAACAGGTCGTCGATAAAACGACGATAATAGGTCACATAATTGATGTAATGCTGGGACTGTGTAATGACACTCGCCTCAAAACGTCCCGTAAAAAGGTTGGCAAAACTTGGGGCGAAGCGAGTGCCCATCGCACAGCCCTTTACTTATTTGAATATATGGTCTTCAAAAGAAAAAATATTGTGATTTAAAATAAATTCCATGCCATCATAAATAAATTGTGTTTGTATCTTTTCCAGTTCAGTGTCAAATTCTAAATAATACAAAACCGCAGTGAGCCCCAAATTAATATCAATATTGGAGTATAGTGAAGTGACATCTAAAGTGATAAAAGAAAAATTGGGTGATGAAAAAGATTGTAATTCATAAATTAACTGTGATGAATCCTTTAAAAATGATGGTAATTCACATACATATTTCTGCAAATAAAGATCTATATAGTGAGACAAATTAGATGTTAGGGACCCTATACCCGAAATAATAGGACGTCCAGGTGGGTTGCTCAAACTTTTGTGGATTTTAGGTAAATAATAAAAATACGCTAAATTAACATCAGACACCAACAAAAATTGTTTTTCTTTTTTGTTTAGGATACGTGATTCAATGGCACCCTCAATCATCTCCATCTCACACAACTTAATATAGACGATACGGGATCCATGCGATGTAGACATAATCGTTGTCTTTGCTGTGAATGGATGTCACCGGACCCAGTAAACACCTTTAAATCCAATATCACTAGTGAATCATTTACAATACGCAACCAACTTACTTGTGCTACCCAATTTGTTGTATATTTGCTAGAATGTAGTTGTGGTTTGCAATATGTGGGCCGCACTGTTCAGACAGCATAGATTTAATATAAAAAATGCATTCCTCCTGCATAGTGTATCCAAACATTTTTCCATTTATCATAAAAGTGACCCTACAGATATAACACTTATTATACTAGAACAGATCCCTGAAAACCATCCGAGGAGATACCGACAATTGATCAATCGCGAATCATACTGGATCTTTAAACTATCCACTCTATCCCCACAAGGATTGAATGAGACCATTGAAAATACTAGATAGGCCACTTTTTAATCCTTATAATATACATTTATATTTATACATTTATTTTTACATGAATTTTTTATGTGATCTTTTATGTATACTCAATATTTCTACATATATATATATATATATATATATATATATATATTTTTTTTTTTTTTTTTTTTTTTTTGGTGTGTATTGTGTATATGTTAACCAATTGATATAATGGCCCACCTACTGATGGGCGTTTCTTTTGTCTGTAATTAGAGACCATCTGTGCCATAGCTCCTCCTGAGCATGTGCACTCCTTTTTATGGACCTTAGAATATAGTTTGTATAAGACACTTGAGAAAGAAGTCAGCACGACTTCGAAACGCGTTGTGTCGTTGTTTTAATAAATTTTTATAGTTCTATCTACTTTTATCTTGCCTATCTTGGATCTGCGCCTGAATATACCCAGGGTTTGGAGTGGAGGATCTGACTATTTGCTTACCGGTTTGGTCTCTGGGAGTGGCTGCGGTCCACACACATGCGTTACTGAGTGTTGTGCCTTCCATATGCACAACCATTACAGGTGAGAGTCTCCAATTACTCGCCTGTTTTTTTGCACATTTGCCATCAGACTTTACACTATGGAGCGCTGTCCACACCTCTCTTTCCTGGTTTGGGTTAAGGATACTGATCCAAATAATGTGACGCTTTGAATCCTGTGACTTTAAAGCTAACCTTAAAAGACACTATTAACATATAAGTGAAAATGTGTGTATACATTATGAGTATATAGCAATTACTCCTATATAACTCTTAATAATGGTGGTGTGTAATAGATTACTCATTGTAGATGGCAACTGTGGGACACAGTGCAAAAGAGCTATCCTTTTCCTGAATATCTATACTCATCAATAAATGCACATACTGTACACATACCTAAAGAAATCTATATAAATATTTAAGAATCTTGTATATTGTGATATAAGAATAGTCCGCTGACCCAACATGGCTGTAAAGTTTTCTCAAATGTTAGTTTGTGTGTTGTAGCTACGGGAATTGCACAATTGTGCTTATTTAAGGGAAAAGTATGACATCTACTGGAACAGGGTGGAGTTGCAGAATATTTGTTTCCATGTCTGTGGTTCTTACATGATTTGTGGATTCTGTTTATAACAGAAACCATGATGCAATGCATAACTAGCTAACTGGCAACTAGTTACTGGCAGCTTACAATTAGGTCTATTGGGTACAACTGTGGTATGCATTGCATTAACGGAAAAAATAATGTGATTTGCAATGGTTGTTCTGGAAAAAAATCTTAGACAATAACATATTATTTAAAATTATGGTAGAATGCTTTCAGTTTCTGTCTCAGTATGTCAGATGCTAAAACTTGGACCAGTGATTATTGTTGACTATACATAGGGTTCAGTAAAAGTCCACCTCGAAAAGCACTATTGTTAACTGTGTGTGTAGGGTATCATAGGCTCCCTTACTGCTGCAGGCTGCTTCAGGACTGGGGCACACAAGATGGCAGAGCCATGCCAAGGTGTCATCCTGATGCAGAAGGTGTGATGTCATCACTGTCCTGAACATTGCAGGGTGCGGATTTATTAACAGTGTCATAAACTTTCTATGAATCTATACACTGCAAGCTCGACTCTCTGTAGGAAGAAGAGCAGAGCTGAACAACCGACTGATTGCTCCAGTTTCAGATATTCAGATGCACAATGATCCAATCCTCTGACGTGTCTCTCAAAATGATCCAAACCTCTGACATGTCTCTAAGTTTGTAGAAACAAAAAGTATTATTCAATAGTGAATTTCATAATAAAAGGGCATATTATTCAAATCATGTATCAGAAGACGTAATCATCAACTTCTTAAAATAATTTTTCTATGGCTATCCATTTGCCATCAAATTGCAGGGGACAGATGGAAGGCATACTGACAAAAAACAGATTGCATAGGGGTTTTTTTGTGTGTGAGTATCCATAGAGGTACATATACCTGCATAGCAGCCCAAAGTAAGAGAATATTCTCAAAGTGAAGAGCATTTGCAAAGTTGCTTTATTTGTTATTACAGATGATTTGGAGCAATAACTGTACTGCTGTTTATTTCAGTAGGTTTTTATTTTTAATTGAAGAAGAATTATTTTTAATACATACCTGTCCATCTGTTGGTGCAAATAGCTAAAGTAGAATTTACTGAATAACTGAAGATTGTAATTTGAGACAAGAGAATGTAAACGTCTTTAGTCCATGGATGATTTCAAACTGCTAACATTTTTATTGTAGAGCTCAAATTCCATAGATCATTAAGTGTCCTTAGGGATAGGAAGGCGTTATGAATGTTACCATATGCCCATGTGAGCCTGGCTGGTGTACTAAAGGAGATGTCCCACAACTATTTTTCTCAAATACAGTGATACCTCGGTTCTCGAACTTAATTGGTTCCGGAAGGCAGTTTGAGAACTAAGCAGTTTGGAAACTGAGCAGTGTCTTCCCATAGGAAATAATGTAATTGTGTTTACATGGTTTCCGCACCCACCAATAATGTTGGGAATGACAGGGCATGGGGAGAAAACAACAACCAGCACTAATTTACCTCTCCCCATGCCGACGATCCGCCATCTGACCGGCCCCATGACCCCCGCTGGGCTCCAGGATCTCCTCTGCTGCCGACATCACAACCCGGCTGATTGACAGCCCACTCAGCCAGTCAGTGACTAGGGCGGGATGCTGCTCCAGTCACTGATTGGCTGAGTGAGCTGTCTATCAGCTGGGTTGGCATTTTCCCTCGAGTTGTGGCGTTATCACGACTTGGGGAAAAATGTCTCCCGGTGGGGGGTCCTGGACCTTCAGGCACTGCGTTTCACAGGCATTGGGAGAGGTAAGTAGCTGTTCCCCTTCTATTTTCAGGCACACCTATTTTATGGTACAGTATGTCAGTCTAAGAGCACTCGTTATTCGGCTGTTTTCCATGTTTGTTTTCTTGGTCCACATTATAGGTCGACAGCCACTGATCAGCTCCTGATTACTTAACCCTTTAAGGACCGTGCTAACTTTCGTTTTTGCATTTTCTTTTTTTCCTCCATGTGCTTAAAAGGCCATAGCACTTGCATTTTACACCTACAGACCCACATGAGCCCTTATTTTTTGCGTCACTAATTGTACTTCGCAATGACAGGCTGAATTTTTCCATAAAATATGCTGCGAAACCAGAAAAAAATTATATGCGCAGTGAAATTGAAAAAAAAAAAACGCAATTATTTTTCTTTGGGGGGGCTTCATTTTTACGCCGTGTGTCCTATGGAAAAACTTAGTTGTGATATATGTTCCTCATTACGATTAAAACTATATATAACATGTATAACTTTTATTGTATCTGATGGCCTGTAAAAAATTAAAACCATTGTTAACAAATATACGTTCCTTAAAATCGCTCTATTCCCAGGCTTATAGCGCTTTTATCCTTTGGCCTATGGGGCTGAGTGAGGTGTCATTTTTTGCACCATGATGTTTACTTTCTATCGGTACCTTGATTGCGCATATGCAACTTTTTGATCGCTTTTTATTACAATTTTTCTGGATTTGATGCGACCGAAAATGCGCAATTTTGCACTTTGGGATTTTTTTGCGCTTACGCCATTTACCGTGCGAGATCAGTAATGTGATTAATTAATAGTTCGGGCGATTACGCACGCGGCGATACCAAACATGTTTGTTTATTTATTTATTTATTTTTATTTGTAAAATGGGAAAAGGGGGGTGATTCAGACTTTTATTAGGGGAGGGGATTTTTTATTAATAAAAACACTTTTTTTTACTTTCACTTACAGTAATATGAAGCCCCCTGGGGGACTTCTATATATACAGAACTGATCTCCCATTGAGATCAATCCTGTGTATATAATAGAGCAATGATCCATCAGATCATGGCTCTATTATAATGGTCTGCTGCAGACCATCTAAATAGATTGCCGAGTCGGGAACAGCGTCGGAGCGACGCTGAGCCCCGGCTGGCTCAGTACAATGGATCTCCCCGCCGCGATCGCATCGCGGGGGGGAGATCCCCCACTAGACACCAGGGAGAGGGGCCACATTCACTGTTCAAATGCAGCTGTCAGCTTTGACAGCGGCATTTGAATGGTTAATTAGCCGGCCGCGGCGATCGGCCGCGCCGGCTAATACACGCGGTCCCTGGCTGCACTTAGCAACCGGGGACCGCGCGCTGCAGAGATTGCTCACGCCGGGAGCCCTCTCTGTTTACTCTTAAGGGCTGCATGACGGGTATACCCATCATGCGTCGTTAAGAGGTTAAATGGAAGCTGAGCTGCAGTTACAGTTTGCCACCGCTACGCAGTGAACAGAGACAAGCTGTTTCCAGCCCCATTTACTGTGTAGTGCGGGTGCTGAACATCTCATCAGCGTGGGTGCCGAGTGTCTGCACCCTATCATGCAGACACATTCATGAACATTCCTGTGGATGGCCTATCAGTCTTTTTTTCCGAATCCCCTTATCAGGCCCCCAGCATAAAACAGACACGAGTATCAGGCCACCTGTATAACACAAATGACATAATATGACCCCAGTGTGAAGCCTCCAGCATAATACAGAACCCAAAATCAGACCCCCAGCCTAACATAGACCCCAGAATCAGGCCCCCAGCATGAAACAGACCCCAAAACCGGGCCCCCAGCATAATACAGACCCAGGGCAGTTTCTAGGGTATTTTGGCAACAGGGCGAATCTTGATAACAGCGCACCTCCCCACCCCACCCCCCCACCCCTTAGTTCAGCGCTGGGAAAGGAAGGGCGGCCTTCATCAAGATTGGGATTACTAGGAAGAATCAGTGTGTGTTACAGCACAGAGCGGTGCAGCGCCCCTACCAAATAATGTTCTACCAAATACAAAAACATCATTCAGTGACTCACAGGAGGCAGCATCTTTGCATAAATTGCAGGCAATGTTTTTGATATTCAAGGCTGTTCATTTTTCTTTGGTCTCCATCTGCCTCTGGCTATCATGAAGACTTTTCCGACTATGACTCATCTCCACAGGATCTGCTAGAGAGACATTTTAGGCTCCTTGCTCCAGCATCATCTTCATCTCTATACAAACTCTCCTGTAGTGTAGCGCCCTCTATGCAGCCTGTGTGTAGTATAGGCCTCTCTGTTGTATTGCCCCCCTATGTGTAGTACAGTCCTCCCTCCTCTGTTTAGTACAGACCTACAGACCCATGTGCACTATAGCACCCCCCCCCCCCCCCCATCATACTGACTTCATGATACTGGGAAAGCTGGGTGACCTCCATTATACTGGCTACAGGATACTGGGAAAGCTGGGTGACCTCCATCATACTGACTACAAGGTTCTGGGAAAGCTGGGTGACCTCCATCATACTGACTACAGGAAGGGTGCCACACTCAGCTCCGCCCCTTGCGATTGTAAGCCCCACCCCTTGTGTCAACCACATGTGCCAGAGTTCATAGGTCACCCAGCTTTCCTAGCATCTTGTATTCCACAGGTGTCACACTCAGGCTCTCCAACTGTTGCTAAACTACAATTCCCATCATGCCTGGACAGCCAAAGCTAAAGCTTTGGCTGTCCAGGTAATATGGGAATTGTAGTTTTGTAACAGATGGGGGGCCTGAGTGTGACACCTGTGGAATACAGGATGCTGGGAAAGCTGAGTGACCTATAAACTCTGGCACATGCGGTTGACACAGGGGGTGGGGCTTATCAGGACATAACCCGGGCTGTTGGCAGCTACAGAGTACAGACTCCAACCCGACCCCCCCCCCATGTAAGCCATCTGCTGTGCAGTATCCCCCCCATGTAAGCCACCTCTGTGCTGTGCAGCATCCCCCCCATGTAAGCCCCCTCTGTGCTGTGCAGTATCCCCCCCATGTAAGCCCCCTCTGTGCTGTGCAGCATCCCCCCCATGTAAGCCCCCTCTGTGCTGTGCAGCATCCCCCCATGTAAGCCCCCCTCTGTACTGTGCAGCATCCCCCCATGTAAGCTCCCTCTGTGCTGTGCAGCATCCCCCCATGTAAGCCCCCTCTGTGCTGGGCAGTATCCCCCCCCCCATGTAAGCCTCCTCTGTGCTGTGCAGTATCCCCCCCATGTAAGCCTCCTCTGTGCTGTGCAGCATCCCCCCCATGTAAGCCTCCTCTGTGCTGTGCTGTGTAGTATCCCCCCATGTAAGCCTCCTCTGTGCTGTGCAGCACCCCCCCCATGTAAGCCTTCTCTGTGCTGTGCAGCATCCCCCCAATGTAAGCCCCCCCTGTGCTGTGCAGTATCCCCCCCCATTTAAGCCCCCTCTGTGCTGTGCAGTATCCCCCCCATGTAGGCCCCTCTGTGCTGCGCAGTACCCCCGCTGTGCTGTGCAGTATCCCCCAATGTAACCTCGTCTGTGCTGTGCAGTATCCCCCCCATGTAGGCCCCTCTGTGCTGTGCAGTATCCCCCCCCCATGTAGGCCCTTCTGTGCTGTGCAGTATTCCCCCCCCCCCATCCAAGCCCCTCTTTGCTGTGCAATATCCCCCCCATGCAGGCCTCTCTGTGCGGTGCAGTATCCCCCCCCCCATTTAAGCCCCCTCAGTGCTGTGCAGTATCCCCCCCATGTAGGCCCCTCTTTTCTGTGCTGTGCAGTATCCCCCCCTACCCATGTAGCCCCCTTTGTGCTGTGCTGTGCAGTAACCCCCCCATGTAAGCCCCCTCTGTGCTGTGCAGTATCTCCACCCCCCATGTAGGCCCCTCTGTGCTGTGCCTCCCCCTTCAACCCCCCACACCTCCACTAATGAAACAAAAAAACAAACAGTAGCTACTTACCTCTCACCCTGCTCCCCAAAGCTCCTCTTGGGACTCCTATGCTCCTCTTCTAGCTGGTGCAGACAGCCAGCCTCACATACAGAGGTTGTCTGCACAGGAAGTGCCAGGTCTCTGCCCCAGCATGCTGTTCCCCTTAGCTGTGCGTGCATCTTAAAGACACAGGCACAGCTAAGGGTCGCTCTTGCCTCAGGATCTGGAACTTAGATTCCAGATCCCCAGGCAGGTTCCCTTAAGCTGAGCTTGTGAAAGCTCAGAGCTCCGTGTGGTTTGGCCTCCGGGAGGTGGGTTTGAGGGAGGCGCTAATTATGAAGTGAGTGCAGGGGAGCTTGTTGCCGCTGGGCGCCCCCTAGCTGTCAGCGCCCTATGCGGTGGCCTGGCTCACTCGGCCATAGAAATGGCCCTGTACAGACCCCAGAAATAGGCCCCCAGTGCCGTGGCTCAGGGTGCTTATGTGGTGTCCCACTGGGGGTGTTGCTGTTGTTCACACCCTTCGCAAAAGTCTATACTTTGTCTGGTTGTTTTACAGTGGAAACATTTTTTAGAATTGACCACTAGATGCCGCTGTATTTTGTATTTATGTATGGAAGCTGAACAACTGAAGGATCGCAAAGGGTTATTGTATTTATGTGTACCAGAATCTGTGGACCAGTAGGATTTCTGCTTTCTTCTGTCCTATCACCTCTTCTCTCTGTTCTTCTATTGCACTCTTTTTACCCAATCGCAGTACACAACACACGCTGCAGAGGAAGTTAGTCTCTTGGGTGGGGGAGGTGCAAGAGCTTTCTGTTTGGGACAGTGTGAAGAGAGGATGCAAACTAGAGAACTCTCCACAGCAATCTTGTCCGGGCCCTGGCCCTTTGCCAGGTCCCTGAAGTTCAGTCTTAGCCAGTGGCCCGCATGGGTAGGACGAAGGACAGTACACTGTCACCAACTTTCCTACACGTACCCACACAAAGCATTATGAAGTGTTAAACCTCTTAAGAAAGGACCAGCCAACAGACAACCTCAACCCACGCCATGGATTAGGAGAAGTACAGTGCAGGACAGTATCCACTATAGAGCCACAGAGCCAGGAACTTATCGGGGTGGAGCAAAGCTGCAGTAAGCCTATGAACTGCATTTTGCAGCCTGGGTGCCAGCAGGGAACCCTCAGCATTCTGCTCAGCCCAGGTAACAAGGTTTGGGACGTGTCACCCATTAGTACGGTTCAGCCAACGCTAGTGGGCATAGGGTGCTGTGAAGACTATAGGAAAAGTAAATACACAGGCACAAGTGTTCTTCTTCTTCTTCTACAAGTATTCTTCTATTATACCCTCCAACATCCCGGCAGAGCACACTACTACATGGGTTGAGACTCTCACGGCATCCTCCGATTAGCTACCCTACCTCAGTACAACTCTATCAACACAACTATTTCCTACTCAGCACTTATCTCGCAGATCTGGTTGTCCTATGTGCAAGTTTGTATTGGAATTTTGTCAAGTGTATCTTAAAGCTCTTCTGTATTACCTGCTACACATTTGCAAGTAGTAAACCAACTTAACGTCATCCCAGAGTCTGTAATTATTCATCACCACCTTCACAGGATATACACCGCAACCTTGGGAAACTAGCCCTTTCTGTGGGCAGGGACGGCCTTAGGGTAAATGGCGCCCTGTGCAAAACCTTTTTTTCAGCGCCCCACCACCACCACCTTCAAGGTAACATAAAACTCCACACAACTACCTTACCCCCCAGCCATACACACAACTACCCTACCCCCCCCCCCCAGCCATACATGCAACTACCCCTCTGCCATTAACACATCTACCCCAGCCATACACACAATTTCCACACCCAGCCCCCTAAACTCCCACCCCCAGCCCCCAACACAACTGCAGCCCCCCACACATACACACACAGCACAGGTAGACACACCCAGCACACATAGTCACATACATATGCACAGCACATACAGACACACATAAGCCTCCACACCAAGGGTCTATTCATACAAGGGCAGATACACTAAGGCTTTTCTGCAGCAGGTCTGAGGGCAGAAAATCTGCAGTCTATCGGCAAAGTGGAAAGGACACTTAAAGGGAACCAATTGGGCTGATATTGTTCCCAGGAGCGCTGTATAAAGCTCCTGCAGCAGCCATGGCATGTACCGGCCGTGGCTGCAGCAGAAGCTTTATACCAGAGAAAAACTAGTTTTATTCCCTTGGTGCGTAACAGGCAGAGGCGGGGAAGTAGTCATCTGGTAGTCACTAGTCACCACTCTCTGCCCGTCGCTCGGAGGAATGATTGACAAGCAGAGAGGTCCGTTACTGGCCTCCCTGGCCTCCGCCCAGATGACTACCTCCCCGCCTCTGCCTGTTACGCGCCCGGGGAATAAAACTCTTTTCTCCAGTATAAAGCTTCTGCAGCAGCCGTGACCAGTACACCCTGCAGCTGCTGCAGGAGCTTTATACAGAGCCCCTGGGAACCATATCAGCCCCCTCACCTCATCATACACTATAGCAGCCCCCTCAGTGTATACAGGGCTCCTCATCATACACTATAGCAGCCTCCAGTGTATACAGGGCTCCTCATCACACACTATAGCAGCCTCCTCAGTGTATACAGGGCTCCTCATCACACACTATGGCAGCCTCCTCAGTGTATACAGGACTCCTCATCACACACTATAGCAGACCCCTCAGTGTATACAGGGCTCCTCATCACACACTATGGCAGCCACCTCAGTGTATACAGGACTCCTCATCACACACTATAGCAGACCCCTCAGTGTATACAGGGCTCCTCATCACACACTATGGCAGCCTCCTCAGTGTATACAGGGCTCCTCATCACACACTATGGCAGCCCTTTTCCTTGCCTCAGTGCTGGTGATTGTGTTCTGTACAAGGCACCACAGCTCTCACCTGCCTGCTCCCGGGAGGGCCATGTCTCCTGCAGCACTTCCTGTGTGTCTGCCCTCCCCCGTGCAGCTGCTGTCTCTCCCACCTTCTGTCTGTGCCTCCTCCTCGGTCCCAGTTCTCCCTCTCTGCGTGCTTCTCCCTCAGCTTTTTTCACCCCTGCTGCATGGAAGAGGCAGGCGGCCAGCTGGGGGGGGCGCCCCGGCAGACAGGCAGCACATCTAACTTCCATTTCTAAGTTAGATGTGCAGTGCAGCTCTCTGTCTGCCAGAGCGCCCTCTAGCTGGCCGGGAGTGAGGCGCCCTGTGCAAGCGCACAGGTCGCACACCCCAAAGGCCGGCCCTGTCTGTGGGTGGCGGGTCCTACTATCCGGGAGGGTCATTACACTGCTCTGGACATCTGTGACATTATCCCTAGGAACCCGGTAGGAAGCCGGCAGGACACTGACTACAGGGAAAAAGGGTACAATCGCCCTTACACTCTTAAAGCAGGCGTGCCATCACACCTGTGTGCCCACCTGGCACTGGCGTCACGTGACAACATAATAAGGTCCAGCTGTATCTCAACAATCCACCCCAGGAGTGGCGTCACACTACATCTAGCAAGTGACCGGACGTCCCACCAATATAACATCATCCGGGGGTCACCACACTTAGGTGCTTAGGTATATATCACAGCACAATATGTCTCCTCAGCGTCTTCTACTAATATACATTTATAAAACTATTTACAAGCAAAATTCTCCTTGTTGCCCTTAGCAACCAATCACAGCTCGCATTTCTAAAGAAAAAAATAATTTAAGAGAAAGATGCATAGTGATTGGTTGCTATGGGCAATGCGTTGTGTTTTCATCCATCCACCCCAATTTATTTATTTTAGGTTAAAACACAAACCCTCCTTGTTGCCAATAGCAACCAATCCAAGCGTTTGTACTGAGCTCTCCATTGATGAAAGCTGGGTGGTGATAGGTTACTAAATCTCCCCCATTATATTCAATTTGTTCTGTTTTGGACATTGCAGATGAAACAAGATCCACAGGAAGATGAGAGCCAACCGTGAGTTGTATTGTTAATTACTGTTTTATTATTGTATAATAACTAAAAATATATCTATTTTGATTATATAAATACTATATACTGTAGATAGATAGAATATATATATATATATATATATATATATATATATATATATATATATATATATATATACACACATAGTTGTGCTCAAATGTTTCCATACCCGAGCAGAATTTTTGCTTTCTTGCCCTTTTTTCAGAGAATATGAATGATAACACAAACTTTTTTCCCCACTCATGGTTAGTGGTTGGGTGAAGCTATTTATTGTCAAACATCCAAATGACTCAAAACTTTACATACCCCAATTTGTTATACTTTGTATTGTCCCCTGTAACATCAATGACAGCTTGAAGTCTTTTGTGGTAGTTGTGGATGAGGCTCTTTATTTTATTTTCTCAGATGGTAAAGCTGCCCATTCTTCTTGGCACAAATCCTATACCGGGGCTGTCTTGCATGAACTGCCCACATGAGATCTTTCAAAGTGGCTCAATGATATTGAGGTCAGGGGACTAAGAAGACCACTCCAGAACCTTCACTTTGTTCTGCTGTAGCCAATGACATGTCAACTCAGCCATGTGTTTTGAATCATTGTCATATTAGAACATCCAAGTATGTCCCATGCACAGCTTCTGGGCTGATGAGTGCACATTTGCCTCCAGTTTTTGCTGATAACGTGTTGCATTCATCTTTCCTTTAAGTTTTACCAAGTTTCCTGTGCCTTTGTAGCTCACACATCCCTCAGCAATCCACCTCCGTGCTTTACAGTAGGAATGGTGTCCCTTTCATCATAGGTCTTGTTGACGCCTCTCCAAATGTAACATTTTTGGTTGTGGCCATAAAGTTCAGTTTTGGTCTCATCCGCTCAAATTACCTTGTACTGTACTGTTTGGCATATTGTAGGCAAGATACTTGTGGCATTTGTGTAGTAATGACTTTCTTCTGTCAACTTAACCATGCTGGCCATTTTTCTTATTGTGCATCATGAAACAGCCACACCACTAGTTTTCAGAGAGTCCCGTATTTCAGCCGAGTTTTTCTTTAAATCCCAAATAATTTTCCTGGCAGTTGTGACTAAAATGTTTGTTGGTCTACCTGACTGTGGTTTGGTTTGTACAGAGCCGAGATTTTCTATTTGTTAATCACAGTTTGAATACCGCTGACTTGGATATCTTTTGTACACTTTTCCTGTTTTATAAAGTTCAACTACATTTTCCTGTAGATCAGTTGACATTTCTTTTGCTTTCCCCATGAATCACAATGCTGAAACCTCAGTGGCTGGATAAAAGATGCAAGATTCTGTCTGAATCCCAGCTCACTCAGCTTTTAACAAATACACACTGGCGCATAGGGGCAATAGCTTCGCCCGGCTATGACGTATGATGGCCGGATTTCATTGGCGCACAGGATCCTGGAGGTCCATAGGTTAGTCAACTAGACGCCGGTGATTGGTGGACTCCATGACGTGTAATATTACCTGTGACAGGGTCATCGTGATGTTTCGGTAGATGAGTGGTCCGTTTTTTCTGTCTACAGATGCAGAGTGATTCTTCGTTATCTCCACTGGTCGGCATAGTTTCCCTGCCCCTTATGATTTCACTAGCAGAACATATAAAATGCCAAACCACACCAGGGGTCACCGCCATTTGCCCTACACCTGAAGACGCTCCGTTCTGGGGTGTTGTGTGTTAGGTTTTATTTAGCTATTCACACAGCCCCTCCTTACCTGGTAGTCTGCAGCTGCATAGGAGTATTAGTGTATCACCGTGAGGTGGACAATAGTTACTTAGCACTAGTGGACTGTGAGATGAGGATGTTACTTTTAGTAGCCATTCAAACCCATTTATGTCCACTTCTGTGCGTCAGGCCAAAATCACCAGGGTATGTAAACTTTTGAACAGGGTCTTCTGGATGTTTTTGGTTGTCATTATGATTTTAAAAGAGAAAACACATTAGTTTGACAATAAATGGGGTCACCCAACCACTAACCATGAATGGAAAAAAGTTTTTGTATTATCATTCATATTCTCTGTAAAAAAGACAAGAAAGCAAAAATTCTGCTAGGTTATGTAAACTTTTGAGCACAACTGTAAGTAATAAAATATATTATAAAAAAGAAAAGGAAATACAGGATTAAGACAATTGTCTGCAGCTTAGGCTCAACTGCCCCTTTCCTTTCAGTGGCCCCTCAATGTTCTGGAAATGGGTGGAGGACATTGTCTTCATTAGAATGGGCTCCCCTGTGATACCGAGGCAGTTTGGGCTCCACTACTAGAAGGCCTAGAGGGATGGCAATGTTTCTGAACCTAGCCCCGGACTGGACTCTGAGCTTTAGTACCACATGGGCAAACTGTATATATTCCAGGAAATGTAAGTGTTAAATTTTTCAACAATGTTGTTAACCTTGTCCAACATTTTTTTTTCTTACAGGAAAAGAGAATAATTTGTAATCTGTCACTTTCCCTTAGTGATTTACTTTAACCTTTTCACGTCTACTCCATGTCATGCTGCTCTTACTGCTGCAGTTTCTACTTGGCTCAGATGTTAGCTTCTCCTCCTAAATCAATGTGGATGCATAACCCCGCCCACCTGATGACTCACTGTTTCCTCACTGGCAGGAACAGGAAACGGAACGTGACATCACAGGAAGTACAGAAAACACAGGCAGAGTGGTCATGTGACCGAGCTTGAGAACACAATAAATAGAAGTGTATCTAGCATGGAAACTGGAGCGAAAGGAACGGCTGCACATCCCATCTATGGCTGATACTAATGCCGCTAGGCCTATATTAAAAATCAACACCAGAGTGTCTGTATATGAATTGATCAAGCCATATTGCCCCGTGTACCACCGCGCAGGTCCTCTGGTCCACACGGGTCCCTACGCTAACTCCACACCGTGTCGGTCAGCGACCGCCAACCCCGCAAAGCGTGCACATGCAGGGAAGGGAGGCCAAGGAACGGCCCTGCAACCCCAATGTCACAGGACCAGACCCAAAAAGCCCCACCAAAACCCAGCCAGCACCACCGGCGGGGAAGGCTGCCCCCAAACGACACAAGTATGGATATGGTATTACACTTACCATTGCTGCTCTCACAGAATGGGGAAGACATAAGGTCCAGACATGTGAGCACAGGCATATCCTGCTAATTTTGGTCATGTGGGTCTTATAAAGGAGTGCTAGCTGTTCAGAGAGGGAGAACTGTAAAACACGGAAACTGGAGAGAAAGGAACGGCTGCACATCCTATCTATGGCTGATACTAATGCCGCTAGGCCTATATTAAAAATCAACACCAGAGTGTCTGTATATGAATAGATCAAGCCATATTGCCCCGTGTACCACCGCGCAGGTCCTCTGGTCCACACGGGTCCCTACGCTAACTCCACACCGTGTCGGTCAGCGACCGCCAACCCCGCAAAGCGTGCACATGCAGGGAAGGGAGGCCAAGGAACGGCCCTGCAACCCCAATGTCACAGGAAGTGTATCTAGAATACACAACACCCACAGAAAGATGGACAAGCAGCGTGTTCTGTCCTCTGCAGGCATTCACCTGGTATTGCAGTGCCTTCAGCTTCAGTACACTCACCAATGCGTTGCATAGACCCCCAGCAGGGTGCGTAACTGAGTTTATACCCTAAGCACCTTCCTAGAGGAGTGCATAAGATGCTGGTCATTTCTAATACTAAGCACTTTTCTTTCTCAATTACCATGTCAGCATAAAGAAAAAGTTCTTTACAGCTAGTCAGTCGGGAAAGTGTTTTTAATGATCAAGGCTGTGATGACATATATAACTGCCAGACAGGCAAGCAGTTTAGTTGCAGCCAGGCAGCTAACCAGGAAGGCAGCAAAGGATGTAGGTAGTTAGCAAGGAAGATGCAAGCAGGTACAGTTTAAACCATTTAATTAAAATATTTGGGGGGGCCAATCTATGCTTCTTGTATACCGCTATAGTTGTGAGAGGTTACAGATGGATGGATGGATGGACATACAGACACATATAGATAGAGGGGTGCGTTGCTGCTCTTCCAAATGTGTTGCTCAAAAATAGACCCCCAAAAAGGGTGCGTAGCTGCGTTCCCAAAGGTGTTGCCCAAAGAAAGACTCCCAGCAGGCTTCGTACCTGCACTCCCAAATGTGTTGCCCAAAAATTGACCCCCAGCAGGGTGTGTACCTGCGTTTCCAAATCTCTTGCCCAAAAATAGACTCCCAAATAGGGTGCATATCTGCACTCCCCAAAGTGTTGCTCCAAAATAGACCCCCAATAGACCCTCCCTTTTTTGCCAAATCTATCTATCTGTACCCATGCCTACTCATCCCTGCAGTAACCCCCCTTCCTTCCTTGTAGGCTAGGAGAGAACTGCCAGTGCCTGTATATACTAGGGCAGTGCAGTGTCTGTATATACAGCACCAGGGCCATCACAATGTACATACAGGAGGCTGCCACAGTATACACAGACGCTGCACTGCCACAGTACTTATAAACTCTGCACATACTGTAACAGTGCCGCTGTCTGCTGCTGGGAACGCTGTTGCCAGCCTGTCCGGGATTGTGGGGCTCTTCTCCAGGCTGCCATTGATCATCCCCCAGCACCAGCCACTGCTGCCCACTGATCCGGCAGCAGCCGGCACCAAATAAAAAAAATGCCTCTCCTGTCTCTCCCTGCCTTGGGGGACAACACCAATAAACAGACTTTTTTTTCAATTTAGGTAGAAGCCATTGAACCAGAACATCCACAGGTCTGCCCATCACTAATCATGCGATTAAAGGACCTAAAGCAAAGCTCACTCACCATGATGCCCTTTGCATATCACAGTCCCAATGGGTTTACCGTTAACATCATTGTCCTCTGGAACCCTGAGATCAGCCATACACATAGGATAGCTTTCCAGCCAGCCAAGAGCTAACTCCTCTAACCCCCCTATCAATATGCACATATTTGTTTTAATAGTGATAGAGAGACAAGCCTAAGTCCTAATGCAAAAAAGGGAAGGTGAAAAGGTCCCTTTTCTCCACATGACCTAAATATCTAAAAGAGAACAATTATTTTTAAACATTTACATAAGATACTGATTTTACAAATTATAAACACTGCTACATTGACCAGCAATCTCATCCCTGCTACATAGCATGGGTCAATGAACTATACAGTAACATAACAGTAATAAAAAGGAATGGTATCTTAGCTCAGTAAAGCATAAATCCAAGTACTGCATGCAATAACAGTCCAGCAATGCATTGTAATTTGGTGGTGACACATTTATTATTTCTGAAGGACAATTACCAAAGTTTCTAGTTTCTCCTATATATAGCTCTGAAACGAAACCACGTGGGTCAATTTAAAGTGTATCTGTTGTTTCAAAAAAGACATACAGATCTGTTAAAGGTTTTGACCGGTCCAGGTCTGAGTGTTCAGACCCATACCAATCGGGAGAACAACCAGGAGAAGACGTGCTACAGCGCATCCTCTCCCAACTCTCTGTTAGAAAAAAAAGGGTCAGGCTTATTATGGAGCTCTATGGAGCCAAAATCTTTTTTCTTCTCCCAGCTCATTCTCCTGATTGGTATAAGTCTGAACACTTAGACCTGAACTGATCAAAACTTTTAACATGTCTCTATGACATACAAAAACAGGAAAGTGCGAGAACAACTTGCAAGTACCAGGACTTACCGCCAGTAGCGGTCTTTGGCACCAAGCACCCAAAGCAACTGCTTGGGGCCCCCAACATCCAGGGGGGCCCCCACGGCCCGCTCTTTTCGTGTGCTCAAGACCGCTAGACAGGGCCGCTGCCCCGCTTGCTGCTTTGATCTGAACTGTAACTATGAGCACTCGTAATGAGCGCTCACAGTTACATGCAGCAGCAGCACTGACAGGGCGGGAGCCATTGGCTCCCTTCCCGTCAGTCACTCTTGTGGCCGCAGGAAGTGTTTTCCCTGCGGTCACAAGTGGCCGTTCTGTCCTTGTGGTGTTGGTGCTCCAGTGACATCACTTTGAGCATCGGCGGAAGGACAAGGGGAGCGCGGCCTCTTGTGACCGCAGGGAAAACCCTTGTGGCCACAAGAGTGAAGAGAAGAGGAGACGCCCGGACCCAGGTGAGAATAAGTGTTTATTTTATTGTGTTATATACTATATGGGAGGGGGAGCACACAGGGGCCTGTGTAACTGGGGGAGTGCACAGCGGGGGTCTATATAAATGGGGGGAGCACACAGTGGGGCTATATAACGGGGAAGACACAGGGGGGCTATATATAACTAGGGGAGCACACAGGGGGGCTATAGACTACTGGGGCTTCACAGAGGGGTCTATATACTACTTGGGTCAGCACACAGGGGGTCTATATACTACTTGGGGCAGGAGAATGGGGTCTATATACAACTGGGGGAGCACACAGGAGGTCTATATCCAAGTGGGGGAGCACACAGGGGGGCTATATACTACTGGGGGAGCACACAGGGGGTCTATATACTACTGGGGTAGCACACAGGGGTCTATATACTACTGGGGGAACACACAGGAGTCTATATACTACTGGTGGGGCACACAGGGGTCTATATACTACTGGGGGAACACACAGGGGTCTATATACTACTGGTGGGGCACACAGGGGGTCTATATACTACTGGGGGAACACACAGGAGTCTATATACTACTGGTGGGGCACACAGAGGGTCGATATACTGCTGAAGCAGCACACAGGGGGTCTATATACAACTGGGGGGCACACAGGGGTCTATATTCTACTGAAGCAGCACACAGGGGGTCTATATACTACTGGAGGAGCACACAGGGGGTCTATAAACTACTGGGGGAACACACAGAGGGTCTATATACTACTGGTGGGGCGCACAGGGGGTCTATATACTACTGGGGGCAGCACACAGGGGGTCTATATATAACAGGGAGCACAGAAGGGGTCTATATATAACTGGGGGAGCACACAGGGGGTCTATATATAACTGGAGGCAGCACACAAGGGGTCTATATACTTCTCGAGGAGCAGACAGTGGTCTATATTACTACTGGGGGAGCACACAGGGATCTATATAATACTGGTGGAGCACACAGGGGGTCTATATACTACTGGGGGAACCACACAGGGGGTTTATATACTACTGGAGGAGCAAACAGGGCTCTATATCCAAGTGGGGGAGCACACAGGAGGTCTATATCCAAGTGGGGGAGAACACAGGGGGGGGCTATATACCACTGAGGGAGCACACAGGGGAGCTATATACAAGTGGGGGAGCACACAGGGGGTCTATATACTAGTGGGGGAGCACACAGGGGGTATATAAAACTGGGGGCAGCACACGGGGTATATACGACTGGGGGCAGCACACAGGGGGTTTATATACAACTGGGGCAGCACACAGCGGGTCTATATACTTTTGGGGGAGCACACGGGGGGGCTATATATAACTAGGGGAACACATAGGCGTCTATACACTACTGGGGGAAGCACACAAGGGGTATATACTACTGAGGGGAAGCACACAAGGGGTATATACTACTGGCGGCTGCGCACAAGGGGTATATACTACTGGGGGCAGCACACAGCAGTCTATTGTTGTGGAGTGCGTGTCAAAGGGGGGCCCCAGACATAACTTTGCTTGGGGCCCCAGAAATGCCAAGACCGCCCCTGCTTACCGCACATACTCCCTCCAGCATGCACATGATAAACACCTGTTCTAAAGATTTTTTTAAAACATGAAGTTCTTAGCAAACTATTTGATCCAATAGAATGTGGGATAGAGATTGTCCAGGTCAAATTGAACCAATGTTACTTCATAACACTTTTATTTTTCCACCTACAGGGCTGGTTGGGCTGTCATTTTTTCGTGCCATGATCTCTAGTTTTTACTGGTATCATATTAACCTCTTCCCCAAAAATAACATCCAGGGATGTTATGAAAAGCAGTGCCAGACTGCCTCATGACGTCCCTGGACTTCATACTATCCTCCCCCCCCCCCCCCCCCTCTGTCCCTAGGGGAGATTGGGAGGAGTCTGTCGAACATTGCCTCCTCCCGACGCCACTGCCTGGAGAGTAGCAGCACTCCCCCCCCTACAGTTAACCCCATAGAAACTGCGGTTGGTGCGACCACAGCATCTGTGGGGAATCCTGAGGGAGATGCGCTCCCTCCGACCTCTCCTCTCCCCCCAAAGCTGCGTGAGTGATTGTGTGGCTCTGGGCAGGGCCGTTTTAATACATTGGTGGGCCCGGTGCACAGCACTCAAGAGTGGGCCCCTTCCCTTTTTTGCTATGTTGTCAAATGATCAGGCCCCTGCAGTGAGGCAGGGACCTGATCATAAGTACTGTATGAGCTGTCAGTGTAAAACTGACAGCTGATACAGTTATAATGTATTACAGCACAGATAGATCTGTGCTGTAATGCATGATATATATATATATATATATATATATATATTATGCTACGTTTACACAAAACGATAATTCGTCCGATCGTACGATTAACGATGTTTGAGTAACTATTTTTTTTTCATAATGATCAGCGTTTAGACGGTACGCTATATCGTACGGAAAATTCGTTTTGCGATCGCTTAAGCCTATCTCACACATTGGTTAAATTGGCGTACGACTGTTCACACGGAACGATCTGCAAATTTTTGGCGATCGATCAACGACAATTTGAGAAGTTGTTGAAAGATCAAAATGAACGATTTCTCGCTCGTCGTTTGATCGTTCGCTGCATTTACACGTACGATTAGCGTTCGAATTCGATTGTTATCGTGCGAATTTGCACGATAATCGTTCCGTGTAAACGCAGCATTAAAACTAAGTATAAAAACACAAACAATAAATAAATTTCATTAATTAATGAATTCATTACTTAATCAATAAATAAATATAAATAAATATACACATTCCCCATCCCCCCATTATAAATGATCCACTATAAATAAAATACATATATTTGTTATCATCGTGTCCATAATGACCCCATATATAAACCCCTTACATTAACCCTTTGAGGACCAGGCCCAAAATGACCCAGTGGACCGCGCAAATTTTGATCATTGCGCTTTCGTTTTTCCCTCCTCCCCTTCTAAGAGCTCCAGCACTTTCAGTTTTCTATCTACAGGCCATGTAAGTGCTTGTTTTTTACAGGAATAGTTGTACTTTGTAATGGCGTCTTTCATTTTACCATGCAAAAGAACACTGCAGAGACACCATCACATGTCTCGACGTCAGTGAACTAGCCAGACCTTCCCTCCCGGAAGGAACAACCAAGCCAAAGCGTTCTCCAGTCAAGGAAACCACCTCAGCAAGGTATCCATCCACAGACAGCTGTTTCGGGGTTTTTGCCCCTCATCAGTGTGGAGTAGGTTTCTGGCTAGTGGGAGCAATGACTAGTAAGTGCATGCAAAAGGACGCTGGTTGACCTCAGGGAGATCAACCAAAACACCGCAGAGACACCATCATGTGTTTCAACGTCAGTGTATTCTAGAACATTGCCCCCTAGGAAATCGAATATGCAAAAGAACACTGCAGAGACACCATCACATGTCTCGACGTCAGTGAACTAGCCAGACCTTCCCTCCGGGAAGGAACAACCAAACCAAAGCGTTCTCCAGTCAAGGAAACCACCTCTGCAAGGTATCCATCCACAGACAGCTGTTTCGGGGTAGCTGTCTGTCGGGGTAGCTGTCGCGATCGCTGCAGCGTGTCATTACCGGTGAGGTCCCAGCTGCTGATTGCAGCCGGCCCCCACCTGCTGTGAAGCGCGCTCCGCTCCGGAGCGCGCTTCATAGCCGGAGAAACACCCAGGACGTAGAGTTACGTCCAGGGTCGTCTGGTGACAGACTTCCATGAGGTAACTCTACGTCCTGGGTCGTCTAGGGGTTAATAATCCTGCCTGATTAACACCGTAAAAATAAATAAATAAAAAACTAACCAAAATGACAATTTTTGTTAATTCAGCCCCCTAAAAATATAGTTAAAGCTCTCAAAATGTCACATGTACCCAAAAGGTGTACCACCAAAAGCATCAGCTTATGTTGCATAGTATAAGTGTCATACACTACAACAAAAGTTATATAAAATGAATATTACTGTAACCGTACCGACCTAACGAATAACGATACCATATCATATGTAATGTATAGTAAACGGTGTACTAAAAAATAATGAAAAAGAGGTGCTAAATTGTGTTTTTTTATTAGTACCACCTCATAAAAAATTAAATAAAAAATTATCAGGGTGTCAAATGTCCCCCAGAATGGTACCAATGGAAACATCAACTTGTCTTGCTAAAATATTTTGGTACTGCAAGGCCTCTGTGATTTAATATAAAAAAATAAAAAAAGCCCCAAAATTCCCCAGGCCTCTGTCTTGTCTCAGGTCTGTGGTTGAGTCAGGTGACACACTGCGGCCACATATGGGGATTTCTGAAAACATTGGAATAAGGGGAATAAATATTGAGTTCCATTTCACAGTCAGTATTTGCTGTGTTAGAGGAAAAAAATGGATTAAAATGGAAAAGCTGCCAGAAGAATGTAAATTTTAAATTTCCCCACCACTTGCTTAAATTTCTGCAAAATACCTAAAGGGTAAATAAACGTTTAAAATATTACTTTGAATGCTATGAGGTGTGCAGTTTTTACAGTGGAGAGATTTATGGGGGTAACTAACATACAGGCCCCACAAATCCACTTCAGAACTGAACTGATCCCTAATAAAGTCAGAATTTGACATTTTCCAGAAAATTTGCTGCAAAATTTCGGAGCCCTCTAACATCCTAAAGAGTAAAAGGACGTTCACCAAATGATGTCACCATAAAGTAGACATTGTTGTAGATGTTGCAGTAATAATTAGTTCATGTGACATGACTATCTTTCTTAGAAAAAGAGAATTTTGACTATAAAGAAACAAATACTGTGTTTTTTTTTACAAAAAACTACTGAGTGTATCAACCAAAGTATACCACAAACATAAAGAGGAATATGTCAGGAAAAAACAATCTCAGAATAACCACGATAGTTAAAAGCATTGCAGAGTTATAACTACATAAAGAGAGACAGGTGAGATTCGAAAAATAGGCCCTGGGCTTTAAAGCCAAAACAGGCTGCGAAGGCAAAGGGGTAAATGTAAGATTGTCCGGTCACTTGCTAGATGGTAAAATGTGACTCCAGTCCGGTAGTGGTTGGCCGAGATACAGCCGGACCTTGAGGTGTTACTTCGTGACGCCAGTGCCGGGTAGGCACACAGGTGTGATGGCACGCCTGCTTTTATTTTACAAGTCCAGTTGTACCTTTTTCCCCTGTGGACAGTGTCCTGCCGGGCTGTTACAGGGTGCCTTGGGATGATATCACGGATGGCAAGAGCGGTGTAATGTCCCTCCCAGACTATTGGAACTGCCACCCACAGAAGGGGGAAGTGTCCCAAGGTTGTGGTGTGTACTGTGTCTGTGTAAGGCAAAGGATCACAGAGTCTCTTTAACTTAAATAAACTTGTTTTTACTTGGAAAGTTCATGTGTGCAGCAAGTGATACAGCTTTACTTTGACAAGATAAGTTACACTTGATAGTTCCCTTGATAATGCACTTAATAAGACACTTGATAATACTTGTTGACGAATACTTGACTATACAGCAACCAGATATGCGATAGGAATGTAGTGTAAGATACAGTCGTGACGACTGAGTAGTGTGCTAAGCAATACAAAGAAGTAGAGTAGCAATGAGGGGTATGTTGTCCCAACCCAAGTAGTACTGTGCTCTGCCGGGATGTTGGAGGATGAGGTAGAAGAATACTTGTGCCCGTGTATTGACTTTTGATTAGCCTTCACACCACCTAATGCCCACTAGATTTGGCTGAACTGTCCTCGAGGGTGACACAAGGCCCAAGACCTTGTTACCTGGGATGAGCGGAATGCTGAGGATTTCCTGCCGACACCTGCGCTGCGAGATAGAGATAGAGTTAGGCTTATCACGACCTTGTTCTATCCGCATCAGTTCCCAGCTCACTGCTGTCCGTGGACACTGTCCTGCTCTGTTACTCTCCTAGTCCATGGCGTGGGTTGAGGTTGTTTCTGACTTGTTTTCTCTTAGAAGAGGTTTAGCACTGCATAGTGTTATGTAACTTTACTAAGAGGGAAAACTGTGCACTGTCTTGGCTCCTACCCATACTGGGTTCTAGCTAGGACTGACTTGAGCAGGGCACCTGGCAGAGGGCTATCTAGCTTGCGTCCTTCCTCCACAATGTCCAACAAAAAAGACCCTTACACTTCCTCTACCCATGTGACTTCCTTCCTCAGCGTAACTTTTCTTTTTTTAATTCCTTATTTATAATCATTTTAAAAAATTTTCTTTGTGTACTGGTATCATTGCATATAACAGATAACAATGGGTAGTGCAAATCGCATAACCGCAAAAACATATGCAAGCATAGTAATACAACAGTAATACAAGTGACAGAATGTCAAAAACAAGACACAACAGTAGGCTTCAAGCCAGCATAATCACCATGAATATAGCTTAGGGTCCAAGTACCCAAGTTTTGAAGCCAAAACCAGTAGAGGAAAAGTGAGAAAGAAGAAGGCAGAAAAGGATATAGAAAGGCTAGGGGAGCTAGGGTAGGGGAGAAAGATGGAGAGGGGGTCAGCTGGGGGAAGGGAAGGGATAACTAAATAATAAAATAATAATAATAATTAAAAAAAAAATACATTTAAAAGGGGGGGGGGAGCGGGGAGAACCACCGGACCTGGGCTGCCCTCCGCCCAAGAGCTCTATACGGCAAGCAATCGTTTATAGTCATCTGTACCCTCGAAGACCATCCAAGCAGCCCATGGGGCCAGAGAACGTCTAGCAGTATCTCGCTCCTCAGCTTAACTTAACGTGCGCTGTGAGTGGGTGAAGAGTGCAATAGAAGAAGAAAAGAGAGACCTGTTAGGAGAAAAAAATAACAGATTCCTATTGGTCCGCAGATCCATGTAACAAACGAAGAAACAATAACCCTTTATACACTTCAGCTGTGCAGCATCTGAATACACACATCCAATACAGCGACATCTAGTGGTGAAACCCTAACACTACCTTTAGCACCACCTAAGTACCATAATTACAGACTTTTAGGAAGGGTGAATATAACAGTAACACCCGTGGTAAGACACCACATATAAGTTCCTACTACATGGGGCATGTGCAATAGGAACGTATATATACAGGGTTAAAAGAAGCCAACAGGAGGTAGCCACATCCCACACACTTGTAACACAAAATGCAGAAATTAGCTAGCACTCCAACACCTAAGTTCACACTATGCAGTTTGCATGCTGCTATTGGCTAGAATACAGACAAAACAAGGAAACTGCAACAGCAACCTGCAAGTGCAAGGACTTAAGACCCTATTACATGAAGCGATTACGGCTGATAATCACCTTGTGTAATAGAAGGCAACGATCAGCCAACATGAACTGTGTTGGCTGATTGTTGTCTTTTAACGTATTTTAACATTTTGAAAAACAAACAAGGAACATAGCAGTGATCTGCTGCCGTTGCTCCATGTAATAGGAGCAGCAGCAGAAGACCGCCGCTATCTCCTATAGGCTCCCTGGATCTAAAGATTTTCAGCTCCCCGCGCCCCCCTTCGCTGTCGGCGTGTGTAATAGCACTGGCAGCGGGTAGGGAATGAAGAGCAGGCGAGTGCTGACCTGACAGGTCGGCGCTTGCTTGCTCCTGGATATCGCCTTGTGTAATAGGGGCTTTACCGCACATACTCACTCCAGTATGTCTGTATTATTAAAATTCAAAAAACTTTTGACATGTCATAGAAATATAAAATGCAAGAATTGGCCAACCCCCTCAACACCTCAGTTCACACTATGCAGTTTGCAGGACCATCTGTCTGGGGTTCACCGTAGCATGGTAAAATGGCACGTTAAAAAAAAAAATCTGTCCTGGTACTTGCAGGTTGCTGTTGCTCTTTCCTGTTTTTGACTGTATTTTAGCCATGGTGAGCAAACTGTAGTGTGAACTGAGGTGTTGGAGTGCTTGCCAATTTCTGCGTTTTATGTCTCTATGACATGTAAGAAGTTTTTTGAAACGACAGGTACACTTTAACAATTTCCTAAACACATGTAATACACTATATCAGTGTTGAGCAGACTTGCCAAAACTGTTCAGGTTAGGCCGCAGCTCCGATTATTATTATTATTATTATTATTATTATTATCTATTAGTGATTGTGTATTTTCTGCCACTGTCTTGAGATATTCAACTAACCAATCTCTAGGCTAGTTACCTCAGGAGCTCTACTCTATCACAGAGGGTTATTCCCAGTGTATTTCCCAATCAGATGCCGTCCTGTTATCCCAATACATATATATAGTGGGGTGGGACGTATGGGTTCAGTTGAGGTCCAGTATTGCCAAAGTGTATGAGAGATAGCAACGTCACAGAGCCTGCTGACCGTGTGCCTACAGGCCCTGGCCTGCTGCCAGGAGCCTTTTGCGGCCCTTCTGTATTTTCTGCCTACTCCCAGATCCTAGCCATGTCTGGCTAGAGCACTGCGTGGAGCTGCGTTTAGGGTGGGACTGACCTAATTACAGTGAGGGACTGTCTTCTCTACTTCTGCTACCTCTACAGGTAGTCTACAAGAATAACTGAGGTATCAAACTTTGAGTCAGTAGTTTAGCTAAGTGCAAAGCCCGAGTCTCTACCGCAACTTGCTAGCGTGTCCCTTGAGGGTCTCCCAGACAACTTCCTTTTCCACTTAGTGGATCTGTAATCTCTATTTTCATGTTACTCCGTACCCACATAATAGTATCAGCGGATGTCCTTTCCCTTGGATTAAGGAATAAGACACGAATTCCAATAATCCGCAGTATCCTAACTAAACCTCGCAGCACAACTAAAAGTATAGCTCAACTAGTTACCAGTGTGGCGTCCCACCACAGGTGTTTCTTGTTTAGGCACCTGTCATAAAGGTCCTGTACTGTAGAGTAAAGTGGTAATGAAGGTGCATTCTCAGGTTTTACCACAAGATGTCACTGTATATATTTATTTATTTGTTTGTTTATGTATGTTGCACAGCTGTAGCAAGCCAAGGGTTGTATTTTGCGATTCTGCACAACAATGAGAGATGCTGTTCTCTTTCTACCTATCTCTATCCTCTTTTCTTTTATGCACTCTCTTCTCCATCCCTCACAGTAGCTGTTACATACACCGTGTAGGTAGTCACATGGGGAGCGGAAGGGAAGGTCCTTTTTAGTCACTTCTTTTCTGATTATCAGTGGAGCATCCCTGCTGAACTTATCCAGGAGCCTGGCTCTGCCAGGTCCCCTTTCCAGGACAGACCAGCTGTGGTGTTCGGACACAACGTATAAAGGACACAGAGACTTTCTTTCCCAAAGCGACAATTATACTCAAGATGCAGTGCTAAACATTAAGGCCTACGGGACACGCTCGGACACTTTGCTCAACTCAGGTAACCAAGACTGGGGCTTGTGTCACCAATCTAGGACAGGTACCACGACACTGCTGGGCATAAGGTGATTATAGTGACAAGGTCGAAACACTGGCACAAGTATTCTTCTTTTAAGTATTTCTTCTTCAAGTATCTCTTCTACTAAAGTTCCGGAAGAGCACACTGCTAAATTGGATTAGGGCTCTCTCCCAACAAACTCTTCTCTACATTTCTGAACTCTCTACTCAACCAAACCAGCACTACTATTCTACCTCAGCATTTCAACAACTCTTAGTGCCGATCCAGTGAAAGCAAGTCACGAATTGTACTATGAGGCCATGTTCACATGGCGTAAGAGACTGGGCCGTTCCGTGACCCGGCAGGGTCACGGAGTGGCCGGTCTCTGAAAAGATCATCCAGGCCAGTACAGCAGTACCGGCCAGAGGATCTTTCGGCCCACAGAGTTCTGATGCGGGCACATCAGCGCGCGCCCGCATCAGAACTCTCCACGTCAAACTATGAAGCTTGCGACCAGAGCCGCTCGCTTAATAGTGTGAACTAACTGAGCATGTCAGTTGTTTGCGGCGCCGCTAGGGGTCCCGGCCGGAGCGTATACTATGTATATACGCTCCGCCCGGGACCCCATAAACAGCAAGGCAACATATTTTTTTCGGAATAACTACGGCCGTTGTTGCAATCGGCAACAACGGCCAAAGAATTAAGAAAAAATATGCTGTGTGAACATACTTATACTGCATTACCAGAGAATTGTCAGTAAAGATCAGTTCATTTATTCAACTGGGACTCAGTACTATTTGCACCAGCACAGGCTACACCATCCTTGGGTCATTTTCCCCTTTCTGTGGGTGGTGGTACCAACAGTCCGGCTGGGTCATATTTCCACTCCGGACCACTGTGATAAGAGCCCAAGGGACCCATCACAACCCGGCAGGTCACCGACCATAAGGGGTCAATACAGCCAGTCACAAATAAAACTAAAAGCAGGTACACTACCGTACCCGTGTGCTGAGTTAGCACTGACGTCACAACTATACCACTATTGGCTGAGCTGTATTCCAACCAGCGACATAACATCATCCCGGCAGTTGGGCACCACACAAACCGATGCACATCACCACACCAGTGTATCCTGAAGTATATTCAAGTAAGTCAACTTAGCTTCAGTCTTGTCTTAAATATCCTAGACAGCTGTCTTATCTCCAGTGTGTTCAAGTATTACAAAGCTCTATTGTATTCTCAAAGATTGTCAAATCTTATCAGGACTTCCTATATATTTATGCTAAAGTGTATGTGGATGCTGTGTACCTCCCTGCTGGAGTGTTATCACTTTGAACAAAAGACTGTTGTATTTTAAGCTGTGAACTTCTATGAACTCCAACGCATTACAAGTAAAAGCTATTCCTTTTTTTGGACCTCAGTTGTCCTGTGCACTCCCACGTGTCTGCACCTGTCTATGGTTCGGTTCTCTACACTGCAATACAGCGACTACAACTCTCAACTGCGTGCGGTGCTGCCAAGCCAACACTCAGGGTTGGCCAGCCCGTCCCACTCCTGGCTCACAGTGACAAAAGCCCATGTGGTGCTGCGTGTTCCCCAACATCTGCTCCCTATGTTGCTGCTGCTCCCCGTGGCCCTTCGCACCATCCCCCACTGAACTTTTCACTGTTGCCCAGATAATAATTTAATATCTACCTATCACTATCAAACACATATACTGCTGCAGCCATAGCACACAGACACAGCCTGCTGCAGCCATAGCACACAAACACACAACCTGCTGCAGCCATAGCACACTCACGTAGTCTATCACAGCCATAGCACACTCACGTAGTCTATCACAGCCATAGCACACACACACGCAGCCTGCTCCAGCCATAGCACACACACACGCAGCCTGCTGCAGCCATAGCACACACACACACGCAGCCTGCTGCAGCCATAGCACACACATACAGCCTGCTGAAGCCATAGCACACACATACAGCCTGCTGAAGCCATAGCACACTGAAGAAAAGCCCACAATCTTCTCCCAGAAAGAAAACACCACAATGAGGACAGAGGTTACTACTACACTACTTATGGCTTCTCCTCCTCAATCTCTATATTACACAATATATCATCATATTACACTGTTGCTCATATACAATCATGCAGGAATAGAACAGCACAGATCTCCCCGCACACAATGGACTCTTCCAGCTCAGAAACAAACTAACAAATAGTGACCTCCAACTTTCCAGGACCACCCTTATCTAATGGGCCAGTGCTTTATTACTGATAAATGCTTCACCCTTTCTAACTAAAGTAAGAGAAAGTGTCTTTCTGGTTTTTATAAATAAGTTCCTTAGATTGATACAACATAAAATATATTAATGAGGAACATTTATAAAATTCGTATGGAAATTCAATGATGATTCCTTACAATAGAAAAACCACTAGGTGTCTCACTTTCCTGTAATCTGATGTTCATTGCCTGAGTAATTCCATCTGTAGTAATGGACACACAAGGATGTAACAAAGAGTGTGAAAACAGTGCTTAGATACTGCAATTTGCAGCAGGGGGGGGGCAAGGCTCCTCCAGATGATCCTTAGGGCCCTTTTACACAGAAAGATTATCTGACAGATTATCTGCCAATGATTTGAAGCCAAAACCAGGAACAGACTATAAACAGAGATCAGGTCATACATGAAAGCCTGAGATTTCTCCTCTTTTCAAATCCATTCCTGGCTTTGGCTTCAAATATTTCACAGATAATCTGTCAGATAATCTTTCTGTGTAAAATGGCCCTAACTCTCCCTTAAAGGTATACTAAAGAAGAGGTCCTGGGAAACTGAAAAATGGGTTCAGTACTTAGCGTAACCCCTTTGCTGCAGTGCTGTTGTCTTTCATTTCTGTTTCTTCAGCACCTTGCAAAGCCAGTACATCAGTAGCCTCTTCTCCCTCCACATATCATCTGTACTAGTGTCCTGTAATTCTTCCCCAAGCATAGTGCCAGCCTGTTCAGTCCAGTGCATTTTCCCCAGCACTGAACAAGCTGTGAACCATAGAGGGACTCTTAGTAGTACAGCAGTGAGAGCACTAAAACCACCTTCTTCCTTCTTACTGCTCTGAAAGGTTAATGTAACCAAATCATGCAGGTTTTTTAAAAAAACTTTACCCCTTCCTGATCCTGCTTAGTTTTTTTATTCCTCACCTAAAACAAATAAAAAGTAATTCTTGCAGGGCAGGTTCTACTTTTTATTTTACTTGGCAACCTTGGTTATTTGTGGGATACAAAAAGATGCAATTTCACACTTTGCACATATGCTAAAACCAACATGTTAAAGGACAACTCTGGCCAAACCATACTTTTACAGCATAAGGAAAGTTAGACAAATTCCTAATGTAGTGCTATTTCCCTTAATTCAGTAGATCAGGCAGGCTTCAAACTGTGACGTCACGAATTAGGTGTAATTCATATACTGTAAGTGTCCAGCAGGGGGGTACTATATGAAGAACTCTATGTTCCGTAGCGTATTGGCATGCTGTTTATATTTTAACCCAGATAACGGATAAAGATGTCACGCCAACTCCTAGCCTAGCTTTATTGTCTCTTATTCATGGTCCCTCCTCTGCTGTCCGAAAAGGGCTGTTACGTCACTTTTTGACTGCGGCAAGGACCATTATTTCCAGGCATTGGAAGTCTCCTGCTGCTCCCTCCATTGCTGAGTGGGTGGTGAAACTGGACATATCGAATGCATTGCTTGACAGCAGAGGAACATGGGAGAGGCAAAAAGGTGTAACGTATCTAGCTTCCTTGGATCACATTCAAGTCAGACTCTTCCTTCGCCACTAGCTTACCTAGTCTAATTGCGAATTGGTTCGTCCTCCTTCCTCGGTTGAGCTGTCTTCTTAATGCTACACCATTATAGTCTAGTTCTCTGGTTCGTTTTAGAGGTGGGCGGGAATTATCTAGCTCAGAAGCATTGTTTAATTGGTTGTACCCGCGCATACTCTCCCAGTGTAAGGTGAGTCCTTCCTGACATTTAGGGATGCCTGAACCAGGGGGTTCCAAACTAGAGATAGGCAGGGTCATATAGGGACAACCTATATGCATCATTTTACTGTTTGTTATATGTATATATATTTCTTTTTGTAATACCACCACAGTTTGCATTTTATAATAAATACACACTTAAAGATGCATTATAGCAATTCTACCACAGTCCCTTCACTTCTTTTCAATACTCTCACTATAGGACTGCGGGGATTCTTTTCCTGAAACAATCTAAGGGCCCTATTCCACGGGACAATTATCGTTTGCATAATCGTTAACGATAAACGATCCAAACGGCCGCTATTGCGAAAGACCTGAAATTGTCCACCCATTTCCATGGAACGATCATCGTTACTTATGATCGTTCTTGCGGTCGTCTTGTCGTCGCTATTGCGTTCGTCACTACTGCGAACAACCGAACGACTTCTAATGCGAACGATTTGCAACAATAAAAATAGGTCCAGGTCTTATTAAACGATCAACGATTTCTCGTTCGGTCGTTAATCGTTAACTGCTATTCAATCGAACGATTATTGTTTAGATTCGAAAGATTTAACAATAATCTGAACGATAATCGTCCTGTGGAATAGGGCCCTAAGGTTCCATACGGTCAGTCACAGAAAAATAGGCATATCAGAGTGCTAAAAAAAAAAGCCCACCTACATGCCTGAGTCTACACTGTTGCCATCCCCAGTGCTCATTGCTTCCCCCTGGGATCTGTGAAGCTTTGAACCCACAGCAGCTGCCCTTGACTGGCGGGAAGTTCCACATGACAGGTAGCAGAGAGCAGACCATTGTATGACACCCCCTGCACACTGCACTGTATAGCTCTGCCTTAGTGCAGACCCACATATCTGCTGGTTCAGTGTAGCAGTATGCCAGCAGCCCCAGGCACCCAGTCCACCATGTTTGCCCATTGTATGACCCTCGCCTCTTGGGGCACTTTCACCTCAGGACACCATGTAAGAAGAGCTGAGTGAGGAAAGTGTCCCTGAGATAGTGACGGGGAAATGATTTACCATTAGTCATACAGTGTGAGGCGGGACGAGGAATAATACCAGTATAGGGAGGTGGAGCGGGCAGGGAGGGACCGGCTGGGAGGGCTGGGAGGCACCGGCTGGGAGGGCTGGGAGGCACCGGCAGGACGAGCAGGTCGGTGAGGCAGATGGGAGCCAGTGCCCACAGGTGCTCGTCACTCTCTCAGCAGGCAGCAGGGGGCGGCAGTGTTCACACACTCTCCGCCAGCACTAGACGGTTCTCTGCTCCTGCCGCAGTCACACAGGCAGCTGCCTCCCAGGGAACCGCACCGAACCGCAGCTCTGCAGTGTGACCGCTCTCCAGACATGGGGAAGAAGATGAGGAAAGGCTGCGACTGCAAGAGGGTCCTGAGGAACAACTGGCTGCTCATCACCACCGTGGTGGCCGTGGTGCTAGGTCAGTGCTGCATCCATCCATCCCCCTGTACAGATGTATAGACCAGGGTGCTGCTCTATGGCGGAGGAGGAGGGGGCCCTGGAGCAGACATGAGATGCTGCACCTTGCCATTCTCCTGCTACCATGCTTTGCTGTTATGTGTCCCTGCATTCCCAGGAAGAACGTGTTAGGGAATGTTAATAGTGCTGCAGAGCAGCAATCCTATATCCATGAGGTAATATGGAGACCGAGCCCAGAGCACAGGCATGTCTACATGTGTCAGCTCATGGGGGCCTATGGGAACCTGGGCATAGGGGGTATACATGACAGCACTACATGGGTATACAGATGAGAGATGGGACAGATTTCACAGAGGATGTTGGAAAACGTAGATATTATAAAAGGTGGATTGATGGTAGATAGACTGTTAAAGGTAGATCGATTATAGACTGTAGATTGTATTAAATAGATAGGTAGATAGATAGGAGGCAGATAGATAGATAGATAGATAGATAGATAGGAGATAGATAGATAGATAATAGATAGATAGATAATATATAGATAGGAGAGAGACAGATAGATAGATAGGAGATAGATAGATAGATAGGAGATATACGAAGTACAGTAGATAGAAGAAAGCTGTATAATAAATATTAGACAATGCAATAACAACTACATATGGTCCAAGATAGATGGGAGATATATATATATATATATATATATATATATATATATATATATATGCATGCAGCGTTATAGTGTTATAACTCTAGTCCATGTTGTTGCTGTGTATGTAATAGAATAGAGCATCTTGTCAACACTGCATAGAGTTTTCCAAACACTGCCTGGACTGTCAGTGTATGGCTATATGTTTACAGGGAGAAGGGCGCTGAATTTTCCCTTAGTGTTTACCTGTAAATCTTTTGAAAACAAACATTTATTTATGTCACTATTTTCCCGGCATGTACAGGTTGGTATAGGAGTCTCAAAAAGTCCACAAATTCATTTGAGAGTTGAAGGCTGTTCACACTGACACCATAGTTCTGTTCCTTCAGGTTTCTGTTATTCCAACCAGCTGAATAGTAAAATAGCAAAGTCCACTGAGCTATTATTTTTGGTAGGAAAACAAGCAGAAAAGGTTTATATTATAAAAAACATCTGCTTTATCTATCACTGAACTTAAAAAATAGATTTTCAGACACCTATATGAGACACACACGTTTTTTAGTTACGTAGCACAGCTGGTTCAGTACATGCCATACCTATTGACAAAACACAAATCACCTAAAATTGTACAAAATCATGAGGGGAAAAGAGCAGAATAAGCATATCCTCTTTATATTATCTAATTCATTATGAGCCAAACCTGATTTTTTTTTCCAAAACTGTGTCACAAAACCTGAGCTAAACTTAAGACGTCCTAACAACCCTTATAACAATAAAGAAGTCTTTTATTTTTTGTTAAAAACTTGGGCCCAGTTCACACCTCCTTTTTGCCTTCTATCAGAGATATGTATCAGAAGGACTTCCCAATAAATATCTGTAATAATAGACTGCTAGATCAGCGCTCGGTTACCAAGTCTATTACACGGCTCAATAATCTTGTGATTAGGGCTGCACAGATAAAACGTAAGATGTTCGTGCAGCTCTTTGCTTTAATTGGCAGCGTGGCCGCTATTACACAGTGCGATGTGCGGCCCATGGATGATTATTTTTTGACATGCTGAAAGACAGCGATTAGCAGATGAGAGAGCGTTTGCTCATTCGCGTCTCTATTACACTGGGAGATATCTATCTATCTGATATGGCAGATAATCTCTCTGTCTAATATGGTCTTGAGACTTCAGTAGGTCACTGTAAAGGCATACAGTAGCATACATCAGCATACGTCAATCACACCCTCACAGTTTACAGTTATTCTACTGTATGTGCTATATAGTTAAAATATTTTTATTAATACAGCTAATTAAAAGTTATTTCAAAGCAAATCAGCCGGATATGTCAGAAGGACAATTTAGGGGCCCTATAGGACCTTATGGTCATGGTCAGTGTTTGCACCTGGAACTTTCCTCTTGCATACACCATAATTGGTTCCATTTATGAATTGATAGGCTTTCTTTATGTGCATTCCACCACAAACCCCTGCGCACCCCCGCTTGACTCTGTGCCTTTGCCATAGACTCCATTTCATGCTCAGGCAGATCCCGCCGTCTGCCCAAAGAATTGACATGTCAATTCTTTGGATGGATGGCAGAATCTGCCCGAGCATAGGGACAAAAATCAGACACCAAATAGCAACTGGAGATGAGCGGAACTCAAGCACAAGCATATGGCATTTTAATAACTGGTGAGGAGAAGAGGAGAGGAGAAATCTCAGTCTTTCCTTTATTACCTGTTCTCTGTTCACAGTCCATTCCTGGCTTTGGCTCAAAAAAATCTGTCAGATAACCTGTTGGTGTAAAAGGACCCTAAGGCTGCCTGGAAAATATCGATACAGTCTGTATCCAACTTCTGCAGCCACCGATAATCAAATGCCGTAAGCTCGGGCGAACCCCTCTTTTTTAATCTAGACAACGAGCTGTCAACAATGGGAGGGGTCCTATAAGGATAATTATGTTGGTGTAGATGAAAATACCCCTTTAATTGCAATCTAAAATGCCCCAAAAATGCCAAAAAGGGCATCAACTTTTCCTGCTGTTTTGCCCTTTTCAGGTAGTTTTTTTGGTGTTTTCTCATTAGAGTAATTTTTTTACCTGGGGGGAAAAGCCAGAACTCTCTAAAGTCTCTGTGAAAAAGCACAGAATATAGGGCTTGGCATTATTTCACAAACCGGCAAACACATTGAAAAATTTCAAAATGCCCTGAAAAAACGCCAATAAAAAACATTCTTTGGATATTGTGTTTCATTTTTCCCCATTGACTCCCAGCTAATATTTAGCTGAGGCATGTATAAATGTGTTGTGGTTTTAATGGTGTTTTTTTCCAAAAGTCCAGATAGTTTTTCTGTGTTTCTAATTGTTATTAACGTGAAGAAACAAATGAAAACTATTGGCCAAAATACTACCATGTAAGAGTAGTCATAGTTCACAGGCTATATAATGAGGTCACTTTTGTGGACACTTTGTGGTTTCATCACAGTACTTGCAGTAGTGCAACAGCATTGCAATGCAACATCAACATTTGAACACAGCCTAGGGCTATGTTTCCACATCTAACGTCACAGATCTTTGCAAAAGTCTGGTAAAACCCATTCTACTTTGATGTGGACTCTTGTCCCCACTAACGCTCTATGCCATGCCTCATTGACTCGGCTTCTGCAGATTAAAAGATCATTTTTTACCCTAACCAAAGAACTGGGCACATTTTAAAACCAGGAAGGACGTACTCTCATCAAACGGACAGTACCAGCGGTATGGGGAGTTGGGTTGGTAGATACAGAATCACTTTGATCATAGGCCAGCCAAAAAAGCAAGAGTTTTTTGTTAGCACCAATTTCTCCCAAAAAATGTATAGATTGCAGTGAGAGAGATCTATGTGTGTACTCACAGAGCCGTAGCTGAACAGACGCTATGTAACTTACCATGGTAGTGTCTGCATGCATAAACTGCTTTCTGTGAGCTAAGGTAGATGAGTAAACCGTAAAATTCCCTACAAAAACTCCAAGGGTTAATAAGTTGTATAGTAATAGCCTTGAATTGAAGTTGTGCTTTTAAATGGGCAGCAAGAAGAAATAGTATTCCCTTTGTGCCAAGTTGTAACATTGTTTCGAAGTATCCTTGGAGATAGACTGACCACACAACAGATTATTAGCTTCACACTTCAGTGGAACATTCGTTCCCAAACTGCTCCGAACGTGAACAATTCTGTTCTTAAACAATATTTTCAAGGAAAATTTTGCTTCAGAACTCAAAAACTTGCTCGGTTTTCAAACACTTTTTTGGCACCCAGTCTTTAAGTCATGTGTAAAACAGCTCTGCAACCCGCCACAGATCGCACAGAGACACTGACACAGTGCAGGTGCTGTTGGCATCACTGTGTGGCTGCTGTGCGTTCTCGTTTTTTTGCCACCTACTTGAGCCTTCCCCTCCACTTTTCCCCTTTAGTGTATGGTCTGAACTGGCCGGAATTTGGCTGAGAACAGAGGTAACACTATGTTCTATTACTTGATCAACTTGTTGTACACCCAGTTCATGGAGGTTTGTTAGACTCTATTACATTGGACTACTATGGATTAAAAGAGATGTCAGAGATGTCAGATGGTCAGCTTCTGGGGTGCATGAGATCAGTCATGTCCTCTATCAGCACTGTCAATTGTAGTCATCAACGTGATTTATGGGATCTTAATCTTCCCACACTGCCAGCCACTTGTTAACAGTATGTGTCACATCTCAAAGAAGTACCCAGCTTTCCCAGTAATACTTTGTGGCTGGACTCACACAGCGTCTGACAACAGCCATTCTGTGACGGTGTCAATGAAGTTCATTACCGGCCGGATAAACATTTCTTTTGATTTGAAATGCATACTCACCATAGCCGACAATGTAAAGTGTGTCCGGAGTCGGACTTTACATTGTGTTCTCTGTGTCATTGTGTGTTCTGTGTCTTGTGCGGCTGCTATTTAATGAATAGCCCCTTTGAATTCTGGCCAGAGTCTATACTGTGTGTATACACTCCGTCCAGGATTCCATATTATTAATGTATTCGGCTACTTCATTAAATAATGGCCATGGTTGCAAAACTGCAACTACAGCCATTGTTTAATGATTTTTTACGTAGTGTAAACTTAGCCTAATACTGTAATACAGTATTAGTGGGAAAGCAGGGACAGTGGCGATAGACTAGATGACAGGTGAGACACAGAAGTTGCTGGGGAAGCAGTGATGTTCACTGTGTGTACACCACCATCACATCTCACAGCGCATGCACAGGAAGTGAAGCAAGGCTAGGCTGGAGGGGGTTGTCAGGAAGCTAGGTAGGGGGCTGGTTGGGCAGTGAAAAGAAATCGATGAGGCATTACAGAGTGGTGTGGGCTTGTTGCTCTGACATGCCTCATCGGCTCTTACAAACCAGGTTGGTTATCATATGGTACTCCATTTGTCTTATTTGGCATTTTCCAACTAGCGGTTTTACTTTAAAGGGGTATTCCCATCTCAACTAACATAGTTAAAGAGGTTGTCCACCTTAAACTAACTTGCCCCCTAACCACAAGATAGGGGACAGAGATTGCCTCTGTACCCCCCAGCGATCTCCAGATCCTAACCTAACTTAGAAATAGACATTTATAAATTAGATGTGCTGTGTGTCTACTGGAGTGCCCCAAGCAAACCACTATTGGAGGAGGGCAGGCGGACAGTTAGGGGGGTGCTCTGGCAGGCAGACATATAATTTTATTTTTAATTCTATTTCTGAGTTAGGTGTGCCGTCTATCTGCTGGCCGGGAGTTTTGCGCCCTGTGCAACCATACAGGTTGCTCGCCCCAAATGCCGGCCCTGATACCAGCCATTCCACGGATCCAGGACACAACAGAACGATAATCTGCCGAAACAGGCCGATTCAGCAGATCATCGATCTGTGTAATAAAGACAACAATCATGTCTTTTGGTCCTGCGATACACCGCCGACTGGCTGGCGATTGTGTAAAGTAAAAATAATACATACATCTCCCTGCTCCCTGATGTCCTGCTAGCTTCAGCCTGCTCCCCGCAATGCAGGCCATTTAGCGTCTCAGTGTCTGAAGGGCTGTATGGACATTGCTAACCCTTGCTGCACAATTATCAGACCATATACGATCTAGAAGATTGGCGCTCGCTTACACCAATACACCAAGTCTTGGGGCCGTGTATTAAGGCCCCTTACTTTTTCACCATTCTTTTAAAATAAAAGTTGTACAGCATCCATTATTGGCCACTGCTGACTTGCATTTGGCTTCATAGACTTGCACTGGCATTGTTCTGCCTGATTCCTATCTTCAGAGGAACCATTGTCTGAAAAACATAGCTGCACATAACTGTGGCTTATAAAAAGAAAATAAAAAGTGCAAATATAAAGGTCAAATACAAGAATGTTGAGGTAAAATTGATAAACAATGACCATAATATTTACAGTAAAATACTGACAATTACACCCCCCCCCCCCCAATACACAAAACACCAATTGCTGGCTATGTGACTTTAAGGCTATACGCAGCCATACTGTAGCCATACGCAGTTGCAAAGGCCCATTCATAGGTAAATGATGATGCCGCTGTTGGGGTCCATACTAAGGTTAGCCAGCATTCTTTGTGGCACGGATCATGTGAATTGGCCTTAGAAATAAATGGGTTTGTAATCTGTTTTGTGTCAAAACAGTAGAAGACAATTAGTGATGTAATAAAAACCATACATTATAGTAATAGCCTATATCTTTCATGTGAAAAACAAAACACCCCACCCTCATCATTTAATAGGTAAGGCTATTAAGAGAATACTGTATGTGTCACTCACGCCCAAAGCTTATACTTTAACAGCGTGCTTTGACATTTTCTTAAGACAAAACCACACCTGCACGCAATGTGATGAGCAAATAGTGAAATATTTGAATATTCGATATTCGTTCGAATATCTCCCCGATATTCGAATATTCGATTGATCCCGATTCAATCACATTAAAGTCTATGGGAACAAGTATTCGATTATTGAAAAACATCTATTCAACCACTTGGAGGTCACCAAGTCCACAATGACACCTCAGGAAATGATGCCAACAATACTGGAATGCCACTGGGACAGCAGGGGAAGCATCTGACACCCCAAAATCGCCATTAATAAAGTCACAAATCGATGTTATACAGGTGAATTACCTGGTTATTAAAGGGTGTATGAATATTTTATAGGTACAGCTGGACGGCTGTATTATGTAGCACGTAGCACTTGGTAAACAGAGTGCCTTATAGTAGCACAGCAGCCTGCTTGTACCACCCTGTGTATTTATGTATGACGTAGCAGCACGTAGCACTGGATGAACACACGTATATATGTTATTGGGTCATGTGACTATGCAATCCAATCATTGTTATTCTCCTTTCTTGCAATGCTACGTACACTAAGGGGCTGTGGCAGCCTCCCTGCATGTTGATTGGCTAAAAAAACAGGGAAGAAGGGGGATTTGAACGCTCATCGAATATTTATCGATTATTCGGCGAACTATTCGATAATATTCAATACGATCAAATACCTTACTATTTGATCGAATATCTATTCGATCGAACAGTATTTGCTTATCCCTAATATGCACCCGTCCCCTTCTCGTATCAGAAGGTATACTTCTTAGATGACCAGTGGGTGAAAGTGGAATGCCAGGGAGCCGAACAAGTGGAACCTTTTCTCCTTTAAGCGGGCCATGCACATAACTTAGCTGTTAGATAATACTACCTCCTTTAACCTCTCCCTATACATGCAGGTTAGGTTGTGGCTACGTGTGTTTACAACTAGAAGTTGGAGCAATACCATTGTGTATTGCAGGCAGGAGGAGATAGGAGACATAGGAGGCAGAGCAGCACTCACTTGAGGGACTGACTGACACTAGAGGGGAATGCAGTTTGGACAGGTCCCCAGGAATGAGGATTTCGGCAGGCTGCTTTGATTGCACACACCACAGCAGCCCATCCCGCACCTTAAGGACTTATACAGTGTGTTGTGACGTCACCATTTTATTAAGGAATTGAAGACTTGATGCAGTAGTGGATAGAAAAAAGCACTATATTTGCATGATCCTGTAATAAGTGTATATTGAGAATTTGTATAATCATATTCAGACAGATTCAGGTATGACTTAGATCTCCCCTAGTGATATTGATGTGCAGTTAGTCACCACCTGTGGTGTTAAGTACCACAGATACTTTTCTGAAAGTCTTGAAATGTTTTATATTACAAGGCTTTGTGACTTTGTTATTCTAGTAAGTAATTTTCCTGGTTTCCTCTTTTTCAGCCTAAAAGAATGCTGTGTATAGGACTACACAGAGACTTATAGCAAATCAAAATCCTATTCTTATCTTAAAGCTTTAGAAAAACATGGCCACTCTCCCAGAGACTACACCGCTCTTGTCTGCAGTAAAGTGTGGTTTGCAATTAAAGAGGAAGTCCGACGGGGGATTAAAAAATCACTACGGGCAGGGGGTGGGGGGAATTTGAAAAAACAAATCTGCATACCGCTCTCAGTGCCTGCGCTGCACCACACAACGAAGCTCCTGGACCTGGACGGCTGTCACTTTCTCCGCAGTTCCAGGTACGTCACAACCCGGCCACGTCACAGGCTGATGGGATTAAGCCAGCTCAGCCAGTCAGTGACTGCAGCGGTATCCCACCCCTGTCACTGACAGGCTGAGCAGGGCATCCGTCAGCCGGGTCGTGATGTACAGTTGCTGGCTGGGAGCTCAGAAGACAGCCGGCGGGGTCCAGAAGCAGGTTGCCGCTTAGTGTGGATGCCGGGACAGGTGAATATAACTGATTTTTTAATCTCCCCCATCCCCTGTCCTTAATAATTTTTTGGTTCTTGGATTTCTCCTTAATTTTCTTTCCCTTTAAGCTCCATTCACTTCAATGTAACTGAGCTGCAAAGCTCCAAACTCCAAAACAATTTCGCTGATCGGCAGCCTTTTGCATCACGTCAATGTCGGACCATGTAAAAGTACCCATGGGGTCCCTAGATAACTACAGTCTTCTCTCCTAAGTTTAATTTCCTCTTGATACAAGCACATTACAAATGTTTGGTTTTGTTGTTGCAGTATACTTCTGTTGAATTTAGAGGCATGAATTACCAGGTTAAATAAACATATAGTAGGTGTGCATTACATTTCCTGCCAAACCCAGTTCTGCTATTGAATTGTCAGCATGTGTAAATAAAATTAGATTGCTTAATTTATGAATTTTAAGATCAGCCCTTCAGATGGATTTCCTGCATTAAGTGGGCACTGTGCCAAAAGGACTTATTTCTCACCTGACACATCGAAGAGGTTTCTCTGTTTTGTTAGGCAGTTCAGTGAAACGTTCTGTACTAACACTTCACAGTTTCCTGGATCATTATTAGCCTTATGTTGTCAAGGCATCCTCAAAACCAAGTGTAAGTGTAAGGATCTATATATGTTTTCAAGATACACATATCAGTATTAAAGGGGTAATTCAGCAATAAATTAAAAAAAAATCTTTAAAATCAACTTTTAGCAAAAAGTGCCAGAGATATGTAATTTACTTCTATTAAAAATATCATGTCTTCCAGTACTTATCAGCTGCTGTATGACCTGCAGGAACTTTTTCATAGAAGTAAATTACAAATTTCTGGCACCAGTTGATTTGAAAGAAAATAAATTTTATTGAACCACCCCTTTAAAGCGGTTCTGTACCTACAATCTGACCCCCACAAACCGCGTGTACCTTTGGATAGCTCCTTTTAATCCAAGATCTGTCCTGGGGTCCGTTCGGCAAGTGATGCAGTTATTGTGCTAAAAATCAACTTTTAGGGTGCCTTCACACTTACCGTATCGCAGCAGAAAATCCGCTGCGAATCCGCAGCAGATCCGCAGCGGATTTAACTAAATGAATGAACACAGCATTAAATACACACTGTCAAATCCGCTGCGGATCCGCAGCAGATTTGTAAGTGCGGATTTGATGCGGATTTTCTCCTGCGATACGGTAGGTGTGAAGGCACCCTTAAACTTGCAGCCCTGTGTCAAATTGGCGTGGCCTAGAGTACCTATGTCCTAGGATTGCGACACCCCTCCATGCCACCTACCCGCCGTCCTCATCATTAGGAATGCCCCTGGAACATTTTCTCCTATTCATCACCTGTGTGAACACTGCACATGAGCTGGATCATTGAGGCACCTGTGCAGTGTTCTGACAGGTGATGAATAGGAAAAATAGTGAAGAGGGTGGGGAGGAGAGACGGATGGGCGTCGCAATGCTAGGGCATGGGTACTCTAGGCCACACCAATTTGACACAGGGCTCCAAGTTTAAAAGTTGTTTTTTAGGACAATAACTGCATCACCTGCCAAATAGACCCCAGAACAGATCTTGGATCAAAAGCAGCTATTCGAAGGTACAAGTGGTTTGGGGGGGCGGGGGGTCAGATTGTGGGTACAGAGTCGCTTTAAGAATTAATAGTCACAGGGAAAAAGCTCACTTCTCATTCAGTTGAAAAAACATGAAATGTGAGGATTGTACTGAGATGAAAATGTAGAAGCAGCTACATCACACTGCTTGCACCTTTGCCATTTGTAATAGGGAAGCTCCCAATACTTTTTACTGTATTGAATAGCACAACAGACTGTGCTATTTCAAGCAGAAGCATCCAGTAAAAGTATGCTGCACAGTATGCATTTTTTTAATAATATAATCGGAGCCTGTGGATGACAAATGCCATTGTATGACAATTGGAGGTTCACATCATATACAACAGACAGTGCCAAATATGCAGTAGTATTCCTAAGGTATATACAATTAGTAAACCTTTCTTGAAATGCAGTCACTAGTATTCAAATACAGAGACACAAACAGGCCTGGTTGGAAAATACTAACCTACAGATGTAAAACAATAGGAACAGGAAGGTTAGGGATACGTGTGTTCATTTTACATCGCTTGGCTGAGTTCACACTGCGTTTTTGCAATCCATTTTTTTTTTCTTTCATCCATTTAATGTAACAAAAAAACATTTATTTTTGTACATCAGTTTTGATCTGTTTTTTCCATTGACTTTCATTATAAAAAAAGGGATAAAAAAAACTGATCAAAACACATCCTTTATTTTAGCGCACACAAAAACGTGGCCGACCACATTTTTGTGTACACAAAAAAAAAAAGATGCGCTTGAAGTCAATGGACAAAACTCATCAGAACAGATGTATTTGTTTTTTTGCATACAAACGGATGACAAAAACGGATTCCAAAAAAGCTATTTCCCACTCTCAATTTCAGGGAGTGGGCCCCGAGCTGGGCTGTTTATACCATGGCATAGTGCTGATGAAAGTGCACTGCATTGAACAGGCTGGCACAGTGCTGGGGGGTGAGTTACATAGTATACAATACTATAGATGGTACGTTTAAGGAGTTTACTGATGTACTGGGTCTGCAACGTGCTGTGTGAGCAAAAAGGAAAGAAACAGCACAAAACTGCTGGTGATGATGATGATGATGAAATTGGTCTAATGATAACAAGTGCCTGCAGACTAAAGGGGTAGGGAGTGGTAATATTAGAGGGAGTGGGCCACATTACCTACAGTACATACAGCAGTAGGGACATTTCTATTTACACAGGAGACAATTGCTATGAATTTTTTGTGTGGTGAGAGGGAATTTACCTTTCAGTCACAGTGTGGATCCTATAAAGCAGACAGACAGACCCATATATTGCGTGTGCACAGCTCATGCTCTCTCCTGCACACACTGTCTAAGCCCTAACATTCTGTCATGATGTCTACAGTGGTTTACAATAAATTAGAATATTTTTCAGTATTTCAATTCAAAAGGGACATTGCATACAGAGTGAACTTTTTCAACAGTTTATTTCTGTTAAAGTTGATGATTATGGATTATAGCCAAGAAAAATCCAAAAGTCAGTATTTTAGAAAACTAGGATAATTAAAGGGGTGCTCCAGCATGGGGGCACTTTTTGGGGGGGACCAGCGGCGGGTCACTCATCGCGGCGCTCCGGTTCCCGGCCGCTTCCTGGTGTCTGACGCCGCCCGAGACGCTACGTCTCAGGGCCGCTCAGCCACTCAGTGAAGGAAGCGGGATCCGAGCGGACTTCAAACAGATCCACCTCCTTCACTGAGTGGCTGAGCGACCCTGAGACGTAGCGTCTCGGGCGGCGTCAGACACCAGGAAGCAGCCGGGGACCAGAGCGCCGCGATGAGTGACCCGCCGCTGGAACCGGGGAGGTGAGTGGACGTCTTTTATTTCAGCCACCTCCTCCCCGGTCCCCCCAAAAAAGTGCCCCCACACTGGATAACCCCTTTAACCCCAAACACCTGCAGTGGCATCCTAAGTGTTATAAAAGGTCCCTTAGGGCCCTATTCCACGGGACGATTATCGTTAAATCGTTCGAATCTGAACGATAATCGTTCGGTTGAAATGCAGTTAACGATTAGCGACCGAACGAGAAATCGTTGATCGTTTAATAAGACCTGGACCTATTTTTATCGTTGCTCGTTCGCAAATCGTTCGCATTGAATAAGACATCGTTCGGTCGTTCTCAATAGATACGAACGCAATAGCGAATAAATAGCGAAGAGAAACGATCGCAATTACGATCATAAGTAACGATTATCGTTCCATGGAAATGAGTGAACGTTTTCAGGTCTTTCGCAATAGCGGTCGTTTGAGATCGTTAATCGTTAACGATTATGCTAACGATAATCGTCCGGTGGAATAGGGCCCTTAGTCTGGTTCAGTATGCAACACAATCATGGGAAAGACTGCTGACTTGACAGATGTCCAGAAGGCAGTCATTCACACACTCCACAAGGAGGGTAAGCCTCAAAAGTTTATTGCTAAAGAAGCTGGCTGTTCTCAGAGTGCTGTATCAAGGCATATTAGTAAAAAGTTGAGTGAAAGGAAAAAGTGTGGTAGAAAAAGGTGCACAAGCAACTTGGAGAACCGCAGTCTTAACAGGATTGTAACAAAAATGCCATTCAAAAATTTGGGAGAGATTCACAAAGAGTGGAGTGCTGCTGGAGTCAGTGCTTCAAAAGCCACAAGCACATACAGACGTCTGCAGGACATGGGCTACAAGTGTTGCATTCCATGTGTCAAGCCACTCCTGACCGATAAACAACGCCAGAAGCGTCTTATCTGGGCCAAGGAAAAGAAGAACTGTACCACTGTTGATCAGTGGTCCAAGGCGATGATTATAGATGAAAGTAAATTTTGCATTTTATTTGGAAATCAAGGTCCCAGAGTCTGGAGGAAGAGTGGAGAGGCTGTACACAATCCAAGCTGCTTGAGGTCTAGTGTGAAGTTTCCACTGTTGATGGTTTGGGGAGCCATGTCATCTGCTGGTGTAGGTTCACTGTGTTTCATCAACACCAAAGTCAATGCTGCCATCTACCAGGAAATTTTAGAGCACTTCATGCTTCCCTGTGCTGAAAATATTTTTGGAGATGGAATTTTCATCTTCCAGCAGGATTTGGCACCTGTCCACACTGCCAAAAGTACCAATACCTGGTTTACTAACCACAGCATCACTGCTTGAGTGGCCAGCAAACTCGCTAGACTATAAACCTATAGAGAATTAATGGGGTATTGTTCTTAAATCGTCGTTTGCAAAAAATTTGCTGATCGTTCCATGTAAACAGTCGTTCACCGATTTTACTTATGTACGAGATAGGCTTAAGCGATTGCAAAACGAACGCAAAACGATTTGTCGTTACTTCGAAATCGTTAATCGTACAATCGGGCGAATTATCGTTCCGTGTAAACAAAGCATTAGTTTTTGATTGTGTTCTGAAATGATTATGAGAACATAGTTTTATACTAATACTGCAGTGACCAAAAGAACTCCCTGTAGAAAGTGTGTACATAGCATTTCTAAAGAGGAATTTCATGTCCAAAGGTTGGCACATGCAAATCAATATATATTTCCTGCTGAAATAAGTTTAGCACTTGAATGACAAACATTAACAAGAACACATTACCTTCTAACACCTGCTGAGGTAAATTTTAACTGATCTGTCTGTCAGTCTGAAAGTAAGCAAATTCAAGATCTAAAAATCTGCACAAGATAAAGGCTTTACCTGGGATCAGGCTTTTTGGATGAGTTGGTTAAATTAATTGTTAAGGTTTATGCTGCGTTTACACGGAACGATTATCGTGCGAATTCGCTGCGATTTTTCTGTACGATATATCGTACCGTCTAAACGCTGTTTGTTATGAAAAAAAAAACGTTACTCCGACATCGTTAATCGTACCATTGGGCCAATTATCGTTTCGTGTAAACGCAGCATAATTCTGCCATGCTGAAACCTACAACAGTTTATAACCAGTTTACAGCCGCTGTTGATAACATTTCCATGTTGAAAAAAACCTTGATAGTTTGGCTAAAAAACTATATCAGGGTCTTACTGGAGTACTGCTGTGCAATTGTTTTGTGCAAAAAGTAAAAATTTGCACGTGATAAATCTGGCAAAAAATTGGCTAATGTAAACCAAGTCCCCTCTCAGCGCAGCGGGCATAAACTGTTCAAAAATAGCACAAACAACTTGATAAATGCTACGTAAAAATATATGCCATGCTCGAAAACACCTTTTTCACTAAAATCATGGCTCAAAATAAATGATACATATGCCCCTTTTTTAAAGTATACATTTACTGTTACATTTTAAAGGGGTTCTGTTAATTTATATAAGGAGTAGTCATCTGTCCCCGTGTCCTCCTCTGGGTCTCCAGTGTCTCCACCGCCTCCAGCCTGTTCAGACAATCACCGACTGAGACAGGACAGCATTGTGGTCAGTAATTGGCTGAGTTGGCTGTCACTATTGAGAATGACAGCCCTCCTAGTCAATCAATGGCCGTAACACTGTCCTGTGTCAGTCAGCCAGTGATTGACTGAGCGACTGTCACTTCCGAGACAAGACTGATAGCCCACTCAGCCAATCACTGACTTACTGAGATGGGACAGAGCCAGGGCCAATGATTGTTTGAGTGGGCTGTCCCCATTGTCTCAGGAGTGACAGCCTGCTCAGCCAATCACTGGCTGTGGTGCAGTCCTGTCTCAGTCAGTGATTGGCTAAACAGGATTTTGGTGGCTTTGGGGGCACCGGACACCAGAGAAGAAGGACATTGGGGGAGCGTGGTCAGGTAAGGATAGATGAGCGAACTTTTTGAACTGCATTGCCTGCAATCACAATTATAAAAATATCATGTTACAGAGAATCTATTGGATAGATTTGTGTAATGTATGATATATGTAGTAAATTCCCACAGGGCCATAACTACAGGTGCCCGGAAATTCCATCCCCTACAGCACATACCACAGAGGCTATCAATCAAATACACAGATATATACTCAATTACATATACAACGTTTAGGGGATAGTTAGGGAAAATGAGGTGTGTTTGCAGCCTGCTGCCTTGTTATGGATGAAATTACAGAAGGAGCAGACTGGGAATAAATGCAGCAGGTGCTGGAACCTAAGTGATTATACAGTAGTCTGAAGTAAAATGGGATGTTCTTTAACAGCTTTAGGTGGGAGACTGGATGGAGTTCTGTGGATGGAAAGTAGACAGGTTGGGAGTGCTGTGATGAAGAGCTAGGGGAAAGCAATGTATTCTTTGTATTGTGACATCCATTACGTCAATAAAAAAACATGGAACCCATAGACTTCAATTGGTAATCTGTATCGCAATCACAATCCGCACAAGTACATACCCTTTTTTTTTTTATGGAACGGATTACGGATCAAAATTAAAACGGACTGTGTGAATAGCCCAATATACATCAATGTGCTCTAAGTTGAACTGTGATTATGCGTCCACAATTACAGACAACTTTACTGAACCTGCAAATAAGGCCTAGGGCTGCATTCACACGTTCCGTGAAGTTGTCCGTGCACATGGACACATTTATAGCCCATTATTTTGTATTGGGCTATTCACATGTTCAGTGTTTTCACAGATCTCCAATCTGTTCCGTTTAAAAATAGGAATGTCATAGCAGGGAATGGAAGCACGGCACGGATTCCCCAAAGAATTCAATTAGCTCCGTGTTTCTCACGGATGTACCCGTGTTCATTCATGAAAAACACGGATGTGATTTAATCAGTGTAATTTGAAATGCTTTAAATAGATCCGCGGAAAACATGGACACGGATGCAAAACAGATTTAAACACGGATGGTTTTGCATGGATCATGGAGGTAGCTAGCGGACTACATTCACGGACCTGGAAAAGCACCAAACGTGTGAATGCAGCCTAAGACCCCCAAAGCATATGAAGTTTTGACGATTTCAGAATTGGGGCAGACAAGTCAGCAATGCTATATGCTTCTGCAGCATGTTTATTTAGGAACTTGGGTGGACATGCTATTATCCACAATCCGTACTGCAGTTTTCCTGAAATTGTTATTTATATTAATATGCTAATTAGGTGGGTTGGTGCACCAGGGGTGGTACTACAGCATGGAGAAAAAAAGAGTTAAAATAACTTGGTTACAAAGACCATGTAGATAGTAAAGTTCAGATTTGCATTTCTGACATCATTGTGAGCACATATTAGAAAAATGGCAAAGGCATCCAAAATATGCTAGTTAATAAGTATCCTTATGTTTTATTCAATATTTACTGGGCTTCCTAAAGGTAGAAATCCACAGGGTCCTGCTAGCAATGCCAAGTATCTGTCTACTTTAAGGACAATCTGCTTTAATTATTACCATGATATGTGTTACACAGTTACTGTTTACCACCTGTGAAGAGTAGTAACCTACCACGGAGCATATCCATCATTTCTGTGCCAAGCATTGTGTAACGTACAAGTAAACAAAAGCTAATCAGATGTTACTTAGTAAAGACAGAAAATTACATGACCAAAAAAATATGAAGAAAAAAGACTCCAATTGCTTGTGTATATCTGTATGTCTTGTGGTGACATCTAACATTGAAAACTCCATATGCTTTGTGATATATGAAAATTAGCAAGACTGCAATATGTATGGCAGTGTTCCTTTAATATAAGGCTGCATTACCTTTTTAGGTCTATGTTGGTCAGTCCAAGATATTGTGAAAAGAGGATGCCAGTGTACAGCCTGGCATGTTGCCCTAGGCAAGGCATACTTATTCAGCAGAGGCACTATGGTGGCTCTGGAGGACCAGTAAAGCCCGCCAGCAGACATAGCAATTAGGGATGGTCCAAACCTGCTTCGGTTCGGGTTCGTCAGAACCCGAACTCTCGGAAATGATTCCCGCTGTCTGCCCGCTCCGTGGAGAGGGTGGATACAGCGGGAGGACCGCCTGGAAAACTGGGATACAGCCATAACCATAGGCTGTATCCCAGTTTTCCAGGCGGTCCTCCCGCTGTATCCACCCGCTGCACGGAGCGGGCAGACAGTGGAAATCTGATGCCGAGTGTTCGGGTTCATACAAACCTAAACCTCAGCAGGTTCGGACCATCCCTAATAGAAATCGATCAGCACTGGTGGGCGGGGAGGGATCGATCAGCACTGGTGGGCGGGGGGGGGGGGGGTTATACTAGAGTGTGCACTGACTGGAGAGGGGACAGGTAAGTAAGATTGTTCAACAGGGACCCGAAGACATTGCAAGAGTACCCCTGCACTAGACTCACTGCAGCAATAGGGCCAGAGTACCCCTTAAAATGAATATATTTTATATGTTTAGTATGATTTTATGTTTTTTCTCTTTCAGGTATTGGACTTGGGGTTTTGGTTCGTGAATATGGAAAACTTTCCAACTTGGATAAGATTTACTTTGCTTTCCCTGGAGAGATTCTTATGCGAATGCTAAAGCTGATCATTTTGCCATTGATTGTATCCAGCATGATCACAGGTACCTGATACATAATATATTCGTCTAATATTATATTCAGTCAACCTCTCTCTTTCCCAATTTCCCCCTGTACATTTTTATTTTAATGGATATTCTGATGCTAGACACAATCAAGAGCAATAAAGCATCAGACGTATTAGATTTTTAACTAATTTTAGTGTGATTAGACAGTGAAAGGCTCCTGTTTTTGTAAATATAATTTGCAATTATGTTTGTCCTAATAAGATTAAGATCTTTGCATAATATGGATTTAGAAAATGATCTGATCCATTTTGGATGAAACTGATCTAGAAAATCTGTGTCTTCATATTAAAAAGTAGAAAATAGAGAGAGAACCTTGCAGTGGGTAATATGTGCTAGGATTCCTCTACATACCCAGTAAAGAAGATAAAGAAGTAAGACCAAGCATTTGTGTCCACCTTAGCAAAATTACTGAGGTGGACACAGTAAAGCTATTAAAAAAAAAAACGACAGATGGTGCTATACTAACATTATTCCTGAGAAGAAAACATATGCAAATAGCTCTCACACTACTTAGGCAAAGTGTTCAAGTCATTGTTTTACTCCATCTAGGAGTCTTAGAACATTGACTAGAGGTAGATACCAAGCCAAAGTCACTCCAAAAGAAAAGACTACCAATTTGCAGACAGCTGCCTGGAGCAGTTAGATGCAGCCCCTGCCTGGAAAACATGGAAACAGCATAAGGCCATGGTCACACAACGTATAACATCGGCCGTTCTGTGGTTATCTTCACTTCTGCTGAATTCCTCGCTGCACACAATGGAGCGCACTACCAGAGCCACGCGCTCCATTGTGTGAACTGACAGGTTCTCTCGGCCCGCTATTCAATGAATGTCAGTTTTTTGCGGCGCCGCTAGCGATCCCGGCTGGAGTGTATACTATGTGTATACACTCTGGCCGGGATTCCATTCATTCTAATACAACATGTGTGTTGTATAAATTACAGCCTTTGTTGATGTGAACATGGCCTATGACTGTATCCATGTTTTCCACAACTTCCTAGGGCTGCATCCATCTTTTCCAGCCACCGGGAGTCAATGACGATTGTTTGGGTTGGGCTAAAACCGAAACATTCGGCAAACTTGCTTAACAATAATAAATTGTATTTTATGTATGAATAGTTGTTCATTTCACCTTTATACTATGTCTCTCACTCTTCTCATAGCTATACATACATGCATGCAGGGCCGGTGTTAGGGGGGGCAAACAGGGCACTTGCCCAGGGCCCCCATCATCAAAGGGGCCCCCTGTAGCTTATATGATGCCCTTTGATCGGACAACAGCAGCTTGGAACATATAAAAGTATACCTGGCCGAAGCTAAGTGCTGCCGAAATTTACTACACACAGCACAGAGCAGTAACAGTGTGTGCCCCAGTGCCACCTTAAATGGCCGCCTTAAGAAACTGAGGACCCACCTCCTTTTCCCTCCTTGAAGTAATCAGAGTAGAAGTCGGGTCTACAGGGAGGAGGGAGGGACAATACTGTGCAAACCCTCTGCACACAGTGAGACAGCCAGCCCTGTGCTACCCATGTTAGCCTGCTAAGTTAACCCTTTGAAGACTGCACCCAGCTGGATATCACAAGTAGTAAGTACTGTATGTGTTTAATGTGCAGTGATGTGTGATGTTATGTATCTGTATTGTTCTATGTATATAAGTATGTATGTGTGATGTTATGTATCTGTATTGTTCTATGTATGTGTGATGTTATGTATCTGTATTCTTTGTATGTGTGATGTTATGTATCTGTATTCTATGTATGTGTGATGTTATGTATCTGTATTGTTCTATGTATGTGTGATGTTATGTATCTATTGTTTTATGTATGTGTGATGTTATGTATCTGTATTCTATGTATGTGTGATGTTATGTATCTGTCTTCTATGTATGTGTGATGTTATCTGTCTGTATTGTTCTATGTATATGTGACATTCTTACTGTGTACTGTATATTATATTGTGTGTGTGTATATATATATATATATATATATATATTTTTTTTTTATATATATATATATATATATATATATATATACACTGTATATGTAAGAACAGATCTGTCTATCTGACCGACAATTTCTCTCTCTCTCTCAATATATATATATATATCTTTTTATATCTATCTATCTATATATCTATTTTTTTATATATCTTTCTATTTTTTCATGGTGGGGGTGGGTTTATCCATATATACAGTACATGGTGGGGGTGGGTTTATCCATATACACAGTACATGGTGGGGGTGAGTTTATCATATATACAGTACATGGTGGGGGTGGGTTTATCCATATATACAGTACATGGTGGGGGTGGGTTTATCCATATACACAGTACATGGTGGGGGTGAGTTTATCATATATACAGTACATGGTGGGGGTGGGTTTATCCATATATACAGTACATGGTGGGGGTGGGTTTATCCATATATACAGTACATGGTGGGGAAGGGTTTATCCATATATACAGTACATGGTGGGGGTGGGTTTAGTTATGGGTTATTGAGGTTGGGTGCATATCACTTAAGGAGCTCACTTCTTAGCGCCACTGGACCCACTGGCATACAGGTATGTCATGAGTCCTTAAAGGGTTAATCACTACATAAAGATAATATTTGATCGACTGATGCTATATTGTTTAATAAATACTATACATATACATTATGGGGGCCCCACTTTAGTTTTGCCCAGGGCCACAGTTTGTCTAAAACCGGCCCTGCATACATGTTTTTAAGTTCCTAACATTTTTTATTTTACTGAGAAAGAAGCACTTATAGAGAACCTTTCAGCTAATTTTGGGATGCTAAACCACCAGCATGTGTTAACACTGCCAGCGTCTAGTGGCCTAAAACTGCCCTTGTTAAGCCCACCCAGCCCCATTATCCTGTATCTGGTGCACAAGGGTGTAAAAAGTAAATTATTTCAACATAGTGGGGCTGGGCTGAATTGCACAAAATATCATCAAACCCCTTCTGTGTAAACTCTTGCCTGGTCTCCAAACTACCTGATTCTCTTTACACAAAAACTCTATGTGGGTGACTGCAATTTTCATGGTGAAAATATTAAAAAATTGTAGATGTTTGTAATCACTCTCATCGGTACCAATAACTAATGATCCTTAACATCCAGTTTATTTGACATGTAAAATATGGTCAGTTTTATAGGAAGGCGGTTAACTTCTCTGTGTGGCCACTAAAAAAAATATTTGAAAAAGTTGCCATGGATTTCCTATGTAAACCGGCCATGGTTTTCCTATATAAACCGACAATATGTGAATAGAATACATCTACAAATCAGAACTGAACATAGACATTTACTTCTGCTATTGATTTCATTTGGCCAGGTGTAGTTGGTGACTGGGTTTGCTCCACTTCTGTACATTATACCATTTTTCACTTCTTGAATACGTTTGGTTTATAAAAACGGATTTGTGGTGGAATATATATATGTTGTGGCATATGTCAGCATACTGTTTGCCACAACTTGCCATGCATTCTCCAAATGTAGGCTGTATTTAGATGTGTACATAGTTTTAGAGTTGAGCATATCCTTAGAGATGTTCTGATTTTGTTTTTTTACAATAGTCACTTTTAATTTTCTTTAAATTGGCTATTTATAATAGTGCACAAAGGTGAACACGCGCTCTGTGTTTGCTTTACTAATATTTTTATATTTATTATATTTGATATTTATTAAATTTTATATAATACATTTTTATCAGAATGTTTTAGGCTACTTTAAAAAAAATGTCTAATAGCCAAAGCAGATTAGTTAAGTATTTCTAAAAGTATTAGCAATGCATTATGTGTATGTCCTCATAACCTGCATTATAGTGTCGTTTTTAGCTGGTATGAAAACCATATACTGTATTTTCGCAGGTGTTGCTGCTTTGGATTCCAGTGTATCTGGGAAAATTGGTTTGCGCGCTATTGTGTACTATTTTTGCACTACAGTCATAGCTGTTATTCTCGGTGAGTGTTTGTATTTTATTTTATTTTTTTATATATATAATTTATTTATTTTTTTTAGTAATATATGAATCAAAGTATACGTCACATAAATAAAACAGAAAAAATAGCAAAAATAAGTATTGTCTCTATGGGAAAGGGAATAAAGAAAAACAGGAAAAAAAAAATTTTTTTTGCTCTGCGGGAATAAGGGAAAAGAAAGGGAACCTTTACATATTGACAGAGATTCTGTATTTTATTATTTCGTGTGAAGTAGTTTTCACTGCTCCTAAGATTACAGAGACTTTCTTAGACTAGGTTCACTAGTGTCTTACCTGCCGCCACAATTCCATTTCTCTTTTTTATTTTGATTACAGAGAAAAGGAACCTAGCAGATCCATCATACTCCCCATTGAAATTTCAATGGGGTTTTTTTGCTCTGTTTGTCAGAGTTGTGCTCCGTTTTCATCAAATCCGTTAGTGTTCCTTTTTTTTGGACAGACATAAAATTTGTTCATGCAAAAAAATTTTGTCTGTCCAAAAAAATGAAACACAAACAGAAAGTGCATTTATTAAATATATGGAAAGAAAAACAGGAAAGAAAAACACTAAACCTTTGTTGTTCGATTGCAGGAATTGTTCTGGTTGTTACCATCAAACCTGGGGTGTCTCAAAGTGCAGATGAAATTGACAGAACAGGGAGTACACCAGAAGTCACTACCGTGGATGCACTGCTCGATCTATTAAGGTAAGGTAACTTTACTGGAAAATACAATATTTTGTAGACTTCATATTGACTTGAAATATTTAAAAGCATTTTTACAGTTGTGTCCTGTGGATTGTAAAGGGTGTTTGTAAAATTTGTGCTCAGGCAGATGGTAAAAGCAAAAAAAACCTATACTCACCTTTCAGGCTCACCCTTAACAATCATGATTTTTGTTTTTACTCCCTGCCTAAGCACAAATTGAAACAAAAAAATATTCCTGAAATACCCCAATAGGGACACTGAAGTGTCTGCTTCTTCTGGCTCCCTCTGCATCAAATAATGTATGAAACAACCAAATTTGTTTTGCCGCTAATCCCTTTCTATGCACAGTAATTAGGAATCTGTTGAAAGTATTGACTGACTGTGAGTTCTGGATGACTTCTATTAGGATATGTTCACACAATGGGATTTAGCGTCCGTCAAAAAGATGTCCATTATATGCCGATGACAGTTGTCAATATTGACCATGATCATTATAGAATGTCGTCATCACAAATAACGGATGTCTTTTTGTCAGAAATGACAGCCACAATATCCCGGCATGTGAACATAGCCTGAAACGATTTATGTGGCAATACAGTCTGCTTTGCATGAGACTCAATGGATTGTATATATTGGTATAAAGGCCTTGCTGTTGGGACATTATATCAGAAGATATGTTCTAAGGTTCCTGTCTCTGAAAACTGCTTCCACTACACGAAAACGCAGGCTTGGATCTCTCTTTATTATGTATGATAGATATTTTGAGGTATCATAATCCCTGCTGCATTCAAATTCTGCAGTCGGAGGGAATCAAATGCTGGGCCTTAGGGTTCGAATAACCTTTTTTTTCTGGCCCAGATGGCATATTGTGTGCATATGTCATTTTCTAATATGTATGATCATGAGAATGAAGGGACTACAACGCTGGTTTACCACTGTAGCCCCTTCACAGTTTGTTTGTTTGTTTGTTTTTGTTTTGTTGTTGCATTGGGATGCTTACAGTCAGATTGCTGCAGTTTCCTGCAGAGCTGTAATTCATGTTCTTTAGACACCACCTGCAGAATATTGACATTAATAGTGCATGTGTGTGATGAGTCAGGACATACAGAGACAGGAGTTTCTTCCTAGTACTGGTATGGAGAGCAATGTAATTTAAGTGAACTGAAAGCTGTATAATCATTTATTATGACATCTCTTTTTCTTGTTATTATAGGCAATGTCCAAGTTAAATTACCTTTACTTGGAAAAAAAAGGGTACATTGTGCCATAAATTTAGTGTATTCATTTATGACAGTTCAGGAATTTGTCATTTTGTCGTATCTCTACCATCAAGAGATATGATGTCCTAGAGATTACGGTTGATGAATGACAGAGAAAGCTTTTGTGAATAAACAGCTATAGCACAATAAAAAATAACTTTCTGATCGCAGTTGACATTACCATCAATGGCACAGAAAAACCTTCATACACTCAATAGTAAAGGCCTCTGGATTGGCATATTTACCAAGGTGGGGGGGGGGGGTAGCTCTTGCTGTATATGCTGGACTGGTATAGTTTTTGAAGCACATTATCATTTATTCCACCTATAAACTTATAGAATTTATCATTTGCCTTTATAAGTTTTTGGCTGTTGTGTCTTCTGGCAGAGAACACCAGTTGGTATAGGGAGTCTTATAACCAATGTTCCTCAGTAAAATGTATGCAAGTTATCTCATCTTTTAACAGTCAGTAAGTACCCAGCTATTAATAGATGGTTGTCTCTTCCTTTTGGAGGAGACTCTTGCTTTGTCAAAATCCCTAGTCATGTTTTAAGGCTCTTGATCAGACATAGGCGGTTTGAGAGTTAAAGTTTTCTTTTTCTTAAAGGGATAGTGCGGCGCTAAACAATTATTCACTAAATAACAACCATTACAAAGTTATTCAACTTTGTAATGTATGTTATGTTAGTGAATCGCCCCCTTCCCCGTGTTTCCCCCCACCCACACCAGACCCGGAAGTGTAGTGCTCTATACATACCTGCCTCTTGCCGACCCCCGTCTGCCATCTTTTGCCAATAATGTCATGTTCGGATGGCCGGCCGAACCGCTCCAACCGTCCCTAGTGCCGGCTGCCCTCTGCCGCGTCATCAGCTACTCAGCCGCGATTGGCTGAGCATAACTGTAACTTCTTGCTATACTGTAATATTACATAATCAACAAAAAAGGTTTATTCACAGTATGAGCACTGAGAAGAGGAAACTCATTGCCATGTGATGTTGTGTTGAATGACTATTGAACTATTAAAAGGAGATCTGGTAATGCAAATTGTAGGTAGTAGATGGCAACTGAGGATATCGTTGATCCAGAATTTTTTTTCAATCATACTATGTTGCTAGAATGGATTACGCGTTGATGTATCTATGCTGTAAGTTGTTTTTGTGACTGTTGTTTTTAACTAAATGTAAACTTACCTTTTAGAAATATGTTCCCGGAAAATCTTGTCCAGGCATGTTTCCAACAGGTAAGACAACATCTCATTGTAATTCATTGTTGTCCAGTAATGTGTTATTGATCATAGACCATATGTTTTTATTATTATTATTATTATTGAAGATTTTGTTTATTACCATATCACAAAAAGTTATTATCTTACAGAAGATAAAGATTTATCTAAAGAAATGTTAGCCAATGTGATGTGTTTAAAGAATGTCAGGGTTAACCCTTAAGATCTATGCTGAGCTGTAGGATAATATCCTAACATAATTTAGTAGGTAATTTTATAAATAGTCTAGTACACTAAAAAAAAGATCAGCTAGTAATGACAGCCTAATACAGCAACTTGACTGAAAATACACTGATCTCCTATCTTGAACCTCTTCAGACAAGAGAAGACAATAAGTCTATTTTCTATCACAGTACAAGACCAAGCGTGAAGAGCTGAACCCATCAAAGGAAACTGACAAGAACAGCACCATTGAGAAGAACGATACTTTCAGTCTGTTTTCGACAGTAGTTCAGGAGGTAACATGCAGTGCCAAACCTTTTAAGATCTTAAGGGGTCCCATTTTGTGTTTAATATATGATATACATTTTTTTTGTACGTCTAATAAATAAGAGTAGCAACTTTAGTTAGAGACTTTGCTGTATATTCACAGGAAGCTCCTAGATATATGTTTATATATTTTTTGTACTGTACTGTATCTAGTAAAGACAATGGGGGAGATTTATCAAACATGGTATAAAGTGAAACTGGCTCAGTTGCCCCTAGCAACCAATCAGATTCCACCTTTCATTCCTCACAGACTCTTTGGAAAATAAAAGGTGGAATCTGATTGGTTGCTAGGGGCAACTGAGACAGTTTCACTTTACGCCATGTTTAATAAATCTCCTCTAATGAATTTAAAGTAAATGTATCATTTACCCTTTTTTACTGTTTAGAGCCATATACAGAAACTATTTAAAAAAAATTAAAATATGTTTAACATAAAAACTTGATTTAAACGATAGGTAATTGTCTAATAACACACTCCCTTGAGACAGGTAAAAGTCCATTAGAAGGAGCAAAATAGGTGAAGCATCCAAACCATGTTTGTTGTTAAATGTGACAGGTGGTTATTTGATTACTTTTTAAAGTTAACATTGTCTTTATCCTTACAGAACATAACAAAGGAATACAAAATCGTTGGCCTTTACACCGATGGAGTCAATGTCTTAGGCCTCATTGTCTTCTGTCTCGTATTCGGTATTGTAATTGGAAAAATGGGTGAAAAGGGCCAAGTTTTGGTGGATTTTTTTAATGCACTAAATGAGGCAACAATGCAAATAGTCCAAATCATCATGTGGTAAGTGATAAACATGCATCTTACTTAACAAGCAATACACCTTGCAATTCACCTTATTGAAAGAGGATTCTAAGTGGTTTAGGCAAATTAAAATGGAAGATAGCTAGAGATGAGCAAACCTCTAGCATGCTCGAGTCCATCCGAACCCGTCCTTTCGGCATTTGATTAGCGGTGGCTGCTGAACTTGGATAAAGCCCTAAGGCTATGTGGAAATCATGGATATAGTCATTGGCTGTATCCATGTTTTCCAGACAACCTTAGAGCTTTATCCAAGTTCAGCAGCCCCAGCTAATCAAATACCGAACGATCGGCTTCGGATGGACTCGAACCCGAACCCGGTTCGCTCATCTCTAAAGATAGCATTTTCAATAGGAGCCCTAATGTATTTATCAAAACAACAATAATTAATATATATGTAACCCTCTAACATATATCTATGTCAGCTCACTACCAATCACTGACTGAAGCGGGACAGCGTGGCAACCAGTTATTGGCTGATAAGGCTGTCACTGCAGAGATGAGTTTAGCAGGGTGACCAAAAGGCACCATAGGGGAAACCTGGTAAGTGTAATGGGTTAAGAAAAGAATGTTTGTTTATTATTTTTTCAGCAAGGGCACCTACATATAACATATTTTACATGGCTGAGTATTCCAGTAACGTTTAGTAGAGGGAGGAGTACAACATTTCTTATATTTGCTTGTAGTATTCATTTACAGAAAGTTTGTTAAAATGACGGTCACCATTTAAGGTAGGCATAATGTTAAATATTGTTAAAAAATAAGTCTAATTAATAATTTTAAAAAAACTTTTGGGAGTCGCACTGCTGTGCAGGTCATCTCTGTAAAGGACAGAACGAGGAAGGTGTGATTACTGTAAAAAAAAAAAAAACAACTCTGCACAGTGAGCTTTTAGAAGGATGCAGTTAATAAGTTATTCATGTTCCTGCAAATTCTTGTCCCTCCCTGAGTGCATTAGTTTACATCGGAAGGACATTGTTACATAGTTACAAAGTTAATACGGTTGAAAAAAGACACATGTCCATCAAGTTCAACCAAGGAGGGAATGGATACAGGGAAGGAGGAATATACAAGGAGGGAATAGATGGAGGGAAGGAGGGATATACAAGGAGGGGATGGATACAGGGAAGGGGGAGGGATGATGATTGGTTTCATACATTATGCATTAATGTTATTTTGGTCTAAGAACTTGTCTAAGCCTGTTTTAAAGCCCTCTACATTTTTTGCTGTGACCAGATCCTGGGGTAGACTGTTCCATAGTGTCACTGTTCTCATGGTAAAGAAGACTTGTCGCCTCTAGAGAATTAACCTTTTTTTCTGCAGGCGGCAGTGCCCCCTTGTCCATTGAAAGGGTTTTACCTGGAACATCTTTTCCAAATATTTCTTGTAGGGGCCATTTATATATTTAAATAAATTTATCATATTTCCCCTTAATGCGACTCTGTTCCCACAATATGACCCCCCAAACCGCTTGTACCTTCAGATAGCTGCTTTTAATCCAAGATCTGTCCTGTGGTCCATTTGGCAGGTGATGCAGTTATTGTCCTAAAAAAAGAACTTTTAAACTGGCAGCCCGTGCCAAATGGGAGTAGCCTAGATTATGTATGCATTAGCCTGGCACAACCTCTCTGTCCTTCCTCCCCGCCCTCCTCATCATTAGGAATGCTCCAGGCAGATTGACTACTATTCGTCAGATGTGTCAGCCTGACACCTGGGCTGGATCGTTAAGACACCTGTGCAAATGTTCAGCATGGAGAAAATGTTCCAGTGGCATTCCTAATGATGAAGAGGGAGGGGAGACAAGGGGAGGGGTGGTGCAAAGTTAGGGCACAGATATTCTAAGCCACGCCCGTAGGGCACAGGGCTGTAAGTTTAAAAGTTGTTTTTTAGGACAATAACTGCATCACCTGCCAAACGTACCGCAGGACAGATATTGGATTAAAAGCAGCTATCCGAAGGTACAAGCGGTTTGGGGGGGGTCAGATTGTGGGTAAAGAGTCGCTTTAAATGTCTCTTCTCAAGACTAAACAAATTTTATTCTTTTAATCTCTCCTCATAACTAAGATGCTCCGTTCCCCTTATTAGTTTAGTTGCCCGTCTTTGTACCCTTTCCAGCTCTAGGACATCCTTTCAAATCTGGACGGCATACTCCAGATGAGGCCGCACCAAAGCTTTATAAAGTGGTAATATTATATCCCTGTCCAGATCTGAGTCCAGATCTGAGTCCAGATCTGTTTTAATGCATGACAATATCCTGCTGGCCTTAGAAGCCGCTGACTGACATTGTGTGCTGTTCTGTAGTCTATTATCTACAAGTACACCCAGATCCTTCTCTATCAGGGACTCTCTTAGTGTAACTCCCCCTAGGACATATGATGCATGTGGGTTATTAGTACCCAGGTGCATAACTTTACATTTATCGACATTAAACCTCATTGAACCTCATTTGTTTTACTATAACTTTTTATTTAATTAACACAAATATTCCTTTAATGTATTTTAGGTACATGCCCCTTGGCATCTTATTTTTAATTGCAGGGAAGATAATTGAAGTTAATGACTGGGAGATTTTCCGCAAGCTTGGCCTTTATATGGCAACAGTGCTCAGTGGGTATGTAATATTTTTAAAACCGATTAATCAATAGTCTGTCAATGTGGAAAAATAATACATTTAAATAGTTCTAAATAGATCAAAATAGTATAAAAGTAGTAGTAGTATAAAAGTTTTTTTTGTCCATCCATAAAATTGTAATGTTTATCTATCTTCCCTTAGGTTCTTATAATGATTAAAATTACTATTATAGTGTAAGGTTGACACATTTCATTACCTTTCTCTTACAGACTGGCCATTCATTCTGTTATAGTGTTGCCACTTATTTATCTTATAATTGTGCGGAAGAATCCTTTCCGTTTTGCAATGGGTATGGCACAGGCTCTTCTTACGGCTCTTATGATATCATCCAGGTAAGGCCTACCTATCGTTGATTTTAAAATCTTAGTTGTCGCTATCAAAAATTTTACTAAGCCAAAAACTGATGCAGCCAGGCGACAGACCTGTATGAAATATCCAGTTATGCCTCCTCAGCTGCACCTCACCAACATTTGGGGGTATGTTATAATAAAGGTCCACCTCCCAGCATGAAAAGCATTGCATTAGAGCAAAAGCAACATAAGTCACCTAAAAGAGGCTTTTTGAAATCCTAAGGATACCAAAAAAAAAAAAAAAAAAAATCATTGTAGGACTTTCTAGGAATCCAAACACCACTTACACCACTCTCCAAGCAGAGTCAAGCAGTAATGAGCAAAAATGAATAGGCACAGTTTTCAGATCAACACTAGAGATGAGCAAACTTTTCAAAAGTTCGGTCCGACCGGACATTCAGATTTTTTCGGAAGGTTCGGTCTGACCGAATTTCGGATTTCTTCGGATTTCATAGTTTAAAGCATCTATATGATACGGGGGTAGTGTATTTGGTTGAATTTAGGGCTTTACATGTCATTAACATCATTATCTTTTCGATATCTCAAAGTCAATGTTTTTTTTTAGACTTCCAATATTCACCATTACAGGGTCTATGCAGGAAACTCACCATTACAGGGTCTATGCAGGAAATTCACCATTACAGGGTCTATGCAGGAAAAAGGTCACAAATGCAGTGAAGGAGCAGCAGTAGTCATTGGAGGCCAGTGGAGGTCCAGCAATAGTCATTTGAGGCCAGTACAGGAGCAGCAGTAGTCAACATGGAGGCCAGGCAGGAGCAGCAGTAGCCAACATGCAGGACAGGCAGGAGCAGCAGTAGCCAACATGGAGGTCAGGCAGGATCAGCAGTAGCCAACATGGAGGCAAGGCAGGAGCAGCAGTAGCCAACATGGAGGGCAGGCAGGATCAGCAGTAGCCAACATGGAGGCCAGGCAGGAGCAGCAGTAGCCAACATGGAGGCCAGGCAGGAGCAACAGTAGTCAACAATTGGGTATATAGCACTTTTTTTTAAGATATAATGCTATACACCTAAACCAGGTATTTTAGACTCTCAGGATAAGACGGATGTGATATACACACTTTCAATCAGAAGGGTCCAAGTATAGAAATTTGGTATATAGCACTTTTTTAAGATACAATGCTATACACCTGAACCAGGTATTTTAGTCTCTCAGGATACGACAGATGTGATATACACACTTTCAATCAGAAGGGTCCAAGTATAGAAATTGGGTATATAGCACTTTTTTTAAGATACAATGCTATACACCAGAACCAGGTATTTTAGTCTATCAGGATAAGATGGATGTGATATACACACTTTCAATCCGAAGGGTCCAAGTATGGAAATTGGGTGTATATATATATATATATATATATATATATATATATATATATATATATACGTATATACATTGCATTTGTTTTAAGATACAATGCTATACACCTGAACCAGGTATTTTAGTCTCTCAGAATAAGACCGATGTGATATACACACTTTCAATCCGAAGGGTCCAAGTATGGAAATTGGGTGTATATATATATATATATATATGTATATACATTGCATTTGTTTTAAGATACAATGCTATACACCTGAACCAAGTATTTTAGTCTCTCAGGATAAGACAGATGTGATATACACACTTTCAATCAAAAGGGTCCAAGTATAGAAATTGGGTATATAGCACTTTTTTTTAAGATACAATGCTATACACCTTAACCAGGTATTTTTGTCTCTCAGGATAAGACAGATGTGATATACACACATCAGAAGTATAGGACTTGTATATCTGTACTGCACGTTTTGGTTCCGTGCACCCTTTTCTGTCCAATGCCTAATCTATCTATATTTCGCCCTCTCTATATTTCTCTCTCAATCACTAGATGTTTCTCCTCTCCGCTTTCCTAATCTTTCCTTTCCTTTCCCACAATATCCTCTCAGTAGTCTGTAGTACACAACAGCAGCTTACTTCCTCTCTCTCCCTCTACACACTGCGTGGTGCGGTCATGTGACTGCTCCTTTTAAATAAATACCGACGTCACACAGGGGGTGGGCTAGTACAAGATCCCTGCTGATTGGATGTGTTCCGGGCATCATGGGAAAGCGCTTTTCCCGCCCGGAACACTTCCTGCTTTCTAGAATGGTGGCTGCCATTTTAGAAAGCAAGAAATAAAAAAATGGGAGCGGATTTCCAAAAATCCGAATCCGATCGGACTCGGATTTTTGGGAAAATCCGAACCGGATCCCATACCGGGCGAACCGGTTCGCTCATCTCTAATCAACACTGCTGCCCATCCATTTTTGTTAAACATATGTATATAAAGTGTGAGTAATATAATGCCTTTACTTTCAGCATTTTACAGGAATCTCTTGGCAACAGCTGTTTGCCTCCACTCAGTGGAATAAACTAAATATAAGACATCTGATCCTTTGTTCTAGCCCTGATGCTGCTATCTGGTTACAAAAAAAAGCAGAATTCTAATTTTAACTTTAGTTAGGTAAGGCGGAGCAGAAGATAACAGTAGCAAAATATTGAAGAAGTCTAGCGAAAAATTTTAATAAAGTATTGTATTGCCTCACAAAAGTTAGACCAATCCCCAATGTACACTTTTGTGCTTTTTTCCCTGCACTTACTACTGCATCAAGGCTTCACTTCCTGGATAAAATGGTGATGTCACAACCCGACTCCCAGAGCTGTGCGGGCTGTGGCTGCTGGAGAGGATGATGGCAGGGGGACACTGAGGGACACAGGGCACCGGAGAGACACTGAGCATCACAGCTCGCACAGCTCTGAGAGTCGGGTCGTGACATCACCATTTTATCCAGGAAGTAAAACCTTGATGCAGTTTTAAAACTCTAGTCATTTTCCAAATTATTTTAGTACATTGTATTGCCGGTTCCCTGCACATTCTGTACAGTGCTTGAATTCACAATAGATTACAATCCCTGCATTAACTTACAATTAGAGATAAGCTCATCTCTACTAACAATACTTATAAATTTATAGACTTTATCACCTATTATGAACCATGTTGATGTTATAATGTGTTCACCTAAAGCTATATTTTAGTACATTTTAAATCTTAATGTGGGTGGAATAACTGGATACTTTTGTAATAAACACAATGCTATGACAAGGCCCATTATAATGTAAAATCTGTTTCTGTTTAAGGCTATGTTCACACACTGTAATGAATTTGGAAACCTACAGCCATAGTGGTAATTGAACAGGTTTTTGATTTCATTAATTTCTATTGATTTCAATAGAGCAACTGCCATTTTTGTGTACACAGTTTATCGACTATGGCCGTTCTTCACTGTGGCCGACCAAAATAATGATCATGTCTACTTTCTACGGCTGTTGTTTTAATGTGGTGCGAACGTGGCCTATAAATGTTAAGTAAAGGCATTTGATTTAAAAACAATACCATGATATATATCTATTCTCTCTCTCTCTCTCTCTCTCTCTCTCTCTCTCTCTCTCTCTCTCTCTCTCTATATATATATATATATATATATATATATATATATGAACAAGGAAGTAGATGAATGAATAATTACTCACAGTGAGAAGATAACTGATAAGCCTGATATGCACATTGTCACTGATTTACTACAAAAACATGTTAGTTCTGCTGCTAGACCCAGCATACTTCTTTAATATCACGTGTTAACCATTTTCAGCTCAGCAACTTTACCAGTAACTTTCCGTTGCGCTGAGGAAAAGAACCGGATAGACAAACGGATAACAAGATTTGTACTACCGGTGGGAGCCACTATCAATATGGATGGAACAGCACTCTATGAGGCAGTGGCAGCAGTGTTCATTGCACAGCTAAATGACATGAACCTGGATGTTGGTCAGATTGTCACTATTAGGTATGTAGTCTTGGCAGCCAAAATGTTCATTACTGGAATTTTATTTTCAAAATCCAGACTCTATATCCCTAAATTTGTCAAACTTGAGACATGTCAAAAGTTTTAATTGGTCTGGTTCTAAGTGTTCAGACCCATACTGAATGTGTGAACAAACCAAGAGAAGACGGCCCTAAGCATGGTCCTCTCCAGACTCTGTCATGTGATGAGTTGAGCTCCTTATGTAAGTCTATGGAACCCGACTCTTTTCACTAATGCAGAGCGAGGAGCAGACAACGCTGCAGTGCGGTCTTCTCCTGGCTTGTTCTCCCTATTGGTACGGGTCTGAACACGCAGATCAGGACTGATAAAAACTTTTGATATGTCTCAATGACATGTCAAAAGTTTTCCCAAACGACAGTGACACTTCAAAATTTGTGTCATTATTTAATATTATTACCATTTTTTACAGTGTGACAGCTACAGCCGCCAGCGTAGGAGCTGCCGGGGTACCTCAGGCCGGCCTGGTTACTATGGTGATTGTTCTTAGTGCCGTGGGGCTTCCAGCAGATGATGTCACTCTTATTATTGCTGTTGACTGGCTTCTGTAAGTGCATAGCCAATACAGTATAATATGTTATCAAAATTGCTGCTTTTTGTATACTAGTAATAGGCTGCATCTTTATTTCTAAATTCTTTAAACCTTAACCATAAATCAAAGATTACAACATAAAATGCACATAGAAATAGCAAAAAAAAAATATGAAAATGAATGTCTAAAAGCAGAAGGAAAACAGTTGTGTTGCCTTGGCAACTAGTCAGCTATCATTTTCTAGCTTGCATCAAGAAATTACATAATGTGGAAGGTGAGATATGTGAAGAAGATATTTAGAGTTAATTGTTAAACATTTCATCCTTGACCTGTAGCTTGCAGATGGCACATTATCACAGACATTATAGCCCTGTCTGTTACAGAATAATCATTGTTTATTGCACTCAGTATAATTACTGGAGATAAAAAAAAAGGCCAGAGAAGGATCATTTCGACTTCTTCAGATTAAAATAATTCTATATATGATGGAGAATAGCTAAAACATCATACATATTAAAAGCAACAGTGAAAAGAAATAGTAAACCTGCACCAGTCCTATGAAGCAATACATACCTGTGGATATTGGTATTCACTCTTCTATGGGTGGCCACTATATCTCTGAAGGTTGAAGGCGGGGTGCACAGACTGTACAGGAGACATCCCCCATGAATGTAGAAAAAAACAAGACCGGCCACTCTCAGTTAGTTTGCAATACAAAACCTCAGTTAATTCCATATTGGAACACAGCAGGGAAGGGAGAGAGACAAGCGCGGGTGTATATCCTGAGGCAGGCGTTTCAGGCAGAGTGCCCTTCCTCTGGTCAGGAACTTTCCTATCGTGGCCTGATGCACAGTCCCTCAAAAAAGTGACATTTCTTTTCTATACATGACATGGATTTTAGATTCATGTCAGGTAAAATCCAATAGAATGTCTCCCGGCCCCCTCTCGTCAGGGCTACAGCCATACATTGACTGAGCAGACAGCTGAGGCAACGCATCAAATAAACCAGATAGTAGTGATAACAAGCAAAGAATGGGAGACATCAGACCAGGAGCTGTGATGTTGCTCTTTTTTTAAGTTCTCTGTCAGGTTGTTGACTTTCACTAAGCAATTTAACACATCATAAATAATCAACCATTTCTTTTCTCCAGGGATCGATTTAGGACCATGGTAAATGTTCTTGGTGATGCATATGGAACTGGGATAGTTGAGAAACTCTCTAAGAAAGAATTGGAGCAAATGGATATCACATCAGAAGTTAACATTGCCAACCCTTTTGCCATTGAGCCAAGTATACTGAAAAATGAGGAGGACAGTGAGGGGAAAAAGTCTTACGTGAACGGAGGATTTGCTGTGGATAAATCTGATAATATATCTTTCACTCAGACATCGCAGTTCTGAATAAGGGAGAGGAGCTGAGCGCACAAGGACCTAATGGAACATAAAGTTTAGAACAGACGACAAATTGAAATTTTTGTCTTCAATATTGGAACTAATACTTTTTTGCCTCTTGCCAGCAGGTTAAATGAAAGGGAGAGTTGTAAAATACTTCACTTTTTTATATGGGAACATGAAGTTCTCAACGATTTTGGAATGTATTACCAGTTAGCATGTTGTTTACCTGGGTTGTGACATCTAGGTCAGTAATGTGAATCTTTTGCATTGGCTCTGTTGAAGCACAGTCCCTCATATCCTTACAATATCTTGTGTTTTCTTCATTTGGACTAAGCGACCACAAGGTAAAATGCAAGTTGCCTTAGATACAGTATAATGCATTCTACTAACAGCCATGTGGGAAAGAATCCATAGGCTATTTATGAACAAGGATGTGTGTCTGTGTCTTCCTATAGTTTTCTTCTGACAGTTATTCATTGGCTACATAGTACATAGTACATAAACAGTATGAGCCCCCTCACCCACATCGACCCATCATAAATATACAGGAGTTTTTTTTTATACCTTTACTGGATGATGGCTTAGAAAGGGACAGTGATAAAGAGTACCATCATGATATGACAACATTTTTACATTATGCCTTTTTATACCAAGTCTATTATATTTGATTCCTTGTGGTCCTTTAAAAAATGTCTTGAAAATTGCCAGACAGAGCAGCATTTTGTTTATAGGGTGCTCATGTTTGTTTTATTTTTTAATATTTTTTTTTTTTTGTAAAAAATTAAGAAATATTCACTCTTACCAGTCTTCCAAATTATTTTTTGTGCAGAAAAATTGATTTTTGCTTGTCCATGTGCAGGGATAAGGCAATAAAAGGGTATTATTATCATGCATAGATATTTAGGAAGCATGTGGGGAAGGCCCATTCTATCTTGATAACCAAGGGGATTGGACATGCACTCTACTCATACTGTGTGGGGTTCCCATTACAATTCAGCGTGTCGTATATTTGTCTACACTGAAAGTCACCACCACTGATAACTATTATACAAGTTAATAAGACATAACATGGGTATAATAAATGACCTATTATATGTTTGCTGATTATAGCCAGTAGACATACAATGAAACACGCATGTGAAGACTATTCAAGAAATAACTATTTACTTCAGTATATGTCTGTTGACAAACATATTAATCTGTATGTGTGCACTTTAAACATTGAAATGATCAAGGCCAGCTGTATATAAAAAAATGTCTGTCTGGTCATGGACTGATTTGTAATGATGATAATTTATAATCTGAGATTATACATAGCTGGTCTATACTTATTTCTTTTAGTTCTTGTGACTCTTGTGTCTTTTACTCAACAGAGCTGAGAAGTGTTGGACATTTGTTAGAGGGGTTGGAATAATTCACTATTAGCGAGGTGTATGCTACATTGCCTTAACATGATAGACATGCCATTGAATCAGAGTGCCAAAAAAATAAACTCATTTATAATAAAACTCCTTTGAAAAGATTTCTTTGTATGCTGATCACAGTCTTATGTAACCAGCGAAATGTACGACTGTAGGCCACTTCACTAAAAGCTTTCTTATTTTACATTCTGTTATCACAGGATTGATTTGTTTCTAAGGTTCAGACGGGTAACAAAAGAATTGACACCTTTAAAAAGTGTTCATCATGACTCAGTTTTGTTGAGTTGCAGTAAACATCACTGTGAAGTTGAATTTGTCAGGAAAGAGAATTTAAGCCTTGAATAAAAATAATTTAATAACAATTCAGCACTTAATATCCAACACTGAAAAGATAAAGCAAAGGCAAATAGGGGATATGCTTATTGTGTTACTTTATAAGAATCTTGAGTAATGTGTGTATGTACTTTAATCCTGTTGTATGGAAAATATCTCAGACAAAATGTGCAAAATGTTTTTCTTTCAGTATTTCTCCAGCAAATATTCAAATCATTTTTACATCTCTTTTCTGTGAAACATGCGTTATTTTTTTGTCATTATGACTATTGGTAATTAATTATTTTATGTAATATTGGGGAAAAATGTAAAAAAAAATAAAAATAAAATAAGTGTTAGCAAAGTGCTTAAAGCATACATATCATTTTAAGAACTTCCAGGTGCTGAGAACCCCACCAATCAGTAGAACGAACAGACAGATGCGCGAAGCAGAGTGTGCCCTGCCTCCTTATTTCTGTCTCACTGCTAATGTAGCGATAGACGGAATTATAGTGGAGCCCTACGGAACATCCGGTAAGTGCGTCGACCAGAAGTTCCATTGGCTCCCATTATAATTCCATCAACTGCTGCTTTAGCAATGAGACCGAAATGAAGGGATAGAGCACATGCTGCTGGGCATCTTCCCCTTCATTTCAACTGATCAGCGAGGTTCTCAATACCTGGACCCCGACTGATACAAACTTCTGACCTGTTGCTATGACATGTCAGGAGTTTAAAATGATAGGTACACTTTAAATGCTTCTTAAAACGGTAACCCTTTCCATTGCTTCAATTTTGTATAGGGGATATATATAAGGGCTGGGGCCACAACTTTGAACTGTTATTAAGTCTTTTGGGCTGTTGTTTTACATATTGTATCACCCGTGAGGTCATAAAGACCTTTTTGTGACATTTATTCTGGTTTTGCAAAGACTCAGCATCTCCTGCAGTTACTCATCACCCGGAGATCACATGATCACCAGGTAGGGAATCAGGAAGCTTTATGGCTGATGCTGAGCTTGGTGTGCAGTGCTTGTGATCAGGAAGGGAAAAACAGTAATAATCTGAGTCTCTCTGCTGTCACTGATAGCTAGCTCCTCTCTCCTGTACAGTCTCTGTGCCAGTACAGACATTTTGAAGTGTCCTTGCAGAGAGGACTGAGGAACACCCAGCTGTTTAGTCAACAAGAGGTCTGCAAGTAGTTAAAGTAACTTTGTACCACAACATGTTAAATTTGCACTCTCATTACTAAGCCCATGAAAAACATCAGAGTATTTCTTAGGGGTTTAGAGATGCAAAAATGTGCATTCTTCAAATAAATGAATGGCTCCAGAAGCTTACAGAAGTGATGGCCAAATGCAGCTTGCTATTTTTCATTTTAGGTCATCTTTCAGAAAGCTTAATGAGATGGTTCTTAAACACTCGTACACTTATAATAGAACTCTAAAATACTGTATAAACTGTAATTTAAGCTGCTTTTTTTAACAGTCTGGTAAAATTAGGGCTCTGCTATGTCCACCATTCATTTTAAATGTATTACAATGTAATTGTTATGCTGATGTATCATTATAATTACATTTTTCATTACATAAATGAATACTCATTTGCAGTGATTAATTTAAGGCTATATTCACATGCAGTAAGAGAACAGCCGTTCGGTGACCTGGCCGGGTCGCTGAACGGTCGGCCTCTGAAAAGATCATCCTGGCCGGTACAGCAGTACCAGCCGGATGATGTTTCGGGCCACAGAGTTCTGATACGGGTCCAGCCGTGCATGCCCACATCTGGACTCCCTACAGCACACTATGGCACAGCCGCTCATTCCACAGTGTGCACTGACATGGGTTTCAATGAATAGCGGCTGCAGAAAACTGACATGTCAGTTCTTTGCGGCGCCACAAGGGATCCCATAGATGGCTGTGTAACATATATTTCCGTAATAATCACAGCCGTTGTACAACGGCCATGATTCTATGAAAATATACGTTGTGTGAACATAGCTTAATACTGTATTGTAAAAGTGTTCATAGCTCCGTCTTAAAGGGGCTTACCCAAGCAATACCCATCTTGATACGCAGGAAATGCCTGGTCAGCCACTTCCATAGTGGTGACCCACCTCAGGCATTGATTTTTCAAGTGGGCGTTTCCTTCTGCTAAGAAGGACATTGAAAATAGTAATTAGTTGGACATGGTTGAAATGACATTGGGTGGGGGTGGGGTGATTAGTGAGATGAATCCTGTTTTTGTTAATTTTTTTTAATTATTATTTAGTATAATGTATTTTGTGCCCAGAATTATATCTACGTCTAAGGCAAGGACAGACAGTCTTAACCCCTTCCCACATATGAATGTGCCGTCACATCCATTTTAATCCCCCATCCCCGCATATTGATGTTCTGGAACATCCATGGATGATGTGTCATATATATCTGAATAGACAATCAGGTTGTTCATTCCCCTGGTTGGACAGTAAGATACCATATGAAAGTTAAAAAGAAACCTAAAATAAACACATAATTCCCATGTTTGCTATTTGCTCCAATGCAAATAATAAATGTAAAAGAGTACACACATATTGGTATTGTCACGTGCATAACAACACTGGCAATAAAATTATCACAATGTTACTAGATCTTTGACCGCAGAAAGTTAGAAAAAAAACTTTTTTTCCATTAAATGTGGGTGTTTTTCACAAGAAAATCCTAACTATATTGACCAAAATTTACCACTAACCTTAAGTTCAACATGTGACAAAACACAATCTGAATCACTAGGATAAGTTTAAACATCAAGGAGCTGTTACCACACAAAGTGAGACAGGTCAAATTCGAAAAATAGGTTCTGGCCCTTAAAGCCAAAATTAGCACGGTCTTGAAGGGGTTAAAGAAAGAAGGCCTAAGGATAAACACAATTGATACATCCCGCCCCCCTCCCCAGATTCACAGTAGCCTTCTACTACAGAAATGGGTGCATCAAAGAGTCCTTTGCATAAAAAGAAACAATCCATGCAATGAAGACACAAAATTAAGATGTGTAATATAGTACTGTATTAAATTAATGAATGTAAAAACAATCATATGAATGAACGTGAATTTGTTAGATTGAGTTTACTTGACTGGAGCTGAATCTTTTCAGTGTTGTGACTTATGACCAAACTGAGGTAACATTGTAGCAGCTGTATTCTGTATGATGGCTGTTAAAATACTATAAAATGTACAGTAATTCCGTAGTGTACAAAAATGTGCCTATCTACTATAGCCAATATCTTATTATCTGGACTCCCCTAATCAACCTCTTATCTTAATAGGTTTTATTGAGTAGCTAACATTAGAATATTATAGTAGATTGCCTTATTCACTAAATGAAAGCTATTAACTACTATTGACTGTGTCAAGGTTTAATACTAATTGAAACACTCAACTGAAACCATATGTTGAAACCTCTGGAAGCTAAAGTATAGCAGATGTTAGTTCAGTTTGGTCTCAGACCTTTAAGTCATGTGCCAAAAATATTGAAATTTACTCCTTTGAGTAAATGGTGTATACATTTATTAAATATGTCAAACTGTAACTTTGAACTGTACATGTGTAAAATAAAAAACAATGTAAATCTGCAGGCTTTAAATGCCAATATATCCTACTGAAAATAATAAAATGTGTGCAGCTACATAAATTAATCATTTACTTTGGCTTTTGTTATCATGCTTCTTGGTGGTATGTAGATGGTTAGGTGAATCCATATTGGATTTTCATGTTGACAATGTAGTGACAGATCTGTTTTCTCTGCCTCCTGAAGATAACCACCAATGACCTGCATCTAAGGCATACATAACATACAAGCAAACCATGCAACTGACAACTTCCCCTGTTCTCTTCCCTGTCTAGACTTCAACTCAACTACCTGATAATTAGTACGAGTCCCAGGCCTCTGTCTCTGGGTGAAGCTAACTAGTGAAAGTTTTCCCAAGTCGAGCGTAGTCAGTAGAGAGCAGCTAATATGCATCTGTGCTCTACTGTGGATCAGTCCCACTGCCTTTTCTCTCTAGGGGGTGACTGTCCTGAAGATCCACGGCTAGGCAAGGGTTGTTCCTCTAACTCTGGTTACCCCAAGGTTGCGTTCAACAGTGCATGACTGCTCTCACACTCTGAACCTGGTTCTGACTCCTTTTTCCCCTGAGAGGGACTAACTCCTGACTGGAGCTACTCTGCTCCCCAACTCCACACTGAGCTAACCAGAAAGCCCCCTATATTATATAGGGACGTATGACAGGAACTGTGTGTAAAAGAGAGTGTAAACAGGCTAACCTTACCTCTTGAACTGCAGTTGTGCACAGGGGGAGTGAGACACCTAGTGGCTGGAGCAGGGCACAGCAACTACATAACCTAGCTGTGGCACCTGAGTAAAGTAGTTTTACCTGGGTGTGTATAAGACAAGAAAGGCACCCGTAGTGGGACACTACAAGTGTGTGGGAAGGAGATGGGGGAGGGGCAAACTGAGAGGAAGAGCAGATAAGTGATCATGTAGGGGATAAATACAGAAGGGGAAGGGCAGTGTTTAGCTGAACCCCATAGTGAATTATCACATCACAAATCAGCTCCTGAGCTCGCTTCAAAGCGCTTAAGGAGACCATGACGTAAATGTATGCCATGTGTCATCTGGGCCATGACTTTCATGGCATACATTTATGTCCATTGCCATTAAGGGGTTAATAACACCAACTCATTGCAATTCTTTGATCCAGGCTGAGGTCAAGGGTCCAGCTCGTTCTTGAGCTGCAGGTGTGCATCACTGGTAACCATGTCAACCGTAAAGATCCCATAGTGGTAGCAACATTAATGGTGGTTGCTGGTGCAACAGGAGAAGTAACCGCCACATTGTAGATTACTTGGTACTGTACCTGAGTTATGGTGTCAGCATCAGTAGCAGACACTGCAGCAGAAGACTTGTAGTCCTCCTTAGAATCAGCAACCTCCATATCAGTAGAAACAGGAGGGGACTTGTCAGCAGGCAGTCCTTTTTCTGTGGTTTTCCACCAGTGGTAATCCCAAATTTCATCCCAATCCTGGGATGCTGTAGGCTGGAAGGGTTGTTGCACAGGATTCTTAGAAAGGTTCATAGCAGCTTCTCATCTCTCCTGATCTCGCCAAAATGGGGTACACTCAACAATTTCTCCCTTCTGCAGATTATGCTTTGTCGCAGGGAGGTTGGCTCTTTTCACAGGCCTTTTATTAACAGACAGGTTCGTCTGAGTCCTGTAGTAGGCCATAACCCCTTTCCTTATCAAAGGTAATCACAGTGGCTCTCTGCCTATCAAGAGGGGTCTCACCTGGTTGGGGCTGTTCCAGGTGCCAGATAAACTCCCTCTCAATCTCGGCAATGATTACCCGCTGGGTACCCGGTCTTGGTGGCTCCTGATTTGCTGGGTCAGGGACTGGATAGTTGTCATCCTCCTCTGCAGCAACATGACGGGAAGGCGCTGGTGCAGGAACAAAATGGAGAGGCAGCTCCAGGAAGACTTGGGGCTCATCACTGAAGAACCACTGTGGGATTGGAGGTGAAGGTGGAGGCCTAGCCTCTGGGTACTTGTGCCAGGTGCCAGGTCAGGCCTAGCAGCTTCCTCCGGGGAAGTGTAGATGCACGTGAGCTCTTCCTCATTCCTTCCCCAAAGGAATCGGGCCCAGCGCACTGCGCACACTGCGACTATGTCAGCCAAGGCTTGGGCTGAAGCAGCTGCAACTCCTTGTCGCTTCTCCGCCATCTTGTACGCATGTGAGCAGTAGAAGTCACTTCCGGTAGGTGGTTACTCACAGCTCCCATGTATTCCTATGGGGCTAATCTTCGCAAGATGGCCGCCACCGGTGACATCAGCAGAGGAGGGATCAACTTACTCAGGGCTCCCATAAGGAACTTGTCTTTGTCTTTTTTGTTTCTCCTGTGGGTGGTGTTTGTTATGTAGCTTATCAATTAGTGGGAACATAGTCTCTTTGGCTAAACATTCTATTTTGTCAGCACTTGTCTTCCCAGGTGATTTGTTAACCCCTTGCGATGTGGCTTAGGGTGCTGGATACTGGTGTTAAACCAACTGGTGGGCTCTGGTGTTTTGGGATGACTTGTCATGGCCAGGAGTGGTAATACCCACACCCGGACACACAGTACTGGACCTTTGGTAGAACTAGTGCAACAAAAGAGATGCAGGATGCAATGAAAGAGATTACTTAAACAATGTTAAAACTTTACTTGAAAAATATCTTCAGTGCAACACAAAAATAAAATAACAGTGTTTAGTGCAATAAACAGTAGATATCTCAGTAGGTAACTTGAGGTGAAGGTAAAATAGAAATAAAGCTGTAGCAGTAGATAGGGACTGGATTGGAGCCCTTGCATAAGTAGTACAGTACTCTGCCGGGATATGTGTGAAGTGTGTATCTTGACCAATCTTTTCGTACTCACATTTAGATTAGTCTGTTATCTGACTGACTTCTTCCTACACAGTATCGGTGACCGTCCTGGTAGGTAGTCAGTAGAGAGCGGTTAACTTGCATCTGTGCTCTACTGCTGATCAGTCCCAATGCCTTTTCTCTATAGGGGGTGACTGTTACCCCAAGGTTGGGTTCAGCAGTGCATGGCTGCTGTGGTCTCTCAAACTCTGAATCTGGTTCTGACTCCTCTGTCCTCTGACAGGGACTAACTCCTGACTGGAGCTGATCAACTCCTCAACTCCACACTGAGCTAATCAGGAAGCCCCCTATCTTATATAGGGATGTGTGACAGGAACTGTGTGTAAGAGAGTGTGTGAACAGGATAACCTTAGGGCAGGGTGTAGTGTCCCAGCACAGGTGTGCCATTAAGCTTTCTATTGCACCTGGGCAAAGTAACTTGTTCCAGGTTCTCACAGTGGGGTATAGTCTGAGTGTATTCTGTGTTTTCCCCACTGGGTGTCACTACTACATTTTTTCTGTATTCTCTAATGCACAGCTGGAGGAATGCACTGTGTTAACTGTTGTATGACACATGCTAATCATGTCCAATCACAGGTGCAGGTCTGTATCTCTTCTTTTCTGTCCTATCTTTCTTTGTTGCACACTTAGCCCCACCAATCACTGGGAGACTTAGTTTGCCCCTATAAAAGGAGGTTAGTTCCTGGTGGAAGGAGTTCTGGTCTTCTTCTAGTCAGGAGCTGGAGAGAGAAGGCAGTGTGTGAAAGTGTTCTGAGTCAGTAACGTCAGCTAGCATGCAGTGCTAGACCCCTCAAGAGGAAAGGACGTCCTCTGAGGATCACCTTGTCCATGCCAGGGATACACTCAATGCTACACAGGGCAGTATACCTGAGTATGGTACTGACCCCAGCAGGACAAAGCTGCCATGTGCCTACGTACACTGCTGTAACGCACAACTCTTCTGAAAGTTTTGGGGAAGTCAGCAAAAGAACGGCACTGAGCGCAGGTCTCGGGTGGCATTTTAAAAAAACTGGAATCCTTGCATCAGTGCCAATCAGCTACTGTAAAAAAAAGTGATGTGATGGTACGTTCACTTTAAAAGGAGGAAATGAAAAATTGAAGAATTGAAAATACAGTTGGTATAATATATGTCAGGATTTTTTAATTTGAAGCATGTGTGAAAGGAAACCTTTTATCTGTTATCACCTTTAGGCTGGGTTCACACTACGTATATTTCAGTCAATATTGTGGTCCTCATATTGCAACCAAAACCAGGAGTGGATTAAAAACACAGAAAGGCTCTGTCCACGCAATGTTGAAAATGAGCGGATGGCCGCCATAGAACAGTAAATAACTGCCATTATTTCAATATAACAGCCGTTGTTTTAAAATAACAGCAAATATTTGCCATTAAATGGTGGCCATCCACTCAATTTCAACATTGTGTGAACAGATCCTTTCTGTGTTTTAATCCATTCCTGGTTTTGGTTGCAATATGAGGACCACAATACTGACTGAAAGATACCTAGTGTGAACCCAGCCTTACGTTTCTTGAACTACTGCAGCATGAAACAGGTACAGATTCCTTTATTGCAATAATCATCTTCATGTTTCTTAAACCTCTGCAGCATAAAACAGTGACAGATTTAAGATTTTTACACTTTTACACTAGACAATCTTTGGCTGCTCGCAGACGAGCACCGATCAGTGAGATCAGTGCTTATTTACAGTGCCTTTACACGGCATAAGTTATCGAGAATGCGGGCTGCGCAAACAATTCTTGTGTCTTTTATGCGGCCATGGAACTGACAGCACAGATATGCATGTATCTATGCTGTCATTTCCAGATGACGCAAGCAGTACATACTTAGCATCAGCGCTGCTGTGTGATCTGGCACTGTTAGCTCCCATCTTGCCGCCACTGTAACTGCAGACCGCTGCCTGGCCTCCTCCTAAGTAATTGATAGTCGTTGGAGGAGGAGGGGCGGCCACAGACCAGAACGGGAGCTTACAGTGCCAGATCACACAGCAGTGTTTTAGGTAAGTATGCACTGCTTGTGTGATCTGGAAACTGGCAGCATGGCTATACAAGTATGCATACCTGTGCTGCCAGTATCCCTTTGCTATAACAGTAAATTTTGAAGGATCGCAAATGATGCCATAGGCCAGGGGTGGGGAACCTCCGGCCCGCGGGCCGCATCCGGCCCCTGAGACTTCCGGATGCGGCCCGCGGCCCGCAGCTCCCCTGTGATGCGCGCCGCTCTGGAGGAGGAAGAAGCCGGCGCACAAAGCATCCTCCTGTGTCTGTGACAGCTGCCGGACACAGGAGGATGCGGTCTGTGCCGGCTTCTTCCCCAGCAGAGCGGCGCGTGTCTTCCGTCTCCTGCGGGCCGCGTGCGATGACGTCATTTCAGCGCGCGCCGCCTGCAGGAGAAGACCGGCACAGAGGACCTGGGACAGAAGAGGACATGGGCAGCGTGGGAGCGGAGGAAAGGTGAGAGGGATGTTTATTTTTTTTTTTATTTGGGGGTTAACTAGGCTGCCAGGGACAAGACTGATTGGGGTGATAACTAGGCTGCCAGGGACAAGACTGATGGGGGTGATAACTAGGCTACCAGGGACATGCCTGATGGGGGTGATAACTAGGCTACCAGGGACATGCCTGATGGGGGTGATAACTAGGCTACCAGGGACATGCCTGATGGGGGTGATAACTAGGCTACCAGGGACAAGACTGATGGGGGTGATAACTAGGCTACCAGGGACATGCCTGATGGGGGTGATAACTAGGCTACCAGGGACAAGACTGATGGGGGGATAACTAGGCTACCAGGGACATGCCTGATGGGGGTGATAACTAGGCTACCAGGGACATGCCTGATGGGGGTGATAACTAGGCTACCAGGGACATGCCCGATGGGGGTGATAACTAGGCTACCAGAGACATGCCTGATGGGGGTGATAACTAGGCTACCAGGGACATGCCTGATGGGGGTGATAACTAGGCTACCAGAGACATGTCTGATGGGGGTGATAACTAGGCTACCAGAGACATGCCTGATGGGGGTGATAACTAGGCTACCAGAGACATGTCTGATGGGGGTGATAACTAGGCTACCAGGGAAATGCCTGATGGGGGGGATAACTAGGCTACCAGGGAAATGCCTGATGGGGGGGATAACTAGGCTACCAGAGACATGCCTGATGGGGGGGATAACTAGGCTACCAGGGACAAGACTGATGGGGGTGATAACTAGGCTGCCAGGGACATGCCTGATGGGGGTGATAACTAGGCTACCAGGGACATGCCTGATGGGGGGGATAACTAGGCTACCAGAGACATGTCTGATGGGGGGGATAACTAGGCTACCAGGGACATGCCTGATGGGGGGGATAACTAGGCTACCAGGGACATGCCTGATGGGGGTGATAACTAGGCTACCAGGGAAATGCCTGATGGGGGTGATAACTAGGCTACCAGGGACATGCCTGATGGGGGTGATAACTAGGCTACCAGGGACATGCCTGATGGGGGGGATAACTAGGCTACCAGGGACAAGACTGATGGGGGTGATAACTAGGCTACCAGAGACATGCCTGATGGGGGTGATAACTAGGCTACCAGGGACATGCCTGATGGGGGGGATAACTAGGCTACCAGAGACATGCCTGATGGGGGTGATAACTAGGCTACCAGGGACATGCCTGATGGGGGGGATAACTAGGCTACCAGAGACATGTCTGATGGGGGGGATAACTAGGCTACCAGGGAAATGCCTGATGGGGGTGATAACTAGGCTACCAGAGACATGCCTGATGGGGGGGATAACTAGGCTACCAGGGACAAGACTGATGGGGGTGATAACTAGGCTGCCAGGGACATGCCTGATGGGGGTGATAACTAGGCTACCAGGGACATGCCTGATGGGGGGGGGATAACTAGGCTACCAGAGACATGTCTGATGGGGGGGATAACTAGGCTACCAGGGACATGCCTGATGGGGGGGATAACTAGGCTACCAGGGACATGCCTGATGGGGGTGATAACTAGGCTACCAGGGAAATGCCTGATGGGGGTGATAACTAGGCTACCAGGGACATGCCTGATGGGGGTGATAACTAGGCTACCAGGGACATGCCTGATGGGGGGGATAACTAGGCTACCAGGGACAAGACTGATGGGGGTGATAACTAGGCTACCAGAGACATGCCTGATGGGGGTGATAACTAGGCTACCAGGGACATGCCTGATGGGGGGGATAACTAGGCTACCAGAGACATGCCTGATGGGGGTGATAACTAGGCTACCAGGGACATGCCTGATGGGGGGGATAACTAGGCTACCAGAGACATGTCTGATGGGGGGGATAACTAGGCTACCAGGGACATGCCTGATGGGGGGGGATAACTAGGCTACCAGGGACATGCCTGATGGGGGTGATAACTAGGCTACCAGGGAAATGCCTGATGGGGGTGATAACTAGGCTACCAGGGACATGCCTGATGGGGGTGATAACTAGGCTACCAGGGACATGCCTGATGGGGGGGATAACTAGGCTACCAGAGACATGCCTGATGGGGGGGATAACTAGGCTACCAGGGACATGCCTGATGGGGGTGATAACTAGGCTACCAGGGACATGCCTGATGGGAGTTAACTAGGCTACCAGAGGCATCACTGGGGGGGTTAACTAGGCTACCAGGGACATGACTTGGGGGTTAACTAGACTACAAGGGGCATCACTGGGGGTTAACTAAAATAGCAGGGGCACTGGGGGAACAATACTTTGCCTTGCCCCATGTGCTGCAAACCCACGCTACTAATTGCCGCGCACAGTATGCGGCCCTTGAATGATTTTATTAATGCCCGACCGGCCCTCGACATGGAAAAGGTTCCCCACCCCTGCCATAGGCCAAGACATTTTGCTTAGCTGATTGCTGTCACTTTTAAACTTTTAGCAATGCTCCTGGTTGATAATTAGCCTATGAAAAAAGGCCCTTTATTCTTAAAGTGGTACTCTGGCAAAAATCTTTTTCTTTCAAATCAACTGGTTTCAGAAAGTTATATAGATTTGTAATTTACTTCTATATAAAAAATATCCAATCTTACAGTCCTGCAGAAAGTGGTGTTTTCTTTTCAGTTTGACACATCGTTTAAACTTGAACAGTATAATGATATACAATAATCATCCCCGTGTAATAACGCCTAAGGCTCATGATGATACATTTACATTTACATCAGGAGCTTTCAATACAGCTGTGATGTAAAACAATACCCTAAGGCTGCGTTCACATTACGTATATTTCAGTCACTATTGCAACCAAAACCAGGAGTGGATTAAAAACACAGAAAGGATCTGTCCATACAATGATGAAATTGAGTGGATGGCCGCCATATAACAGTAAATAACGGCCATTATTTCAATATAACAGCCGTTGTTCTAAAATAACAGCAAATATTTGCCATTATATGGCGGCCATCCACTCAATAACAACATTGTGTGAACAGATCCTTTCTGTGTTTTTAATCCACTCCTGGTTTTGGTTGCAATACTGACTGAAATATACGTAGTGTGAACCCAGCCTAAAAGTAATAGTCAGTATCAGCTGGTTTCAGAACAGAAAAAATATTTTTACTTAACTAATGTCTGGGAAAGGAGAAAAGGCAAATGAATTGCCAAGTTCCCTAGACTTATTGATAAGATATTGCTATCAGTGAATTGTCACATAGTAAATGTTATCTGATACCATGACATATTAAAGAGTACTTTTTATAAAACTGTTCAGGACTCTGACCCACAATTATCCTATAATTATCAATTATACAAGAACGCTTCTAATTTTTTTTTATATTCTTACTACCTCAAATGTAACATGTAACATTTTATTTATTAAGCAGACAAAAAACGATTAAGGCTGTGTTTATATATATTCAAAATGACGTCTGTTTTCATTGGACAGCCGTCATTTAATGACAAATAACAGTATATAGTTATTTTGTAATAACAGCCATTGTTAAATGACAGCTGTCCAATAAAAATGGACTTCATTTTGACGGTGAGTGAACATAGCCCAAAAGTTAAAATACATAAATAATTTAATACATGGTAAATATTATAAGTCTTTACACAGCATTTACATTCAGAGGATGCTCCTGATGCAGGGGCGTAGCTAGGGGTTCAGGCTAGAGGGGGCGAGTGAGTCGCAGTGGGCCCCCAACCATTTATGTTACCCATAGGGAACCTCAGTAGATGACAATGCTTTGCGAATAATAAAGGGTATTTTCTACTACATTATTTATAGTGAACAGGGACTGAGAACAGTGGAAAAGACATTCTACATTTCACATATATAACCATGTAACAATTAAAGGGGTTATCCAGCATTGCAAAAACATAGCTGCCTTTTTCCAGAAACAGCACCACTCTCCTCCAAAGCTTGGATGTGGTAGTGCAGCTCAGTTCCACTAAAAGAGAATGGAACCAAGATGTGATACCAAAAACAACATAGAAAGCTATGGCGCTGTTTTTGTTTTCTAATTAGCCATCCATCCGTTCTTCTATCTCTTTATCTCATATCTATCTGTCTATTATCTATTGGGCAGCATGAGGACTACACCATAGATGATGGTCAATGACCAAATTAGCAACATCCGAAGGGTTGTCCCGCAGTATCAGTAGAGTAAATGTATAGTACAAATGCTGGGTACTAACAGTAAATAGTCCCATGCAGTTCAAGGAAACTATACTAAATAACCTATATACAAAAAAACCAGACTACTGCAACATCCCCACATACCCAGTTTGAACTGGCCCTTACAGATCAAAACTTTTGACTTGTCATGTAAAAGTGAAACTATGTATCTATAACCCTACAGCACCAAACATCCAAATGGTGACCAGTGTTTCACACTTGACACAGATATCTGGTAATTACACAGAATTTTTGATTTATTCAAATGAAATAATGTATGAAGTCCAGCCATTTGATAAAAATTGACAGCCGGCAGGGGCAAGGGGGAACATAACAAACAAACATTACTTACCTCTTCCTATTCCTGTGAAGTGCTGGGGCACAGGTGCAGAGACCCCTGCAGGAAGGCATTTTCCCCTGAGTTGCAATGTCGTCACAACTTGGGGGAAAATGCTAGACCCAGCGGATGGATTGCCTATCAGCTAATCAGTGACTGCAGTGGTGTCCCAGCCTAGTCACTGACTGGCTGAGCAGACAGTCTGTCAAACAAGTCATGATGTTGCTGTCAAAGGAGATGTCGTAGTCCTTTGTGGGCCCCAGAGCAGACAGTCAGTGCTGGAGAGGCACCGGGAGAAGTGAGTATGGATTGTTTATTATTTCCCCCCCTGTCCCTGCCGGCTGACAATTTTTTCACATGCCGGACTTAATGAACTAGCTGATTGTAAGATGCCATGGGCTGAACACTGGCTCCCTGGACAAATCACGTACTCCCTGAGCATTAAGGAAAGTTGACCTTGAAATATCCATAGTGACAAATATATGTTAGCAAAGTGATCAGCATTAGCAAATCCTCAGACTTCCTCCAAATTGTTACAAAAGACGGGACAGGATTCTAGAACGTTAACCTGACAAATGATCTCTATTCCCTTCAGTGACAATGCTATTTGGGCTCACTAATCCATGACAGATAAATTCTACTGAACATAAATATCTTAGGATGTATTGTCTATATTTAGAGATATGTAAGGATTTTATGTTTGTCCACTGCATAACAAGAAATACTACTGTCTGTAAAATTATGCAGTAGCAACGTGTGGCATAGGCAGGTGGCTCCCATTGAACTTTATTCCATTTTCAGCTGCCTTTATTCTCTCATATCATCCACAAATGAGCACTAAATGCATCTTAAAGGGGTTGTCCAGCGAAAATCTTTTTCTTTCAAATCAACTGGTATATAGATTTGTAATTTATTTACTTCTACTAAAAAATCTCAAGTCTTCCCATACTCATAAGCTGCTGTATGTCCTGCATGAAATGTTTTATTTTCAGTCTGACACAGTGCTCTCTGCTGACATCTGTGGCCAAGACAGGAACTGTCCAGAGCAGGAGAGGCTTTCCATACTGAAAATAAAATATTTTCTGCAGGACATACAGCAGCTGATAAGTATGGGAAGACTTGAGATTTTTGAATAGAAGTAAATTACACATCTATATAACTTTCTCACACCCTTTGATTTGAAAGAAAAAGATTTTTGCTGAATAACCCCTTTAAGTTAGTGGATGTGGGCCTCTTTACCACATGATTCAGTAGGACCCTATCAGAAGAGACATGTCAGATGTTATGCTCGGTAGGGGTCTGGGTGCTGAGACCCCCACCAATCACTAGAATAAATGGGGAGAAATATTGGCAGACAAAGGCTACCTGGTCTATCTCATTTACCCTTATATTATTTTCATATTATTTTTATCTAAGTATAGACATATGTTCATCCCAGGCATGTTCAAATTAACTTACTGTGGATTTAACCAACACGTCTCCTGGAAGTTTGTTCCAAGCTTCTTCTAACGTTGCTTCTGATTTTATCCCTGACTAACCCCAGATTGTGGCCCCTTGCCCACATTGTTCATCATTACATTATCAACAGTGTGGGTTATCCATAATCCCTTGCAGCCAGACAATGGACTACAAGGCACACCCCTGCACCCGGAATGGACTGAAGCTGGGATAGTTTCTGCTCCTTTGAGTTGGCTTCCATGTACTGGTGTCAGGCTTAGGCGCTCAGGCGTGTATACCAGGGCTTTACATGAGTGCTGAGGATATTCTTCTTCCCACTCCTCCAGCTCCATGGGGTAGTCCCTTTTTACGGAGCTCCTGCCTACAAACAAGGTACAGCCATGTAGGATGTCCCTCAGTACTACTACTCAGTACTGTCTATGGGAAGTCATTTTTAAATTAATTGATGTCAGTTATAAAATTATATTTGTAATGTAGTTATCAGCTGCTATTTGCCCTACAGGAAGTGGTGTTTTCTTTCCATTCTCAATTATAGTATTTTGCTGTCTCTGTGCCCCCACATAGTAGTTATACCCCTCTATTTCCCCATATAATAGTAAGGCCTTTCTTTGCCCCATAGAGTAAACTAGGCCTCTCCATGTCTCTGTAAAATAGTTTTGCCCCCTTCATGCTCCCATATATTAGTTAAGCCCCTTTTGGGCCCTCATGTAGTATTAAGGCTTCTTTGTGCCCCCATATAGTTTTAGGCCTCTTTGTGTTCCCAATAACATAACTTAAGTCCCGAAAGCTAGGAGTAGAGTGCGGCCTCTTGAGACCATTAACATAATGCTGCCTGGGGCCATGAGAGTGATTGACATGGTAAGGAGCCAAAGGCTTAATCAGAGCGCCACATTTAAAGTGTCACTGTTGTTATAATTTTTAACGCCTAAATCAAAAGTAGATGTGAGTGGGGAACGAGAGGCAAGCAAGTGCTGACCTGGCAGATCAGCATTCGCTTTCTCTATATTTTGGCGTGTAATATGGACTTAACTTTGACCTTGCTCTGGAGCATTTGTAGACATAAAAGTAAAGCAGCACTAATGATAATGTAATAGGGACCATCTAAATGTATAAATAAAAACTTATTAAAAATTATTATAAGATACCAAACTGATATAATTTTATATGCTAAAACGCTGGTTAGGTAAAGGGTCCAGTTTATGTAAAGGGACCCGCTATCTTTAAGCTATGCTGACATAGAAATAAAACCCGCCTAACAAATAGCAAGCAACAGCCGTTTCGCGTATCAACGCATCTTCCGGAAAGCCAGAAGATGTGTTGATACGCAAAACGGCCGTCGCTTGCTATTTGTTATGCGTTTTTTTTTACTCTGCTATTGGCCTTAATAAACAACAACCTAAGGACTTTTTGGTGAGTGCAGCCCTCTTTTTTACTCATAAGAAAGACTTGTGCTAACCATTTTGGGACTGTGCACCACCTACCTTGTTCATGTGGAACCACACCAGTGGATATTTGCAAGTACTCGCCCCCTGTGTCACATTGAGCGGTGGTTGCCGTCTATCTGTATTGCTTGGACTAATCCCTTATTTAAGCTTTTGTTCTCTTCTCTGGATCTAATGCCATCAGCCACTCTCCCATCTTCTAATCATCAAACTTAACATGAACACATACCCTGTAAAACAGATCTTCATGTTTTCAGAAGTAGCTTTGTATTTGTACTTCCCGTGCACTTGGTAATGAGCAGTTCCTAGAATAAGCACATATAAGCTTTATTGATTTTAGTAACAAATGTGAGGGAATGGTCCAGCTCCAAGGTTAATTAAAGTCTTATTTTAGAATTTCCTGACTTGCACAGTCCAGTGAATGTTCAATGTGGTGTAATGAAGTGAAAAGAATAAGACACGATCCTCTCTGACTCCTGCTATTCTATACATCAACTGCAGCACAGAACTGATTGCAGAGCATCTCTTATACCAGCAGCACATTTTCAAACAAAAGAACTTCAATCAATTTCCGGGTGAATAGCCATAACTTTTACATGATTAATATTTTTCACATTTAAGTTTTTATTTTTGTTATATAAAGCAAAGACAGGCGATGCAAAAAGTACCTCCAAGAAACATCTTAAGGGTGCCTTCACACCTACCGACTCGCAGTGTTAATAACGCTGCGAGTCGGCTAGGTCCTGGCAGATAACTGTCATTACATACACGCAGCGGTCGTTCATGTAAATCTGCTGGCCGCTTAACCCCTTCTGATGCCGTCCGCCTCCCGCTCCGCTCTGTATACATACCTCCTCGCTGCACGGGGTCCCGGGATCCTGCTCTCCCGCCCGACCAATCAGTGGCTGCGACAGGGCAACACACTGATTGGCCGGACGCGAGAGCAGGACGCCGGGCCCCCGTGGAGTGAGGAGGTATGTATACAGAGCGGGAGGCGGCCGGCATCAGAAGGGGTTAAGCGGCCAGCAGATTTACATATATCTGCCAGGACCTAGCCCACTCGCAGCGTTATTAACGCTGCGAGTAGGTATGTGTGAACGCACCCTAAGGCTATGTTCACACGGCGTATCAGACCGGCTGTTCCGTGACCCCGGCCAGGTCACGGAACGGCCCGGTCTGTGCCCGGATCATTGCGGCCGGTACTTAAGTGCCGGCCGGATGATCCGTCCGGCCGCGGAGCTCTGATGCGGGCGCCCGCTTCAGAGTTTCCCATAGCCCACAGTGAAGCGAGCAGCCGGAGCCGCTTGCTTCACTGTGTGCACTGACAGGTCTTTCTACGGCCGTAATTCACTGAATTCCGGCCGCAGAAAACTGACATGTCAGTTTTGTTCTGGCGCCGCATGGGCTCCCGGCTGGAGAGCATGCGATGTGTGTAGGCTCCGGCCGGGATCCCATTCAACATAAAGCTATGTTACACACCGTAAAACTACGGCCCTAGTTCTGCGGCGAGAAGTACGACCCTAGTTTTATGTAGTGTGAACATAGCCTCAAAGGGTTTAGAAAACAATTGTCACTTTCTTCAAGAATCAGTTTGGGTGTGGTTTTGCAACTCAGTTCCACTGAAGTGTATGGAGCTTAATTGCAAAACTACTCCCAAACTGGAGAGTCCTGCTGTTTCTGGATCACGGTGGCCAGGGGCAGATTAACATTACAATAGGCCCCGTTCTGTTCACTAAGCATGGGCCCTCCAACCCCACTGTAACTATGGCAGCACTAGCCTGGTGTTGATAGTACGGCATAGATAATGTCATATTTACCATGTGCCTTTAAAGTTTTATGAAAAATGATTATCCGGCAGCTCACTTTTCATTTTCTAAATTGCTTCCATTTTAAATTTAGTGTGAAATACCTTAAACAAGGCGCCATTGTCTCAGCTCCCTGCTGTTTGTATCTGTGAATTAGGAGGCGGACTTCTGATCCGTCTCCAGCGTGAGCCCCAGTGTAATGTTATTCTATGGCGCAAGGCTGGAGATGGGGTTATCAAGGGGTTAAAGTATAAAATAATGTACTACCCATCTCCCTCCCAATCCAATTCACAACATTACTCCAGACCTCAACTAGACCACTAAATACAGACATCAAAATAACTTCAGACCCCAAATTGCACCAAAATACCTCCTTTTCTCACGCACACACACAAACACACACTGCTCCCATGACCCTACTCTCTTGTGTTCCTGCCTACCCTCACTCCACACTGGTCACGCTATACCCTCCTGCCTCAAGCCCAGACTTGTCACCCTGTATCCTCCAGCCCCCACTCCAGACATGTCACCCTGTATCCTGCTGCCCCCACCCCAGAGTGGTCATCCTCTATCCCTCTCTTCACTGATTGCCTTGCCTGTCCTTTTTCCATATAACTGTAGCTTAAGTATTCCTCCTCCATAGTGCAGACTGTACAGGACCTGTGGTGACATAGTTACATGTTAAGGTCCTTTACTATGCTCTCTAAAGTTACAGAATTGTCTCCAGGCTGCAGCCTTTTGCCTTAATTTGTGCAAAAAATATGATTAAAAAAAAAGCTGCAATCTGCAAATGATAACAGAACTGTAGCCAGGAGACAGTAAAATACTGAAAGTATAAGTCTGTTTACGTGGCCATGGGCCCCCCAGGAGCTCATGGCCCTGGGCTATTGCCCAAAATGAACCTAGTATAATCTGCTTGTGGCGGTGGCCATGCTTTTCTAATACTGGATAACCCCATCTAAAGGCATAAACAAACACAAGTGCTCATAAGGCAATAAGAGAAGTATGATATAAAATTTAAGTCCATGAAAGAGACAACCATATAAGAAAAAGTGGGTATTGCTGAGGTCAGTCCCTATATGTACTTATGGCCAGTCAAGGAGAGCATCTGGGGTGACTATGCTAGCAACGTGGACTGGTTTAGGCTGTTTCAGGTGCAGTTAAATATACAAGACAATTTGGTGTGTCACCTACAGGAAAAAAAAGTCAGGAGCACATAAATGGAGATAGAGGTAGGCAAGGAGGGCACTGCAGGTCCCACTGGATCCTAAGAATGTTGTGAAGTACAAAGATCAGTAGTTAGCAAAGGGTACTCTCCAGCAAGCGTCTCCCAACCACCACTCCATGAAACAAAACTGGGCCATGGATCATTCAGTGACAACAGCGTGTCAGGAACAGAGAACCCAGACAAGTGCCTTTGCCCCTTGCTTCTAGGGAAACTCACTCACACAGTGGGTATTGTAAAGAAGCCACTGGGGGTGTGGTGATATGCATGGAGTTTTACTCCACTGTAGTGGGCTTTTACAATATCATACTACTGTGGTATTTATCCTAATTTTTCTTTCATTTTAATTTTTTTTCTTATTGTCACATAGATAATTCTACCATTTCCAAGTAGGATACACAGGTTATCTAGTCTTTGTTTTACAGCATGATAACAAAAAATAATGTAAATTGCAAACTTGCTTTATATCACATCTACTGTTGATTTAGATTTTGGATAATGACAGTGACCCTTGATAAAGATAATGACATGGTACTTTATAGATTATTCTGAAAACTAAATCCCAGAAACTCCTTAAAGGACAATGATAGCTCAAGGAGCAGCACTACTTCTGACTGCGTTCCTGCAATGTCTGCTGGATCCTCGTGGTGGCGGTAGGGATTTGGAGCCTGTCTGGTCGGCTGACGCTGTGCCCGATCAAGAACTGATCTCCAATCAATGCCGTTCTTCTGAATTCAGTGCTCCTTTTGGTTAGAGGTATTTTCTCCTTTACCTTATTTTTTCCTTTACATAAAGTATAAAGGTCAGGATGATTATATTTTACAATTTGCTTAGGATAGAAAAGCTGAAAAAGATTCAAGCTTGGCTTCCACATAAGCCACTGAGTGATAATTACACTGTCATGGGTTTTGGCATCCTCCTTGATCAAATTCAGTGCAGTTTGCTTTAATCTTAGGCATTTTACCTACAGAGCCAGAAGTTGAGTAGCAGAGGTTTTCCACGTGTTTGAGGAAATTATACATTATATCTGCGGTGAACAATGATTTAATGAAAGTATATTGCAGACGGTATTTTCCAAAGGCACTGTGGTATTACGCTAATGTATATAGCTTTTCAGCTTGCTGTGCAGATTGTGTTTAGAAATATTATTCAAGAATAAAGCTTCCTTATTTTAAGATTAATGAATAAGAGGCTATGTTCACATTTGAGCACCCTTTTATAATATAAAAACACAGAAAAATGCAACAACTCGCCGCAATGGCAAGATACAGACCCACTACAGACATGAAAATAGTTCAAAGCAGCCCCCCCCCCCCCAACTGCTAAACAAAACTCCCACAAAAATAATGAGGCTCTTGGTTATCATTTTCAAACAGTGTAAACCACCTGGGTGGGATGGGTGGAATGCACGACCAAGTAGAGGCAGCCAATTCCCCCATCTGGAACACACAAAAAAAGACAAATTTGGTCAGCTCTCCTAGAACACCATTCACACTAGGCAGGAGCATGTTTCTATGGCTGAAATTGTAAAAACACAAAAACACAGAAAAATGCAACAGCTCACCGCAATGGCAAGATACAGACCCACTACAGACATGAAAATAGTTAAAAGTAGCCCCCCCCAACTGCTAAAAAAAATTCCCACAAAAATAATGAGGCTCTTGGTTACCATTTGCAAACTGTGTAAACCACCCCACCACGATAAGGTGACCTCATATCAGGGCAGACCCTACACTGTACTATGGCCTCTCCATGGCATGTAATACGCCTATGCTCTGGGCATGCAAGATCCGTCTTATACCTGCAAAAGTAATTGCACACTGTTTGCAAATGGTAACCAAGAGCCTCATTATTTTTGGGGGAATTTTTTTAGCAGTTGTGGGGGGCTGCTTTTAACTATTTTCATGTCTGTAGTGGGTCTGTATCTTGCCATTGCGGTGAGGTGTTGCATTTCTCTGTGTTTTTGTGTGTTTGCAATTTCAGCCATAGAAACATGCTCCTGCCTAGTGTGAATGGTGTTCTAGGAGAGCTGACCAAATTTGCCTTTTATAATATGTATTCAGAAATAATCTATGCAAAAATTAAGTAACATCGTAAATACATTTCTTTACCTATATTGCATTGTGTTCCTCTTTTAACATGCTTTATTTGTTTTAATTGGTGATCTCCCATGTCTGTCAATAAGATCAAAATGAAAAATGTATGATAAGGCCAGGTTCACATTATGTATGAGACCAGCCGTTCTGTGACACGGCCGTGTCACAGAACGGCCGGTGTCAGTGAAGTTGAAAGACGACATCAGTGAAGTTCATGCATGCATGCATACATGAACTTTATTTCTTTTTAATTGGGATGCAGGCACATTCGGGTGTGCCCACATTCCCATTAAAGGGGTAGTGCGGCGGTAAAGAATTATTGACAGAATAACAGTTTGGCTCAGCCAATCGCGGCTGAGCAGCTGATGACGCGGCAGAGGGCGGCCGGCACTCAGGACACTCGGAGGGATTCGGCCCGGCCGTCCGAAGACGACATCGCTGACTGAAGATCGGAGACGAGTCGGCACGTGACAGGTATGTATAGCACACCACACTACAGGGTACACGGGTGGGGGTGGTGGGACACGGGGAAGGGGGCCATTCACAGACATAACATACATTACAAAGTTGTATAACTCTGTAATGTGTGTTATTCTGTCAATAATTCTTTACCGCCGCACTACCTCTTTAACCATAGCTGACAATGTAAAGTGCGTCCGGAGCGTCCGTCAAGGAATCCCGGCTGAAGTGTACTATGTATATGCACTTCGGCCGGGATTCCATAAAAGTCAATGTAATGTCCGGTATTAAACAACAATGGCCATTAGTTGAATATTATTTGGACATTGTGTGCAGAGGTGTAGCTAGCCTTTCCTGCACCCGGGGCAGAGATTCAGGTTGGCACCCCCCCCCCCCCCATTCTGTCACTGAACACAGAACCTCCTCTATGTTGAGAGCTGTAACTGCATACAGGACTGAAAGCCACTATACAACACCTGCTGAGTATCGTGTGTAGATATAATTTATAATAATAACATGGCACAGTAGTCAGCAGCCTCAGCAACTCTATTCTCACCCCATGTCAGATCAGGCAGGACAGTGCTGTCACCTACATGACCCTGTTCTGTTTTATAACGTTAATAATTTCAGTAAGAGGCATGGGAGTAGACAGAGTGTAATTATTTTATAGAGGCTAGTCTGTAGTCTATTCTTTGTATTCTGGCAGCTAGTTACTTCTAATCACTAAAGGGGACTGGCTACTGTATGGCACAATGATCACTAATGTGGGGACTGGCTACTGTATGGGACAATGATCACTAATGTGGGGACTGGCTACTGTATGGGACAATGATCACTAATGTGGGGACTGCATATTGTATGTGACAATGATCACTAATGTGAGGACTGGCTACTGTATGGGACAATGATCACTAATGTGGGGACTGGCTACTGTATGGGACAATGATCACTAATGTGAGGACTGGCTACTGTATGAGACAATGATCACTAATGTGGGGACTGGCTACTGTATGAGACAATGATCACTAATGTGGGGACTGGCTACTGTATGGGACAATGATCACTAATGTGAGGACTGGCTACTGTATGAGACAATGATCACTAATGTGGGGACTGCATATTGTATGTGACAATGATCACTAATGTGGGGACTGGATATTGTATGGGGCAACCATCACTAATGTGGGAACTGGCTACTATATGGGCCACTATTACTATGTGAGTCCCTATATGGGCACCATGGGGGGCTGACTTCTGTATGGGGCACCATTGTGGGGGCTACTATTGTGGGGATTTACCCTATAATTTATCATAGTACAAAGTGCTGAATGGAGCATACTGCTCTGACATTGCCAGGAACGCAGCATTCTGCTCTTAAAGTGCCAGAAATGCTGCTTGCACACTTCAATAAATATCAAAGTTGGCCCGCGACTTTGTCCAGGTTTTTAGTTTTGGCCCACTATATATTTCACTTTCACACCCCTGGTGTATACTGAAAATGAAATATCACAAAACTAGCAAAACTGCTTTTTTTCCATTATCACCCAACAAAGATTTTTTTCCTGTATTTTTGTACATTATATGGTATTATTAAGGGTGTCATTACAAAGTGCAATTGGTGTAGCCCTGCTTTACTGATAGGTAGGACGTGTTGATGGGTCCATACTGCTGGCCGGACCAGAGCAGAATGCTGTCTTCCTGCAGGCACAGCGTCTGTAGCATTGAAAATGACAGGGGGCGCTGTTTGTGCAGGGAGGCTGCCCCCCCCCCCCCACTAGCCTTGCTCCTGGGGCTGCTCCCCCCTCGCAACGCCCCTGATTGTGTGAACATAGCTTAAATTTGCAATGAAAGCATACAGTGTGCATGTAGTCTTCAAGGGGTATACCCATATGGGACACATTACATATCCACAGGACATGTCATAAGTGTCCCCTAGGTGTGGGTTTCACCTCTGAGACTAGCACCTATCTTCAGGCTCCTGCTCTCCGGCCTGTTCCTGGAAGCCAGGAAGCCGAAGACAGCCAAATCCAGTGAGTAACACAATTAAAGTAACTTACATTGACAATAATGGGAGTTATGCAAACATGCAAATTGCACATTTAGATGGATTTTGCTATTTTTGTCTTCCCAACCACTTCTGCCAACCACAGACATGCCAGTGGTTGCCAAGAAGCCTTTAAACACAAGAAGTTGGACCTGCATTCAGGGGATACTTATGGCATATAAGTGTCTGATACAGAGAAGTACATATGCAGCGCATGCACTCCCAGGTCTGTGTCATTTGACCTAGACAGACTACCATTGCAAGTCTATGGGGAGATTTATTCAATGGTGTAAAATATAGACCGGTGTAAAATGCCTACAGCTACCAATCACAGCTCCTCTTTTATTTTACCAGAGCTGAAAACTGAGCTCTGATTGGTTGCTGTGATCAGTTTACACCAGTCTATATTTTACACCCTTTGATAAATCTGGGCCTATAAGTAAGGAAAGAAAAAGACAGATGAAAGGCAGCACCACATGTGATATGGGTATGAGGTGAACAGATTCAAGGCTCACCTTTAAACCTCTAGGACTTAATGCATATCACCTCACTCCTGGGGTACACGTGGTAGGTCTGTGAATCCTGGTTCCTAATATAGCTTTTGGAAGGCTGCCAAAAACTGACGGACAATGTGGAAGGGATGTTCCGGAAAGGAGACCATAGAGTGGAAAGCAAATTAATTAAAAAAAAAAGGTAAAAAGTCCCAAAAATGTCAGTGCTGTTCCAATGGAGATACAGAAATCTCAACATTTTTAAGGTGAATAAATGACTGTAATTTATAAAACAAATATGATGCCTTTCGGAAATATCTTCTGTTCCACAAATAAAAGTGCATTTTTTCCGGAAACGTGTCATATATGCCATTTTTCTCATGTATTCACATCAAAACTTTGAGATTACTATATCTCTATTGGGGCAGCGCTTTTCCCCTTTTTTCATTTACATGCATTGCAAGCCTACAGGGCCAAGTCTCAGATACAGAGCGGAGAGAGGAGAATAATATAGAATAATGAACGTGCTCATTATTTACTACCTGTTTTTGCAAAAAGTTGCCATTCTTTTCACCTGTGTCACACGTTGTTGTTTTATTTTCACTCAAAATTATGTTTTTCGCTCAAAAGCAATTTGTTGTGTGTGAACATAGCCTAATACTGCTGTCTTCTTATGCTTTTTCATAGGACAATGGGTCCTGTGGGTTTCATATGACATCACTGCAATAGGAAATGTTACCTATATACCACCTATAGCTACACCTCTGCATCTAATAGCATACATTAAGTCACTGGAAAAAAATAGAACCAAGTAGCAGGATTAGCAGTCTAAATGGGACTGTTCCTCAACATAAAAAAAAACACATCCAAAGCACCTTAAACAAGTCATTATCTGTGAATAATAAAAACAGTAATGTCGAAGAGCTAATAAACAATGATATCTATCCACAGGAATAATAAAGATAATAATTTCACAGCGCAGGAGTAATAATCAAGTTAAGCACCAGCTGGAGCTAAGAGCTGGAATGAACTCCCACTATCTAAAGCCGATAAAATCGGCATTATTAAATCTGTGCTGTTGCCAAAATTGTTATATGTCTGCTTTGTGTCCCCAATGTGGCTATTATAAAAAAAAATAAAAATATTTTGTATTATTTCAAATATTATTCCAAATATTTAATGATTTGATATGGGGGAGGAAAAAAGTACATATTAAACTGGACCATTTGGTGAAAACCAGGAAAAAAGGGGAGTCACTGTACCAGATGTTGCTTTATATTTACTTGCCACACAACTTTATTATATCTGGAACTAGAAAGAAGAGGAGTTTTTGAACTACTTAATGCCCTGATGGCGAACCTATGACACGCGTGTCAGTACTGACACGCGTAGCCAAAGATGCTGACACCGGCCGCCATGCGGCCGCATAAAGAAAAGTGTGCTGAACTGCCTTGGAGTTTGTATGCAGCCGCATACAAGCTCCAAGGCAGTTCAGCGTCCTTACAGTGCACCCTGACCCCACGTACTCCCCGCCCCACGTAACTCCGGGACGCAGCTACTGTGAGTCACCCGGCACAATAGCTGCATACGGCCAGCCGGAGCGGTGCCGCACTCCATCTCCGCCTGCTCCTGCTTCCAGCCCCGCCTGCTCCTGCCTGCAGTGTCGTCTCCTGGTGCCACAGCATGATCCTAGACGGCAGCAGGATTGTAAGTGTGTGCAGGGAGGGATGGGGGTCGGGGGATGGGTCAGGTGATAAGTAAAGTTTGTGTTTGCGTGGGGAGGGATGGAGCCAGGTGGGGTATTGTGTGTGTGGGGGAGGGATGGGGCCAGGTGGGGTATTGTGTGTGGGAAGCGATGGAGCCAGGTGGGGTATTGTGTGTGGGAAGGGATGGAGGCAGGTGGGGTATTGTGTGTGGGAAGGGATGGAGGCAGGTGGGGTATTGTGTGTGGGAAGGGATGGAGCCAGGTGGGGTATTGTGTGTGGGAAGGGATGGAGGCAGGTGGGGTATTGTGTGTGGGAAGGGATGGAGCCAGGTGGGGTATTGTGTGTGTGTGTGTGTGTGTGTGTGTGTGGGAAGGGATGGGGCCAGGTGGGGTATTGTGTGTGTGTGGGGGGGGGGGGCAGGTGGGGTATTGTGTGGGGGGGATGGGATGGAGCCAGGTGGGGTATTGTGTGTGTGGGAAGGGATGGGGCCAGGTGGGGTATTGTGTGTGTGTGGGAAGGGATGGAGCCAGGTGGGGTATTGTGTGTGTGGGAATGGATGGGGCCAGGTGGGGTATTGTGTGTGGGAAGGGATGGGGCCAGGTGGGGTATTGTGTGTGTGGGGGGGGATGGGGCCAGGTGGGGTATTGTGTGTGTGGGATGGGATTGAGCCAGGTGGGGTATTGTGTGTGTGGGAAGGGATGGGGCCAGGTGGGGTATTGTGTGTGTGTGGGGGGGGGGGGGGCAGGTGGGTATTGTGTGTGTGGGAAGGGATGGAGCCAGGTGGGGTATTGTGTGTGTGGGAAGGGATGGGACCAGGTGGGGTATTGTGTGTGGAAAGGGATGGGGCCAGGTGGGGTATTGTGTGGGAAGGGATGGGGCCAGGTGGGGTATTGTGTGTGGGAAGGGATGGGGCCAGGTGGGGTATTGTGTGTGGGAAGGAATGGGGCCAGGTGGGGTATTGTGTGTGCGTGTGTGTGTGTGGGGGGGGGGGATGGGGCCAGGTGGGGTATTGTGTGTTTGTGGGGGGAGGGATGGGGCCAGGTGGGGTATTGTGTGTATGAGTGGGGAGGGATGGGGCCAGGTGGGGTATTGTGTGTATGAGTAGGGAGGGATGGGGGTCAGGTAGGGTAGTGTATGGGGAGGAATGAGGGTCAGGTGGGGTAGTGTATGGGGAGGGATGAGGGTCAGGTGGGGTAGTGTATGGGGAGGGATGGGGGTCAGGTGGGGTAGTATGTGTTTGTGGTTTTTAGTTTACTTCACACAGCAATTATTATAATAGTTATTAATTATTAATAATATTAGTTAAACTACAAATAACACAAAATTATGGTGTTTTTCGCGAAGTGACACACCAACCGAGTTATACTCGTTTTTTTGCCGAAAACTGACACACCAAGATCAAAAGGTTGCCCATCACTGACTTAATGGGACAGTGTAAGGGCAGTTTCCATAGTATGCTAGAGGTTCTACAATCAGGAAAATTGATACAGGGAATACGGGGATTTTTTTCAAATCAACTGGTATTAGAAAGTTATATAGATTTGTAATTTACTTCTATTAAAAAATTCTCAAGTCTTCCCATACTTCCCATATTTATTATCTGTTGTATGTCATGCAGGAATTGTCCAGAGCAGGAATGGTTTTCTATGGGAATTCATAGAAAACCGAGACAGAATTCCTGCCTCGGCCAGAGATGTCAGCAGAGAGCACTGTGTCAGACTGATAATAAAACATTTCCTGCAGGACATATAGTAGCTAAAAACTATGGGAAGACATGAGATTTTTTAATAGAAGTAAATTACAAATCTATTTAACTTTCTGACACCAGTTGATAGGAAAGAAAAAGATTTTTGCTGGACAACCCCTTTAAATAAGAACTCTAGTAGGATAGGCTCGTTCAGTTTTTCCCCGTTGTGGTACTATAATAGCTTGGTGGAAGTAGGGCGGTTTTTCTATAGTACAAGATAAGGCTATGTTCACGCACTAAATTACCACTGCGGCATTACAATAGCCTAGGCTACCGTAAGCCCTAAATAGGTTAAATGCCCGATGGTGTAATGCCAAAGACGTATTTCACAGACAGACCTAAATTTTTACACCCTAAGGCCATAAAATGTAACTTTTTATTTGCAAAAATTGCTAAAAACTAACACACCAACAACAGAAGTAGTGAAAACACACGTGCTTCCTATCCCTGCTCCTGAGGTATACTTAGGTATAGGGGGATTGATGAAAAAGGATATTATGGATAATATATAAAGGGCCAGGGGACGGGATTGTGCTCTCTCACAGCTAATCCGGATGACCAAAGCTCGTGAAACTGCAAAAAAACTGAAATTTGTGACTTGCTGCATCAGACGTACCCAGTCTGTTCTAGGGAGAGGGGAGGGGGGAGGAGGGAGTTAGCCGACAGCAGAAAGCTGAGAACAGAGGATTACAGGCACGGAGCTGGGTGACAGCTGTAATCAGAGCTCAGAGAGGTCAGTGCTGACTGTCAGAGGAGATAATGGGTGAGGTATTTGTAGATCAACTCTTTGTTGTCCTGTTTTGGTCTTTTATTTAGCTCTCTCCATAGGAGAACAATGAAGACAGGGGGGAGAGCTTAAAACTGTTTTTTCATTATAAAATTTTTTTTTTTTTCGGCTAATCCAATTACAAAGTTTCTTAAAATCGCCTGGACTATTGATTTCTGCAAAAAGAAATTTCACGACAGTGACATTTTAAAGATTGTACTTCGTTTATTGTAACATTTTGATTGATATTTAAGTGATTGCAATGTCATAGCACGGGTACTGACCACAGTCACAAACACTATTATATCAAAGTAGATCTATACCAAACACTGTTATGGTATGGATAAGGTCAGCTGGTACTTGTAGTCCCAACATTTAGTGGTTGAGATGTCAGAGGGGATAAAGTGGAACATTTGAAGCCAAGTGTCCCCAAGAATCACCACAAAGACTATAAAGTTGGTGTTACTACACAAAGCGATTATCGGTCATAACTAGGCTGTCTCTCTCATTTTCTCTTAAAATACATAAGTGCTGTCTTTGTGCTTACACAGTAATAATTCCGCCACTGTCGCCACAAAAAGTGATCCTTTTACCCTTTTGAATGTTGCTGCTAGGGCATAAAAATATATATTTTTTTCAGCTATATGCTTTACAGCAAGCCCCATGGACATAGACAACAGCAGACAGAAGTTGCCTCACTAACATGAAAGGGAAAAATTATATTGGGCATACTCTGTGACCCAGGGATGGGTGGGGGCTGAGCTGTCAGCCTCATCTTTTGTTTTATTTAACTACCTCACTGGTGTCACCTTTCACTATAACTCTGTAGAGATGACATAACCATTAAATGCATATTTATTTGCATGTATGTCCAGGGTTGCTGCACGTCAATAAAACCCCACATATGCGATGTTGCCAAGCGAAATCATGTGGCCCGTCCCAGCACCCTAACGTTGAACCTCCTGAGGCCCTTCCCAGCCCTTTTTTCTGGATGCCTTTCTTAGTCTGGCCTCTCGCCATTGACCTGTCTGGCATGGGTGACCCCGCCAGGAGTATGACTCCCACCAGCTTAGCACATTGAATAATCAAGGCACGCAAGCTCCCTCACCACGTCAAGGTGAAGGCACCATGAGGGAGCCCCTCCACCCTAACCCGATTATTCACACCAAGCCTTAATTTACCCATCCATTGCTATATTGTGGACCACTCGTGGCACCCTTTTAAGTCCAGGTCTGCCCCACCCCCCAACACGGACCCTCCCGATACCCTTTTCAGCCAAGGCCTGTCCCAGCCCCCTAACGAAGACCCTCCCATCACCTTAGCCAGCCCCATATCGCTTTAGCCCCCTATGCAGACTCTCCCAGCGCCTGCCCCAGCCCCCTACTGCGAATCCTCCGCCGCCCTTCCCAGCCCAGGCATTCCCCAGCCCCCTAATGCGGACCCTCCCGCCACCCTCCCCAGCCCAGGCTCGTCCCAGCGCCCTAATGTTGACCCTCCCGGCACCCCTCCCAGTCCAGGCTCGCCCCAGCCCCCGAACACGGACCTTCCCAATGCTCTTACCAGCCCAGGCCAGCCCCAGCGCCCTAATGTGGACCCTCTCAGCACCCTTCCCAGTCCAGGCCTTTCCCAGCCCCCTAGCACAGACCTTCCCAATGCTCTTCCAAGTCCAGGCCCGCCCCAGCCCCCAAACGAGGACCCTCCCGGTGCCCTTCCCAGCCCAGGACTGCCCCAGCCCCCTTACTTGGACCCTCACAGCTCCCTTCCTAGCCCAGGCCCGCCCCAGCCCCCTAACATGGACCCTCCTGATGCGCTTTCCAGTCCAGGCCCACCCCAGCCCCCAAACAAGGACCCTCCCGGCGCCCTTCCCAGCCCAGGACTGCCCCAGCGCCCTAACATGGAACCTCCTGGCACCCCTCCCAACCCAGGCCTGTCCCATCCCCCTAACACGGACCTTCCCAATGCTCTTACCAGCCCAGGCCAGCCCCAGCGGCCAAACGAGGACCCACTCGGCACCCTTTCCAGCCCAGGCCTGCCTCAGCCCCCTAACACGGACCTTCCCAGCGCCCATCCCAGCACAGGCCCGCCTCAGCCACCCTAACGCAGAACCTCCCGGCACCCTTCCCAGCCCAGGCCAACCCCAGCCCCCAAAGCAGACCCTCCTTCCACCCTTTGCAGCCTAACGCAACCCTCCTGCCACCCTTTCCAGCCCAGGCTTGTGCAAGTCCTCTAACATGGACCCCCAGTGCCCTTCCCAGCCCAGGGCCGTCCAAGCACCCTAATATGGACCCTCCCTATGCCCTTTCCAGCCCAGGCCTGCCCCTAATGCAGACCCTCCTGGTGCTCATCCCAGCCAAGGTCCACCCCAGCCTCCTAACATGGACCCTCCCAGCACCCATCCCAGCCCCAGGCCCCTAACGCGACCCTCCTGTCACCCTTCCCAGCCCAGGTCTGCTTCAGCCCCTTATGCAGACCCTCCCAGTACCGTACCCAGCCCCCTATTGCTGACCCTTCCCACGCCCTTCCCAGCCCAGGCCTTCCCCAGACCCCTAACACGGACCCTCCCACCACCCTTACAAGCCCAGACCCACCCCAGCCACCTAACGTGGACCCTCCCGTCACCCTTCCCAGACCAAGTCCGTTCCAGCCCCCTAACACAGACCTTCCAACGCTCTTACCAGCCCAGGCCCCCATAAGGGGACCATCCCAACGCCCTTCCCAGCCCTGGCCTGCTCAAGCCCTCTAACATGGACCCTCTCTGCTCCCTTTCCAGCCCAGGCCTACCAAAGGCCCCTAATGCGGACCCTACCGGCGCTGATCTCAGCTAAGGCCCACCCCAGCCCCCTAAAGCAGACCCTCCCAGCACCCATTCCAGTTCAGGCCCGCCCCAGCCCCCTAACGCGATCCTCCTGTCCCCTTTTCCAGCCCAGGTCAGCCCCCTAACGGGGACCCTCCCAATGCCCTTCCCAGCACAGGCCCACCCCAGCCTCCTTACCTGGACCCTCTCGGTGCCCTTCCCAGCCCAGGCCCACCCCAGCCCCTTAAATAGAACCTACCAGCATCCTTTGCAGCCCAAGCCAGCCCCAGCCCCTAAGCGCAGACCCTCCTGGTGCCCAGCCCATTCCAAGTCTGCCGCAGCCCCCTAAAGTGGACCCTCCCAGCGCCCATATTAGCTCGGGCTCGCCCCAGCCCTCTAACGTGGACCCTCCCAGCGCCCTTCCCAGACCAGGCCCACCACAGCCTCCTAACGAGGACTGTCCCAGTGCCCTTCCCAGCCACCCTAATGCGAACCTCCCAGCACCCTTCCCAGCCCAGGCCCGTTCTAGCTGCCTAATGCGGAAAATCCCATCACCCATCCCAGCCAAGGCCCGCTGCAGCCCCCAAAAGTGGACCCTCTTGGTGGCAGGCCCAGGCCCGACCCCAGCCCCCCAACGCAGACCCTCCTGCCATTCTTCCCAGCCCAGGCCCCCCTTAGCCCCCTAACGCGGACCCTGCCAGTGCCCTTCCCATCCAAGCCCCGCCCCCTAATGCAGACCCCCCCCCAGCGCCCTTCCCAGCCACCCTAACACAGACCCTCCCAACGCCCTTCCCAGCCCAGGCCCGCCCCAGCCCTCTAACACGGGCTATCCTGGCGCCCTTCCCAGACCCGCCCCAGACCCTAATACAGACCCTCCTGTTGCCCTTTCCAGCCCAGATCTGCCTCAGGCCGCTAATGCGGACCCTCCCAGCGCTCTCCCCAGCCCAGGCCCGCCCTAGCCCCCTAACGCCTACCCTCCCAGCGCACTTAGCCCAGGCCCGTCCCAGCCCCGTAACACGGACCTTCCCGGCACCCTTCCCAGTCCCCTAAAGCACCCATCCCAGCCCAAGTCCGCCCAAGCCCCCTAATGTGAACCCTTCCACTGCCCTTCCCTCCCACCGCCCCAGCCATCTACCACAGACCCTCACGGAGCCCTTCCCAGGCCCCTAAAGCAGACCCTCCTGGCGCCCTTCCCAGCCATTTAATGTGGACCCCCGTCACCCTTCCCAGCCCCCTAATGCGGACCCTCCGGTTGCCCTTCCCAACCCTGGCCTGTCCCAGTGCCCTAACTCACGCCCACCATTGCTCATGTCAACATCCAGAAGCCATCATAACTCTCCTCCTTCTGTGGTTGGCACTTCATCTTCAGTACTGGTTTCTGAGCAGGAAGGAACATACTGAATAAAATGCCTTTGATGTCCATAGCAATCAATCAGAATGTGACCTTTACTTTTTAAGCGCTCAGTACGCTTAGACTGGTTGCTGTTGGCAACAAGGAGAGTTTGCATTTTTCACCTACAATAATCCAATCACTGCACAGCTTTCTTTTATTTGGTTCTTTAGAAATGAGAGCTGTTATTGGTTGCACGACACACGCTGTAAAAAATAAATAAAAAAACAGTACCAGAATATCTGTAGTTTATCAATCCACTTTAGAAAATACGTCATAAAAGAGATAAAAAAGTCATATACATATAACACTTGGTATCAATAGAAACTACAGATCTTCCCGCAAAAAAAAAGCCCAAAACTAGCTCTGTCGTGCAAAAGATAAGAACGCTATGGATCTTGCAATGTGGCGACAGTTTTTGTGGGTTTATGCAAGGAAGATAGTTCTATTGCGCCAAAGTGATAATAGTTTAAAAAAAACCTACACAAATGTGGTATCGCCGTAACCGTAGTGACCCAGAGAATACATGTATTATGTTATTAGTGACCGCCGATACGGATTTTTACGGTGATCACTAATGGGCTCTATTCTGCTGCCATCAGCTCTTTATGGCGATGGTGCAGAATAGTGCAGAGGTGCCGGTAATGCCCGAAGCCCCCTCCTCTCAGCTATCAGAGGTAGCTGAGGGGTTGGGGCAGAGTGTGGGCTCAGTCCCGGCCAGTCCCCTCACCGACGATCGTTGTTATTAACAGTATAAGGGCGGCAACCGGTAACGGGCATTGCCAGCACAGCTGAACGCTTTCATCTCTTCTCACAGTGAATCCACGGTGAGAGGAGATGAAAACATGTCCCTCCCTGTCCCCAGAATTAACCTTAGTGACCTGGTCACTGACCCTCCCCTCCCTGGGCGGCCATCTGATCAAATATGGCTGGCGCCATCACTGTGAACAGACTCTGTTCACAGTGATGGATTCCTAAAAATGATCAATGCTCCATTCTCTCCACCACCGGAGGTGACGGAGAGCATGGGGCAATGATCGGGGACCACCCAGTGTGGTCCCAGTACAAGTGATGAGCGGTATATACTATATACCGCTGATCGCTTGTTCCAAATGGTGCCAGCACTTTTTTAGCCGTCACCAAAGTCAAGTGCCCCGGATTACCTGTAACCACCCCGGATTACCTGTAACCACCCCAGATTACCTGTAACCACCCCAGATTACCCGTAACCACCCCAGATTACCTGTAACCACCCCAGATTACCCGTAACCATCCCAGATTACCTGTAACCACCCCAGATTACCCGTAACCACCCAGATTACCTGTAACCACCCTAGATTACCTGTGACCACCCCAGATTGCCTGTCACCACCCAAGATTGCCCATAACCACCCCAGATTACCTGTAACCACCCCAGATTACCTGTAACCACCCTAGATTGCCTGTAACCACCTCAGATTGCCCGTAATCTCTCCAGATTACCTGTAACCCCCCCCAGATTGCCTGTAACCAAACCAGATAGCACGTAACGACCCCAGGCAGCCTGTAACCATCGCAGACAGCCCGTAACCATCCCAGATTGCCACAGACTGCGCGTAGCTACCCCAAATTGCCTGTAACCACCCCAGATTGCTCGCAACCACCCCAAATTGCTCACAACCACCCCAGATTGCCTTTCACCTCCCCAGATTGCCCGTCACCTCCCCAGATGGCCTGTCAACCTCCCCAGATTGCCCGTCACCTCTCCAGATTGCCCATCATCACCCCAGATTGCCCATCACCACCCCAGATTGTCCATTGCCACCTCAGATAGCCAGTGAACACCACCAGATTGCCCGTCACCAACCCAGATAGCCAGTGAACACCACCAGATTGCCTGTCACCACCCCAGATAGCCAGTGAACACCCCCAAATTGCCCATCACCCCCTAAGATAGCCAGTAAACACCCCCAGATTGCCCGTAACCACCCCATATAGCCAGTAAACACCCCCAGATTGCCTGTAACCACCCCAGATTGCCCGTAACCACCCCAGATTGCCCGTATTCACCCCACATTGGCACAGACTGCTCGTAACCACCCCAGATTGCCCATAACCACACCAGATTGCCTGTCGACACCCCAGATAGCCAGTAAACACCCACATATTGCCTGTAACTAGAACTAGACACTCCTTCTCTTCTGAGGCCTGCTGTGTGCCCATACAGTGGTTTATGCCCACATATGGGGTACCATTGTACTCAGGAGAAGCTCAGTTACAAATGTTGGGGTGGTTTTTCTCCCCTGTTCCTAGTAAAATTGAGAAATTTTAAACTAATCAAACATGTTATTGGAAAAATTCTATTTTTTTCATTTTTACGGTCTAGTTTTGAATACTTTCCTCCAATACCTGTGGGGTCAAAATGCTCACCACACCCCAAGATGATTTCTTTGAGGGGTTTAATTTCCAAAATGGGGTGACTTTTGGGGGGGTTCTATTCTGCTGACACTACAGGGGCTCTGCAAACACACCTGACACTCAGAAACTTCTTCAGCAAAATCTGAACTGGAAATGCTAATAGGCGCTCCTTCCCTTCTGAGCCCTGCTGTGTGCCCATACAGTGGGTTATGCCCACATATGGGGTACCGTTGTACTCAGGAGAACCTGCGTTACAAAATTTGGGGTGCATTTTCTCTCATGTTTATTATGAAAATTAGATACTTTAATCTTAACAAATATATTATTGGAAATTTTCTATTTTCCATTTTTTTACTGCCTAATTGTGAATACTTTCCTCCAGCCCCTGTAGGGTTAAAATGCTCATTATACCCCTAGATTAATTCCTTAGGGTGTGTAGTTTCCAAAATGGGGTCATTTATGGGGCTTTCAAGTATACAAGCCTCCTAAACACACCTAAAAAAAGAACTGGTCCCTAAAAAAATTAGTTTTGGAAATTTCATGAAAAATTGGTAATTTGCTGATACATTTCTAAGCCCCGTAACACCCAAGAAATGTAAAATATGTTTACGAAATGAAGCCAGAATAAAGAGGACATATTGGTAATGTGACCTAGTAACTAATTTATGTGATACAACTTTCTTTTTTTAGAAGCAGAGAATTTCAAAGTTTGTAAAGTGCACATTTTTCATGATATTTTTATGTTTTTCACAAAAAACACAAAAGATAGTGACCAAATTTTGCCACTAATATAAAGTACCATATGTTACAAAAAAAACAATCTCAGAATCGCTAGCATACGTTAAAGCATCACTGAGCTATAAGCGCATAAAGTGAGACAGGTCAGATTTTGAAAAATGAGCCTGGTCATTAAGGTCTAAATAGGCTTTGTCCCTAAGGGGTTAATGTGTGGTGAAATTGGAAAAAAAAAAACCATTTGTTTTATTTTGGGGGTATTTGCTTTTACGGCGTTTGCCCTGGGGTAAAACTGACTTGTTATATATGTTCCTTAAGTTGTTACAATTACAACGATATATAACATGTATAACTTTTCTTTTATCTGATGGGCGGTAAAAAATTCAAACCAGTTAACAAATATATGTTCCTTAAAATCGCTCTATTCCCAGGCTTATAACGCTTTTATCCTTTGGTCTATGGGGATGTGTGAGGTGTCATTTTTTGTGCCATGATGTGTTCTTTCTATCAGTACCTTGATTGCGCATATGCGACTTTTTGATCGCTTTTTATTAAAATTTTTCTGGATTTGATGCAACCAAAAATGCCCAATTTTGCACTTTGCGATTTTTTCATGGTTACGCTGTTTACCGTGCGAGATCAGGAATGAAATAAATTAATAGTTCGGGCAATTACCCACACGGCGATACCAAATATGTTTATTTATTTATTTATTTATTTGTATTTATAACATTTGAAAAGGGGGGTGATTCAAACTTTTATTAGGGGAGGGGACAGATCCACTTCAGGCTGGGGCTTACATCAGGGGACAGGACTGTGGAGGTAATCTCTCCATAGCTGTAACCGCTCTCTCCCCGGACAGAGAGTGCTACTATACTGTGCTCACATCTGCGCTGCTCATTCCTTCATGCTCCCTACAGTCTATGTCCGCCCTTGTGTTTCCCATCCTCTCCATTACTGTACAGTAATTTATAAAATCACATATTCTGCTGTTTCTAAATGTTTGTTTCATTAGTTTTACATGTTATTCAGAATATTAAATAATTATTTTTGGGGTGGGCACCACTGTATGTATATATATATATATATATATACATACAGTATAATGTACTGTGTAGCAGCTCCAGTTAAGAAGCAGCAGACAATAAATAATTATGCATCCCATACATAGAACAACTATCTAACACAGGTACCTCTACACTATACATCATACCACATGTTATATAGTTACCAAGATTTAAAAATTTTTTCCAGGAACACTTCAGCTTATTGTCTGACTTATTGTGTTTCTGGCTTATAACCTTGAGGGGTCCCCTCCATAGCGAATGAAAAGAGCTACAGGCCACATACCAACCCTCGGCTCCATCCATAACAAAGCCAGGGCTTTGATCTAGATCAGTGATGGCTAACCATAACACTCCAGCTGTTGCAAAACTACAATTCCTATCATACCTGGGAAGCCAAAGCCATATCTTTGGTTGTTCAAGCATGATGGGAATTGTAGTTTTGCAACAGCTGAAGTGTCAAGGTTAGCCATCACTGATCTATATATTCATAACAAAGGAGCCAGGGCACCAATCTATAGCTCCTGTGGATAGGGAACAAGGTTAAATCTGAAAACCTCTTTAAACATGTTTAACACAAACCAGGCAGCAAGTGGGTCTCTATGTGTAGTGTCCCAATACAGGTGGTCCACTAAGCTTTAAGTCACCCAAATAAAGGTAACTTTGACGGGTGTCACATTCTAGGATGATAGCTGCCTTTAGCATTTTCACCACTTGGTGTCTCACTTATCCACTTTTAAAAGCACAGTTGCAGGACAAAGGGTTAGCTATGTGCTTTTCTGTGTTCACTGTTTAACCAATAACAGATGCAGGTGCTTCACACACCAAACTACCAACTACACTTTTCCTCTCTCTTTTCTCTACACTGCCCCACCAACAGAAGGTTAGACCTGGTAACCCCTATTTAAGCTAGTTAATTCCAAGTAGGAGGTCTTTTTCTAGTTATCTGCAGTGAAGAAGATACACCTGGCTTAGGCCAGGGCTCTCGGAAGGTCTTTAGTTTGTTGGTCTGGGAGTTGGAGAGAGACTAAAATAGAGCTGCTTTTTCTTCTATAAGAGACTTCTAGTTAAGATACACTTCCAGAGACTGATCCCCAGTAGGACAAAGAGACTAAGCTGACAAATCCATATCCTGATCTACACTCAACTACCTTGCGAAGGCTTAAAGTGACACTGTCACCCCCTTTGTGCTGTTGTGGGCGGGGCTAAGCGGCGCTAATGCCGTGAGGCCACGCCCACTTAATACAATCTGCAGTTGATAAAAGGACACTTTTTACTTGAACAAACACCATGACGTATGATATGAAATAAGGTATGAAAAACGCTAAATTTACCCTTTACACCTGTGTAGAGATGTCAGAATGCACAAAGGGGGTGACAGTGTCACTTTAAAGAGTTAGCTACACCCAGGTGTAAAGGCCTGGGGCTTGTACTACCAAATCTGGCACTCGCTGAACTGGTTTGGCAAAGGCGGTCTTCTCTTAATTGTGCTTTTAACCGTGAGTTCCATTTTCTACAGTACACTTAGTATTCTCTCAACACTATGCCAGCAAAATACTCCTCTAAAGAAACAGAGATATGTCATTTATAGGAGCACACCAACAAATGTTGAGAAAATACAAGAATTATACAAGTGTATTAATTATTACCACACAGATACAAAAAACACAAAAAATGGCAAAGGAAACCAGATCCCTGCACATTAAAAACATTTAAAATTCCCAAAGAGGGAAAAACACGGTGGGACCAACACGGTATTTGGGTCCCCCAGGCCAGCATACGGTCATATGATGTAGCTCAATCAACCCTCAGACAAATTAAAGTGAATAAGCAGCATAAGCAGCAATGAAAGTGTCTGAAATGTGCATTGATAATGTGAATGGTGACTAAACTATGAAATACTGAGCAATAAATAAATGAATCAGTCATGCATATCACCAGTGAGGGAGAGGAGCGACTCGTTGCGGTCCATGATGCCCCTACACGTTACGTTTCACCTGAACTTTGTCAGGGAGAAAGAGTACCATACAGGGATCCTATTTATCTACAGTTAAAGCTAGGGAGACATCTGTTGCAAATAATTCATTAAGATTCATCACCAACCTGTAAGCAGCAATTCATCTCTCATGGTGTGTGTAAACACGGCAAGATGGCGCCCGACTGCGCCCCACTGCGCATGTGCGGGAGAATTACTGGCAAAAGGTTAGACCGGAAGTTCCATCAAAAGGGCAAACGGCACATCACAGCTTGTGATAGTATGTTGTATCACATATAGGACAGCACTAATAGCGCGTACTGATACACCAGGCGCATGCGCACAGAACTATTGGCAGAAGTTAAACTCAGGACATTTATGGGCAAAATTATACACATAATGCACAGCATAGCATAATGATTCTAGGTCAGTCAGGAAGTCAGTGTCTCCTATGTATCATTAATCTCTCACATTCCCCTGTGTATTATTAACAATATCCATTATAAATGAACACTACACGCCCCATTCCTCCAGCGCATGTGCAAGTGACACCATTCATAACACATAACCAACACTGATTCAACCATTGAATATGGCGATCATAAAGATAAAATGCAGGTATCGGGTCGCCGATCACTGTTCATCTGGCATATAGCCATCCCAATGGTGCATATAACATACAGATTTGGTGTTAGCGATATTAGCATAATAACCTCCGCTATATGTCTAATGCCAACGGCGAATTAAAGTGCTTGCGAATAGCCAAGAAATAAACAGCGGCCCATGTATACACAAAATTTATTCAAATCGCCCATGTTGGTATAGTAGTCTTCACTATATGTGCTATCGGCGAGTTATGCAAATGCAAAGGAGATAAAATAATAAACATAATTATATCACTAGTGTTCTCGGCGAGTTATGCACATACGCGAGAGGTCAAATGGTAAATAAATGTGTATGCATATATAGAATATAATAATCAGCCCTCCTGGGACACTGTCATGTCGCTATAATAAATAGCACGGTATGATAGACAACTGTATATGCCAGATAGCTATAGTATAGAAATGGTTATGTATATAATGTATAATAAGCAGACTGCACTATATGCAAAATATACTATATATAAACAGAGAGAGACGGCAAAAGAACAAACGGCTGTCATGCCCATTTATCCTAAATGCATGATAGCAAATGCCAACCGCTCTAAGGGTACTATTACACCAACAGATCTGACGACAGATTATCTGCCAAAGATTTGAAGCCAAACCCAGGAGTGGATTTGAAAAGAGGAGAAATCCAGTTTATCCTTTATGACCTGCTCTCTGATTATAGTCTGTTCCTGGGTTTGGCTTCAAATCTTTGGCAGATAATCTTTCGTCAGATCTGTTGGTGTAATAGTACCCTTAACATGAAAAAAGGCAAGAATATATATATACAAAAGATGATATGCATGCTACGGGTACCTGCCAAGTGTATCTTATACCAATTTATCCTTGTTTTCATGTATAATCATACAAGCCCTGCATGTAAGTTTGTTTGTGCTGTTTATCTGTTATAAACAAAAAATGTTCTAAAAAAAAAAAAAAAACAAGTAAAAAGAATTATAAAAAAAACTTGATTTAACAATACGTGATTTTCTGATGACACATTCTCTTTAATTGTACCTGCTGAGGTCAATAAAGTAAACGTAAATTGTCTTGCTAATCTCCCTGTACTCCTGAAGGAGATTGAATTGCTCTTTATAATCTTCAGGGCCAGTCTCCCCATTCTTGGCCTTCAGTGAGAGTTGCACTAAGGTAATCTCCCCTCTGCATCTGCCACTCTCTTTTCCTTACGCAGACCTTGTGTTCAACCCATGAATCAGTACACTCTGGTGACACATAATGTTCTTTCTGGGAAAATACTTCATTAACTCATTTACTGAGTTTGGTGTCTCTGGTCAGATGTATTTTCTTCAATCTTCCCTTCTTTTCAAATTAAATTTTTGGTCTATTTTTATAGATAAACTCTGAGTGACATCTTTACATTGTCATTGCATCTGGCAATGCCTATTTGGCTTATTTACTAAGCGATCTTGAAAAACAGAGAGTTTTTAAAGAAAATTATATGTTTATAAGTATATACTGTATGCCTATAATGAATGTAATACAGAGGGCTAACTGTAGTATGATAACATGAGTTTCTGCCTTGCACAACTAATAGTCCGAGTCCATTCATTGCTCTGACAGTGTATTAGGATAGCTACTGTAGCTATAGTGCATACCAATATTACTTGCAGAATACAAGAATGAGGTTACAGGAACACAATTATAATTACAGATTTCTCCTTATATGATTGCTCACAGACATCTGGTGCCTGACAATAAAAGTGGTTTTAGTTTTATGTGAATATAGCATAATTATTATACAATTAAATTATGTTGAATTTGCTCATTTCCAAATATTAATATTCTACTTGTTGTCAGTGAATGTCCGTACAGGGGATTAAAGTGGACCTCAGAGGGAATTTGGTGTATAAAACACCTCTGGTCTGCAGAAAGTTCATCTCCTTCACTTGTTATGCCTCTAAGGCTGCTTGTAACCTCTGAGAGTCGCACGTTGTTCTGCCTGAACTCTATCTGGCCTTTTTTTTTGTCATACCCTTCCACAAGGTGTTATCCAGGGATTAAAGCCTTAAGGCACCTTGCTTAGAACAGTCCAGAGTCCAGTTAAGTACCTTAAAGGGAACATGTCACCAAGACAATGCTTTTTAATCTAGGGGCATCATGTTATAGAGCAGGTAGAGCTGAGCAGATCAATATATATCTTTGTGGGAAAAGATTTGATATAACTTGTAACTTGTTGATTGAAATCCTGCTCTTCTGTGTCAATCAATGGACTGGACTTTTTAGCATGGAAACAACAGAGATTTCTATCAATAAATTACAAGTTATACTAAATCTTTTAAATCTGCTCTGTAACATGATGCTGAGACCTTAGGGTGGGTTCAAGCTTTGAGTGAATGAGAGGGCGCGCGCGTCCGCAGCCGCCGCTCTCTGCTCAGATAAGTGACATGTCATTGCTTTGAGCGGAGAGCGGTGGCAGCGGAGGAGCACGCGCCCTCTCACTCACTCAAAGCAGCACACTAACACTGAGAACACAAACACAGCCTTTTATTAGTACCATAAGGCTTGGGCTACATGGTGCAATTTCTCTTTCCTGGCGACCAAAATTGCTGTTGTGTAGCTTGCAGTGCGGCTAATAAAAAGGAAAGTTGAATTGTCACTGCGACCCAAAAGTTGTCAGAAGTTCATTTTGGATGGATTTCTGCTCATGTCAACACATGGGTTGAAAAGTGACATTTACTTTTTTATTAGCTGCAATACAGACACTATGACACTGTTATCTTTAGACACAAAACATGTTGTGCCACCAAAATGGCTGTGTTGCCCTAGCTTAAATATTAACCATGTAACCATAAATATATGTTCAGGGAATAAAAGCTTGGTCCAATCCCTATGTTGCGTCAGTGAAAATAAGGCGTATGTCAGCAATTTAAGTGCTAGTAAATATGTAAAGTCACTGCTGCAACCATTACCACTTCTACAAAGAGATGAGCTGATCCACATACTCTATGTGCCGCCACCCTTGCACTCCTCGGAGATATGGCATTTATAATTCACTGCAGGGTTTCAATTATACGCTCGCTTTAATTAGCTAACCCACCAGGAGCTCTAAATAAACCAGAGGTGATAAAGATAAGAAAGGGCTCAATGCAATGAAGAAGAGTTGCCTCTGCTCATGTATAGTAAATCATCCCAAATCAGTGCTACTGCTCGGATTATTGTTTTGTATGTGTGACTGTGAAGTAATGATATCATAGTCATTTGGTAAGCCAAGGATAGGAATGCCACTGCAACAGACAAGGCGTTTGGTATAGTTGGTCAAAGTAACCACTAATATATATGTAAAATATATTTGAGTTTTCCAGGTATTTACTATTGATAGCCCTCTATTTGAACAGCTGATCCGTGGGGTATTGGGTGGTACACTGCTGGTCAGACACTGATGGCTTATTCTCATCAATGTTATAAACCCAGAAAACCCCTTTAATCCTCTTTGGCACTTCACAGATTGACTTATGATAATATGGCACACCTTTCTGAGTAAACTGACAATTATTTGAATAAATCCAATATTCTTAAAGAGTCAATGTTTTTGTTTTTTTGCAGAAATCAATAGTCCAGGCGATTTTAAGAAACTTTGTAATTGGGTTTATTAGCCAAATATGCCATTATCTGCATTTAAAAAGCCTTTTCCCAGGTCCCCCCTCCCTCCTCTTTTCCATCCACTGCAAAAAATCAGGAAATTGTGACTTGTTGCATCAGACGTAGCCTGTCTGTTTCAGGGAGAGGGGAGGGGGGAGGAGGGAGTGACAGCAGAAAGCTTAGAACAAAGGATTAGAGGCATGGAGCTGGGTTAACTCTGTATTTAGAGGTCAAAGAGGTCAGTGGTGACTGTCAGAGGAGATAGAGGGTGATGTATTTGTAGATTAACTCTTTGTTGTCCTGTTTTGGTGTTTTATTTAGCTCTCTCCATAGGAGAACAATGAAGACAGGGGGGAGAGCTTCAAACTGCTTTTTCTTGATAAAAATAATTTTTTTCGGCTAATAAACCCAATGGCAAAGTTTCTTAAAATCGCCTGGACTATTGATTTCTGCAAAAAAAAATTTCACGACAGTGACACTTTAACCCTATGAAGACCCCCCTAAAACGTAACTTTTATGTGTGTTTACATTCTTCCCTAATACGGGTATCAAGTTATTATATATCAAGCAAAGTCGGCAGCATTAAGATTGTTAAATCCAAACTGGGTGTAATGCTGATATTAAAATCACAATGATCAGGCCCCTCTACGTGCTTTGTTGCCTAAGAACCGTCATCAGGAGAAATAGGCACTCGAAAAAGTATTGTACCCCTGGCCTTGTGCCTTAGGGTTAAGAACGTTGCGTCAGTTGTGGAACCACAGAGCCACCTGTGAGAGGGGTATGTATTGGTCAATTATCTGAATGGACCTTTGCTTAGAACTTTGCAGACATTCCTTTTAGTGCCACTCAACGGATCAACTACCCACACAATGCGGATCTAAGTATTTTGTCATCCCAACATCTTTCTGCTACAAACTCCTATCATCCTCACTTGCTGGCCAGACCTATACGTGAGTACTACATCACCACGCTCCACCGGGAGTCAACATTACCTCTGATCGAACTGGAACCACAACATCATAGTTGTACCATTATTGATATACCGAGGGACAGCTGCCTACTGAAAGTTGTGTGTTAGCCTATCCATTTACCTCATCTAACATCAATAAACCTACCGCATGAAGCAAAAAAGCATAAAGGACACATTGGTTATTCACATCCAAACCAAAGGACGTGCATAAACCCAGGACATCGGCACTAGATCTGGCTACATCTCTCAGATCAAACCACTCTTTGGACCAGGAAGCCTATTATCATCGATATACCTCCAGAGGGTTATACTCAAGTGGGAATGCCCACACCTAGAGGGAATTTAGTGGTCAGGCAGGGTATAACAGGTCCTTAATGACACACACTGTAAATAAATGCACCAAGTTTCTACTACCCACCATTCTAGTGTCAAAACTCTATTTATGTATTAACCAATAAAAGTTTTAGTACACTTGAATAATTGTCCTCCAATACTTGAACTGTAGACATAACTGTCATGACATAACCCAAGGCTAGACACGTGGATCTATAGACTTTCCTGTTTGGCAATATTGGGTACCTGTCACTATGTACTGCCTCCTCCCACAGTTCAGTACAGAGGAATGCGGACAGTCATTGCCAAGGAAATGACCAATGCCCAGCGATGTCTATGCATGAGCCATGTTAATTAGAATAAGACTTTCAGACAGAACCTGTCAATCTGGGGGCACTTCCTCAGCAAAGGCATGAGCTTTGTTTTTTCATGCTAAACTATGGGGGAAAAGGCAGCACACTTATACTGTAGGCTGCCTATAAAACTGTTACTTCGGTCAGTGTCACACAAGTGCATTAAGGGTAAATTTTTGTGCCCATATTATGCCCAAATGTCTGAGCCCAACTACAAGTTTACTGACCCAAACTCACTGCACTAGAATTACCAGACCAGGTCGCTGACAGAACCTGCACTGTGTTGCTGTCACTATGTGTTACCTCTGGGGTGTTGCAGCCCAGTTTTCCACAACAGTGGGTGCAAAACACATGGTTGAGAACTAAGCAAGAGGTTGAGTTCTGAAGCTAAATATCTTTGAAAATATAGGTTTAGAACTAGAGATGAGCGAACCGGGTTCGGGTTCGAGTCGATCCGAACCCGAACCTACAGCCAATGACTATATCCATGTTTTCCACATAGCCTTAGGGCTTTATCCAACTTCAGCAGCCACCGCTAATCAAATGCCGAAAGTTCGGGTTCGGATCGACTCGAGCATGCTCGAGGTTCGCTCATCTCTATTTAGAACCAAAAACACTGTGTGTGTGTGTGTGTGTGAGTGTGTGTGTGAGTGTGTGTGTGAGTGTGTGCATGTGTGTGTATTCACATGCTGCAATGTGTTGCAGTACTAGTGGCTAAGAGTAAGACTGAATTTCTCTTTGAGGCTATGTTCCCACCCAATTTTTTTTTGCCATTTTTTGAGCCATCATTGGCTAAAAAGGACCATAAGTAAAATGTGTGGGAACCTAACCTAACGAAAAATAACAGTCGTTACTTTAAAGGGAACCTGTCACCCCCCGTGCCAGGGTGACAGGCTCCCGACCCCCTGCTAGAGCCCCCTATACTTACCTGATCGCTTCTTGACCCGGTGGTGGAGTTTTCCGCACCCGAAGCCCGGCGCGCGCGCTCCTGAGATGAGTCCGAAGCTCATAGAGAATGAATGGAGCATCGGACTCACCATTCATTGTCTATGGGCATCGGACTCATCTCAGGAGCGCGCGTGAGGGGCTTTGGGCGCTGAAATCTCCATCACCGGACCGGATCAAGAAGCGGGACCCGGCGCGATCAGGTAAGTATAGGGGGCTCTAGCGGGGGGTCGGGAGCCTGTCACCCCGGCACGGGGGCTGACAGGTCTTCTTTAAAATATTATATAAATAGCGGTTATTCTTTTAAAATAAAGGTAGTTATTTGCCGGTAAGTAACGGCCTTCTGAAAAAAGCGTCCATCATTTCAATAGTGTGTAATCATAGTCCTAGCCTGCAAAGCAAATGTTATAACACACAGGCCACATGTATATTATTCTTTATTATCATTCAGCATTGTTTGTGATGTATAAAAAATTAATATTAAAATTGATATAAAAAGAAATGTAACACGCAGAGAATAAATTATCATATTATGTAGATTTAGACACACACTGCACTTACACTCTGCATATTTTAATATGATTACATATTTTCAGTACATGGAGTTGAAGATTTCTGGGTCTTCTGGGTAATCTATTCAGTTCTAGGTTTACAAAATGAAAAAAAAAAAAATGCATTGGTAACGTTAAAATATTATGACAATGTGGCTATCTGGTAGGCTTTCACTGTAAATAGCTGTCCTCTGTGCACTCTCTGTCTAAATAGCTTTAACCTATTTCCATACCCAATGCTCTCTAGCATGGGGTACTTCATGGTACAGCTAAACAGAGAGAGGGCCAGGAACAGCAGGTGACAGTGTAGCTATGCTACTGACCACAATTATTTTTTCCACTTTTTTTTACCATAGTATGTGAAAGTATGTGAAATATAAGTAAATATATATACCTGACATATATCGCTATACACTTTGTCTTTATAACTAAAAAAAAACTAAACTTTTTTTTTACTGTTTACTGAAAAACTGAGATTAAATGTAGTGCAATTATTATGTGCAATTTTTGAGTTCTAACAATTTTGCTAAGTAAATGTCCCCAATGTGTAAATGCATATTGTAGTTTTTCTTTATATTGCATACAATGTATATCTTACTTTCTTTAAAACAGATTCTTTTCCAGACTGCTGTTCAGTGATCTTCTTGATGATCTTTCAAGAATTCGATCCACTTCACTCTTAGAAATACCCTAAAAGTACATGTAAAATTAACTGGAATATTTTCTAAATGTAAAATTAACTGGAATATTTTCTAAATGTCTTTAAAAAATACTGCTTTCTGTAAGCCTTTGGCTAGTTTTAGACAAGTGTAATATAGACACATTTTTGCACATGAAATCCTGGCCTGACTGTGGGTTTAATTACCTGAACTAAAAGCATCACAGGGATCTACAATGCCTTCTTTTTGGGTCATTAGATCTAGAGATGAGAGAATATACAGTAAGGACGAAGCAAATCGCTTCGTCCCTATCTGTATTCCGCTCATCTCTAATTAGATCCACAGCTCAGACAGAACTTGGTTCTGTGTAAGGCTTCCCTTAGACACAAATTCTGTATGCCTTTTTGGGGATGAAAATATGTCACAAAAAACTGCAGTTTTTCCTACTTTTTGTAATTTTTCTGGCCGTTTTTCTGGTGTTTTCTTGCTTTAGTGTAAATTGTTATAGTAGTTAAGTAACTGCAGGATCTCTATTGAAGAAATGGGGAAAAATGCCAGAAAAAACACCAATATGCATATAATTTTGCAAAACTGAATGGTAAACAAGAATATCATGTGGGTATAGCGTTTCTGATTTCTCTATTGAGTGTTTTTGAGCCAAAAATATGTGGTGTATTTATTTGTGGGGGGTTTTTTTTGTTTGTCTTAAGAAAAAAACATCTAGTGCATTTCCTCCCTTAGGATTGCCTAAGGGTCTTATTACATGCAAACAATTTGCAAACGATCAATGATAAAAAAAGGTCCAAATTATATCAAATTCTATGAAATCGTTTAATTGTTGTCTGCTATTACACTAAACGATTATTGTTCAAATCCGAACAATCTAACGATTTTTCAAACAATAATCGACCCGTGTACAGTCATGGCCAAAAGTTTTGAAAATGACACAAATATTATATTTTCACATGATCTGCTGCCCTCTGGTTTTTATGTGTGTTTGTCAGATGTTTTTCATCCTCTCAAAAGAAAAAAAGCATATGCACAAAAAATGGTAGCACATCACGAAAATCTTTATTATAACCCTGACACAAAAATACCACATAAATATATGAATGTACAGGAGTAGTAAAATGAGGGAGACAACACCCCAAATACTGCTCTACATTAAAAGCACTAAAATGTCACCATACGTCCTGCTGGCGTTCCAGCCGGGACTAATCTACCACTCTGACTCTGAACTGTATGTACAATAACAAAAATCCAACATCTCTACCTAGACAGAGACCCGGTAAAACAAAATATAACCACAAATAATGAAGAATAGAAAAAAATTGGAAAAGATCACCATATGCAGTCCAACAGAATGAGAGTCAGATGGGATAAGAAATCACCCAGGGTCACTCCAGCCCTGTCCTTATCAACACCCACACCTCTGTTAATGGAGCAATCACTGAAACAATGTTAGCTGGTCCTTTTAAGGCAGGGCTGCAATGATGTTGAAATGTGTTTTCGGGGATAAAGTTTTCTAGGCAAATATTGACTTTGCAAGTAATTGCTGTTAAGATGAACACTCTTTATAACATTCTGGAGTATTTGCAAATTGCCATTTTTAAAACTGAAGCAGTAGACTTTGTAAAAAATTATATTTGTATCATTCTCAAAACTTTTGGCCATGGCTGTAATAGGGCCCTGAAACTGGTCTTTCTTTGCAAATGTTTTTTTACGTGTTATTAGCTGAAATAAGACAAAAGATATTTAGCTGCTAGTGCAACCTGCATAGCCATCTCACATACAAATATGTGTGGGTAATATCAAACCCAATACAATTATATGAAGGTGATTTCACTAAGAAATCCTTCCATTTTTAAATATAAGTACATTATAGATACTTACATTCCCAAAATCCTATATAATAATATATATGGTTATACTGTGTACTGTCTAAAATGCAGTGACTAAACCTAAAATAAATTAGAAAAATATAGATTTCAAGACTTTATGGAGATTACTGAAACTGCTAATCTAGTGTTGCACAATACTGGCAGATAGCATTGCTTTACCTTGTAATAAACTTACTGCCTAAAGTCCATCTCCAATCACATACTCGAAACACCTTTTGGAGACATCAGAGGTGGAGGGGAAAAAAATGTTACCAGTTTAATTGCATTGTGCCTACTGTAAAGTCTGGTGGAGGAGACGATGCTATGGAACTCCTTAGTTCCATAGAAAGTGAAATCTTAATACTTTGACATACCAAGGCATATCGAACACTGTTGGAACAGTTTGGGATCAGCCTATTTCTGTACCAGCCTTACTAAGCCCCAGTGTACAAAGCAAGGTCCATAAAGGCATGGTTGGAAGAGTTTGGTAACACTTCTGAGATGCACTACAACAGACTGCGAGATTGTGAGTCAGACTCTATCGTCCAACATCAGTGTCTGACCTGATGGGGATATGGGGATGTGGCTTGGCGCAGATCCAGGATGCCCGCAAAAAAGAAAAGCTCCAGCATACTAAAAGCAACAGAAGCAAAGAATAGCTGCTTTCCCGTGTAAACTTGGGTCCTGCATCTCCCTAAACCCTTGCTTCTGCCATAGAAATGCCCAAGAGAGCAAAATTGGCAGCAAGGGTCCGCAAACTTACAGACTTATATTCCCACTCAGAAGCAGAAGAGTCTTGAGATGGTGCCCGCGCAACTGACTTACAGAGCACCAGCACCCCCTTAAAAGGTCTGGGGACAGATGCTTCTCTGACATCTTACATAAACAGGACTTGTTTGATGTATGGAGGATGCAGCACCCTACTGAGAGAGCCTATTCATTTTACTCTCCAAGGCACATTTTACTCTCCAAGGCACAACGATCGCAAAACAAAATTTCCGTACGATATATCGTACTGTCTAAACACTGATCGTTATGAAAAAAATATGTTACTCCGACATTGTTAATCGTACGATCGGGCCAATTATCGTTTCGTGTAAACGCAGCATAAGTTTTCTTCAATCTTTGCCCCGATCTTAACAGCTTTGATCCAAAATGCGGTAAAATGTGGTAGACTCTGGATCCCTGCCTTTGAGAATCAACAAGCCCTTATAGTAACCCTACCCAAACCTGGTAAATCTGACAGTCCCCCAAACTTTTGTCCTATCTCTCTATAGAATTGCAATACTAAAATATATACTAAATTGATAGCTTCCCTCCTTGCCCCGATCCTTCCCTCTTTGATCTGTAATATCCGAACTGGCTTTGTGAATAGGCGTCTATCTTACAATTCCATCTACTTTGTACAAATTCTCTATGACTGTTTATATGTATGGCACGATTTATGTGATTTGTACTTTTACAACTTTAATTTAAAAAAATTTAAATGAAAAAATTGTAAAAAGATTCCCAGACACACTTCAAAATGTTTTAGAAAGTCTTCCCAAGAAGGTGGAAGCTGTTAAAACTGCAAAAAGGAGATCCAATTGCATATTAATGCTTAAAGATTTAGAATGGAGTGTTCTAGATTATTCTGCAGGTGTAATGTATATACAGTAGATGTTCAAATAGTTTTTCCATACAGTGTAATGACATATATATATATATATATATATATTCTGCAGAAAATTAGCAGTGAACCAATCTTGTAATAAAATACCATATTGACAGCTTTATACTCACTAAGGATAACCTTTGCTTGGCACTATGAGTGGACAGCAGATTACGCACGCGATTGTGTATTGATTCCCAGGTGTTATTCTCAGATCTCAGCCTAAAATGTGCAAAAAAAAAGTAAATGTATTGAACACTGTAACACTCAGCACCACCATCATTTCATCATTTATATTTCAATAGTAATAAACACTATATTAAGTTTTTGAACAAAAAAAAAAAGCTGTAGGAATTAAAAAGTTTTACATTACTAGCCTCAAAAGTTCACAATTTAAATTACAACTTTGGGCAAAGTGAATACAGACCTTTCCTTTATAAATCCCCTGAGAACAGGACTGGCACCTAAATCCTGCTGAGAATCTGCACTGGTAGTGGTAGGAGCATCCAGAGATGACTGTGAGTCAAGGTCATCAATGTCTAGGCCGTCCTAAGCAACATATTTAGTATTTAGATTTCAGTAAGCTACTACAGAGCAAAATATTACAATTTACAGGGAGTCCTTGCAGTGTGTCCCCCACCAATCAGAAAGTGATATAACATATCCTTCAATTATAAACCTACCTCTCCCACAGTATCACAGTGCAGGTTGTCAAATAATAATTCTGTAAAAAAAAAATATATAAATATAGAAAACAGATAAGTAATTTTTATTGTCAATACTGCAAAAAAAACAAATATCATTGAATGAACAGTAAAGTAACTATATGGCGCAAACAACATGAGAAGAACTGTAATAAAATGTTAAAGCGAATGTATATATATATATATATATATATATATATATTTTTTTTTTTACATGAATAGACTGGCGCCAGGATGCTAGTGCTGCGGTCCATTTTCTGAACTGCGCACTGCGCTGGTCTATTACCCAGTGCCAACCGGGGATGAAGCACTGGAGGTAGATTGACACTGTGCCCAGGAACCAGGCCAGGGTTTATAAAAAGGACCATGGCACCGGCATCCCTGCACTGATGTCGGTCTCTTAATGTAAAAAACAAAAAAGCAATGTACCGGTGGTACATTCGCTTTAACTACAATATCATGCTAAGTTATTTCTGTACACAGACTGTAATTACCTCTTCTTAAAGAATTCTTACTATTTGCATGACGTTTGGCCTTGGGAGATCGAAGCTGTGAGGATGTCTTCTCACCTAAAGGCTTAGAATGATCGATCTGCAAATAAAGAATCAATGCTAGGCTTTCTTCAGACATTAGCCATTTTTGTAATGCTGTTTTTTTTTTCTTCATGATGCAGTTTTGTGGTGTTTTTTCCATCATAGTGTGCATCAGTATATGTTTTTATGGTCTTTTATTACCTGTATTTTCCTTACGCAACTCTGATCATATGCTTTTGACTGAATGTCAGTAAACAAACATCAGAAAAAAAACACACAAGCACATTTACACATTCATTTTTCTATGATTTATTTTTCAATCTATTAGGGTAGTTTCATGCCTTTCATTGCAGTGGATTTCATACTACGAGTCCCGCAGTGAAATCCGCTTCAGTGCTCTGTCCTGTCATCTCCTATGAATCTACATTCTTGCAGTGGGTTTTCACTCCGTGTGCGAGAATGTAGCCCCTTCCCACTTAACCCACTGCTGCCGGGCTAATACATTACCTGTCTGCACTCCTGGCTGATTCACTGGCACCAGGCTCCCTGACGTCCCACTCAACTAATCAGTGGCTGCGACGGGACAGTGCACTGATTGGCTGAGCAGGACGCCAGGGAGCCAAGAGCCAGAGAAGCAGGCGGGAGCGCAGACAGGTAATGTATTAGCCCGGCAGCAGTGGGTTAAATGCGCAGGGACTACATTCTCTCAGTGGAATGAAAATCCACTGCAAGAATGTAGATTCATAGGAAATGACAGGACAGAGCACTGAAGTAGATTTCGCTGTGGAACTTGCAGTGCAAAATCTGCTGCAATGCAGTACATGTGAAACTGGCCTAAAGGAGGAAAAAAACACCACAGCTAGAGCACACTGCATTTTAAAAGGGACACAAACTTGAAGGGGTTATTGGGGCTTTCTTCTAGAAATCTTGCCACTGAAGTCAATAAAGCTGAATGCAGCACTTGTATCTAAAATTCTGCCCACATCTGCTCCCCTAAATTTATTGAGAGGGTATGCCTCTTAAAGGGAAACTCTCAGCAGGTTAGAAGAAGGCTAGGGACATGTCCCTATAGTGCACAGGATTCAGAGGATGAAGGTAAGTTTCTCACCTTGATCCTCAGCGCTGTTTTCAAGTATTTTTTTCAGTTTATTTCCTATGAAAATACCGTGGTTTAGCGCACTGGGGGTGGGACTACTCAGTGCACCAATCCACCCCAGCAGGCCCACCTCTTCTCATATATATTCATCCGGCACTTATTCTGCAGTGATGAGGACTGAAGTGATGTCACTGCAGAACACCGCCCCATTATTCATTAGAAGGGTTGGGAGAGCCAGATCAGTGAGGGTGGTGGTTCTGCCCCCAGTGCACCAAACCACCTTATTTGCATAGGGAATAAACTACAAACTACACAAAAACAGTGCACAGAATAAAGGTAAGAAGCATCCTTAGGTATAAATTTGGCTGAATTTCAATTCTTGAAGCGGAGAGTGAAGGCGTGCGAGCCCTCCTATAGAGTGTCCGTTTGACACTGAGGCAGACGGGATTCTGCCAAATTTACTCAGTGTGAACTGGCCCTTAGTGTCCCGTATGCTATAGGGACATATCAACAGATTAGATGCTGATAGTTTCCCTTTAATAAAAGCATGTGGCAACCTCAGGAAACTATAAGGTGAACCAGTCAGCACCATTTTGCAACTGGTTTCCTAACAACTTTTTTTAACCGTGATTTTGTTTCATGAGCTAGAAAGTCTAAACTGTTCAAATAACCCTTTAAATGTGGCATGTGGGGGTATGCAGATGATGCCCACATAGACATCGTGGAGAAGACTGAATTGTGACTAGTCACAGCTCTCTGCCAGTGAAAGAGGCTTCTATGTATTGGCAGGTACAAACATGATGTTAACCCTGCCTTAAAGGGAATAGTGCTACAATATTCTCAACAGGTTTCTAAGAGGGCCAATACATGGCAAGTAGAAGTCCTTTTGGCATACAATTGACCTGTATGTGATTCTGTACCACCAAATAACAAAATAAAAAATGAAAATAAAGCTTTATGAAAGATGCCTAGAAAGTGGTTCTTAAAAATTTACCTGTAAGTGATTCTGCACCACCATTTCATAATTATCATAGTGCATTTCAAATTTACCATACAGCCTATGCAGATATCATTTACCCCAGTGAGGCACATTTGTCTGCATATATTAAGCAATTTACATTTCTGTGATCATAACACAAGCCATTAATACTTATAATATACCCCCACCTAGTGGCACAGCACAGCACAACTGAAGACATGTGCAGGGGGAAAGAAATAAAAAAAACATTCTTTGGCAGTGTAATCTTAGACTAGACAGCCCACATTTATAACCACGGCTCAGGCTGTCTTAAAATATAGGACATCTTTACACTCATCAATGTTTACACCATCTATTAGCTGGCTTATATTTAAAATTGAAGCATTGAATTGAATGTCCAGGTGCTGGAACATGTTTTTTTCTAATTCTAGTTTCTGATTGTATTTTTTTATTTTTTGCATATTACTATGGGGGCAGCCATTGTTATACTATACAGAGCAGATCCTCCTTGTCATCACAGACAAAACAGGAATTCTCTGCTTAGTTTTTCCTAGTGGCCAGATTGAGTACTACAAGACTTCAGTATTATTTTAAAATCTAGATAGTAAAATGAAAAAAAAAAAAAACCTACAAATCATAAAAACATAAACAACAATTTTCTATTTCCCATAAGTCATGCCCCATTTCAAGTTAAAGAAGCACTCCAGAAAATTTTCTTATTTTTCCCCTGCTGCGTGCTGGTGTGTATCCGCACCAGAGATGACCGGTGTTCCGCGGCACGGCTTTGTACCAGTCCTGCAGCACCGTTAAAATCCCACGCGTGTCATCACTTTTTTGTCTCCATATTAATTGAAGGCCAGAAGTCATGCTCTCCAATGCATTCTCTAAGGGGGAGTGGGACTTCCGGCATTTAATCGACATGGAGACAGAAAAGGGGTCAGAAGAGTCCCGCCCCTCATGTCTAAAACACATTGCAAATGTTGTGCAAAAGTTTTTTTGCACAAACTGCACCAAGTTTTTATTTCTCTCCCCTAATCTGTTACAGAGAAAAAAGGGCATGTGAATGGTTGAGTATACTTGTCTTTCTGTGAACTGTCAAATACATACATGTTTTACTATGAATGGAGGCCTTGACTCTGCTTCAGACTTGAATTCGTGATTCCCCAGATGTAAATGAGCAAGCCGCTGTTGATTGTCTTTGTTTAGTTCACACATTCGCCTTCGTGTATATGGCGATGGGGAACGGGACTGTGATGACCTTGTAGGGCTGTTGTAACTCTTGTCTGGACTGGAGGAACATTTAGATGGGCTCATTGACCTTCTATTGGGAGAGTTCGGCAAAGACCTTTGGGTTTTTTTCTTTATGGACTAGACAAACAAAGGAATGCAGATGTATAAAACTGGTTAGGGGGGGTCACAATAAGGGATTTTGTGGTCAAAACTAAATAGTAACATGCAAGAATACACTATTTATCATGCAGAATAGACAACTTACATCACATCGCCTCCGGGAACCATTTGTTGTTTCTTTAATAGTTGTTGTAGTAGAAAACTCAATTTTAGGTGCAATTCCCTTTAACAAAAGGGGAAAAGAAAGGTTAAAATGGAAAGGTTGTATCCACATTTGTAAATAAGTTTACAGTTTTTCAAGATATATTCTATATAAAGAGCTGAGTAACTCAGTGTATAAATGGAAAGTAGTGATGTAGCCACATGTTGCCTCTCATGGCAGGGCTTTGGACTGGCATTTTTCAGCAGGATAATGCTTGTCAATACCCACAAAGGATTACCGAGGTCGCCAAATGTATGGTCAATCGTGTATTTATGGCAAGCCAGCTTTAGCAACCTACGAGCAGAATCTACAGAACCAGCTGAAACATCTGCGGGTAAAAGTGCCACAAGATGCGAGAATCTGTATGTCTGAAAGGGATATGGAGCCTGTATGCCTTTATACCCTACCATCTCATCTTAAATGCAGGCTAGAGACCAACAGGAGTACTAGAGACTCCTTTCAATTGTACAGCTTTCCCCAGTAACATTATCCTTTCTCTCTTATATAGTAATCATTTACATATATCATCATTACATTTACACACAAAGTTTAATTTAATTGCAATAATTCCTTCGTGATATGCTATTTTTGGCAAAAGATGTACAAGAAAATGAGATGCTGCAGAAATAGTCGCTGTTTCTTAATTATGTTTTCGGTTTGTAGCTTTTTTAGCATTTTTTAATTTTCCATTGCCTCAGAACAGAATCCAATTCTTTTGCATTTACTTTTCAACAACTACATCTTTGCACAATTTATGGTATCCCTTTTGGAGTCCGCAAACAATTCAAGCTTTCTATAGACTTTGCTTGCGTTCTAGAAATTACAGTACAAAAGAGGTTTAGATAGGTCAATGTCAGAGCACCAACAAGTACTAAGCTTATCTCTGTGGTTCTGAGATGGAAGGGTACAGTGATTTAACATCCCATTAAATAACCCACCAAACCATAATATCCTCCTGTGGCATGACTGAGGTTTAACAAGCGAGCAGTAAATTAAGTTATAAGAACTGCTTGGAAGAGAAAAATTACAGCAGTAAATAATGTGACACATCTGTTCAGTCAAGGACATAAAATCTTTTGAATTTCTCAGGTACAAAGCTGACTTAAAGAAATCAGAAACCAAATGATAATCGAGAAACCAAAAAATCTGCGTAGTGAGCACTTAGGGTGAGGGATGAATGCACTACAAACCAACACAGCAGAAGATTCTCATACTGGTTCTTCTTTTTGGGAAGGGGGGGGGGGGGTATTAAAAATTGCGAAATTTGGTGCCACTTTACTACTGCTCGTTCTGTCCCTTACATGAAGGGTGAAAAGTTATTTGGGAGATATATACTTTTTATGACTGCTTTGTTTTAATAAAATGTTGCCCTTTGTTACATTGACCATATGGAATCCACTAAGGTGGTCAAACATGCTCAGCTCAACTGCAATCTCTTGATCTTTGACGATTTACATTACCTATCCATGCTCCGGGGCTGCTGCTGAGCTCTGCTTCTCCCCGGGTCCCGCGCGCTCTAGTTTCAGAGCGTCCTGTCTGAGCTGACAGGCCGCTCAGCCAATCACAGGCCAGGACCGTCGCGGTAGACCGCAGCAGCAGCCCTGGAGCGTGGATAGGTAAAGTATACCGGTAACAATGTCCTTGTAGCCCTTGTTAAACGATTATCAGGCCGTGTAATAGGCCCAGTAAACGAGCGCTGATCTAGCAGTTGTTATCGGGCCCCTATCGGCCCGTCTAATAGTACCCTAAAACTGGTGGAATCCTGTGGCAGAACTCTCCGCCACAGAATCCTGCCAGCCTCAGTGTCACACAGGCAGTCTATGGGAGGGCTCGTGCGCCAATTCAGTTTTGTATACATAAATGAGAAAAAATAAAAATATATATTTCATTTCCATCAGGGGAATTGAACTAATAAAAAAAAAGTTGTTGGTGTCTACACAGATGATTTACCCCAAGCCCATGGCTCCAACACATTTGGGCTAAAATGTTCTATATCTGAGTGTTTCTTATAGACATAAACTACCTACAGAGGACTGATCTGCAATCAGAGACACTGGCTGACAGCTGAGTGAGCAGGAGGCCTGACAGAAGAAATTTTTCATGAAGAACAGGGAGGAGCAAGGAATGGTGAGGCTGCCAGAGTGCAGCACAAACAGTGAGCCAAAACTCCTAACTGACTCTTCATTACAGTAGGACACCTAAGATTGTGCATAAATCACTCAACGGAGAAATTACCAAAAGGTACCATGCTAACACGGGGCTAACAGATTCCCTTTAACTAAGGGTCCATTTACACAGAAAGATTATCTGACAGATTATCTGCTAAAGATTTGAAACCAAATGAACCAGGAACAGACTATAAACAGAGATCAGGTCATAAAGGAAAGCCTGAGATTTCTCTTCTTTTCAAATCCATTCCTGGCTTTGGCTTCAAATCTTTGGCAGATAATCTGTCAGATAATCTTTCTGTGTAAATGGAGTGAGCAATGAATTTATTTAACAACTTAAATATTTTTTTACAACAATATATCATATTTCACTCTGCTCTTCCTGATCTATAACATGTCTATAGATTAGATAGCATTATCTTGGTGACAGGTTACCTTTAATGCATCTAAAAACTGCATCTCAATGCAGATAAGCTACAAGACTAAATACATTTATTTTACTGTAAAAGTTACTCAAATAGCAATAAAATAGAATAAAAAGGTGTTACTCACTGGGAAGCCAGGTACAGATTTCATTAATACCTCTCGATCTACTCCTGGGTATGGAGGAGTCAATTTTGGTTCAGGGAATAAAAAGTCTCTGTGGTTCTCTTTGTATTTGGCCAAAACTTCCCCTCCTGCAGCAACCAAACAAGAGTTTATAGAAGTAGAAAGAATTTGTTTAAATCTACATACATTTACCAATGGAACACAAACTCAAATGTAAAAGTAAATCACATAGATATTTACACCTCCAAAGCATATTTCTTGTACGGATTTCTAAGCCGATGATAACTGCTGCTTGGAAACTTCAGAAGCGGACACATTGAAGAGATACCCATGGGAAGATCCCTTATGGTTCTCAAGATCTTTGCTTGTTGTCAATGAGAATTGTCACTGTTCACATCCAGTGGATAAAAATCTATCCTGGTCATGTGATGTCATGGGCATATCCAACACATGACCAAGGCAGATTTTTATGCTCTAGGCTTAAAAAAAATCAATAGACAGCAAGAAGAGAAATATAGAACCATAAATCATTCATATCAAAACTACCAAAAAATAGTCTAACTGTATTTTAGACAATGAATAACCTTTATTTGCCAAAGCTGATGAACCCTATTAAGTAAAAAAGATTAACTGCCGTTAAGCCCCACACCTACAGAACTGTCCACCAACAATAACATGGATAACATGCTAGGCACGTCCCCAGCACCATGGCTTGGGTTCTAAAGCCTTTTTTATGATTAAACGATGCACTGAATTGTTTTAGGATGAAAATTAGTTGTACATGATGAGGGAGCCGTCAGGTGTTAAAATAACGATGTGTGAACACAGCAGACGGCGTGGCATTGCCTTCCATACAATGCTGCCTTTGCAGCAAAGAACGCACGCTGATTCCATTGCAATCAGCGTCCATTCTATACTTAAAAAAAAGTTGTGTGAACATAGCTTAAGAATGATTCTGGTCATTTATAGTTTTTTCTTTTCTTTCGTGATTTGACATTTCTCCCACCCCTTATTATGCGTTCATGTCTTTCATGAACCTTGAGTAACTACCATCATTTACATGAAGTAATTCTTGCACCTGTAGTTTAAAAAATGTTTATTATCTATAAAAGCTTTTATTTACCAAACATCCTGAGAGGGGACTACCACTAGCCCAAACAGAGACTTTCAGCATTTGCAGATTGTGCTATACAGTATCAATAGTCATTTTCTGGAATGGTGTTATTGTTTGAAGATGTCGGAGGAATAAAAGGATGTCTGTTTGGTCCCTCTCTCTAACGGTATGTCCACACTACGGAATTACAGCAGATCACCCGCCGTGGATTTGGCAGCTAGCCCCCGCGCGCATCTCCGCTGGTCCCAAAGGCTTCATTCTATGGTTTGGCAGATTCCAATTTCCTAACCCGCTCATTCTTCGGGTGGACGGCGGAATCTGCCAAACCATTAAATGAAGTCTATGGGACCAGCAAAGATGCGCGTGGCCGCGAGCGGGGGATTCCGTAGTGTGGACATACCCTAAAGGTGAATGGACTTCATAATTTTTCTGAAGTTAAAATTGCAATTCACATTCCAAACCGCTAACACTTACTAGTACTACAGGTACCAAAAACCTTAAAGCAGTTGTACCACTCAGGCAAAGAATAAGACAACCAGTTGGATTTATATAGAAGAAATAGCAGCAAGGTAACAGAGTTTAGAGTCACAAAGTGACGGTCATGGTGAAAGTATATAACAGCCTTTCCATTCTAATTGTTAGCATTAGGCAGTTTACAAATGAGTGTGTGAACCTTATAATATGCAATGCGGCCCCATCCAGGTTATCAGAATCTTATTGCTTCAAAGACGATTGCCGTTGTTACCTTTTTGTAAGTAGAAAAAGGCTCATTAAAGGAAAGCTAGAGAAGTATGGAACGTACCTTAACAGAATGATGCCTTCTCATGAGAAATGAACCAATTAGCATTCTAATATCCATTCTAAAGAGTCCAGTCCATTGAGTGACACTGCCCACTGGACTCCTTACCACTGAATGAGCAGGGATTTTAATCAACATGTTAAAAGTTATACCAAATCATTTACCATAAAGATATATAGCAATCTGCTCAGTTCTTCCTGCTCTATAACATGGTGGTGATAGATTAGATTGGCCTTGTCTTGGTGACAGGTTTCCTTTAGCTTATAGAGGCCCTTCTTGGGGTCTCCTAATATTAATAGGCAAAATTCTATAAATCAAAAGGTAAAGATTGTTTCTAATCATAGCTGTCAATAGAGATGAGCAGAACCTGAGCACTTGAGAACTTGAAGTCCATATGAACCTGGAAAACTCAGCATTTGATTACCGGTGGCTGAAGAAGTTGGATGTAGCCCTAGGGCTGCCTGAAAAATATGGATACAGCCATAGGCTATGTTTTCCAGGACTCCCTAGGGCTACATCTAACTTTTTCAGCCACCAGTAATCTAATGCTGAGACGTCCGGGTTTGGGGCACTTGAGCAGGCTCAAATTACGTTCATCTCTAGCTGTCAATTTTTTGCCTCCCCTTACAAGATTCATCTAAATATGATTTTTGTACATAGCCCCACTACTGGTCTTTGCTGACAAGCTGTATTTTTACTATATGATTTATCCTAATTTTACAGCTAGATCAGTAGTAGTAGACGAATATGTATCTGCGAGCTTTGACCCAAATCTGTCCTGCCCTTATGCTCTTTCCTTTCTATTTGTATTAGCCTATAATATTAAACCAAATGACAGAAGACTGTTTACCACAATGGCCAGTACTGCTTGAAATGTTGTTAGTGATGTTGCTGCAACAACTCTAATAAAACACGTAGGAGTAATAAAGAATCTCAGGAACCATAGACACGCTATCAAATATTTCAACACTTTATCAACTTCATAGGGAAAATGTAGCTGATAACTGAACAGACAAAGCTTTTGTCTTGGACAGGGCTACTGCGCCACCTTGTGTCTGGCTGCAACATGGTCAGCACAAGCTCTAACAGCATCTGTTGTATAGTGAATAAATTTTTAGGCTACGCCTTCACAGCAACTTTCACTGTATGACATCATAATTACAGAATTACACAATTAGACTGCAATATCATATCTAATAATAGTCAATATGACATAACATGACCCTGACTGTCGCCAAAAATAGAAGCCTCCTTGATATCTGGTCACTGGTTACCTATGTTTGCCTAAACCTTATTTCTGACCTGTCTGTGTTTTTTGTTTTTACTGTGTAACCCTAATCTTAAAGGAATTGCTTACGTCGTCTCCTCCCACATTTGGTTTCGCCTGCACATGATGATCAGAACTTGACTTACTCTGCCCCCCTCTCTTCTCGGAAGGTAAGTGCCAGGGAGAAGTAGGCATCAGCCCTTATCTCCTTGACTTCAGATTTTACATTAAACTCATGTATACTTTCAGGAGTTAAAAGAGGTTTCTTGACACATGACCAACTACTTGGAGTTTGATGAGGAAAAAGTGAAGGGAGCTGGAAATATGTAGAGGAGTTGAAATACTCAGCTTGTAGCTGTTTAATCAAGGAATATGGACCTAAAAACTGAGGAGCCAGCTTGTAGCTAGGAGTTTTCAGGTAGAAATATTATTTCATATCCACACTTATTCACTTTGCTTTAAAGGGGTTATCCAGCGCTACAAAAACATGGCCACTTTTCCCCCTACTGTTGTCTCCAGTTCAGGTGCAGTTTGCAATTAAGCTCCATTTACTTCAATAGAACTGAGTTTCAAAACCCCACCCAATCTGGAGACAACAGTAGGGGGAAAGTGGCCATGTTTTTGTAGCGCTGGATAACCCCTTTAAGAAGAATGATGGTTCACACACAAAAAAATATTAAGTCTTGCCATATGTGGGAGAAACCATGTACAAGGTAATAATGTAGCTGTAAGTACTTTAAAAAGTTTAGTGTCCAGATCAGGGATGGGGAACCTTCGACCCTCCAGCTTTAGCTTAGGCTGTCCAGGCATGATGGGAATTGTAGTTTTGCAACAGCTGGAGGGTCGAAGGTTCCTAATCCCTGGTCTAGATGTATTGTATAATGCCAATAAACAATAAAGAAAAGGGGGGCTCTGCTGAATTTTCTGACATTATTACTGTATGAATCCGGCTCACAGTGGTAGGTTCACCTAGTCATTCAGCTGCAAAAAAGAAATTGAGCTTAAACTTCATAGGTTCACATTGGGAAGAATTTATCTTTGCTGTACGTCTGATATTTTACAGTTTACACCTCATCCTGAAAAATCTGTTTCTAAACGCACGTGATAAACTAGCCAAGAAAAGAAGCTAACCTGAAGCCAAAACAGAGAGATGGCGAGCATGATGTACACTACAGAAATCTAGATAACTTGCTTAGATGAATGTTGTTCAACAAAATACATTGGAGGACATGTATGAAAAGGCGTAAATGCCTTTTTTAGCCGCAGATGGGGCAAATCGGCGTAAAAATATTTGCAAGCGTTATTTTTGAGAATATTTCTTTTACATCTGCCCCATCTGCGCCACCTTTGCCAGTGGGGCGGGGAGGGGGCGTTACGGGGGGTGCGGCTGCACGCAGAGGGGGCGCGGCCTTTGCTTGCGCCGCATTTATCATTTTTTCTGTGAAAAAATGATACTGAAATCTACGCTAGCTCTGAGCTGGCGTTGGTTTTAAGATTTTCGCACGGAATGGCTCTGTACGATCGGGATTTATGTAGAGGCAATGTGCTTCTACATAAATCCCCTTAGCTCCGGAGTTGTGGGGACATTTGTAAGCCCGGCGTAAAAAACACAGGACTTCATAAATGTCCCCCACTGTGTGCAAAAACTCAGTATTAGCCAAAAAAAAGAGTGAAAACATGGTGGAACATTGGCCCCCATGTGTCTGTGTTCAACAGTGTCTGAAGTCTGTCCTCTAAAAGCAAGCAGCCAACAGAAATGCTAGAAGTGCGATAGACTGCCCTGTAATACACTTGCAATACAGTCTACTACGCTTTTGTCAGTTCCAGCAACTGCTCACTTTAGAAGAGGACAGTGTACCTGCCAGAGTTTTGAAAACGTATCCTGCAACACCAGCAGAATAATAGGCACACACACATTTTTTTCTGATTTATGATGTGCCAAAGGGGCAATTCAGAATAAGTAACATTATATTTTAATAGACTGGAAAATTACACACAGCAATAACTAATATGCTTACTTTTTTGTTTACATTTTGTTTTTATTTGTACATTTTTTTTCTTATACAAATATACCGGAAACATATAACAGAATACATATGTTTGATCAGTAAAACAAAAACTGATGCCCCCTGACAGGTTCATGAAAGTGTAAATGTGTGAATGATTCCCAGATGACACATGAAGAAGCATTATGTTCTTAATCTGTCTCTGACTAGTACACATATGAAAAAAATTAAGAAGTGTCCCTTTCAAGGTTGCTTTGAAGTAGGTATGGATAAGCCATAAGCCATAGATAAACTAGCATCTTATACAAAATGGCCTTCTTTAATCCATTCATGATAATCCTTTGATGGAAAACACTTCCATTAGACGGCTTTAGACATGCTTAAAGAAAGCCAATAAGTAATCTATTGTGAGCATGTACAGATCGGTTACACAACTCAAATACACATGGGAAAAGGATGGAAAATTCCAAACTATATATGTATCGAGACAGATGACCACCCACAAAAAGCCTCATAGTCATCTACTGCATGTAGTTCTGTCCATTTTTGGTACTACATAATTAAATGACAGAATTTACCTGAAGCTGGGGTAACATCTTCAGTAAACAGAACAACCTCCTTTAGGCTGGGTTCACACACTGTATACTTCAGGCAGTATTTGGTCCTCAAGTCAGGTCCTCATAGCAACCAAAACCAGGAGTGGATTGAAAACACAGAAAGGCTCTGTTCACCCAATGTTGAAATTGAGTGGATGGCCATCATATAACGGTAAATAACTGCCATTATTTCAATATAACAGCCGTTGTTTTAAAATAACAGCAAAAATTTGCCATTAAATGACGGCCATCCACTCAATTACAACATTATGTGAACATAGCCTTTCTGTGTTTTCAATCCACTCCTGGTTTTGGTTGCTATACAGCCTCACAAATACAGCCTCAAATATACATAGTGTGAACCCAGCCTTAAAGGGGTTTTGTGGGCAAAATGTACTGATGAACCATCCACATCCCAGCACCAGTGCCAATCAGCTGTTCAGCACAGTAATTTATTGTGTAGAAGGTGGCGTTGTGTAACTGCCGCTCAGCTCCTATTCTCTTGAATGAGACCTGAGCTGCAGTTACATATCGCAACTGCTACAAAATGAACGGCAACAAACTTCATTCCCTATAAACTGCGGTGCCAAACAGTTAATTGGCCTGGGTGTTGGCACCCCACTGATCAGTAACTGATGAGATGTCCTATGGATACCTCATCAGTACGTTATGCACAGAAAACCCCTTTAAAGAGGCTCTCAACAATTCTTAATCATTAAAAAAAGGGTAGTTTTAACAAACAGCTATTTTTATAAACAGCAATTTTTAAATCCAATTTCAGGAGTTGATAAATTATGACACTAAAAACTTCATAAAAATCCACCATAAAATACTGTATAAAACTACACTTAGCAGAGGCCATTACAAATGGCACACAGTTGTTGTAGATGGCCATGTTGTATATGTTTAACTGATGACTGTGAGGGATGCAATAGAGTTGCATCCTTTATCCTTATGCTACAATGTTAAAAAAAAGAACGGTGGTATATGCTTTTTTTTTTTTTACATCATCTTGTTGTATTGAATAGTATATTGTACTGCAATATTCCACACATTAATTTTTCAATATACTGCTAAATGTTATAATGATGCTCCTGGTCCTGCGCTGGTCTCTGCTTCTTCCATATCTCAATCAGTGGCCGCACCAGTGTTTGGCCTTAGTCGGTCAGGGTTGCCTGAGCAGGGCACTTCCCACAGGGTCGTGACGTTACAGGAACCCAGAAGAAGCAGAGACCAATGGAGAAATGGAAATGTCAGCATGGCAGTTGTGAGGAAGCAGGATGGGTAAGTTTAGCATATTATTACAGCCATGGAGTAAATTTAACGGAAGCCATGAATAAAGTCTTACAACGTACATTGTACATACTATGCAGATAAAGCCAGTATTGCTGTATGTATAGCCTTATATAATGCAACAACTGAAATTGTAATCTAAATCTTACCTAATGGATTTAGTTGTATTAATTCAAAACCCGCAGTGCGCTCTGGAAAATAAGAATGCATGCATACATTTTAGTGGTAAAATACTATGGGAAAGTTAAAATATATGTGTATAAAAAATCAAATATCATAGCAACCATGCACAAGATAAAATATCACAGTCACTTTAAATAATGTTACCTTTATCTTTTTTTAAGGCTATATTCCCACACAGCATTTTTGCTCAGTATTTTGCAACCAAAACCAGCAGTGGATTGAAAACACAGAAAGTGAATGGCCGTAATTAATTGGCAAATAACAGTGTTTGTTTTTTTTCAAAACAATAGCCGTTGTTTTAACCCCTAGATGACTTAGGACGTACCGACACGTCCTGGAAGTCTGTGCCCAGATGACCAAGGACGTACCGGTACATCCTGAGCTATGAAGCACGCTCCGGAGCGGAGCGCACTTCATAGCAGGTGGGGGCCGGCTGCAATCAGCAGCCGGCACCTCTCCGTAATGACAAGCTGCAGCGATCGCGCTGCAGCGTGACAATAACTCCTTAAACGCCGCGGTCATGGCGCAGCTGTGGCGTTAGGTGTAAGTGACAGGGGGAATACCCTGTCACTTACTGACCGGGACCCCCGCAGTGTGACTACGGGTGTCCCAATCATTAAAACGGACCGCCGGAGGTCTCTCGCCTGCCTCCGTGCGGTCCGATCAGCGCTCTGGTCACTGAGCCTGCACAGGCAGGCTCAATCAGCAGAGCACCGATAACACTGATCAATGCTATGCCTATGTACAAGTCCCCCAAAGGGACTTAAAATGTGTAAAAAAAAATAGTTAAAATCACTAATACACTACCCCAAAGCCCCTCCCCCAATAAAAGTTGAAATCCCCCCCTTTTCCATTATATAAATAAAACATATAAAAATAAATAAACATATAATATACCGTAGCGTGCGTAATTGTCCGTTCTATTAAAATATAACAAGCGTTAACATTATATAACATTGCGAACGGCGAACGGTGTAGACAAAAAGAGGGAAAAATGTGCGCGGATTACCGATTTTTTTGATACATTATATATTTTTTTTAAATCAATAAAAAAGTGATCAAAACCTCTGATCTTCACAAATATGGTATTAATAAAAACTAGAGATAAAAAATGACACCCCATACAGCACCCTAGGTGTAAAAAGAAAAGCGCTATAAGCGTCACAATAGGCGCATTTTATTAATTATTAATTGCCCAAAAAAAAAGGATTTAATAAAAAAATATATATAACATTAGAAAATCTGTGTAAGGTTACAAACACACTTGGCGGGTCTGCAGCGAGTCTCCATGCTGCGTTTTTGCAGCGAGACTCGCTGCAGATCCCGGCCCTATACTTTTAATGGCAGACAAACACGCAGCAGGGATGTACATCCCTGCTGCGAGTTTGTCTGCAGCCCGCCCCATTAACCCCCCGGCCGCCGGAGCTGATACTTCACCTGATCCCGGCTCCGGCGGTTCCCGATGTATTCAGCAAGCCGGAGCGGGGACCAGGTGAGGTATATGCTCCAGCCAGCCGCCCGCAGCCCCGGCCGCCCGATCGCACGCCCCCCAGCAGCACCGATCGCACGCCCCCCCCCAATCGCCCCCCCCCCCCCCCCCCCCCCAGCACCGATCACTCGCCCCCCCGCAGCACCAATCGCTCGCACGCCCCCCTGCAGTCCCAGCGGCCGGGGCTGCGGCCGGGGCTGCGGGCGGCTGGCTGGAGCATATACTTCACCTGGTCCCCGCTCCGGCTTGCTGAAGACATCGGGAACCGCCGGAGCCGGGATCAGGTGAAGTATCAGCTCCGGCGGCCGGGGGGTTAATGGGGCGGGCTGCAGACAAACTCGCAGCAGGGATGTACATCCCTGCTGCGTGTTTGTCTGCCATTAAAAGTATAGGGCCGGGATCTGCAGCGAGTCTCGCTGCAAAAACGCAGCATGGAGACTCGCTGCAGACCCGCCAAGTGTGTTTGTAACCTAAACCTGCATATGGTTGTGTTTGGACTGCCCTATAGAATAATGGTATCATGTCGCTTTTACCATATAGTGCATTACGTAGACACAGGAACCCCCCAAACGTTACCATATTGCATCCTTTTTTACGATTTCACTAATTTATATCTTCATAAATAATAATTTTGGGATTCCGTCATACATGTTATGGTAGAATGAAAGACGCCATTACAAAGTACAACTATTCCGGTAACAAACAAGCCAATACATGGCCTTGTAGATAGAAAACTGAAAGTGCTAGAGCTCTTAGAAGGGGAGGAGGGAAAAACTAAAGCGCAAAGAACTAAATTTGCGCGGCCCACTGGGTCATTTAGGGCCTGGTCCTCAAAGGGTTAAAATAACAGCTATTATTTGTCATTAAATGCGGCCATCCACTCAATTTCAATGTTGTGTGTCAACATAGCCTTTCTGTGTTTTCAATCCACTTCTGGTTTTGGTTGCAAAATACTGACCAAAAAATGATGTGGGAACATAACCTTAAGGGTGCCTTCACACCTACCGACTCGCAGCGATAATAACGCTGCGATTCGGCTAGGTCCTGGCAGATCGCTGTCATTACATACGGCCATTACATACGGCCGCTTAACCCCTTCTGATGCTGGCCGCCTCCCGCTCCGCTCTGTATACATACCTCCTCGCTCCACGGGTTCCCGGCGTCCTGCTCTCCCGCCCGTCCAATCAGTGTGTTGCCCAGCCGCAGCCACTGTTTGGCCGTGCGGGAGAGCAGGAATCTGGGACCCCGTGGAGCGAGGAGGTATGTATACAGAGCGGAGCGGTAGGCGGCCAGCATCAGAAGGGGTTAAGCGGCCGGCAGATTTACATACACGCAGCAGTCGTTCAGACCGCTGCGTGTATGTAATGACAGTGATCTGCCAGGACCTAGCCGACTTGCAGCGTTATTAACGCTGCGAGTCGGTAGGTGTGAAGGCACCCTAAAGAGGTATTCCAATTTATATTAAAACCACACTGCCTCTTACTGTGTGTGTAAAATCATAAACTATACCACAGTCACTTTGTCCGGTCCAGCGTCAACACTCCAGTACACCTCAGAGTTTTTGGTTACTTACCTTAAAGGGGTTATCTGGATAACAAAAACAATATTCTAAACAATCCCCCTTCCCAATACCACCCTATGTCTAACATACATGTATAACCTATCTTGCACCCCTTCCCCTGTTTTTTCTCATTCTTATCCGCTCTGGAGGTTTAAAATCCTCTAATCTGGGTCCACTCTGACCACACTCAGCTCCCTCTTCCCCCCCTCTTTCTAGTCACAGGACATGTGATCTCCTCTCTGGGGGCCAGGTAAGCTGTCTATTGACTTTGTAACTCGACCCCCAGGAGACATTATCTGCATCTGCATGCACCTGTGCTGCTTCCATAGACATGTGCCCTTGAGCCTAGGTTTCTGTAATATGAAAAGTTATAGTTCTATATCTGCTTGCTGTCACTGAATGCAGGCATATGTACCTGTCTTTGTGTCACAGCTCTGTATATTGTAAGTGTTATAGATATAATGTTCTTAGGGTCTGGATGGAACTAGAATGTTTTCATTCACAGTCAACAAGAAGAGATCTAAACCTGCACTATACCCCCCACCCCCACCCCTTGGTAAACAGATGCCTGTTATGCAGCACATAGCTACACCATGTGTGCATCAGCTCTGCTACATCATCAGCTAGTATGGAATACATATTGGGGTGATGTGATGCAAAATTAGTGAAAATTAGTCCAGTGTTTAATGTGCAATAGTAATGACAAAAATGGGCAAGAAAGAAAGTCAAAGGGGTTAGCATGCAAATGGACCAATCAGGGAAATGCATGATGGGAAATGTTGTTTCCTATCTTGGATATAAATATAGAAAAACTTGTAACTCAGGAATGGCAGCAGCTAGAAAGACACGAGATGGCTTAAACTACTAAGGGAGACTTTGTGAGTAAGACCAGCTAGCATTTAATTTTTTCGCTCTTAGGTGGATAACACCTAACACCTTCAATGACGCACTCTCCCTCCTTTGCTGAAGATATTCGGGACCTCCTGCAGCCAATCAGAATAAGTAATTAGGGGCACCAGGAAGAACCTGAGTGCCAGCACTAGACTGGGTAAGGTGTAGTGCAGGCTGCAGTGTGGTTTTAAATCAACCAGAAAACCCCTTTAACCCCTTTAGGACCAGGCCTAAAACAGCCTTAATGACCGAGGCAAATTTTATGAACTTGACCTGTGTCACTTTATTCATTAATAACTTCGAGATGCTTTTACCTATCCGGCTGATTCTGAGATTGTACTTGACATATTGTACTTCACGTTTCTTGTAAAATGGAGTTGATACTTATAACAAATCCAAAATAACGTGAAAAATTGTGAAAAATTGCATTTTTTCAACTTTGAAACTTTTCTGCTTATACAGAAAATGGTTATACCACATAAATTATATATTAAATAGCATTAACAACATGTCTACTTTATGTTGGCGGCATTTATTAAACTCTCTTTTTAATTTTTAATTTTTAGACAATAGAAAGCTTAAAACATTAGCAGCAAATTTCCAAATTTTCAGTAAAATTTCAAAAACAGATATTTTTAGGGACCTGTTCAGGTGAAAAGTGTATTTGAGGGGACTGTATGTTAGAAAGCCCCACAAAGCACCCCATTTCAGAAACCACACCCCCAAAACTCTGCAAAAGCACATCCAGAAAGTTTTTTAACCCTTTAGTGGAGTCACAGAAATAAAAGCTAAGTATGTAAGAAATTAGAAAATTTTAATTTTCTGTGCAGAGATTTTATTGTAATCCAATATCTTTCATAATTATAAACCTATTACCAGAGAAATGCACCCCAATATTGATTGCCCTGTTTCTGCAGTTTATAGAAATACCCCATATGTGGCCCTATTGCGCTATTTGACGCAACCACAAGCCTCAGATACAAAGGAGCGCCTAGTGAATTTCAATGCCTCCGTTATATTTAGTCATTTCTGACTGTACCACTTCAGGTTGGCAGAGGCTCTGGGGTACCAAAACATAAAAAACACCCCTAAAAGGACACCATTTAGAAAACTACACCCCTCAAGGAATGTAACAAGGGGTGCGGTGAGCATCTGGACCCCACAGGTGCTTCACAGATTTTCAGAACAATGTGGTGTGAAAAAAGAAAAATTTATTTTTTACACTAAAACGTTGTTCTAGCCTTCAATTTTTCATTTTCACAAAGGGATAAAAGGAATAACAACCCAAAAAACGTGTAGCGCAGTTTCTCCCGAGCACGGAAATACCCCACATGTGGACATAAAGTGCCAAGCGGGCGCAGGACGAGCCTCCAAAGGGAAGGAGCACCAATTGGCTTTTGGAAGCTGGATTTCACTGGAATGGATTTCAAGGGCCATGTCGCATTTACAGAGCCCTAGTGCTGCCAAAACACTGGAAACCCCCCACCAGTGACCCCATTCTGGAAACTACACCCCTCAAGGAATCTAACAAGGGGTGCAGTGAGCATATGGACCCCACTGGTGACGGGCACAAATGTGGAACAATGTGACGTGAAAGTGAAAATTTTCATTTTTTCACTTTCACAGCGCAAACGTGCCCGTCATCCAGGGGTTCATATCCTCACTGCACCCCTTGTTAGATTCCTTGAGGGGTGTAGTTTCCAGAATGGGGTCACTTGTGAGGGATTTCCACTGTTTTGGCAGCATGTGGACTCTGTAAATGCGACATGACATTTATCATCCATTCTGGCCAAATCCAGCCTTCAAAATCCAAATGGCGCTCCTTCCCTTTGGAGACTTGCCCTGCACCCACATGGCGCTTTATGTCCAGATGTGGGGTATTTACGTACTCGGGGGAAATTGCTCTACACATTTTGTGTGTTTTTTTCTCTTTTAACCCCTTGTGAAAATGAAAAATTTAAGGCTAGACCAACATTATAGTGTAAAAAATTTAATATTTCATTTTCACGCCACATTGTTCCACATTTGTGCCCGCCACCAGTGGGGTCCATATGCTCACTACACCCCTTGTTACATTTAGTTTCCATAATGGGGTCACTTGTGGGGGGTTTCAACTGTCTTGGCAACACAGGGGCCTTTTACATGCAACAAGGCCCTCGAAATCCATTCCAGCCTCCAAAAGCCAAATGGCGCTCCTTCCCTTTGGAGGCTTAAAGGACAACTCCGGCGGGACCCCCCCCAAAAAAAAAACACAGACACACACAGACACCATACTCACCATCCCTCCGGTGACGATCGCCACTCCATTCGCCCGCCGTCCGCCTCACCGTCACCTGCCTCCGCCGTCCAGCGATGTCTCTTGCTTCCGGGTCCATGAGAGAGAAAAGGCTGCCAGTGCGCTTGCGCACCGGCAGCCTTTTCATTGGCTGGAGCGCATCACATGGCTTCCAGCAAGCTCAGCCAATCAGGGCTGAGCAAGCTGGAAGCCATGTGATGCGCTCCAGCCAATGAAAAGGCTGCTGGTGCGCATGTGCACCAGCAGCCTTTTCTCTCTCATTCACTCTCAATGAAGACGCCGAGGAGGAAGAAGACCCGGACCGCCCCCAGCTCTGACATTACCCGACACCAGAGAAGAGGACCGTGACGACCGTAATAGGTAATGTATATATTCTTTAACTTCCGGGGTGGGGGGTCGGGGGTCGGAAAGTGGGGGAAGGGGGCCAGACCGGGTATTTAACCACATTACAAAGTTATATAACTTTGTAATGTGTGTTAAATAAGCCAAAAAAAATTTTCGCCGGAGTTGTCCTTTAACCTGCACCCACATGCCGCTTTATGTCCACATGTGGGGTATTTCTGAACTCAGGGGAAATTGCTCTACACTTTTTGTGTTTTTTTTATCTTTTAACCCCTTGTGAAAATGAAAAAATCAAGACAAGATCAATCATTTAGTGTAAAAATTAAAAAAAAATTACATTAAATGTTGGTCTAGCCTTGATTTTTTTCCATTTCCACAAGGGGTTAAAAAAGAAAATAAACGCAAAACGTGTAGGGTAATTTCCCCTGAGTAGGAAAATACCCCACATGTGGACATAATGTGCCATAAGGGCACAGGGCAAGCCACTAAAGGGACAGAGCGCCATTTAGAGGCTGGAATGGAGGATGGAGGCCATGTCGCAATTACAAAGCCCCTGTGCTGCCAAGACAGTAGAAACCCCCCACAAGTGACCCCATTCTGTAAACTACACCCCATAAGGAATCTAACAAGGGGTGCAGTGAGCATATGGACCCCACTGGCGACGGGCACATGTGTAGAACATGTGCCGTGAAAATAAAAAATACCATTATTTTTTTTTTCATTTTCATGGCACAAATGTGATGGGGTGTAGTTTCCAGAATGGGGTCACTTGTGGGGGGTTTCTACTGTCCTTGCCGCACAGAGGCTTTGTAATTGCATCATGGCACCCCTCTAATGGGAATGGCGGCCATACCTATTTAGCTGGGGAAAAGGGACAATTATTAATTTATTTGGGGGTATTAGGCCAATTATTAGTTTATAAGGTTGAAAAGGACAGGTGTCCATCAAACTCAACCTGTGTTGATCCAGAGAAAGGCAACTCATTACAGGGGAAAAATTCCTTCCCGACTCCATAATGGCAATGAGAATAATCCCTGGATCAACGTGACCCCTGAAATAGGAATAAGGGAAAGAATTTAGAAAATGTAGAACTCCAATGACATGTGGTACGCCTTAAAGTGATCCAGTATGCAGAGGCCGGGGTGATCAGGACAGGCGTCACACTGGAAAATGGCGTCCTGCCTGATCCCCCTGTTACGCCACACTCTGCACTTCTTCTGGGGTCTCCTGTTTTCCAGTGTGGAGGATGTCACCTGGAAAATGTTGTCATGGTGCGATACGGGGTCCTTCATATCCAGAAGCGCTGGGTCCGTTCCATGGCTGCTAAATATTAGGGCTCTATTACTGCTTCTGATATTTTCGGATCGTGCCGCAAGCTACAGTAGCTCGGGCAGCGAGGGAGCGGAAGAGGGGGTGCTGGTATAAAAGTTATCCCCGTACAGGTGGTAACCTTTATCCAGCAGTGGGAAGATCAGTTCCCAAACGATCTTCCCACTAACTCTGAGGATGGGGGGGCAACTGGGGGCTGGATTCGGGTGCCCCTTCCTTCATACACTCTAAGGGTACGTGCAAACTGCTGAATGGCGAAGGATAACCCTTTGTGCATTCCGCAGCTGGCACCCGCTGGCGGACTGATACGGGCGCGCGTCTCCGCTCGTGTCACACTCCATTCTATGCACGGGCGGATGCCGCCCTCTGTCCAAAGAATGAATGTGTTCATTCTTTGGACGGATGACGGAATCTGCCCGTGCATAGAATGGAGTCTATGACACGGGCAGAGACGCGCGCCTGCATCAGTCCGCCGGTGGGTGCCAGCTGCAGAATGCACAAAGGGTTATCCTTCGCCAATCCGCAGTGTGCACGTACCCTAAATCTGTAAGTGTACCCTGAGGTACTCTCACAGAGTTTGTAGAATTTCACGCCATACCTTGATCTCTTATTGGGACGGTACTGGCGGAAAATACGTGTCTGGGGGGCAGCGTACGCTACGCTACCCCCAGACACATCACTGGATGATGAGGATGAATGGAAGAAAGAAGGATCCCCCATTCATCCTCACTGGCTGTTTCGGTGTCGGAGGCAATAATAACGTATGCGTCCTACGCCGAAAACACCCTGGGGGCCATTTTTATATGGGGATTAGTATATGGGGTATGTAGATGTGTAGTGGTGTAGTGTAAAACTTTATTTCGTATAGTGTAATAGTGTTTTTTACGTGTCTTTTTAACATTAAGTATAAAAAAAAAACCTACGCCAAGAACAGAGTTGCTGATGAATGCCGCACTTATGTGCGGTACTTATCAGCAAAACGTGGCTGTAAGATATAGAAAAAAACACCCTACGCCAAAAAGGAGGAGTTGCTGATCAGTGGCGCACTTACGTGCGATGCTGATCAGCACTCAGCGGCGATAGGGTGCGGAAACGAAAAAAAAAAAAAACACCTTTCTTCAACCCTATAGCAACTGATAAGTGTATAATATACACTTATCAGCCGCTAGGGGGCAGTAGGTCCTGAATTCCGGAAATTGCCGATGGGAGCCGAGGGGAGCCGAAGCCGGGATCGGCGGAAATACCCGAAGACGCAACGAAGAAGAGGACGCGATCGGGACCCGGAAGAAGCGATCGGGACGCCAGGATCAGGTGAGTATGTGCCAATACCTGCTGGGGACACCTCAGCTACCTAGCTGAGGTGTCCCCAGCAGGTATTTAACACTTTTTGGGGACTTATATCGCGAATGGGACGTGGCACCTGGCCACCATTACTTTTAACAGTAATGGCGGTCGGTGCCGTCCTCGGACAGCACCGACCGCCATTTTTTTCCTGGTCATCGGGTCACCGATGACCCGGAAAGCTTCAGATCACATCTATTGGCTGATCTGAATTGATCAGCCAATAGCGGCGATCGTCAGCACGGGGGGGGGGGGGGTTAACCACCCCCCGTGCCGACAAGCTAGGATGGCCTGCTATACATTATAGCAGGCCATCTTCGCGGGCGTAAATATACGCCCGTTTGTGTTAAGGCACGGGTTTTGGGGGCTTACACTTACGCCCGCGGTCGTTAAGGGGTTAACAATATGCAGTATTAATGTCTGCACAAGTACCCAATATTGTTTATAGATGGCCACCATAAATGTAGAATCCCAAAAATGCCAATTACACAGAAATCATTTAGAAAGTACAGACAATATGCATCATGAGTAATAATGGGCCATTTAGGGATTAAATGTACAATACATAAGCTAGGCAAGCAAATAAGTTACCTTTTCTGTGAGACAGTTACCCCTATTTTTTTTCTTCTGCCATTAGGGTCTAGTATAGCCATGTTAGTTCATGGTGTGAAAGGATGAGACCATCTCCACTTTATAGGGACTTGGTGCAATAGAAGTTGGCCGTAAGTTCCAGCACTAAAGTGAGAACTGAGCAGCCAAGACTATTTCACAGAGCTATTTCCCAGAGATGCTCTTTCAAAAGAGGGGTGTACCAAGTACCAAGAAGTCCATAGGTAGGAGAAGTATAGCTGAAACAATTTTTTTAATTGTGTTATATGTGTGTACAGGTGTGTGTTGGGAACAAACTATTCCCGCTGGAGGATTTATTATAAATATGCACATATTCTGCTCCAAAAATCTAGGTTCTGATCTCTACTGGAGCTAGGGCTATATAGTGATTCTGGCTGTAACAGTGGTGTCGCAGCCAAAAATTTCTGTATCACACCATATGGGTCGTGTTGTATAGAACTTAAGGTCAGTGACCGGAATTGTGTTGCGACGCCCAAGTACTCCTGACCACCACCTGACAGACCCAAAGAATCCAACCCAGATGGATTTCATGCAGCTCCCAGGTCGAAGTATCTGGCAATTTTGGGTTACAGTGCAACCATGTGATGAAGCATGATCCACAATGTGCAACATGTAAAGTTTTGGTCATATGATCCCTGGCGCAGCTAAAATCACTGTGTAGCCCTAGCATAAAAGCCAGACACCTTTGCAATGATTTTTTTTTTTTTTTTACTGTTGATTTGTTTCCTGAATGCAAAATAAAGTCTGTCTAAAAGTCTACAGTAGAATGTTCCCACCATTTAACTGCTACTCAGATAAGGATTGGGTAAGTCCATCAGAGTCTGTCCTCTCAGTGTTTAAAGTGTCACTGTCTTTAAAAAAAAAATTTGCAATTGGGTTTATTAGCCGAAAAATGAATTTTTATCATGAAAAAGCAGTTTGAAGCTCTCCTGTCTTCATTGTTCTCCTATGGAGAGAGGGAAATGAGACACCAAAACAGGACAACAAAGAGTTCATTTACAACTACATGACCCGGCTATCTCCTCTGACAAACAGCACTGACCTCTCTGACCTCTGAATACAGCTTCACCCAGCTCCGTGCCTGTAATTAGAGATGAGCGAACTGTTCAGACTTTGGGTCCGAAAGCAGTTCGCTCTCTCATTATGCCTGAGATCCCGGCCGCATAGTTGCGCTCCTGGAAATATGCGGCCAGGATATTCCAGGGAATCCATGGTGAATTCCCTGGAATATCCTGGCGCATATTCACAGGGTCGCAACTATGCAGCCGGGATCTGAGAGAACGCCGATGCCGTCGGACCAAAAGTCTGGCGGTCCGCTCATCTCTACCTGTAATCCTTTGTTCTCTGCTCTCTGCTGCCGACTAATGTCCCTCCTCCCTCCTCCCCTCTCTATAGAACAGACAGGGTTGTGTCTGATGCAACAAGTCACAATTTCCTGATATTTTGCAGTGAAAAGGAGGGAGGGGTGGGACCTGGGTAAAGTCTTTTTAAATGCAGATAATGGCATATTTGGCTAATAAACCCAATTAGTTTCTCAAAATCGCCTGGAGAGAAAACAGAGCTCATACAGCACATTGTGGAGGCTGTATAAGCATAATAGATGAAGACCCGTAGAGTAAAATTATTTTGCACCATAAAAAGTACAATGCAAGAATAAAACTAAATTGCATTTCAAAGGTGTCCATAGCCAGGACTGGAAATAAGGTAAATAATCATCATCTAAGGTCTAACAACTATTCCCACTCACTTTCTAGTAGCTCTACTACTGCTGCTGGGTCCACTGCCTTTTGAAAAACCTAAAAAAAAAAAAAAAAAAAACAGAAACAATCAAATTAGTTGTACGCCATCTATATATGTTAAAGGCAAAATGCTGCAATAACATAAAGTACAATGCAAGAAATTGGAGTTTTAAGGAGGCATGTGATCAGTTTTGAGAAATTGATAGTTTTTAAGATTACACTGTAGCCTCTGGTGCCCTGATATATACTGATTTGTCTTTTCAGTTTTCTTTCTGCATTTTTCCCTGAAAAGTTGATTGGCAGGAACTTTATTTCAAAAACATGTGTAAATTCTAGGATTGGGGGGGGGGGGGTTAAGAGGTAAAGGGGGTGTAAACCAGGCTCAGGGAGTATAAATAAGAAAAGAAGAGGGTATGAATCCAAGAAATATCATTGTCACTGATGTTCATATAGTACCCAAATAGATAACTATCACTAAAAAAGGGAAACCAAAACTTAACTTAGATTGTGTCCACTACAGCAAAAATGTAATCCATCAAATCAAAAAATAAACAATAAATAATTAACATTATAAACAATAGTGCATACAGATGTTTCTTCAAAGATCGGGAGCCAACACAGTGGCTAATAAAGAGATGCATATAAACAAATAAACTACTTTTGGGCATCAGTTACAAAATGAGACAGAAAAAAAAAGTATAATTTTTTTTAACTGACCACAGATCCACTATGATCAACTCCAAAGAAAGGAAATGTGAAATGTGCGTTAATGACTTCAGAGGTTTACAGCACACAGGAATTCTATTTACATTTTGTATTAGAACGTATAAGCACCTTAGCAAGGTCAACAGGCCTAGGCAGGCTGCTGTTAAAGCGACTCTGTATCCACAATCTGACCCCCCCAAACCACTTGTACCTTCGGATAGCTGCTTTTAATCCAAGATCTGTCCTGGGGTTCGTTCAGCAGGTGATGCAGTTATTGTTTTAAAAACAATTTTTAATCCTACAGCGCTGTGTCTAACGGCCGGGGCTTATATTTGTATATGCATTAGGCTGGCACCACCTCTCCGTCCCTCCTCCCCGCCCTCCTCAGCATTAGGAATGATCCAGGAACATTTACTGCTGTTTGAGCTTTGCACAGGTGTATTGACAATCCAGCCCATGTTCATTATACACACAGGTGGGGAATAGGAAGCAATCTGCCTGGAGCATTCCTAATCATGAGGAGGGTGGGAAGGAGGGAAGGAGAGGCTGTGCCAGGTTAATGCATATACAAATGTAAGCCCCGGCCGTTAGACACAGGGCTGCAAGTTTAAAAGTTGTTTTTAAAACAATAACTGCATCCCCTGCCAAACGGACCCCAGGACAGATCTTGGAATAAAAGCAGCTATCTGAAGGTACAAGTGGTTGGGGGGAGACAGATTGTGGGTACAGAGTCACTTTAAAAGGGTTTAAAGGAGGAGTCCTGCTAAATTCAAAAAGGGAGGAAGGCAAGGGGTGTGGGGAAATTATTAACAAAGTAACCAGTTCTTGTGTCCCGTAGCACCGCTCCCGGGTCCGGCTGATAGACACTGGTGTCCTGCCGATTTTCCAGCTGCAAGATTAAGTACCCGGCTGAGCGATTGCTGAGTGATGACTGGCTGAGTGGGCAGTTGCAGCTGGAAGAGTCGGGTACTCAATGTAACCGGATTCCAACTAAAATTGACATTGAGCAGCCATTGGCAGGACCGGGAAGCAGCGCTACTGAAGCACGGGGACGGGTAAGTTTACTTTGTTTATTATTTTCCAGCATCCCCTGCCTTACTCCCTTTTTTGAATTTAATAGGACTTCCTATGGAAGTGGGTAAATACAAAGTCTTTTTTCTATTTTTCAGTTATGTGAGTCACTTGGTATCAATACTTATAGTATAACTGTCATTTCAAACAACTTTGCAGAAATCAATAGTAAAAGCAGCGATTTTCAGAAACTCTGTAATAGGTTTTATTAGGCAAAAGAGCTTCCCTCTTTACTAACAAGGCTGTTTTCCAGCCTCCACCGCCCCCCCCCCCCCCTCACATCTTATCTGTTCATTATCAAGGCAAAGTTGTCTCCATAACAGAGAAGCAGAGAATGCTGTATCCATTTGTGGAAGCAGAATTGTGATAACGGATATTTTACCTTAGGTGTACACAGTTTTTGCTACTAACTTGTATTCACCATTTGGTATTTTGTAGTTTTTCCAAAAGGTTATTTTAGAAGAAATGTATTTTAAGATATTTGTGTCTATGGAAAGAGGATTTTGGTTGATGGTTCTTGAAGAAGAAGTACTCCATGTCATACTGCCCAGACTATACAAACAGGATCTTGAATTAGAATAAGGAAAATATATGTGTCTAAACTGAATATAACTGTAATAAGTTATGAGAGCTGGTTGGATGTATATATCATGTATGCAGGATAGAGATTATACAATTGTCTATATTATTACCATATGATCCCCTTTAAGCTAATTTCACACAACATATATTTTTGTATTTATACGGACATTGTTGGCGTGTAAATACGGAAAAATACGTTGGCCTGTCTGTCTATGGGATCCCGCCCTGAGCATATACACACAGTATACGCTCCGGCCGGGACCTCGTGCGACGGAAAGAACTGACATGTCAGTTTTCTGCGGCCGCTATTTAGTGAATAGCGCCCGTAGGAAACCATGTCAGTGCACACTATGAAGCGAGCGGCTACAGACGCAAGTTTCATAGTATGCTATGAGGAGTTCTGATGTGGACGCACGTGGATGCGCACGCATCAAAACTCTGCGGCAGGAAAGATCATCTGGCCAGTACTGCAGTACCAGCCGGGATAATCTTTGCAGAATGGCCGGCCTCTTACGCCATGTGAACATGGCCTAAGAGTCTATTGCAATTCGTACTTCTAAGAGAAAAGCCACATAATAGAGTCTGTACATACATCCCCAAAAAAAAATTATAAGCCCCAGAGCAGTAGAGGTATCAACTGCACTCTGCCGATACCTATGATAAGGTGAATTGGATGTATTTGTGAGCGCTTTGAGATGCACAGGTGATAAGACACATTGTTGTTGTTACATATTTAAAGCAAATGTACCCACGGATGGATCGGCACCGGGGAAGTTTTTGAACTGCGGCCCGGTTCCCGTGCCGTTCTATCCACGGGTACCGGGCCGGGGCTGAAGCACTGGAGGCTGGCCGGGCTGCCCCAAGTGGTAGAAAATCCCCTCCCCTATATGATGCTGCTCCGTTAGAATCAATGAAGCTGCGTCATAGAGGGATAGGGGATTCCTCCCTCTGGGGGCGGCCCGGCCCAGTACCCGTGGATAGAACGGCGCCGTACTAAAGATGGACCGTGGCACTGGCTTTCCTGTGCTGGTGCCGATCTATCCGTGGGTCATATTAAAGCAAATGTACCTCATGGTACATTTGCCTTAAGGGTTAATCCATGCAAATAATGCAAAACATCCCAGGAACCTAGTAAAGACATTGTCATGGGTTTGATTATTCACCTGTCAAGCTAGACACCATGTGATGTTTGAAATAATATGCAATGTTATGTTTTTGCTAAAATAAGTTAATTATACTAATGTGTAAAGTGTGATTAGACACTAGTCTTTAAGGGCGGTCCATGGGCAGGCTGAAGTTGACCCCTGGGTTGTCCATCCCGCCCTAGGAAAGTTTTCTTATAAATAAACTGAACTTTCCGGAACTACTCGGAGAGAGACTCCATAGTACACCAATCTGCGTGTCTGTGTTTCTCTCTCCCCAGCGCTAGCCCCTCCACCAAGGGGAACTCTAATTTGGTTCTGAGTCTAGGCTTATGGTCAAGAAGTTTACCTAAAAATTGCGTTAACACATTATAACCTATGGAGGGGGGAGAGGCCAAGGGGATGAATGAGCAGGAAAAGGAGAGAATCTGCCTTGCAGTTTGAAGACTTTCTGGCCACGAAAAACACTGGATTTACAGGTCAGACTGCTCAGTGCTGGTCTAGGAACTTGTTAAGGTAAGATTGTAGAATGTTGCGCTGTGCTGGTTCCTATACTGCAAACTGCATAGGCTGGTTCTTTCCCCTCCCTGCTCGCTCATCCCCCTTGGCCCCTCCCCCCTTCAGAGGTTATAATGAACACAGCAAACCAGTCTTCATTTTGCGTCTCTGCAACAGACAAGAAGTGAGGGGAGGAGGTGGGAAAAAAGCTTTGTCAATACAGAAGGAAACTCTTTTGCCTAATAAAACCTTCTATGTCTTCTTCCTGCTAGATCCACTTCTGGTATTGATTTTAAACTGCAATAGCAGCTTTCCAAAAACTGCCATGTGTGACAGCAGCTTTTCAGTACATCAATCATAGCAGAGTAGTTACCTCACATATGCCCTGGCTATACAGCTCTGTTGGCAATATCCCTTTGCCTTGGTACTGTTTATTGTGTAAAACATTGCATGAGATGTATGTTACAATGCAACTGTGTGCAAGTTCAGCCATATTCTGTACATATTTAATGTAGTTACAGTTAGATTGACTGTGAAATTAAACAAAAAAGGCTACATTCTTCCACAGTATATTTGCTCAGTATTTTGCAACCAAAACCAGGAGTGGATTTTAAACACAGAAAGGCTCTGTTCACACACTGTTGAAATTTAGTGGATGGATGACATTTAATGGCAAATAACGGCTGTTATTTCAAAACAACTAACTAAAACTACTGTGTGGGAACATAGCCAAAGGCTGTAAAATGCCCTTTTAATCTAATGTGTTTTATTATTCCAAAGATAATTTTGGAAGATCAATATTCTGATGACTGTACTAAATTACAGCCGTAATTCTATACACTGTTTGCACAGATGTCCGATTTCCTGTGAGAATCATTATATTTCTGTAATTACGGTTATCATTTTTCTTAAAAATGGCAGTCGTAATTTGCCCTTATTTTACGTTGTGTGAACATACCCTTAAATTCTATGGAAAAGGTGCCAGTGCTGGAATTACGCCTATTTATGATACAATGTGTGAACAGACGGTTGCTATTCCATAGACTTTAAAAGAACTCAGATCAAAAAAATACTGTCCCTGCAGTTGGCACAAGCTACATCAAAGCACACAACTATAGGTCAATGTTCCCCAATATGTGGCTTTCCAGCTGCTGCAAAACCACTATAGCGTTTGTCTGTCCTGGCACAATAGGAATTGTAGTTCTGAAACAGCTGAGGAACCACAAGATCTATACACTTCTATAGCTAATAATTTGGTTACTTAAAACATAATAATAGAATGTCCTTCTCACCTTCTCAAACCTCATCTTCTCATGAAATAAAAGAGGGAACACAGCAGGCAGGCATCTCGTCTCCTTAGCCTGGCCCAAAATACCAACATTGAGAAATATGTCATCTTTATCTGGCAAGAAAACTCCCGGGCATGTGACCTAAATGGGAAACAAGATAGATGTATGGTGGCGATTATATCACCTAGGATCCTCAAGGAAAAAATTACAATAAACAACCATACAAATACTTACTGCATGGATCTGAAGCTCCACCACCACTTTCAACGGCATGTTTATAATAAATAGCAGCTAACACTGTATCCAATGAACTGGGATCTGATATTATTGCTCCATTAAGTGCAGACACCTATCTGAAAAATAAAATGAATGAATGGATCATGACAGCCAGAGAGGAGATAGATAGATAGATAGATAGATAGATAGATAGATAGATAGATAGATAGATAGAAGATATATAGATAGATGGATAGGAGATAGATATATAGATAGGAGATAGATATATAGATAGGAGATAGATAGATAATAGATAGATAGATAGATAGATAGATAGATAGATAGATAGATAATAGATAGATAGATAGGAGATAGATAGATAGATAGATAGATAGATAGATAGATAGATAGATAGATAGCAGATAGATAGATAGATGGATAGGAGATAGATATATAGATAGGAGATAGATAGATAGATATATAGATAGGAGATAGATATATAGATAGGAGATAGATAGATAATAGATAGATAGATAGATAGATAGATAGATAGATAGATAGATAGATAATAGATAGATAGATAGGAGATAGATAGATAGATAGATAGATAGATAGATAGATAGATAGATAGCAGATAGATAGATAGATGGATAGGAGATAGATATATAGATAGGAGATAGATAGATAGATATATAGATAGGAGATAGATAGATAGATAGATAGATAGATAGATAGATAGATAGATAGATAGGAGATAGATATATAGATAGGAGATAGATAGCTAGATAGATAGCAGATAGATAGATAGATAGATAGATAGATAGATAGATATGAATATAATAGGATACACACAGAAGGACTAGTGTATCTTCCCCTCGCTTCCTAGTATCACAGAAGCGTCGCGTCACCATGGAAACCAAACTTCGGGCTGCTGCTCTGTCGTCATCAGTAGGCGCAGCCCAACGTGCTCCCGTCGCTCAGTCAGTGACGCACGCAGTGAGGACGCCATCTTGGTTGAGGCAGAAGTATCTAGAAGCCGAAGAAGGGCGGAGCTGTCGGTATGATTTGCTGATCCCTCCGGAAGGGGAGTGTGTTACATGTCCGGTTGTCTCTGCCTTTGATGTTGTTTTCTAGTAGCAGGTAGGTGACTGGCTTTCCTGTAGATGCTTGTTTGCACTCACGTGTCTGCCAGTTGTGGCGCTCTGAGGGGTTAGGAAACCATTGGTTACTTTGTATATAACAGTTATGTGGTCCGATCCGGTCCAGCATTCAAGAAAGTGCTCCTAGTGGATGAACTTTCCAGTGTCCCATACATAGATCGCTTATTTCCAGTGCAGACGTTTGTGCTAACTCATCACGTGTTCAGACTGGCCATCACTGTCACTTTATCACTCATTGATGGCCACCCTATCGATCTGAAGTCAATCAGAGACGAAAACACGTGGTTTGGTGACTACTGCCTTGAAGGAGATCTCCAGACTAAGTATTAGTGATGGGTAGTTCGTGAGTAATTAGTTAAAAATGAACTAATCTTCAGAGTGAACTAGTTCATCTAGTTCACCATCCTGACAGAGATTAGTTCATTATGAACTAAACAGAAAGTGGGAGGAGCCAGTGATCCCTCATCCAGCTCCAGGAAACAAGCTCCCTGCTCTCACACTTGCTCTATAGCTCTTGATGCTGTAAAATTAGGTAGTAAAACACTATACCGCACACATCACATACAAATATAATAGTAATAATATTAATAACATTGAGATTGCACAGTAGACAGACACAGCCCATATGTGTGTATGAGAGAGAGAGAGTTTCTATGTGTGGTTCATGTCCCTCACCTGTCTTTGGGATTAGATCAGCCTCCTGGAGCCTAGAAGATCAGTCTTGCTAAAATCTTTACCCCCTGGCTCCTGTTCTGTACTCACAATGGTGGCTGCTAATCTGCTTCTCAGCTCCCTCATACACATTCATTATGAGTCAGTACTCTACACTACCACAGGGGGCAGTGCTGGGCTCAGTGATATGCATCACATTGAACTAGACTGTCCTGATTCACTCTCAAACCATTTCGTTCAGCAGTTCATCTAGTTCATTTAGTTCACAGGTCACAACTGCCAACAGACTGAAAGAAAATGTTTTCAAATCAACTGGAGAATGATGAAAGTTAAACATTTAAAAAAAAGTAAGCTTTCCAGTACTTATCAGTTGCTGTATGCCCCACATGAAGTCATGTAATCTTCCCAGTCTGACACAGAGCTCCTTGCAACATGACATTCTGTGGGACATACAGCAGCTGATAAGTACTGGGAGGCTTGAATATTTAAAAAAGGAAATTACTAACTTGAATAAATAACTTTTGAATTTATTTTCTCCAGAGTACCCCTTTAACAAAAGTTTGTTATATAATGATCAGATGTATTAACTATATCTGATCATTTTAACAAGATTATAACTCATCCTAGGAGCCACAGCCTCTGTGTAATGAACTAGAACTGTTCAATATCTTCTCAGCAGAATCCAGAGAAATACTGAACTAAATGAACTAATCTTTTCAGTGAACTAGTTCATAGTGAACTAATCACCAAAACGAAGTAGATTTCCCATCACTACTAAGTATCCAATCATGTTTCACTTTGGGAAGATTTAACCCCAGCTTTGGTCACTGTAGTGATTACCTCTGTTACCATAGTAACACATGATAGTACTGGAAGTAAGAGCTTCAGTCCAGAGTTCATATGTTTGGGAACATTGGAGGGGATGTGATCATATATACCAGCTTGATCTCCCTTCCAAAATTGCACTGACGTTTGCAAAACCACAAAGAAGAGCTTGTTCCAAAAAATGTCCAAGATTAGAAGAAAATAATTTACTTTTTGTATTCAGAAACAACAGGAATGCTAGGCATGTGATATGGGCATGAGTGGTGCTGTGTCGGGTTTAATTTTTTTTTTTAAAAAGGGAAACTATCAGCAGGTTAGAGAAACCTAACCTGCTGATATGTCCTATTGCACACAGGGCACTAAGGATGAAAGTAAATTTCTTACCTTCATCCTCGGGGCAATTTCCGTGCAGTTTGAAGTTTAATCCCTAAGCTAGGTTGGTGCACTAGAGAAGGGGCTTCTGCCCCCGAACTACCCACATTAGATGAAGCAGACAGCCCACCTCCAGTGCACAAAACAGTCTTCCTAGTCTAGGGATTAAACTACAAACTGCATGGAAATGGTGCCGAGGATGAAGGTAAGAAACTTACACTTATCCTCAGTGCCCTGTGTGCAATAGGGACATATTGCCAGCTTAGAGGCTTTAACCTGCTGATAGTTTCCTTTAAATGCCTTTATAGTGAGGTGTGATTAGGGCCAGCTCCAGATTTTTGTGCACCCTTGGGCTACAGATCCTCAGCGCTATCCTCACACTATGCACAATCACTTAAGACATTACTGATTGACACACACAGAACTTACAGCTCAGTCTTCTCCCTCTTCCTTTCTGCCTAGCCGATCTCTCTGTAATTAGGTTGAGGACCTTCCAATCATGTGATCAGGTCCTTCATCCCTCTTTCTCTGCAGGACACTGGCAAGTCCTGCCCTTTCTCTTCCTTCTGATGTTCAGTGCAGGCTGAATACCAGAACACCAGGCCCTTCTCTCTCTCTCTTTCTGGGCCCCTGGAAGCACTGAGGGCCCAGCTTTTGCCTGGGTAAGCCCTGTGCTGACACCGGCCCTGAGTGTGGTGGTTGATATAGATATAGAAGCTAGATGATAGGAACCAACTGGGGGTGGGGGTGGGCGCAGGAAGCTACCTGGATGATCTTTAGATTGCCTGTTGCCGCTCCTATTACACGGAGTGAGCGCGTGTTTCATCATGTTGAAAGATCACGATCAGCTGACATCATGTGACCTTTTAACAATCCCTACTACACCAAGCGATTATCGTCCGGGTGATAATTGCTTTGTATAATAGGGTCTTTACACTCTGTGCTTGCCCTGGCTGTCATCTGCTTCTGAAACTGTGCTGATGCTGTTTAGGAAATAAATGTTTAGTCTGTAAATATGAACCTGTAATATCCTCATTATTATTAGGCTTTGCGGGCAGGTAGCAATGTAGCTAATAGGTTCTGTCATGACTGAACATATGTACATATAGAGTAGTAGTGACATGTCTCCGTAGTACCTACTCAGCTTTTTTTCTGTTTTGACATGACTTTTATAAACTTTTGACTAACACAAATAATAGTGACCAGAAAATCTCTCTCCTATGTGCAGCCATCCACGTGAGAGCACGTTACATCATAGAGCTCTATGGTTTTTGCCACACAGTGTCACATCTTAAAGGGAACCAATCAGCCCAATTGGGCTGATATGGTTCCCTGAACTGCTGTATGCAGCCCCTGCAGCAGCCGTGGCACGTACCGGCCGTGGCTGCAGCAGGAGCTGTATACCCGAAAAAAGGACTGACAGGCAGAGCACGGTGACTAAATATGGGTGTAGAGCCTCCCAGATGACTACTAAGTAGTCATCTGGGCGGCTCCCCGTCTGTATCTATTCACCGCTCTCTGCAGTGAAGCTTGGAGAGGATGAATGACAGGCAGAGAGGTCCCTTACTTGCTTCTTTGCAGGGCAATCATCCCTCCAAGCACGCTGACAGGCAGAGCACGGTGACTAGATACGGACGGGGAGCAGCCCAGATGTCTACTTCCCTGCCGCTGCCTGTCACGCTCCTGAAGGATTAAAGTCTTTTTACCAGGTGTACAGCTCCTGCTGCAGCTGCGTTCGGTACGTGCTGCGGCTGCTACAGGAGCTGTATACAGACATTCAGGGAACCATATTAGCCCGATTGGGCTCATTGGTTCCCTTTACACAACCCTTTTGTCAGACATGTTTAAAAAGTGCAGAAAAGTCTCAAAAAAGAGTAATAATAAATGTGCGGCAAGGCATTTTGGTGCATTTGCTATAGTAAATGTTCTCCGCTATATCTCAGCTTATAACCGTGTTGCACCAGCTTTGTTAAACTTGTACATCAGTATCATAATTGACAAATATATATGAAGTTCTTGACAAATACATAATTTCTGTAACCAGTTGTCTTTGGCACTATAAATATATGTATGTATTTTTTTCACATGGATGAAATAGGTGGCATGGATTATCCTTGCCAGCAGCAGTATGAGGATGCCAGAAGCTCCATGGCATGCATGTGGAGCTTGGCAGAGGCTCAGCAAAAAATGAACAGTTTGGCACTTCATAATTCAGAATCTATAGATCAAGAACACGCCAAGGCCCAAGCTGAGCTGTCAGAACTGCAGCGTACCGAGGAAGAATGGAGACGGAAAGAAGCATCTTTGCCACTGGGTGAGAACTGGGGAATGTCTTCGGATGCCTTTAGTCAAGATGTTTTTAATAAGGTACTGTAACTTGTTACTAAGTATTAAGTACACCAGCATGAGCGGCCACCTTATAAAGAAATGGCAGTATTAGTCCTCAACCTAACTGTGTAGCAGTCCCTCTCAGAATTTACTTCAGGGCATCACGGTGGGACAAAGCCTCAAATCTTTCTGTATTCTCCTAAATAAAGGAGACAGGTATGTATCTTTAAAATAGCTGTTTGTGTTATATGTAGAGATGAGCGAACCTCAAGCATGCTCGAGTCCATCCGAACCCGATTGTTCGGCATTTGATTAGCGGTGGCTGCTGAAGTTGGATAAAGCCCTAAGGTTGTCTGGAAATCATGGATATAGTCATTGGCTGTATCCATGTTTTCCACATAGTCTTAGGGCTTTATACAACTTCAGCAGCCACCGCTAATCAAATGCCGAACAATCGGGTTAGGATGGACTCGAGCATGCTCGATCTTTATATGTAAAGAAGAAAAGTATGTGTGTGTGTGTGTGTGTGTGTGTGTGTATATATATATATATATATATATATATATATATATATATGATAAAGATGGTATGAGGCAGGACTTCTCACCTTTTTTTACCTTAAAGGGAACCAATCACCTCAAAAACGCATATATAGCTTTTTAAATGTGCTGTTAGAGCACACAGCACACTTTCCATACATGTTTCTATATACTCCCTGCCTCCCCGTGTAATCCATAAAGTAACTTTATAAAACTGGCGCCCGGTATGCAAATTACATCAGGTAGTCACCTGGGCGGTGTTCGGCTAGTTGGTAGTCACAGTCAGTCCGGGTCCCCTGGGCGTACTTCGGCGGTAATCACGCCCCTCTGGGCGTGATTCAAATCACCCAGTAGCTCCGACGTCACTCGGGAGCACTACGTCGGCGCACCTATGTTCTTAAGCCGCCGCACATGCGCAGTACAGCCGCTCCCATTCAGGCTGTACTGCGCCTGTGCAGAATAGCCTCGAACTCAGTGCGAGCCGGAGTTCGAGGCTATTCTGCACAGGCGCAGTACAGCCTGAATGGGAGCCTAAACTGCAGATTGTGCAAAGTTCAGTTAGGGGGCAGGGCCTAAGTCAATATGACGTCATGGAGGGGCAGGGCCAACGGTGGTGCTGTGGGCGGGAGCAAGTGGCGCTACTGCCGTGAAGCCCCGCCAACTTAGCACAATCTGCAGTATGATCATGACGTATGATCTAAAATAAGGTATGAAAAACGCTACATTTACCCATTACACCTGTGTAGAGATGTCAGAATGCAAAAAGGGGGTGACAGTGTCACTTTAAGTGAAGTTGTGTATTTTTCTGATCGTTTTACTTTATATGAATGCCTCTACCGCTGTCTGGTATTTTACATAGATAGGTGTATCATAGGGTTAACAAGATGCCTCATGCTCATTGTATTCTACTGTACCTTGTCCTGTTAATACATGTGGTCCATATTTATTGAACATACTTTATTTTTTCCCCTCTCTATGCAGAGCTTTATCAATCAGGTTAAACATCAAGAGGAAAAAGATGAATCACTGTCTTTTATACAGAAATATGAAGCGAAGATTCGACATTTTGGTATGTAGAACTATTGTGTCAATTCATGCAGTTCAATCAGTGCTATTTCCATAAAGAAGTTAGCTGGTTGGTCAGAGACCCAATCAGAAACTTTCCTATTCACTTCTATATGGGAAACATGATAACCATTTGGTAGCATATACAGCAGTTGTCCCAGTGTAGTCTCTGTGGCAAAGCCATTCATTGTCACTATAGGGTTTTATTAGCTGTAGGTATGCATTTTTCTGCAGTTAGTCGTAGGTCCTCAGTCCCCTAGTCAGATAACTAAGGTAATTCTCATACGCACAACGTTGTCCCTAAAGAAATACTGTTTTCCCTCTTTCCAGGAATGCTCAGCAGATGGAATGACAGCCAGAGTTTCCTGTCTGAACACCCTGACCTTGTTTGTGAAGAAACTGCTAGATACCTACTACTGTGGTGTTACCATCTAGAAAGTGAGCAGGTATTGTCTCGGAGCCGCCATTTGGATTACTTATACTGATCTGTTTGCTGTAACTTTTCGTGATTAATTACACATCAACATTTATTAGTGATGGTAGTAGTAGTTGTACTAATGCAAGAAACTTCAGAACCATAAAGTGATATAAATGTGTATGGACAAGTTTATTGCACTCTGCTGTGCAATATTAGCCAACACTACATTTATTTGGCCTAAAAACCATCTAATTTGGTTCAGGCTTTGGCTTACCCAACAAAACAGTGATCACCATGTGAAGTAAGGTTAAATCAGGAAAAAACCTTTAATGTATATGAGTGTAAATTGAACAAGGTGCTTAGAGAATTAGAATTTCTTTGCTGTGATTAGAATAGTAAATGAAAAACAGCAGCCAGTCATAGCATTACACTTACAGACAGGTACGAAAATAACATTGCTTGTCTTATGACAAAGACCACGATCAAGGGCTGGGCAATATTAGGCAGCAAGTAAACAGTCACTTTTTGAAAGAATAATAATATATAATCAGTATATAAACACTACTGTTCTGATTCTAGATAGTATACAGTAATGTAACAAATGCCTTTATATAATGTATTCACATGGATGCCATGCACCATACAGAATCAGTGTAGTAGTGCCTGTTTACAAGTATATACATATAGGTGCCTTGACTATATTAAAGGGGTTGTCCAGGCTTAGAAAAACATGGCTTTTTTCCAGAAACTTTCTTCCAGAAACAGCACCACTCTTGTCCGTAGTTTGGTTGTGGTTTTGCAGCTCTGTTACATTAAAATGAATGGAGCTGAATTATAATACCATAGCACAACCTGGGGAGAGGGGTGGTGCCGTTTTTGCAAGAAAATATCTGTTTTTCTTTTAATTCTGGATAACCACTAAACCACTAAAAAAGCTAAATGTTGCATCTATTAAAGGACAACTCCCACGGGACCCGAAAAAAAAAAAAAAACAACACAGACACCATACTCACCATTCCTCCGGTGACGATCGCCACTCGATTCGCCCGCCGTCCGCGTCTCCGTCATCTTTTCCCGCCGTTCTGCGAAGTCTCTCACTTCCGGGTCCATGGGAGAGAAAAGGCTGCCAGTGCGCTTGTGCACCGGCAGCCTTTTCACTGGCTGGAGCGCATCACATGGCTTCCAGCAAGCTCAGCTAATCAGGGCTGAGCAAGCTGGAAGCCATGTGATGCGCTCCAGCCAATGAAAAGGCTGCTGGTGCGCAAGTGCACCAGCAGCCTTTTGTCTCCCATTCACTTTCCATGAAAACGCCGAGGAGGAAGAAGACCTGCCCTCCCCGGCTCTGACTTTTATCAAGTTATATAACTTGGTAATGTGTGTTAAATAAGCCAAAAAATTTTTTTCGGGGGAGTTGTCCTTTAACTTCTGACAAGTAGTACAAGTAAAAATGTTAGGGTACATTCATACTCTGTGAATTAGTCGCAGATTTCAAACTGCCTATTTAATTAATTGGAGGCAAATCTGCAGTGTGTAAACATAGCATTCTAACATTTTCTATTTGCATTACTTGGCGGAAGTATATATATATAGTGCAGCCTATTGTAACTGAACATTTCATTCTGATTTCTAATAGGACTGGTCTTAGGTAATACAGTATGTATTTGAAATGTTATGTACTGCAGTTTTGTGGGGTTTAGTTTTCTAATGAAAATGAAAAAAGAAGTTATTCTAGTATTCAGTAAGGTGGGTCCAGCCGCTCTAACACCTGATGATCTAGACCAGAATCCTTCTACCATGTCGCCATCCATGTAATGCATGCATTTGCCAGGCCCACCAGAGCAGCAGGAGCTCTTTTTTTTTTTTTTTTTAGATTTGCCCTTGTTGACATATAGGCTGGGTTCACACTACGTATATTTCAGTCAGTATTGTGGTCCTCATATTGCAACCAAAACCAGGAGTGGATTAAAACACAGAAAGGCTCTGTTCACACAATGTTGAAATTGAGTGGATGGCCGCCATATAACAGTAAATAACGGCCATTATTTCAATACAACAGCCGTTGTTTTAAAATAACAGCAAATATTTGCCATTAAATGGCGGCCATTCACTCAATTTCAACATTGTGTGAACAGATCCTTTCTGTCTTTTAATCCACTCCTGGTTTTGGTTGCAATATGAGGACCACAATACTGACTGAAATATACATAGTGTGAACCCAGCCATATACTGTACATTCTAATAGCACATTCCTAACAAGACAGTTATTGTCATGATGAGCCAAGCATTTTAAAGCGATTGTACCAGCAGATACATTGCTTCAAGATTGTTACATCAATAGACTGGCGCCGGTCCTTTTTTTTTTTTTTTTTTTTTTTTTACCGTGGCCCGGTTCCCATGCACAATGCCGGTCTATTCTGGAGGCCGGGCCTTAGAATCAATGGCGCTTTCGTCACACTGGTGGGTGGGGGGAGGGGGAGTGGGGGTTGGGCGTTCCCGCCTCCAGTGCTTCAGACCGGGCCAGTGAATGGAATAGACTGGCACCATATGCCAGTCTATTGATGTAGAGATCTTAAAGGACAACTCCCGCGGGACCCCCCCAAAAAAAAAACAACACAGACACCATACTCACCATCCCTCCGGTGACGATCGCCACTCCATTCGCCCGCCGTCCACCTCACCGTCACCGCCATCCAGCGATGTCTCTGATTTCCGGGTCCTGGGGATGGAAAAGGCTGCCAGTGCGCTTGCGCACCGGCGGCCTTTTCATTGGCTGGAGCGCATCACATGGCTTCCAGCAAGCTCAGCCAATCAGGGCTGACGAAGCTGGAAGCCATGTGATGCGCTCCAGCCAATGAAAAGGCTGCTGGTGCGCATGTGCACCAGCAGCCTTTTCCGTCCCATTCACTCTCTATGAAGACGCCGAGGAGGAAGAAGACCCGGACCGCCCCCCGGCTCTGACGTCGTCGTCACCAGATGCCGCCCGGGAGAAGAGGACCGTGACGATCGTAATAGGTAATGTATATATTCTTTAACTTCCGGGCGGGGGGGTCGGGGGTCCGAAAGTGGGGGAAGGGGGCCAGACCGGGTATTTAACCACATTACAAAGTTACATAACTTTGTAATGTGTGTTAAATAAGCTAAAAAAAAATTTCGTGGGAGTTGTCCTTTAAAGAGATGTACCTGCTAGTACATTCGCTGTAAGTATGAGAATTGTAATTATACTATGAATGCTGTGCTTTTGGCTATGTAACCAATGAATTATATTTTTGTGACCTTGCAGAAGAATGCACTTATGGAACAAGTGGCTCATCAAGCAGTTGTCATGCAGTTTATTATTGAAATGGCAAAGAGCTGCAGCGTGGATCCTAGAGGATGTTTTCGGTTGTTTTTCCAAAAGGCAAAAGTAAGTTGTTTATACACCTTCCCAAGAATTACAAATAAAATTGCAGATATCCTGACATACTGACACCTACATATGTCTATATACAGTTTCTTCTGAATATCTGATACTGCTATTATGTCTGTGCTCCCTCTAGTGGCAGTTGCAGATAGCAACTGTGTTTTCTTTTCTGTTATCCTTTCTATCCATGTCTATGTAGGGGATTTGGAGCTCTGTGTCACAACAGCAGAGCTTTAACTGCTGCAGAAATATCTGGTACCTAAAATACAATCTGATGCTAAAATGCCAAGATGTATGGTATAATAAGCTTATAATGTATTCTTCCATATTTCCTATCATTGGCAGGCAGAGGAGCAAGGGTATCTTGAAGCTTTTAAAAGTGAACTTGAAGCATTTAAATCTAGAGTTCGCGTGCCCACAGAATCTCAGAGATGTCCAGCAGCAGTGGATCAGAATGTGTCTTTTAAATCAGACTTGGAAAATATGAAAATACAGTATTTTAGCCAACAGGTATGCGTATGCATTATATAAAAAATTAGGGATCCACAATTCTGAATCTGTCATTTGCTGTTTATATTATATAAACTACCAGTATAAATGCATGAATGCATAGACTAACATGAGCCGTACAGTTACAACTTACAACCACACGTGCAGACTGTATTACATGTTCAGTGCTAATTGCATAGTTGTTTATTAAATGGCTGCACTACACCGTGGATAGGACAGCACGGATGATATTTTTTTAAAAAAATTTTTAAACCTCCCAAAACGATCTGATCATAATTGTGTAATTGGGACCTTACTTTACTTATAAGAAAGTCCAGGAAAAACAATTGGTTTTAGATCAATAAATCAAGTTATACAAATTTGTAGATTTCTATTTAAAAAAAAATCTCCAGTCTTCCAGTACTTATCAGCTGCTGTATGTCCTGCAGAAAGTGCTGTTTTCTTTCCAGTCTGATACAGTGCTCTCTGCTGCCACCTCTGTCCGTGTCAGAAACAGTCCACAGCAGTAGCTAATCAAGCGTAAACAGAAATGGTACCTATGACTGACCGATCGGAACCCCCTGCAGCATGACAATCCTTGACAGCTGGAGGTCTCTTACCTATCTCCATGCTGTCCGATTGGCTCCTAGAGGCTTCCTCAGGCACATGCTAGTAGAAGATAGCTAATCTTGCTGATCAATGCTATACAAAAAGTTAGCATTGACCGATATAACCAATCTAATAATTGCTTATAAAAGTCCCCTATGGGGACTTAAAAAGTGTTGGGCTGGATTCACACTATGTTCCTTTTCATTTGTTTTTACAAAAAAAGGATGCATTTGTGTGCATCCTTTTTCCTATTGACTTCCATTATAAAAAAAAAGGATCAAAAATGCATCAGTTTTTTAAATGTACACAGAAATGGGGTTGACCATGTTTTTGTGTATGTAAAAAAAAAAAAAAAAAAAAAAAATTTTTTTTTTTTAATAATGGAAATCAATAAAAAAAATTGCACACAAATGCATAAATGTTTTGTAAAAATGGATGAAAAAACAGTGTGAACCCAGCCTAAAAAAAGAATGTTTTAAAAATATAACAGTTGCCCCCCCCCCTTCCCATCTTACAAACTAAAACATGTAAAAAGAGGGGGGGGGGGGAGCATTGTAGCGTGCAGAATTGTCTAAAATATTCAATTATAGTGATATTGGTGAACAGCATAAACAAAATGAGAATGGTTGCATTTTTTGTCACATTATATTTCAAAAAATTATTCATAAAAAGTGATCAAAAATTTCTATCCACACCAATGTAATAGCAATAAAAGCTATAAATAATGGGAGCCCCTGAGGGGTGTAATCAGAGGATATAGCATCGCCGTCAGATTAGTGTTGGTGTTGCACATAAGCGTTCATTCAGGTCCTCGATCATCAGCATTTTACATACAGTATAATTCTCTTTTGAATCATTTTTGATAAATCCCCTTTGGTGGGGGGTGTATTGCAATGTTAAAAAAAAAAAAAATAAATAAACAAAAGTGTTTTTTTTTCACACTTTTTTGTGTGTGATGAATGGCATCTTGTAATATTTCTTTATAGGTTATTATAGGGTGTAACAAAGTTTTATTCCCAAGTGCCTATAGTTTTTGCCTTTATTAGACTTAAAATATACTAGCTCTGCCTTGGACATATGGGAAGTAGGATAGTCTCTGCGTGAAGACTAAACTGAAAGTATCTATCCTTCCTCATTCAAGTTTATACTAATTCCCCATGAGTTCTTATATGGTGGTGTTTATGCTCCAGTTTACATTGTCTCCCATGGTTGGATTGTTTGATGTGAGTGTGCAGGATATGGGCAAAAGAAAAAAAAAACTGGGAGTGCTCCTCTACTTTGTTTCTAATTTTTTTTTTTTTTTTCCTGTCTGAACACAGAATATTTCATCATGTCAATTAAATACTGATATGGACCATGCCAACCTGATGGAGCAGATAGGGGAAGAAGACACAAAGATGATGGATATGCTATAATTTCTTCCTCGTCTAATATTGCTACATGAACTAGTGTGGCTTAATTCTTATCAGTGACAACTAAATACACAATGCTGCACTTTATTTATTGATCTTTCATTTTCCTTCCAATGGGTGAAATCCCGAGAACTGTTTGTGCCGTCTTTCAGCGTGAACATATTGCTGCTATTTTACCATGTCTAACAGAAGAATGGAGCTGACTGCAGTGCTTCTGCCAATAGTAGTTTTGCCTTCACACTCATGGTTTTTATCAGGACTAGTATTATAATCCTGAATAAAGAGATAATGAACTATTTACAGTATTTTTGGCTGATATGGATTGTATTTCTTTTTGAACATTACTTTCCTTTTTACAACCAGCTAGATCCATGTTCAAACTGAGAAAGGGCCTTAAAAATGAGGTAAATGAAAATAGATCTGTCATATTATTTGACTGTAGGACTGTGTTGTATTTTTAACAATTTTACCGCTATAAATTAGAAATGTATGTAAATTAAAAAGGTATGGATCACCTCTGATTGTTATTTTACAGTGTGTATATAATCTATTGGAAATGTTGGTTAACTTCAGACTTTACAGCCTGTATATTAAATTTGCGGTTTTGTCTATATGCAATACCTGTGTTCCTGTAAAATGTAAATACTAAATAATTTAGGTCTATTGCAAACAGCCGTTATACTGCTACTACAGCTATTACAAACTACAACCAAAAAAAGAAAACAAATGCTGATTTTTCGTAGCAAAAACTTTTATATCTTTATTAAATATATATATTAAAACAATACATTCAAGTTTTTTTTATGAATTGTTTTAATATATATATTTAATAAAGATATAAAAGTTTTTGCTATGAAAAATCAGCATTTGTTTTCATTTTTTGATTGCAGCCTGTATATTAATCTACATATACTTCTACTGGACACAAGGCACAATCAACAAAAGACTCTTTTAAAAGTGTTGTCTGGAGAAAGAAAGGTGACATTTTACATACAGATTTTTAAAGCCAAAGCCAGGTACAGACTATAAACATAGAACAGGTCATAAAGGAAAGATTGAGATTTCTCTTGTTTTCAAATCCATTCCTAGCTTTGACCAATTTGATTTTTTTTTTACATTTAGAAGGAAGCAATGTACATATACAGTAGTATGTACATTGGTATTAACACACTTGACAGCTAGCCAGACCTTTATGGGTAGTCAGAGATAAGAGGGAAGCCTTGATTTCCGTTTCAGGCATAGCATGACCTCTCTCCTGTGCATAGCACTAGCTAAGCCCCAGCCCCCACTTATGTTCTGTCATGGTCTATGCTTCTAGAGACTGACTGAGCTTAAAGGGGAACTTCAGGCAGGGCTGAATTTACCACTAGGCACCCATGATCCGGTGCCTAGGGCAGCCCCAGGGAGAAGGAAACAACTTTTTTTTTTTGTTTTTATTTGTTTAATCTCCCACCTCCCGTTCAGACTTGCCAGTAAATCTGGTGTCTTTTTAGGTGGGGGTGGTATGGTGGAATTATTCATGTCTGCTGTGGCGGTCACAGTATGTCGGTATTGGTCAGATCTGGTATAGCGGTGGTAAATGTGATGCCTGGAGCTATTACCTACCAATCCTGTGGTGAGCATTCCCTCAGACAATATGCAGACGCCTCTAATCATTGATTCAATGTGGAAATTTGTTTATGTTTTAAGCAGTTAAAAACCATGAAAAACGTGATTCCGCAAACCACACTCCCTAAGATGGGGCCTCTTTAGGCTTAGCGCCTAGGGCAGCAGCAGCTGTTAATATGGCCCAGACTCCAGGTAGAGGTTAAAAAAATGAAACTTCTGCAGAAGCATAACGCATTACTTACCTATCTATCTATCCCAGTTTTAAAACTACCAAAAATCCATTTGTTTGGAGGGGGGGAGGTTTTTGCTCTGTTTTATGTGTCTGTTCTTCCTGGTTTGGCATTTCTCAGAATGCAATGTTTTCCCTCATGTAATCATCACAGCCCCCAGCCATTACAAACAGTAAAATTAGTGCAGCAGCTACTTCTGGCCAGTCAAAGATGGTAATTCAGTCAGGGGATTGGGGGATCCAGCCAAGCCTCCTGTGACATCACACCCTGCCCCCTGTCTGCATCATCAGCCTGATCTCAGCAAACACACACAATGTGAGACAGAGGCATGGAAGATTTGTCTCCTAAGGGGGGATAGCAGGAGACAATGTGAATTAATCACTTCCTGGATTTCTATCAGCTACCAGTGTGGCAGAACCGTACAGATATAGTAATACATTGTCTAGACACATCTATGTAACTTTTAATGTACTTTTAATAGAAAACAGAAAAGTTTTTCTTATCCGACTCTGTACCCACAATCTGACCCTCCAAACCACTTGTACCTTCGGATAGCTGCTTTTAATCTAAGATCGGTCCTGGGGTCCGTTCGGTAGGTGATGCAGTTATTGTCATAAAAATAACTTTTAATCCAGCAGCGCTGTGTCTAACGGCCAGGGCTTACATTTGTATATGCATTAGGCTAGCACCACCTCTCTGTCCTTCCTTTCCACCCTCCTTAACATTTACTGCTGTTTGAGCTTTGCACAGGTGTATTAACGATCCAGCCGATGTTCATTATACACACAGGTGGGGAATAGGAAGCAATCTGCCTAGAGCATTCCTAATGATGAGGAGGGTGGGGAGGAAGGACAGAGAGGTTGTGCTAGCCTAATGCATATACAAATTAAAAGTTATTTTTAAGACAATAACTGCATCCCCTGCTGAACGGACCCCAGGACAGATCTTGGATTAAAAGCAGCTATCCGAAGGTACAAGTGGTTTGGGGGGGTCAGATTGTGGGTACAGAGTCGCTTTAAGGGTGCCTTCACATGTAACGGATCCGCAGCAGATTTCAGTGCCATTTATCCCTATGAGAGTACATACTCGCAGTGGGATTGACATCCCGCTGTATGTGAGTTAATCCCTGCACCCTGCCGCTAAGAGCATACATTACCTGCTCGGCGACGCAGCTGCATGTGAGGCTCTCATAGGGATGAATGGCACTGGATCTGCAGCGAGTTTTACTGCAAATTCACAGTGTGAAGGCACTCTAAGGGTATATTCACACGGGCGGGCTCGCAGCGAGATTCTCGCTGCGAGCCCGGCAGGTATTGTCAGTTCCCATAAACTAATTATACCGCGCTTAACCCCTTCTACTCCCGTCGGCTGTAAGCAGCATACATTACCTGTCCTTGCTGCACGGGTCCGGCGTCCTGCTCTCCCGTCCGGCCAATTAGTGTGTTGCCCAGCCGCAGCCACTGATTGGCCGGGCGGGAGAGCAGGACGCCGGACCCGTGCAGCGAGGACAGGTAATGTATGCTGCTTACAGCGGGGGAGCCGGCGGGAGTAGAAGGGGTTAAGCGCGGTATAATTACATACTCACTGCGGTCGTTTAGACCGCAGCAAGTATGTAGTTTATGGGAACTGACAGGACCTGCCGGGCTTGCAGCGAGAATCTCGCTGCGAGCCCGCCCGTGTGAATATACCCTAAAGGAGAACTCGGGGCTGGGATGATTTTTGGCTAAGTGCTGGGGAGGATGAAAGTAGTAACATGCTCTCACCTCCACTGCTTCTGCGCTGATGCCGGTATCCTGCAGCTCCAGTCCTGGCCGTTTCTGGGTCTGAATGCGCACCTGAGACGTGTTAGGCCCACTCAGTCAGCAGCTGAGACAAGACCCTGTTGCTGCTGCTGACTAGCTGAACAGGCCTGGCAACATCACATCTCAGGTCCCTACTCAGGCCCAGAAGCAGCTGGGACCAGAACTGCAGTATACTGGCACCAGTTTTGGAGTGGGGAAGGTCTTTCCTCTTCATCCTCTCTCTCCCCAACACTCTGCCAAAAATCACCCCAGCCCGGAGTTCTCCTTTAATAGACAGGACCAATGAAAGTGAGACACACATAGTGGCTAATGGTATGTTCACATGAACAGATTTTTTTTTTTTCTTGAAATTGGTGAAAACACAGCCAGGAATGGATTTGAAAAGAGGAGCTGGCTGCGGCACTGTCCCACTTCAGTACTAGTATGTCCAATGGGGGGAAAACCCCTACAAAAAAATAGAATCTTTTTCTATAGTTCTTTAGTATGCTTGAGGCCTAGCGCTATACAGTTATTAGTTGGTAATATGTGTGTGTAATAAATACACTAGTGCTTTAAGGTCTCCTGCTATTGTGCAGAACATCTATACACAGGAGTCTGTTCACATTTTTTTCGTTCTTTGTTGTAACATTAGGCTTGTGCATAGATTATGTCTGAATGCAAATGAATGCCACTTAGCATATGAAACAGGATGCCCTGTGAAGCCTCCCTGATTGAAAATTTACAGCATCAAAAGAAACAGGCAAGGACACAAAATGACAGTCAACATTATTTTATTGACAGCTTCAAATCTGCACAGTGACCGTTGATGTGCGGGGTATCTGCAGACTAAGATACATCTAACATTTAAAAGTTAAGGCACACATATTTCATAAAACATTCTTCAGAGTCGGAAAAAAGTGATGGATACTATTTCATACCTCATTTCTGTCTTAGCAGCTGTTCTGTACATATTTCACATGTAGTTCTAAAAATAAAGCATCTAAATCTAGGCATGGTGTAAGGGCTGGCAGGCATCACTGTCAGATAACTCAATTGTCTAACAATGAGAACTGGCTTACAATCATAGTCAAGCTTTAAAGGGGGGGCCCACAATGAAATATTACATTTCTGTTCGATGGCATAACACATTTTACATTTGGAATCTAACTGAAATGTTCCATAAATATCCCCTCACTTAAAATATAATAGCTTCATTTTTTCTAAGTGTGGGAGTTATGCTGCTAAATCATTCAGCTGATACATAGCTCATATAAATTTTTGACACGCCATAAAAATAATTTTTTTTGATTGTGAAAAATAGTTTGTCGCTGATTTTATTTTTGACTGGAGGGACCTATATGGCTTATGATAGAAGCAGTGTGGAACATAATTCAATTATTTGAGTAGTGACTTAGATCTACTCAATGAGGAGAATTTATCAGTTTTTTTCACTAATAACTAACAATTACAAATTGTGCAAACTTGAGGAGCACTCATTCGCCACCTCCCGAGCAGGTGTGAAAAATGAGAAAAAATTGTGCAAAATTCACAAAGGATTTTGCACATAATAAATATTAATGCAAAAAACTTAACATAATAAAAGTTATTAGACGGAATTATATATTCCCCTCATGATCCTGAAAATGCACTAACAAGAAAAGATGTAATGATGCCTATAGGCCAATAACTTCAAGTCTTGTGGTATAAACATCTAGATATAGATGGGCAATAGATGTAGGTAAGCTACTAAAAATTATGGTATGCAGTAAGTGGACTTAAAGTGTACCTGTCATTAACCCCTGCATTACATTGGTGGTGCAGTGGTTTGGATCGGCTTCCCACAACACGATCACAGAGGGCCAAATCCATTGTCAGGGAAGTCCGAGGCCTCTGCTAGATCTCCCATGGATACCTGACTAGGCAATCGATACCTACAGCAGGATGTACCAACAGAGAGCTGAGCTAATGGATCAGTGCTGTATACAGGTACAGAATCTCTATGAGCAATAAAGTTACTCATCATACAAGTCCTATAGGGGGACTACAAAATCCCCCCTCCCCCACACACACCTTTTCAAATAAATAGATTTAAAAACAAACTTGTTTGGAATGTTTGCAGTGGCCTTTTTTTAAAAAAAAAATCTTTAATTAACCCCTTAACGACATCGGGCGTAAACTTACGCCCTCGCGCCCTGGTACTTAGCGCATCAGGGCGTAAATTTACGCCCGATGTTTCCCCGATCGCTGCGTGTTCACACACAGCGGTCGGGGAAGATGGCCTGCTATAAATCATAGCAGGCCATCATAGCTTCACAGCACGGGGGGTGGTTAACACCCCCCGTGCTTACGATCGCCGCTATTGGCTAATCAATTCAGATCAGCCAATAGTGGCTATCGGAACCTTCCCGGGTCATCGGTGACCCGATGACCCGGAAAAAAATGGCGGTCGGTGCTGTCCGAGGACGGCGCCGACCGCCATTACTGTAAAAAGTCATGTTGATCGCCGTGCCACCGGCCCGATCGCCGTGAACGGCCGGCCGGCCGTTCACGGCGATCGGGCCGGTGGCACGGCGATCAGAGTCCCACAAAATAATAAATACCTGCCCTGGACCCCTCAGCTAGGTAGCGGAGGGGTCCTGAGCAGGTATTTGTACATTACTCACCTGTCCCGGGCTCCTGATCGGCGTCTTCCGGGTTCGCGGCGTCCTCCGTCATTACGTTCGGTCTTCGGGTCTTTCCGGCGGTCCCCGTCGTCTTCTCTCGGCTATTTTCGGCTCCAGCCTCGTCAATTTCCGGATTTTGCGCTCTGCTGCCCCCTAGCGGCTGATATGTGTAATACACTTATCAGCAGCTACAGGGATATTCAGAATATAGAAAAAGTTTTTTTTTTTTTTTCCAAATTATTTTTTTTCTATTTTCCGCACCCTATCGCCGCTGAGTGTTGATCAGCATCGCACGAAAGTGCGCTGCTAATCAGCAACTCCTCCTTTTTGGCGTAGGGTGTTTTTTTTCTGTATTCTACTGCCACGGTCTGCTTATAAGTGTCGCGCATAAGTGCGGCATTTATCAGCAACGCCTTTGTTGGCGTAGGTTTTTTTTTATACTTACTGTAAAAAAAACACGTAAAAAACACTACATTACATTGAATAAAGTTTGACACTACACCACTACATACCCCATATACTAGTCCCCATATAAAGATGGCCCCCAGGGTGTTTTCGGTATCGGACGCATACGCTATTGTTGCCTCCGACACCGAAACAGCCAGTGAGGATGAATGGGGGGGATCCTTCTTTCCTCCATTCATCCTCATCATCCAGTGACGTGTCTGGGGGTAGCGTAGCGTACGCTGCCCCCCAGACACGTCTTTTCCGCCAGTACCGTCCCAATAAGAGATGGCGGTATGGAGTGAAATTCTACTAACTCTGTGAGAGTACCTCAGGGTACACTTACAGATTTGGGGTACGTGCACACTGCGGAATGGCGAAGGATAACCCTTTGTGCATTCCGCAGCTGGCACCCGCCGGCGGACTGATGCGGGCGCGCGTCTCCACCCGTGTCAAAGACTCCATGTTATGCATGGGCGGATTCCGTCGTCCGTCCAAAGAATGAACACGTTGGACGGAGAGCGGAATCCGCCCGTGCATAGAATGGAGTCTATGACACGGACGGAGACGCGCGCCTGCATCACTCCGCCGGCAGGTGCCAACTGTGGAATGCACGAAGGGTTATCTGTCGCGATTCCGCAGTGTGCACATACCCTTAGAGTGTATGAAGGGACACCCGAATCCAGCCCCAGATGCCCCCAGATGCCCCCCTCCCCCCCCCCCCCCCCCCCCCATCCTCGGAACAAGTGGAAAGATCGTCCGGGAACTGATCTTCCCACTGCTGGATAAAGGTCACCACCTGTACGGGGATAACTTTTATACCAGCGCCCCCTCTTCCGGTCCCTCGCTGCCCTGTAGCTTGCGGCACGATACGAAAATATCAGAAGCAGTAATAGAGCCCTAATATTTAGCAGCCATGGAGCGGACCCTGCGCTTCTGGATATGAGGGACCCCGTATCGCACCAGGACAACATTTTCCAGGTGACGTCCCCCACACTGGAGAAAGGGAGACCCCAGAAGAAGTGCAGAGTGTGGCGTAACAGGGGGATCAGGAAGGACAACATTTACCAGTGTGACACCTGTCCTGATCCCCCGGCCTCTGCATACCGGATCGCTCCAAGGCGCACCACACGTCACTGGGGTTCTACATTATCTAAATTCTGTCCCTTATTCCTATTTCAGGGGTCACGTTGATCCGGGGATTATTCTGATCGCCATTATGGAGTCGGGAAGGAATTTTTCCCCTGTGATGAGGCTACTGTCGTCTGCCTTACGAGGGTTTTTGCCTTCCTCTGGATCAACACAGGTTGAATTTGATGGACACCTGTCATTTCCAACCTTATAAACTAATAATTTGCCTAATACCCCCAAATAAATTAGAATTGTCCCTTTTCCCCAGCTAAATAGGTATGGCCGCCATTCCCATTAGAGGATGCCATGATGCAATTACAAAGCCTCTGTGCTGCCAGGACAGTAGAAACCCCCCACAAGTGACCCCATTCTGGAAACTACACCCCATAAGGAATCTAACAAGGGGGGCAGCGGGGATATGGCCCCCTGGTGACGGCCACATTTGGGACGTGAAAATGAAAAAAATGGTATTTTTTATTTTCTCGGCACATGTTTTACGTAAGTGCCTGTCACCAGTGGGGTCCATATGCTCACTGCACCCCTTGTTAGATTCCTTATGGGGTGTAGTTTCCAGAATGGGGTCACTTGTCGGGGGTTTCTACTGACCTGGCAGCACAGGAGCTTTGTAATTGCGACATGGCCTCCATCCTCCATTCCAGCCTCTAAATGGCGCTCTGTCCCTTTGGTGGCTTGCCCTGTGCCCATATGGCACATTATGTCCACATGTGGGGTATTTTCCTACTCAGGGGAAACTACCCTACACGTTTTGTGTTAATTTTCTTTTTTAACCCCTTGTGGAAATGGAAAAAAATCAAGGCTAGACCAACATTTAGTGTAATTTTTGTAAAATTTTTACTCTAAATCATTAATCTTGTCATGATTTTTTCATTTTCACAAGGGGCTAAAAGATAAAAAAAAACACTAAATGTGTAGAGCAATTTCCCCTGAGTACGGAAATACCCCACATGTGGACATAAAGCGCCATGTGGGCGCAGGGTAAGCCTCCGAAGGGAAGGAGCGCCATTTGGTTTTTGAAGGCTGGATTTGGATGGAATGGATTTTAAGGGGCCATGTTGCATTCAAAAGGCCTCTGTGTTGCCAAGACAGTTGAACCCCCCCACAAGTGACCCCATTATGGAAACTACACCCCTCAAGGAATGTAACAAGGGGTGTAGTGAGCATATGGACCCCACTGGTGACGGGCACAAATGTGGAACAATGTGGCGTGAAAATGAAATATTACATTTTTTACACTATAATGTTGGTTTAGCCTTGAATTTATCATTTTCACAAGGGGTTAAAAGAGAAAAAAACACACAATATGTGTAGAGCAATTTCCCCCGAGTCCGTAAATACCCCACATGTGGACATAAAGCGCCATGTGGGCGCAGGGCAAGCCTCCGAAGGGAAGGAGCGCCATTTCGTTTTTGAAGGCTGGATTTGGATGGAATGGATTTTGAGGGGCCATGTTGCATTCAAAAGGCCTCTGTGTTGCCAAGACAGTTGAAACCCCCCACAAGTGACCCCATTATGGAAACTGCACCCCTCAAGGAATGTAACAAGGGGTGTAGTGAGCATATGGACCCCACTGGTGACGGACACAAATGTGGAACAATGTGGCGTGAAAATGAAATATTACATTTTTTACACTATAATGTTGGTTTAGCCTTGAATTTATCATTTTCACAAGGGGTTAAAAGAGAAAAAAACACACAATATGTGTAGAGCAATTTCCCCCGAGTCCGTAAATACCCCACATGTGGACATAAAGCGCCATGTGGGCGCAGGGCAAGCCTCCGAAGGGAAGGAGCGCCATTTGGATTTTGGAGGTTGGATTTGGCTAGAATGGATGATGAACGCCATGTCGCATTTACAGAGCCCTCGTGCTGCCAAAACACTGGAAACCCCCCACAAGTGACCCCATTCTGGAAACTACACCCCTCAGGGAATCTAACAAGGGGTGCAGTGAGGATATGAACCCCTTGATGACGGGCACATTTGTGCCATGAAAGTGAAAAAATGAAATTTTTCCCTTTCACGTCACATTGTTCCACATTTGTGCCCGTCACCAGTGGGGTCCATATGCTCACTGAACCCCTTGTTAGATTCCTTGAGGGGTGTAGTTTCCAGAATGGAATCACTTGTGGGGGGTTTCCAGTGTCTTGGCAGCACGAGGGCTCTGTAAATGCGACATGGCCCTTGAAATCCTTTCCAGTGAAATTCAGCTTCCAAAAGCCAATTGGTGCTCCTTCCCTTTGGAGGCTCGTCCTGCGCCCCCTTGGCACTTTATCGCCACATATGGGGTATTTCCGTACTCGGGAGAAACTGCGCTACACATTTTGTGTCTTTTTTTTCCTCTTATCCCTTTAAGAAAATGAAAAATTGAAGGCTAGAACAACGGTTTAGTGTAAAAAATAAATTTTTCTTTTTTCACGCCATATTGTTCGGAAAATCTGTGAAGCACCTGTGGGGTCCAAATGCTCACCGCACCCCTTGTTACATTCCTTGAGGGGTCTAGTTTTCTAAATGGTGTCCCTTTAGGGGTGTTTTTTAGGTTTTGGCACCCCAGAGCCTCTGCCAACCTGAAGTGGTACAGTCAGAAATGACCAAATATAACGGAGGCGTTGAAATTCACTAGGCGCTCCTTTGTATCTGAGGCTTGTGGTTGCGTCAAATAGCGCAATAGGGCCACATATGGGGTATTTCTGTAAACTGCAGAAACGGGGCAATAATTATTAGGGTGCATTTCTCTGGTAATAGGTTTATAATTATGAAAAATATTGGATTACAATAAAATCTCTGCACAGAAAATTAAAATTTTCAAATTTCTTACACACTTAGCTTTTATTTCTGTGACTCCCCTAAAGGGTTAAAACACTTTCTGGATATGCTTTTGCAGAGTGTGGGGGGTGCAGTTTCTGAAATGGGGTGCTTTGTGGGGCTTTCTAACATACAGGCCCCTCAAATACACTTTGAACCTGAACAGGTCCCTAAAAATATCTGATTTTGAAATTTTACTGAAAATTTGGAAATTTGCTGCTAATGTTTTAAGCTTCCTATTGTCTAAAAAAAATTAAAGATCGTTTAATAAATGCCGCCAACATAAAGTAGACATGTTGCTAATGCTATTTAATATATAATTTATGTGGTATAACCACTTTCTGTATACGCAAAAAAGTTTCAAAGTTGGAAAAATGCAGTTTTTCACATTTTTTCACATTATTTGGGTTTTTTTCATAAAGATTTGTTATGATTATCGACTCCAATTTACCAGAAATGTAAAGTACAATATGTCACGAGAAAACAATCTCAGAATCAGCCGGATAGGTAAAAGCATCCCGAAGTTATTAATGAATAAAGTGACACTGGTCATATTCATAAAATTTGTCTCTGTCATTAAGGCCATTTCAGGCTCTGTCCTTAAGGGGTTAAAGGGGTAGTGCAGCGTTTTTCTTTTTCTGCTTAATTAACACACGTTACAAAGTTATATAACCATCACATGGCTTCCAACTTGCTCAGCCCTGATTGGCTGAGCTTGCTGGAAGCCATGTGATGCACTCCAGTCAATAAAAAGGCTGCCGATGCGCATGCCCACCAACAGCCTTTTCTCTCCCATTCACTGCACCCAGACCCGGAAGTGAGGACTGTGGGAAATGGTGGGTGGGATGGTAAGTACATTTTCAGGGTATGTCTGTAAACGTAAAATACCAAATTCCAAAATTGTGATTATTTTTTTTTTGGGTTCCTACATATTCCATAAAAATGTTATGAAAAGTGTCTGACCTAGGCAAATATTGTACCAATAAAAATGACAGATAATGGTGCAAAAAAATTAACAGCTCCAAAGGAAAGTGAAAAGGGATCAGAAAATCTTTACCCCTCTGCTGTCAGCGCAGTGCCGAGACCAATTTCTCAGAGTGAGCTGGATAGCAATGAAACCAGACCCACATCCCTATCAGCCATAGTAAAGTGAACCTGTCAGACCATCTGCACACTCTGCTGCACACACTGGTAGACAGATCGTGGTGCAATAACACAAACATTACATTTTCAGAAGCAGAGGCACCTTGCTAAAGTCAGAAGGTGTCAAGGAGGCGGGGTCTGGCTGATGAAGTGCTGCAGCACTTACACCTGACACTGCCTCCAAGACACTTCATCCCAGAATAGTAATCTAGTAAAAGGTAATGTTCATGTTATTGCCTGTGTCTGCATGTCTGCAGCTCATATCACGTAGATGGCCTGTAAGATACATTTTAACTACATTTTTTTAACTACATTTTTAGTCAATACATTAAAGTGGAAGAACAACTGGTCCCCAATGTATAGCCTCAATGATATAATCGAAAAAGTATCAGTACTAGATATAGAAACTAACATTTTTTTTATAAAGCTATATATTGTAAGTGATTCTATTATTACAACATTGTGCTGGCGTAAAATTATCAGTACAAACAACATCTCCATGTAAGAATGCTACAAACAGAAAGCAAAGGAGGTAGTCTGTGTATGAACTAGTCTACTGGCTGCTGAGGTCATGAGGTAATGGCACATTGACTTTAGGTTCTCATAATGAGCCATAAGAAAGTCTTTAGCCTGAAATGTACATGATGCTGTGAGGAATCTTCTAGTCTCAATCCCTGATAAAATCAGCCTTCTGTAAGGAGCACATAGTCGCTACAAATTGACAGGGTGGGCACTTTATGGCTTTACTTTTAATAATCCCATTATTTCAATCATGGCACATTGGATCGATCAGATCGATAACAATCAGGCTCATAAAGAAAAGCCAGGATTAGCCTACTGAAAATTTACACTAAATATCCTTTTTTTTTCCTCTTAAAATTATGATTTGTTTGTAGATACATAAATCTGAGCTAAAAGGCTACTCATATCTCAAGTCCTACACACAGGATAACCCTAAAGTATTTGATCGGTAGGGGTCAAATTTTGGGCAGAATTGTAAGCGGAATTGTAAATCGGAATTTGGGCAGAATTGTAAGCGGATTGTCTGCGCCGCGGACCCAGCTTGAGGTTCCACCTGCCCAACTGATTTGTTAGAATGTCTCACATGCACTCCACTGTCTGCCCAAAGAATTGACATGTCAGCGATTTTTGCATGATTAGTTCCCTTTAAGTGATAAATTCCATCTTCTGCCACCACTACTGCATACTGGTTACACATTAATAACATTAAAATAAATCGTATGTAGTTAAGTTCCTAAATTCACAAGGTGGTGACTGCAGGAAACTAGAGTCATTTTATTTATGTGACACTTGCATGAGCTTTGGACAGAAATACAGAGCTCTGACCTCTACAAAGCTATGTTACACATGTTGGACCTAAAATGTCATTGAGACAATTACTTTAAATACAGAATCTTGTATAGGTCAAGAATTTGGGTCTACCCTTTAAGTACTGTAATAGTTGAGTCACGATGGTTCACTGATGTTCATGTACTATGCAATAATAAAACTATACATAACGTAATTACCACATTTGAATGTATATGAGAGGTAGTCAGCCATTCACTGACTCCTCACAGGTAAAGAGAGTATATAGCCTCAAACTGGAATCTTAAAACCCCCTACTTGCAACATGTTGTCACTTACACTGTTTGATACTAATGACTGATAGCATTCATTGTATCTTACATTTGTAGGAGAGGAAGGAGTGATGACCTACAACTTAAAGGGAACCAGTCACCCCCCGTGCCGGGGCAGAGCCCGGACGACCCCCAGCTAGAGACCCTTATACTTACCCCGGAAAACGAAGTCCCACTCCTGGAGCCACTCCCGCCGTCGAGATATCACTGTCGGATGCCCAACACGTGAGCATCAGAGATTAGTCTGATACAGATAGAGAATGACTGAAGCAGTCACTCTCTTTGCGCGTGTGCCGGGCTTCCGATGGTGATATCTCGACAGCGGGAGCAGGACTTCATTCTCCGGGGTAAGTATAAGGGTCTCTAGCTGGGGGTCAGCCGGGCTCTGCCCCGTCACGGGGTGGGGGTGACAGGTTCCCTTTAAGCCATCTCTGTAGAACTACACGATAATGGTCATCAGACGCTGTAAATTAGATGTAACTTCACATTTATCTGGTAGAAATGACTGCACACAATGATTATGCTGGGGTGAGCATGCAACATGCAACAATCACTGGTCGGTGAATGCAGCAAGGATTTAGAACTAGTGCAAAGCTACTCAGCTACAGTACATAAAACTAATGCAAAGTTCATGGCAGTGGCCTCACATGAAATTTAAAGCGGACTTGCCAGTAGCTAAATGAACATAAAAATAGGGCCATGGCTAGAGAGCGCTTCTCATAAAGTTTCCAGGTACCCATTTTTTTTTTCATCTCCATAGTCTTTTCCAGCACAGAGATAAGGCTTTTTCCTAATATGTAAATAAAGCTGAAGTGCCCTATGGGGGTGCTCCCCAGCAATAGAAAGAGCCCAGGACTAGCCAGCCCATCTCCCTGTAATTCACCTCTATCAAAGGGGGCGGGGGCATATGCAACATACATGGAGGTGGTAAATAGAGGACATTGGTCTGGCTAACTCTGGGCTATTCTCACGCTGGCAATGCCCTTGGGTACTTCAACTTCACTCCTATAATAATAATAATAAAAAAAAAAAGGCTTACATCTCAGTGCAGAATTCTGATGAGAAACCCTATCTAGCCGTGTGCTTACCTATACTCCTTGTCACCAGCTGACAGGTCTGCTTTAACGTTTCTAATATGGATGACTACTTACAGAACAAGGTGTGTAAAGAATATTTTGGGGCCGGTTCCATACAGGACTAAGATATATAGAAGCAGCCTATTGATAAGTCATAATGTAATTTAAAAAAAAAAAACTTTAAAACTTAAAATTTGGCAAATTAGGTAATTTCTAAGCAAAACATATACAATTACAAATATTTCCTATTTAGATTACATTATGTAAATTACACAGTAATCTAAGTTCATTACATTCATCAACAGTTATTGCTGAGAACTTTTTAAAAGCTCGACGTCTCACAGTTATTAGAAATTCAAGGGTCAGTCACTTAAGGCAGCATAAAAAAATACATTAAAAAGTGCAGGGAAGCAAAAGCTGGTTTGGCTAGAATTCAATCATAATTTTTTTAAATTCTTAAATAGATTTTTTTAGTTAATTATTTTAGTTTTTATCCTTTTTATGCCTTTTCTTTCAAAATTTCATGGGTTACAGCACTATAAAACACTAAAACTTCATCTTGCATGCAATACAACAAATCTCAGAAAAGATTTTTAAAAGGCCGTAAAATAGGAGGCACATAAGTGGTATGAAGTTAAAAAATGTAAAGTGTTGCGATAAAATGATTTAAAAAAGTATGTATCTCCTTTCCTGTCTCCATCTACTGTTGAGTCACACCAGGAAGCTTTGTTTGCAAGAATGATTGGACATGGGGCCAGATCTTGTTGGTCTCGGTTCCAGAAAAAGTTTCCAGGATACCTTTGTTTCTATGGAAACCAGAGAAAGATTATTCAAGGACTATTCAGAAAATGCTGGGAAGACTGCACATCCTATATCAACCGATCACACTGGTTTTGTGCTCCTATTTTACAGTCATCAGATTACCTCATGACAGTAAAAGCTTTAAAGGGGGACTATCAGCAGGTCAGACAAATCTAACCTGCTGATATGTCCCTATTGCGCAGGAGACGCCATAGAGGAAGGTATGTCTCTTACCTTCCTCCTCTGCACCGTTATGGGGGCAGGCAGTCCTCCTGGGCTGCTTGAAGCTACAATACCAGGTAGGCCTAAAATAGACATCAGTCTTTTTCCAGTGTATGTACCTGCACTGAATATATCTAACCTACCTAGGGAGTACTACTGATATGAGATGCATGCTAGCAGTGTCTTTTTACATAGGTTTGACTCGTAAACGCAAGTATGTATACAACTGCATATGTCTTGAGGCTTATGTGCAATAGTCTTGGGTGACAGACTTGTTATTTACATAAAGCAAGTCTAGTGCACAGCCTGTTCAGTCTATATAAAGATCATACAAAACATGAGCCAGCAATGTACACACCATCTATACTAGTTGAAGGGGGAGGGGGCCTCATGGTCTCATGTCTTAGGATGTTTCTTCAACAGTAAACTGAATCTTCAGCAATGACATAAATGACGTGGCCCATATACACCTAGGTCTATAGATCTGATCTGTAATGGATGTCAGGTAAATAGGGCAAGCAAATATCCCAAACTCTGCAGTTGGCTCTAATGAATAAACTGCAGGTATCTACCCTATACAAAAAAGCTGAGATCTCTAGCAACTCATGGGCCCTACACAGAATACACTCGCTGTACAAGAAAAACAGAATATTTGTAGGGTATCCAAAGTAATACTTACTTGTAATATTCCAATACAGGTTTGGTAAGAGCCTCATAAGCATTTAGTCTTTTCGTAACAGTTTCTGGCTTGTCATCTTCCCGTTGAATTAGAGGTTCTCCGGTAAGATCGTCAATACCCTGACAATACATAAAAAAAATATCACTACTGTAGTAATTCAGCATACAAAATACACAGCATCATTGTTCTGAAACCATTTATGACAATGTCAGGGTAGACTGAACTTGTCTTTTTTTTTTTGGGGGGTGCCAGCCAGAGGTTAGCTGAGGGTCAAATAGATTTTTAACCCCTTCATGAACGAGCCCATTGATGCACTGGTCAAATAAGTGCAATGTTCCTCCCCGTCTTCTAAGAGCCTAGCACTTATTTTTTTCCACCTACAGGGCTGGTTGAGGTGTCATTTTTTTGCACCATGATCTCAAGTTTTTATTTGTAACATATTGGTGTAAGAGAAAATTTTTGATAGCTTATTATTTTTTTTTCTAATATAGAATTTAAAAAAAAATCAGCAATCCCAGTGTTCCCCCCCCCCCCCTTCCATTTACGCCGTTCACCGGGCAGGATACAGATTGGGGGTTAAATAGAAGTCATTTATCTTAACAAAACTTTTTCACAGTGTTTGAGTTGATTTGAAAACTATGTTTTCTTAGAAATATCCCTTTATTTACATCCCTTTCTGGAAAGGGACATGTTCACTTGTTCATTTAAAAAGGCCTTCTCTGATGTCTATGAGGCTGACCATCCCAAGGCTCTGGAGAACCTTTACACTCTCCACTCCCTAAAGCACATTATGAGCATGGGTAAATAGGTAGAAACATACTAGTTTTATCTAATCTAGCTAAATTGTGACCTTTCTTCACTACCTTCCTCATTTCTTCCCTTATGTTCCTCCCTTTATTATTTTTTTTCTTCTCTGCCCCTATTTCCCCTGTTTCCTTTTCTGGGGTGTTTTGTCTGGTTCATCTTGTATGTACATAATTTAAAATGGTAATTAATATTATGCCATATCCACATACCATTACTGCAGGGGTAGGGAACCTTGGCTCTCCAGCTGTAGCAAAACTACAACTCCCATCATGCCTGGAGCTAAAGCTTTGGCTGTCCAGGCCTAATGGGAGTTTTAGTTTTGCAACAGCTGGAGAGCCAAGGTTCCCTACCCCTGCAGTAGAGTTTATTTAATTCAGGTATTAAAGGGGTAGTGCGGCGGTAAAGAATTATTCACAGACTAACACACTTTACAAAGTTATACAACTTTGTAATGTATGTTATGTCTGAATGGCCCCCTTTCCCGTGTCCCACCACCCCCACCCGTGTACCCGGAAGTGTGGTGCGCTATACTCACCTGTCATGTGCCGACACCAGTCTCCGATTTTCAGCAAGTGACACCTTCTTCGGGCGGGCGGCAAACAGTTTAGACTGTCCCGAATGCCGGCCGCCCTCTGCAGCGTCATCCGATGCTCAGCCACGATTGGCTGAGCATACTGTGCTCAGCCAATCGCGGCTGAGCACACTTGTGACGCGGCGGAGGGGGGACGGGTGGCAGCGACTCGGCCCTCGACACGGATCAAGTAATGTATAATGCACCAACACTTCCGGGTACACGGGTGGGGGTGGTGGGACACGGGGAACGGGGCGATTCACAGACATAACATAGTTATACAACTTTGTAATGTGTGTTATTCTGTGAATAATTTCTGAGCGCCGCACTACCCCTTTAAGCCTAGATTATGCTTATCCTGTTCTTTTCCATGGATTTTAACATGTTTGTGGTTTGCGTCACTTCACAATAATAAAAATGTAACCCATAAAAGTTTCACAAAGTTTAAAGGGGTATTATATTTTAATACATTTACCACCTCTCAACTGGATCTGGATTGATAATTAAATTCTATATTGGTAGAGATTTAATTTGTGGGACCTGCAATGATCATTAGAACTACTTGATTTCCCCCAGCGACATCTCTGGTGAGCACGCACGCGGCTCCGGATGGGCTATGGGATCTGCCCCGGCATGGAGGGGGGGCGGTGACAGGTTCCCTTTAATGTGATACCCTATGTCCTCTAGCCCCTAGACGACCCTGGGTGTACAGATACATCCAGGATCGCCTACGGGTAGTTCAGAGCGGTGCCGCTCGGCGGCCCGGCTCTGAACCGCCACAGTCCCGGGTGTGACATGTAGCCCGGGATCGAGGCTATTATCGGTCGCGGTCCGATCGCCGTGCCCGCTAATGAAGTTTTCAGATGCGCTGTCGAAGTTGACAGCTGCATCTAAAAAACTTACTGCAGCCTCATCCCTGGTGTTTAGTGGGGTGGATCGTCCCCCAGCGACAGTCACGGAGGGGCTATCCTTGCTTCCGGCACCGTCCGGGGTCTGCGCCATAATGGCAGCAGACGAAAGCAATAGAGCGCCTATCTCAGTGATCTTGCAGTATACTGCATAGATCTCAATGAGAGATCAGTGTACTTATACTAGAAGTTCCCCAGGTAGCTTCTAGTATAAGTGTAAAAAAATTACATAATAAAGTGTTATTAATTAAAAAAAAAAAACTCCCCTAATAAAAGTTTGAATCACCCCCTTTTCCCCATGTTAAAAATAAAAATAAATAAACAAACAAACAAACATGTTTGGTATCACCTCATGCGTAATTGCCTGGACTATTAATTAATCACATTACTGATCTCGCACGGTAAACAGCGTAAGCACCAAAAAATCCCAAATTGCAAAATTGTGCATTTTAGGTCGCATCAAAAAAGATGCGAAAAATTGTAATAAAAAGCGAACAAAAAGTTGTATATGCGCAATCAAGGTAGAAAGAACATATCATGGCGCAAAAAATTACACCTCACACAGCCCCATAGACCAAAGGATAAAAGCGCTATAAGCCTGGGAATGGAGCGGTTTTAAGAAACATATTTGTTAACAATGGTTTGAATTTTTTTACAAGCCATCAGATAAAATAAAAGTTATACATCTTACATATCGTAGTAATCGTACCGACTTGAGGAACATATATAACAAGTCAGTTTTACCCCAGGGCGAATGGCGTAAATACAAATACCCCCCAAATAAAAGAAATGCATTTTTTTTTTTCAATTTCACCACACATTGAATTTTTTCCTGGTTTCGCAGTGTACTTTATGCAAAAATTCAGCCTGTCATTGCAAAGTACAATTAGTGGCACAAAAAAATAAGGGCTCATGTGGGTTTCTAGGTGAAAAAAATCCAAGTGCTATGGCCTTTTAAGTACAAGGAGGAAAAAAACGGAAGTGCAAAAATTCAAATTGGCCCGATCCTCTAAGGGTTAGAGGATCCTCACAGTCCCTTAAAGGTAAATCAAGGCGTCCCTCTAATCTCAGCAGCAGCAAATTAGTGTTTTGTGTAACCTATACCTAGAAGAAGAGAAGATGCAGGACCTTACAAAAAGCAGATCAAGGACAGACCGGCAATCTCCTGGAACAACGCACTAAGGACAAGTAAAATAACACACACACACACACACACACACACACACTACAGCGTTTGTGAACGGGGCGCACTCACCCTCCCCCGGTCCCCGATTAAACACAACAGTGGGAAAGAGGAGGCAGAGACCGGTGTGACAGGGAAAGAGAAGCGGCTGCAGGGGCATATCTGGCTACAAGGGGGGGCTGGCTTGGAGGGGCATATCTGGCAAAAAGGGGAGGGCAGATGTGCCTGCGGGGGGGGAGGGGGCAAATGTGGCTGCAGAGGCATATCTGGCTACATGGGGGGGAGCAAATTAGGCTGCAGGGGGCATATCTGGCTACAAGGAGGGGGGGACGGGGCTGTATGCTGCATTTTCTATAATTGTGTATGTGAGAAACCAGGACCTATTGCAGGAAGAGGCTAGGGCTACAGAAGCAGATCTGTGAGATTATCTCTGTATACACTGCAGTTCCACCTCTTTTCACTAGGTGTGCTCTGTGAGGAAACAGGCAGCGCAGCCAAAATGTAAACAGAGCTGTATCATAGCAGGGGAAGCTAATTGAGGAGAAACAAGTACTGTATATGGAAAGGTTTGTCTAGGCTTTGGCAATACAGTAGTTTTTTGAACTATGTCATTAATCTTGGAAAACCTCTTACAAAAATCTGCTGACAGGTCCACTTGAATGTAACAAAACAAAAATCTGTTAAAATGAGAGATGCCTTTATTTAATTTTCTTGTGAATGCACACTAAAGGGTGGATCAACATATTTACTTCTCTCTGTTTGCAAACAGTATTGCCGACTGCCCCTTTAAGAGTGGGCTACCAGATCCGTTAGAAAAACATCCTAAACCATGTGTTATCAGCAGTTTAGAAACCTACAGTATACACAACATACTTCAGATATACCTTACTGTAGGGCTACAGCCATATGAGAAAATGAAGTCCTTACTGAAACTTTTGGTGGATTAAATTCTGTGTTATATACTCTTCCACTCCCAGGGTGGATCCATCGAGAAGTAAGACGATCCTTAATAGTCTGAAATGGAACGTTTAAGTCAATGACAGTGTTTATTTGATGGGCTTTATCAAGGGCTTGTGCTTGGGGAACAGTTCTTGGGAAGCCTAAATTAGAGGGAAAAAATACAAAATCATCATGCTTAAATAAATAAAAAACAGTAACTATAACAGTCTTATGGTGCTTCTACACAGAGATTTTTGAAGCCAAAGCCAAGAACACACTTTAAACAGAACAGGTCATAAAGACTGGGACTTCTCCTCCCCTTTCAAATCCATTCATGGCTTTGGCTTCAAAAATCTATTAGATAAATCTGTGTAAACGCACCATTACGCAACGTCTATACAATTCTGAAAAACAGCACCAAGTCACCAAACTAGTATATGGCCATGTTTACCCACCGTCTATTGTTGGTCATTTGACAGTCGTCTTTTAGGACTGTCATTATTTTGAGGCCGTTATGTTATAAAGACTGTTATGGTTGTACAAATAACGGTCGTTATTATAAAATAATGGATGTTATTTGGCCTCAAAATAACAGCTGTCCTAAAGGACTGCACTTCAGCAACACTGAAGTGAATTGGGCAGACATGCAGTACCACACACACAACCAGTGGACATGTGTGGTGCCAATTTTGATCTTAACTGACTGATCCATTATTCAATTCCATGTTCCCATGTAGTGGACTATAATAACATTTTAACAACTGCATGAACAGTCATTTGTATTCATCCAGCTCTTACCATGTACATCCATACACAGGCAAAAATGGACAATTAAAGGGAATCTGTCAGCACCTATTCTTGTTCTGAGGTGCTGACAGTGTGATGAAGGTCTGTGCTCCTAGTGCCGTGTCATACCTTTATTTTTTTACATCGGTGCTGTACTTTGTCAGATCGGGGCTGTAGTTTCTCTCCACAACTGTCAAAGAGGAGGAGTAGTGATGTCTTGGTGCCGCACTTGCTGCACTTTGGCCAGCCTCACCACTACCTCCTCCCAGCTTGGCGCGCATCCCCCGGCCTCCTGGCGACATCATCTGTAGCTTCCTGGTTCAGTGTACTGCGCCATAGTGTGTCGGATCGGTGCAGGCGCACTGAGGGCCAAAGCCTATGCCCTCAATGGCTTCGCTCAGTGCCGCATCATTGCACTACGGCGTATATGCAAATCATGCCGCGGGAGCGCACGCGCAGTACACAGAACCAGGATGCTACAGATGACGTCGCCAGGAGGCCAATGGACACGCGCCATGAATATTCAAGACAAGCTAGGAGGAGGTAGTGGTGAGGCGTGCCAAAGTGCGGCACGAAGACATCACTACTCCCCCTCTTTGACAGTTGTAAAGAGAAACTACAGCACCGATCTGACAAAGTACAGCACCGATGTGAAAAATAAAGGTATGACACGGCACTTGGAGCACAGACCTTCATCACACTGTCAGCACCTCAGAACAAGAATAGGTGCTCACAAATTCCCTTTAAGCCTCATTCACACATCAGTATATTTTTGCAGACCATATTCTGAGTTGCAATTTTCTGTCCGCAATCTGCCAAAAATTCATTCATAATGCATCTGTAGTATCATCCGTATTGTTCACACTTTCTGCTGATTTGTAACAGTGCAAAGTACTTTACAAAATGATGACACTAGCTAGAATTTGGATCAGTATTCTTTGCATATGTTGCAGTCTATTGTTTTGCCTGTGCTGCAATTACGGTCCGCACTAGGACATGTCCGTTTTTTGGGCAGATGTGTGAATAGGTACATAGAAATGAATGGCATATAAAATATTTATTTGTCAGGAACTGACAGACTGGGGGGGGGGGGGGGGGTTGGGGTTCACTGGGACAAAAGATTGTTGTGTCGTACTGCAGCATGGGTAAGTGAATGAGGTCTGCCCACAAGTGGCCACATCCGTGAGACCACAGAAGCAAAAATTCATCTCACTTGCCTAAGCTGCAATTCGGGTTGATCCCTTCCATGCAGCAAGCGATCTTTGGCCCTGTGCTGTAAGTCATCGGCAAAATCTACAATTTGTATCAATTTGAACAACTATAGTGTAATGTGTATATTTCCATTAGTTACAACTAACTATAAAGGGTATCATACCAGGCATAAAGACACATCTAGCGGATTGAAGCTTACCATCTAGCAGCCAGTTATGTTCACCAAAGTTATCTAGCGCTTGTACGATTAGTCGGGTGATAACATCATCTGGAACTAGCTGTCCTTGGTCAATGTAGGTTTTTGCAAGTATACCAATTTCTGTAGGTAGAAAAAAAATTCACATACCAAATTTAACTGACTTCAGCAATTAGTCTTGCAATAAAATATACAAAATTTTATTGATTCAAACAGAAATGACTGTACTGTAATGAATACGAATCTAAAGAAGGGCAGACTTCTTTCCACTTGATGAAAGTCTAAAGGTCTACCACTGATTGATTCTAATGGCGCCATATTATGGAGGGGAGGGGGTTTTCTCCCACTGAAGGCGGGCTGTCCCACCTCTAGTGCATCACCCCTGGTAACCATGAACAGAACAGCGCCATACGCGGGAACCGGGCCGCGGTTCAAAAAAAGGACCACGGCACCGGCATCCCCGTGCCAGCGCAGTTCGATTTATGTGGTACATCCTCTTTAAAACGCCTCTATACCCACAATCTGTCCACTTGTACCTTCGGATAGCTGCTTTTAATCCAAGATCTGTCCTGAGGTCCGTTCGGCAGGTGATGCAATTATTGTCCTAAAAAACAACTTTTAAACTTGCAGCCCTGTGCCAAGTCCTATTAGTAAGTGATATTACAGATGGTACATATCTTCATAGTATAGTGTGGTTATCATAAGGTGGATGACCACAGTTTACCACTCCTGTCGTCCTCCCAGGGTATGGGTAGTTGTGGACTACAGGAGCAGTGGTCATCCACCTTATGATCACATATCTTCATAGTATAGTGTGGTTATCATAAGGTGGATGACCACTGCTCCTGTAGTCCTCCCAGGTAATGGGTAGTTGTGGACTCTGTAATAAATGCTAGAGCCGGCCTTGTCTCTGCGTCCGCAGATGCTGGCTGTGTATGTGCAGCAGGATCATGCTCTGTCAGGTAGCGATCACCTTGCTAGTGTGCAGCGTCTATGTAGGCTGAGGAAATAAAATAAAATGTTGCAACATATTTTTTTTTACTGAGGAAAGGATATATAGTGCTATCCTTTTATATATCTTTTATGCAACATCATAGCGCTCGTCCCGGATCCAGGCCTCACGCTGAAACCTTACCAGACAGTGAAAGGGGCGAGTGCTGATCAGCCTAGAAAAACGCTGCACGCTAGCGATGTGAACGCTACCTGACAGCGCATGATCCTGCTGCAAATACACAGCCAGCACCTGCGGACAAGGCGTCCACAACTACCCATACCCTGGGAGGACGACAGGAGCGGTAAACTGTGGTAATCCACCTTATGATAACCACACTATACTATGAAGATATGTACAATCTGTAATATCACTAACAGGACTTGGTCCAAATAATAGAGACACCACCTGCTTTATTCTTAACGGATATAAGTACATATATACTAATAGCGGCAATTTCAATTAACATCTGAAATCAGGAACTCAGAAACTGTATACACAGCATGCAAGGGCTCTGCCTTGCTGTAAATAAGATACAGATAGTCTTATGTCTTTTATGTTTTTAATATTTTATATGTATTTTTTATATTCTTTATACTGTTTACATAATTGATACTGTGTTCTATATTTTCTTGTATTTTTAATACTATATAAACAAAATATATAACTTCTGGAGAGCCTACCATTATTTTAACAGAATTTAGTGACATGCTTTACTGCAGGACTCATGAATATAGACAGACTGAGTCTGTCCCTTTGATGAATGTGAAAAATCACTGAGTGTGCTCAGAAGAGGTCATTCCACAGGGTGCTGATATTGTTGCTTCTACCTACTGGTGTCACCTGTCCATGTAATGCTGTACAGATCACTTTATAGCAGCCTCCTGTTATTACCACAGCCAGTTTTAGCCTCAGTGGTGAGAATGAAAACTGCAAGATTTCAGGATTATTTTATAATATAGAGTAAAAGCGTAAATTAGAAAAAAAATCAAAAATTCTTAAAATATATGCTTAACAAAAAAAATTGTAAGTTATTTTCTGATGACAACTCCCCTTTAACCCCTTATTTTTTTGCACCACTCATTGTACTTTGCAATTACAGACTTAACTTTTGCACAAAATATTCTGCCAAACCAGAAAAAAATTACATGTGCAGTGAAATTATATATAAAAACACAATTTATTTATTTGGGTTGGTTATGTGCTAAAGCCATTTACACTATGGTAAAACAGACATGTTATCTACTTTTGTCAAGTTGGTACGATTAAATGATAGGAAACTTGCATAACTTATTTTATTTGACAGCTTTTAAAAAATGAAAACTTTTTTTTTTAAATGTTCTTTCATTATATATTTCATTTTTTTTTTTTGGTCTATGGGGCTGTGTGAGGTGTCATTTTTTACACCATGATTTGCACTTTATATGAGTACCTTAGTTGTGTATATGCGACTATTTGATCACTTTGTATCACAATTTTTCTTGATTTGATGCGACCAAAAATGCGCAATTTTGCTGCTTAAGCTGTTTACCGTGCATGATCAGGAATGTGATAATTTATTAGTACTGGTGATTACACATGCTGCAATACGAAACATGTTTATTTTTTTTTATTTTTTATAAAATAGGAAAAGGGGGGGGGTAATTCAAACTTTTATTAGTGAAGGGGATTTTTTTTTATTATTAAAGGGGTTGGCTACTTTATAGTAAAATAGCTCAGTACAAAGTATTCGTAAATGTGCTCAATGTATATACTGACAGCAGCTCCCTGTGTACCTCATAGAGCTAAAATCAGACTCCTCTCCTCCAGGCTGGGCTGCCCTGCTCTGTTTTGTTTTAGTCCATAAAATGGCTGACACGGAGGAACATGTGACCAGGCCCTGTCCCCTGTGTTCTCCATAGACACATACAGGCTCAGTGGGGGACACCGGGGGGCGGGGTATGGTCACATGCTCCTCCATGTCTGCCATTTTATGGACTGAAACAAAACAGAGCAGGACAGCACGGCCTGGTGAAGGGGAGTCTGATATTAGCTCTATGAGGTACACAGGGAGCTGCTGTCAGTATATACAGTGAGTACACTTACTAATACTGTATATTGAGCAATTTTACTATAAAGTGGCCAACCCCTTTAACCCTTAGACGACCCAGGGCGTATAGTTACGCCATGGAAGTCTGTCCCCAGACGACCTAGGGCGTAACTGTACGCCCTGGGTGTTTCTCCCGCTATGAAGCGTGCTCCGGAGCGGAGCGCGCTTCACAGCAGGTGGGGGCCGGCTGCAATCAGCAGCCGGGACCTCACCGGCAATGACTCGCTGCAGCGATCGCACTGCCGCGTGTCATTAACTCCTTAAAGTGTAAGTGACAGGGGGAGTCCCCTGTCACTTACCGATCGGGACCCCCGCAGTGTGACTGCGGGGGTCCCGATCGGTAAAACGGACTGCCGGAGGTCTCTCACCTGCCTCCGTGCGGTCCGATCGGCGATCTGCTGCACTGAGCCTGCACAGGCAGGCTCAATGAGCAGATCGCCGATAACACTGATCAATGCTATGCCTATGGCATAGCAATGATCAGTGTAAAAATCCAAGTACTGGATGTAAAAGTCCCCCAAAGGGACTTCAAATGTGTAAAAAAAAAAAAAAGTTAAAAACACTAACACACAACCCCAAAACCCCTCCCCCAATAAAAGTTGAAATCACCCCCCTTTCCCATTATATAAATAAAACATATAAAAATAAATAAACATATAATATACCGTAGCGTGCGTAATTGTCCGATCTATTAAAATATAACAAGCGTCATTGCGTACGGTAAACGGCGTACACGAAAAGAGGGAAAAAAGTGCGCGGATTACCGATTTTATGTTACATTATCTATAAAAAAAAATTAATAAAAAGTGATCAAAACGTCTGATCTTCGCAAATATGGTATTAATAAAAAATTAGAGATCATGGCGGAAAAAATGACACCCCATACAGCCCCATAGGTGAAAAAATAAAACCATTATAAGAGTCACAATAGTCCCATTTTATTTATAATTAATTGCCAAAAAAAGGGATTTCATTTAAAAAAAATATATAACAGAGAATCTGTGTAAACCTGCATGTGGTTGTGTTCGGGCTGACCTATAGAATAATTGTATCATGTCGCTTTTACCATACAGTGCATTACGTAGACACAGGAACCCCCCAAACGTTACCATATTGCATTCTTTTTTGCGATTTCACCAATTTATATCTTCATAAATAATATATTTGGAATTCCATCATACATGTTATGGTAAAATGAATGACGCCATTACAAAGTACAACTATTCCTGTAACAAACAAGCCATTACAAAAAACTGAGAGTGCTAGAGCTCTTAGAAGGGGATGAGGGAAAAACGGAAACACTAAGATCAAAATTTGCACGGTCCACTGGGTCATTTTGGGCCTGGTCCTCAAAGGATTAAAAGAACTTTTTTTTTTTACATACACATTAATTAGAAGTTCCTCTGGGAGACTTCTAAAACAACCACACTCAGATCAGTGTAGTATACCTAATAGTGGACAGATCCATTAGATCAGTGCTGTATTACTCTGGGCTGCAGCAGACAAGATACATTGATTGCCGAGCTGGGATCAGCGTCATTCGGACGCTGAGTCCCGGCCAGTACCCCAATCGCATTGCGGGGGAGGGGGGCAGCCACTAGACTTCAGGGATGGGGCTATAAAGGACATTTAAATGCAGCTGTCATGTTTGACAGCTGCATTTAACTGTCCTAATTAGCGGGTGTGGCGATCGTCTGCACCCACTAATAGCTACGGTCCCGGGCTACAGAAAGCAGCTGTGATCGTGGTGGTTCAGAGCAGTGTCGCTGCGCAACACCTCTCTGAACCTCCCCATTCGCAGTAGGACGTGCTGGTACATCCTTCTGCGGGGGGGGGGAAGGCCCACAAAAAAGGCAGCACTAAGGGGGCAAAGGGACTGGGAAGTATACATTCTTTATTATGTTCTCACACACCCGGTCTGATTTTTTTTTATTTTTGCAGGACTTCGCCTTTAAAAAAAACAGGACTATCTCATTGCATTTATATGTCACCAGCTATCTGCTTTCTGTCATTGAGATTGCTAGTCACACACACTCAGGTTAATGCTCAAACAAAGAAGGAAAGTCATTTAGCGGTCACTGAAAAGTCTTTATCAAATGGACAGGTGAGAAAAAGATATGAATTCCCAGCTGTCAATGTGTATTACATTACATCAGGCAAGCAAGTCCACAAAGTAAAAAAAAAAAAAATGTAAGAAATATAATTAATGCAAAGCACATGAATTTAAAGGGAACCAATTAGCACAATGGTGCTGATATGGCTCCCAGCTGCAACCTATAGATCTTTATTGCAGCTTCTCTACAATAGGAGCTGTGTCTGCTGGGTTACCTTTAGACCAGGAAAATTGTTTTATTGTGGCACACAGGCTTGGGAGAGGAACGGCAACTAGTCATCTGTGCGGAGAGCTGCCTGTGACCAGTCACAGCTCTCTGCCTGTCAGCATGCTCTGCAGGTTTTTCAACGGTGTAAAGCTAACCTGGCAGACGTAGCTTCTATGGTAGGGGAGCTGCAATAAAGATGATTGTTTTCCTTTAAAGATGCTATAACCAAAAGCAAATATGTTGTATTTTATAGTTTTACTCTGAATATCATCTACATCAGTGGTTCTTAGCTGTCCAGGAAGGGGGGGGGGGGGGAGTAAAAATGTGTGTCAATGTGCTCAGAGCTTGAGTACATCATTGCCTGCGCACCTCAGTATACCAACCCTGCCTACTACTCTCCGGTGCCTCTTCTGCGAGGGTCCCCCAACCCCTGCTTATTCTGTAACAGGGTCAGCTCTATACACCATTCTATTAAATCACTGCTATCAGCTCTATACACCATTTTATTACATCATTGGTATCAGGAACTATACACCATTCTATTACAGTACATTACTGGTATTAGCTGCCAGTGGCAGGGAAGAGGGGGCAGAAATTGCGGCAGTGCACTCTGCCAGGCCTCCCCTCTCTCCCTGTCAGCCTCTGTAAGCAGACAGGACACCCCTCCTCTCTCTCCCCATGGCCTCTGTATGTAGTCAGGACACCCCTCCCCTCTCCCCCCTCCATTGGCCTCCGTAGGCAGCCAGGACACGAGGCCTTAGGCCTCCATTTCCATGGCTACCATCGGAACTCTGATCACATTACAGAGCCCCATTGGTAAACAGAAGGAGAATTTTCCCACTATCCCGATAGATACTGTGGTTGTAAGATAACTGTCATAACCGGGGTGTGATCCAGTGCTGACAGTTGTGATGGGCCCCAGCTTTTACTAAAAGCTGGGACCCCGCCACAGATTACACAGGCACAGCTTTTCTGTATCTGTGTCATCCAGAGGACGCCAATTACCAGGAAAGGAGAAGGGTCAGTCTAGGGGGTCCCTGTGGCTGCGGGACCTGCTCCCCGCATGGCTCCGCTGTGGGTGCTGTTCCTGGGCGCTGTGGCGCTCCTTCTTCCTCCGCCCAGCTCAGGCATGCCTCCTTCTTCTGCTCTCTACTTTATCTCGTCCTGCTCGCACGCTCCTTCCTCATGGCCCTGTCAGCACTGTTGGGTAACAATTTTAACATTTAAGCTCTGCTTCTGGTCTTTATATGGGGGTCTTCAGCTTCAAAATCTTCAAAAAAGTGGTCTTTGGTCGGATCAGGGGTCATCTTCTCAAAAAGAGGCATACAGTAGTGGATTATAATAGGGGCGTTTCGGGCGGCAGCCCGGGGCCCTGAGCTTCTGGGGGGCCCATGACCACCCAAAAAGACTTATACTTTCAGTGGTGTACTGTCTCTTGACTTCACTTCCACCATGATTTGCAAAAAATCATTGTTTTTTTAATGGCAATTTTGCACAAATCAGGACATCATGACATTTTTTGTCCTGTACTATGAACACCACGCTAGTGCCGCCATAGTTACAGTGGGGTGGGGGGGCCCAGGCCTGGTGAACAGCCCGGGGCCTATGGTAAAGTTAATCCGCCCCTGGAGGCATAGTCCATAGGAGATAATAATTTAAAAAATAAATCAATCACAAAAAAAATAAATAAATAAATCGATCTGGAAGTGGGGTGATCTGCTCTGGTGGTTTCACTTTATCTGCCCCTATATCTTTATTTAGCACTGGTGTGCGGTCTGTATCCAGTTTCTAAGTCTGTTAAATGGGGAGATCGTACGTTTAAGTTTAGATTCTGATGCCATCAGTAAGAAATGTATTCTATATATGAACAGGACATATGGAAAACAAATTGTGCTATGCTTCTTCTAACAAGAAAAAAAAAAACATAATGCAGTCCAAGATATTTCACCTTAGTGATGAGTGAAATTTCACATTTTTTTAACCATTGATCTGAACTACTATTCAAAGCTCAGTGCCACAGGGTCAGGACATCTGCTGACCATTGTACGCATGTTAATGGAGTTTAAGCACCTCTGTAACTCAGCTGTGTCCTCACAAACAAGGTGTTTGCTATTTGTACAGGTGGTGTGGGTGCTGCCTTCAAAAAAAAACAAAAAAAAAAACAGGCAATTTCCCCTCCCCTCTGTAATACTGCTCCATTAGAATCAATGGCACATTCGCTTTTCCATTTAAAACTTAGGCTAGGTTCACACTGCGTTTTTGCAATTCGTTTTTATCATCAGTTTTTTGCAAAAAAACGGATGAAAAAAACTATTGCATTTGTGTGCATCAGTTTTGATCCGTTTTTTCATTGACTTCCATTTTCGTTTTTTTGACGGACACAAAAACGTAGCTGACACTACTTTTGTGTCTGTTAAAAAAAAACTGATCCGTTTTGGTCTGTTTTTTTTTTACAATGGAAGTCGATAGGAAAACAGATGCACACAAATGCATTAGTTTTTTTCATCCATTTTTCATCAGTTTTTTGCAAAAAACGGATTGCAAAAACGCAGTGTGAACCATGCCTTACTGGTCTATACTGAGGATAGGCTATCAAAGGCTAATGGTGGTTTTACACGGCGCGATATTTATCGCACGATTTTGAATGAACAATGTTTTTTTTATAACGATCAGCGTTTAGATGGAACGATACATCGTATGGAAAAATCGTTATGCGATCTGTTTGCGATCGCTTAAGCCTATCTCACACATGGGTGAAATCGTTGAAAGAATGTTTACACGGAACAATCTGTGAATTTTTTGCGAACGATCAACGACGATTTGAGAACATGTTGAAAGATCAAAATGAACGATTTCTCGCTCGTCGCTTGATCGTTCGCAGCGTTTACACGGAACGATTATCGCTCAAATGGGTTATCGTGCAAATTCGAACGATAATCATTCAGTCTAAAAGGACCATTAGTTTACAATGTGTTCAGATTCTTTACAGCTGGACAATTTAAAGCAGTCCCTCTTAACGCTGATAGTACACCACAAAATGTAGTGTGCATTTACCCTTCACTTGTCAAGCCCACAGTTCAGAGTGCCTGAACTTTGACCAGGCTTTTTGGCCACAAATACATTTAATTTTCTGCTCACATCCCCAGGTCATCCAAAGTACACTGCTCGGCAGGCAGGGGCAGTAAATGAGCCCAGGTGACATTACCCCAGGGTAAAGAAGAAAAAAAACAAAAAACAAGAATTTGAAACTGACCGGTATGAACACTTTTTTGGTTTCCCACAATAGCAATTCGTTATAGAAAGGATAATTTTACAATTTAACTTCCTTTTAAAAAAATCCACAAGGAATTCATGCGGAAATGTAGTATCTGCAGCACAGAATGTCAATTTATGTTGTGGAGTTTCCCTGTTGACTTCAAAGGGAAAGTCAAAATCCACAACTCTGAATTTACCTTTTTTTGTCTTATCTCCCGCAGTAAAATCTACAGCAGCAAATCCGTGTAAGCATAGCCTAACACGACAGGTTTTATTTCCTCCTCTATGATCTGGTATTTGCGCCAAAATAGTATGTATTATCACGTGATTTGTCATGTGATTCTAGGATTTTCAAGAATGTGAGGAAAAGTGCCAGAAAAGATGCTAACACAGATTCACTCCATTTTTTTGTGTGACACCAAATATTCTGTGGGGGAAAAATGCATAGCTAGAGGATGCTGCATTTTGGAAAAAAAAAAAAAAAATACAATGATTAAAAAAAATGTAGGTATGGCATTTTATATTTGATCATATAACACAAAGATCACAGTGTTACAGTGGAACATTGTACATAATGTCAGAGACATAGCTCAACAGTGACAAGAAAAACAGGATTTTCAGTCACAGGTTGCACACAGCTTTGCCACTATGGAGCTCAATGTTAGTTTGGTTGTGTAAATTAGATGTACTTTGCTATTGTGTGGCCATAGCCTTTATTTCATTGTTAGCTAAAATAGACATATAAATATAAATATAGCCTTTATTTCATTGTTAGCTGAAATATACATGTCTATGTTTTGTCAATACAGGGAAAAATCCATTCAAAGCCACCATTGAGGTTAATGTATTAAAAAACAAAAGAGCTAATACTGTGTATGGTAGTTTGATATGTATTATGGTTGCAAGACCCAGTTTGACTGTGGGTCCGAAGACCTGATTTGTCAGTCTTGGTCAATAGACGTAATTGGTCTAGAAGCTCCACGTTATACAAGTGTGAAATGCTCTCTAGTGGGTATGATGGCGAATCAGATGATCAGTGGCCTCATGGATTCACCGCAGCATATGCAGTTTGTAGGAATGTACTTCCTGCCACCTCTGTAACACATACCAAACCAGCTGCACAGCCATTCACTTTATGCTACAAGGTCAGTGAATGAAGGACTTCATTTAAAGTATCAATGGGGGTTCCTGCAGACAGGCCCTCCAGTGCTCACACCCTTATGATGAAAACCTCCTGTTGAATCCATGCCAGTCTGTCCCTATCTGAATCAGCAAGGTATCGGAGGTATAGTAGGCCATTATAAATTAGTGTCACCCCCTACTATTCCACAGCATGGGAGACAAGGACAACATAAGTGGGAGAAGTGATGCCCAGCCACAGATCATTGCTATTACTGCATGTAGAAACATGTGGTCACTCATTGTCATAGCTGGAGAAGGGGGAATATTACTCATATGTGTCACTCCTGTTTGCTATATATTTTAATATGAATGGACAGACCTGAAACATACTACAAGAAGCTGACTTCGGCTGTTACTTCTTTGTGCAGCTGGACCAGAACATACACTACAAGAGTCTCTAGGAGTAGTAGAACAAATAAGATTCAATAACACACAACACATTATAGGAATAACACCCGATAGCTATAACACTACTGTATAAGGACACACAATTGAATATGAATAACACCCAGCACCCTATATGAACAACACTATTGTATATAAATACCACCTTACTCTATGGGCCCTATTTCACGGGACGACTATCGTTCAGATTATCGTTAAATCATTAAAATCTAAGCGATAATCGTTCGGTTGAATAGCAGTTAACGATTAAGGACCTAAGGAGAAATTGTTGAAAGTTTAATAAGACCTGGACCTATTTTTATCGTTGCTCGTTCGCATTGAATAAGATGTCGTACGCAGTAGTGACGAACGCAATAGCGACGACAAGACGACCGCAAGAACGAACATAAGTAACGATTATTTTTCCATGTAAACGGTTGAACGATTTCAGGTCTTTTGCAACAGCGGTCGTTTGGGTCGTTTATCGTTAATGATTATGGGAACGATGGAATAGGGCCCTATATGAGTAACACCCAAGACACTATATCAATAACACTACTGTATATGAATAGAGGTGGCATTTCAGTGCCAGCTTTGCCCTGTGATAAGCAGTGCCAGTGGGTGACTATGGCAGAGGAGTGACCTTAGTGACAGCTGAGAAGATGGGCTCATTTCCTCCTTTCACCTTCACAGCCGGACTAGGTGACGTGCAGCAGAGCAGCTCTGTCCAGCCCTGCAATGCCTGAACTCTAGAGCCTCCCTCCCGGCCGTACCTGTCTGCTTCTGGATGTTCAGCCTCAGCAAGTCTCCGCTGGACAAGTGCTTGAGGGCGAAGTGTTTGACGATCCTGTCAGAGATGGTTCCCTTCCCTGAGCCCGGAGGCCCCATGATCACCGCCCGGAATAGCATGCGGGCCACCATTGTGCGCGGGTACTATGCTGCCGCTCCGCCGATCTGTCCTAATAAGTTGCCGTCGGTTCTGTCAGAGAGTGGCCTGCGCGGTCAGCCCGGGGCCGCTCCTGCACGGCCAGTCATGTAGTGCGTGCACAATACTCATGCACGGGAGGGCAAAATAGGGAAAACTTGTGAAAGAAAGTGTGGGAGCCTGGGCTGCGATCAGCTCCTGTCCCGTCCCTCCTCCAGCAGTCACTTATTCCTCCCCCTGAGCTCTGCCCTCCTCCCCCACTGTCTCCTCACCACGCTGCTGCCGGAGGAGGAGGAGAGCTGCGGCTGCTGGATCCACAGACAAGCACGACTGTCCACGCACCTGGCAAACAAGACGAGTAGATAGCTGCAAAATATCCATGTCTGCCGGGGCCGTACGCCTATTATACAGCTATAGGGCCTGTTGATCCCATTATACTGTACTGTACGGCTGATCTCTGCCTTATTGACGGCTAGTGCTCTGACTTATTACTCACTGGCGCCCTCTTGCGGAAGCAGCGTAATCGGCCTCCTCATATAACCTCTACAGATCACGTGATCTAATCAATATTCACTCCCTCCTTAGCATATGTATTGTAGCTGGGAACCACCAGGCCTTTGGTTTCATTTGTTTTTTTTTCATCACTTTTTAACCGATTAGAGCCCAGGCAGTGATACTTCTGTTTTTCTAATCTGTTCTGATTTCCAATTGTAAAATGTATTTATCCATTATTGTAGAGTCAGCTGTGTTGCCTGAGCTGCTCTGTTTTTGGCATTCAGGAGGCACATGTCAGGCTATGTTCCCTCTACGTATAACACACATAGCAACGGATGTTGTTAAACCGCCAGGCGGCATTCAGCGCAGGAACATTATCATTTTACAATTGAAGGGCACTGTTGGGTGTGCCCACAATTCAATTAACCTTTGACTACAATATAAAGTATGACCGCCGGCCGTACTTTACATTGTGTGAACAGCTATTGTTTATGGACGTCGTTCAGCGTAAAGCATCCGGAAATAATAGGCATGTTCTTTATTTTAACGTCCGTTCTAAAGGATGGACATTAAAATAGCGAATTGGGAACACTTGCATTGAATTCAATGTAATGCCGCCGCTGCAGAAAAGAACGGATGCTGAGTAGTAGGAACATAGCCCCTCTCTGACATGTGAAAAACTTTTTTTCTGGGTGACAGATACACTTTCAGCTTTAGAGCAGCTACATGGATCATAGTAAAAAATAGGCCTGAGCAAACTCCATTCACTTCTATGGAAGAGTTTTGTAAATATGCTGTTGCCTGTGCAGAAGTAAGTGTGCAGAGAGGGAACTACTGTGAGTGGCCTAATCCCATCTTAATGCACCAAGAGAGTTGTCTGTCTGTCTATCTATCTTATATATGTGTGAATATAATAATGATATATGTAGGCAATGGCAGTACTACAGCAAAATGATATGTTTAAGGGTGCCTTCACACGTAACAGATCCGTAACAGATCCGCTGCGAGTATGTAAATTAACCCCCTGGCGGACGGACCGTAACACTGTCAGCAGCTGGAGCGTACTTACAGAGGCACCCATCCTTCTGCACAGACTGGTGTGTGGAGCGGTGTGTGCAGCATCCCGAGCCGTGCCCTGGTGCATCAGCACAGCGGAGGGGAGCCTGCACGATCGGTCTGTGCAGGAAGATGGGTGCCTCTGTAAGTACACTACGGCCACTGTCAGTCTTACGGTGCGGCCGCCAGGGGGTTAATTTACATACTCACAGCTGGATGTCAATAGAGTTGAATGACACTGAATCTGCAGCGGATTTCGCTGCGAATTCGCAGCATGAAATCCGGTGCGGATCCGTTACGTGTGAAGGCACCCTAAAGAAGAATTCCTGCCGGGGAGAAGAAAAACTGCCGGGGAGGGTGTAAAAAAACATGCTCTAGCTCTGAAGTCTGTTGTCCTTTGCTCTGGGCCCCCAGCCACTTCTAGGTCTGAGTGGGGACCTGGGACGTGACGTTCCCAGCCCGCTTAGCCAGTCCCACCTTGGCTGCTGACGGGCTGAGCAGGCCTGACACATCATGTCCCAGGTCCAGGGCCGGCGTTAGGGGGGGGGGCAAGCAGGGCAAATTCCCAGGGCCCCCATCCCCCAGGGGCCCCCTACCGCAGTTCCAGTGGAGAGGAGAGCACAGACAGCATCCTGCAGCGTCTGGGAATGATCCCTGGCTGCTGCTATCAGGGGTCACGCAGAGGCTGCAGGACGCTGGGCTCAGTGTCTGCTCCCCCTCCCTCTCCCTCCAGCTCCTCTCACTGCACGTGACTTCCTCCTCTGGTCTGGAGCTGTCGGGTCGATGGAGGAGAGGGCTGCCAGGTGAGGATGACAGCCTGCTGCTTCTAAGGAACATGAGGGGGATGCACCACTACACCCAGCATGCTAGAGGGAGTAAGTATACTGTATATGTAGTGTGTGTATGAATGTAAGTGTATAATAGATGAATGTAGTGTGTGTTACATGTCAAGTGTATAGTGTGCGGGCTAGATGGTTTGTATCTGTATAATGTGTTTTCGTGGGTGTGTGAGTGTATATATATATATATATATATATATATATATATATATATATATATATATATATATATATAATGGTGTGTGTGTATTAGCACTGCTGACTCCGTGTTGAGGTGAATACACTGTACATAGGAGCTGCAGCCATTCTCCAGCCTCATCAGTCCTATGTAATTGCTGCTGCTCCTATGTATAGTGTATGATGACATCACTAAGGCAATACGGTGTATTTTATTGACAAAAAAATAAGGTGGTATTCAGTCCTTAGGTGGTGGTCACTGTATGGTGGTAATATTGGTCTGTATATAGTGTCATTATGCAGTGGTCACTCTTTGGCATTAATATTGGTCTGTATATAGCATATATACTGTATATAGTCATTACTGCCATAGATTGACTACCACATAATGACACTATACAGACCAATATTACCGCCATACAGTGACCACCACATAATGACTCTATATACACACTATATACAGACCAATAGTACAACCATAGAGTGATCGCCACATAATGTTGGTCTGTATATAGTGTGTATATAGAGTCATTATACAGGGGTCAGTCTATGGCAGTAATTTTGGTCTGTATATAGAGTCATTATGCAGTGGTCACTCTATGGCGGTAATATTGGTCTGTATATAGAGTGTATATAGAGCCATTATACAGGGGTCAGCCTATTTCAATAATATTGGTCTGTATATAGAGTCATTATGCAGTGGTCAATCTATGGCGGTAATATTGGTCTGTATATAGTGTGTATATAGAGTTATTATGTGGTGGTCAGTCTATGGCGGTAATATTGGTCTGTATATAGAGTCATTATGGGGCGGTCACTTTATGGTGGTAATATTGGCCTATATATAGTGTGTTTTCTTCAATAACGGTATGGAGGTAATATTTGGTCCTGATTATAGTGCTTTTTTTAATTAATTTTTTTAAAGCAATTCATATAAATAGTTCTTGTGTTTACACCACTAGCGGCAGTCCTGACATGTAGGGGCAGTCCTGGCATTTAGCGGCTGTCCTGGCATTTAGCGGCAGTCCTGGCATGTAGCGGCAGTCCTGGTATGTAGCGGCAGTCCTGGCATTTAGCGGCAGTCCTGGCATGTAGGGCAGTCCTGGCATGTAGGGGCAGTCCTGGCATTTAGCGGCAGTCCTGGCATTTAGCGGCAGTCCTGGCATGTAGCGGCAGTCCCGGAATGTAGCGGCAGTCCTGACATGTAGGGGCAGTCCCAGAATGTAGCGGCAGTCCTGGCATGTAGGGGCAGTCCTGGCATGTAGGGGCAGTCCTGGCATTTAGCGGCAGTCCCGGCATGTAGCGGCAGTCCCAGAATGTAGCGGCGGTCCTGACATGTAGGGGCAGTCCCGACATGTAGGGGCAGTCCCGACATGTAGGGGCGGTCCCGACATGTAGGAGCAGTCCCAAAATGTAGCGGCGGTCCCGGCCTGTAGCGGCAGTCCTGACATGTAGCGGCAGTCCCGGCATGTAAGTTTCTGAACTGAGTAAGGGCCCTAATACATGAAGCGGAAATTGTCCGAATCAGGATGCTATCGCTCTGTGAGGACACTGGGGAACATGATCAGGTAGTATAAATCACAGACACGGCCTGAGGACACCGGGGAACGTGATCAGGTAGTATATATGTTTATTGTTTACTATATACAGCAAGGATTGCACACACATCACTAATGATATACTGTATATATATACACATAGGGGGAGATTTATCAAACATGGTGTAAAGTGAAACTGGCACAGTTGCCCCTAGCAACCAATCAGATTCCACCTTTCATCACTCAGATTCTAAGTAGGTGGAATCTGATTGGTTGCTAGCGGCAACTGAGCCAATTCTTCTTTACACCAGTTTGATAAATCTCCTCCATCGCTTTTGCTGTAGTAGGCTCTCTAAGCGAGCTCCATTCTACCAGATTGGCGCTCACTTCTGCAGAATATCAGGCCGTGTAATACGGCCTTAAAAGTGGCCGTACACTTCCAATAACTGCTGGCTGAACAATCCTTCAGCTGACAATTATCTCTCCCATCTGGTCCCGTCCTCCCCATACACAGAAATTTGGCACATCTGAGTTTTCTTGTGTTTTCTATAAGAGGGGGAAAGCCATAGCCATACAGACCTGATGGCGGCTTATCTCTCTTAGAACAAAGAGGTTGGGCATTGATTTTCCATCAAGCTCGACCCCCTATGTCCACTGATATCATCTGTCAGAGGACTGTCCAGAGAGCCCCATACACCTTACACTGATGGCCGAACCCACCACGAGCAACAGGTACCACCAACAAAAGAGTAAAATGTATGGGGACCTTAAATTGTTGCTAAAATATTTCAGCATTTGGGGCCCCACCTTTAACTTTGCCCAGGTCCACATCTAGTCTAAAACCGGCCCTGCCCAGGTCCCACTCAGACCTAGAAGCGGCCGGGGACCAGAGCGAAGGACAGCAGATTCCACTGCTAGGGAGGTAAGTGCATGTTGTTTTTTTCACCCACCCCCTGCCGACATATATCATTGTTATATTAAAAAATAAAGTCTGTGCCTGAAATTCTCCTTTAGGGAAAACAATTGAATATGGCATCCAGTGTCAGACCACAGAGCTTAGAGTTGGGCCTGTAGATCCTGTGCACTGGTAGGTTGTTCGATCGAATAGTACAATATTCGAAATACTTGACTTCGATCGAGTATTTGATCAATGCCGCCGGAAAAAATTAGATTCCCCTCCCACCTTCCCTGGCGTTTTCCTTTTAACCAATAGCTATGCAGGGGGGTGGGGCAGGCATTAGGAGCACACAGGAGGTGAAAAAAATCACTTAAATCTAAACCATGTGACCTTCACAGTAATCAAATAGTGGATTTGAGATTCGTTTTCAGATGAGACTTGGAGCTAGACAGGGAGACAATGTGTAGCAGGGACAGTCAGGAATTAGGTGATTTTAGGCAGGAGAGACCCCCAAAAGCCCTTGTTAGGGCTTAAGCTATAGAAGGAACACATTTATCTAAAGATACACAGCTATTAAACCGGCTAGCAGCACATAGGTCACATAGGTGTGTTTAGACAGGCAGCTGGAGTGTATTCAATGTGAGGAATAGGCTGCAGTGTATCCGTCTGTATAGGCTATACGGCTGTATACTCCTTTTGTGCCAAGGCAAGAATTATTAGTGCGGTATTACTGTTCTGCGTGCTGCGCCACATAATAAAGTCAACACCTGTTCCCTTCTGTAGGGCATTCTTATTATACATCAGAGGGGGTATATGGCTGTATACTTCTTGTGTGCTAAGGCAAAAAATAAAAGTGATAGTGGCATAATACTTTGGCATGCTCCCCCTGCTGTCCCAGTGGCATTCCAGAGGTGTTGGCATCATTTCCTGAGGTGTCGTTGTGGACTTGGTAACTTCCAAGTGGTCAAATTTTGATTTCCAAGTGTCGAGCATTTTTCTCCCATAGACATTAATGGGATTCGATATTTGCACTACTCGCTCATCTCTAGTAGCTTGTTGAAGCCTACTCACTATAAAAGCTGAATTGGTAATAAATGTGGTGGCCAGGCAGGCCAAGGAAGTATTGCAATCTGACAGAGACGTTCCTCTGTGTATGGCCAGGCATTAGGGTCTATTCACACATCAGTATATTTTTCGCTCTGCAAATTTGAGTCAGCGATTTTTCATCCCCAATCTTCAAAATTCCATCTACATTGCATCTGTAATTATTGCTGATCCCCCAAAAATTTGTGGATTATGGAAGCGTATCTTTGCGGATTGCATCTGCAAAAATACGCATCCCGTAGAGTTCTATTGGTGTGTCTGTGCAGCAATTTCAGTCTGCACTAGGGCCTGTGCTTTTTTATTTTTTTTGAGGCACAGATCACAGCTTTGTACACACATGTGTGACTGGGGCCATTGAAATACTTTAACCCTATTTTCTATTCATAATTGTGGATGTGTGAATAAGGTCTTATCCTGCTAAGTAGAAGCCCTGCCATGTGAGGCAACTGTGCGAGCTGCTCCTGATTGTCAGCTATTCCCTTTTATTGTAATCATGCCTCATCAGTTTCCTCTACAAAACAAGTTTTGCTAACCTATTATCTTTATCTTTCAAATCAACTGATTTTAGAACGTTATATAGATTTTTAATTTATTTCTATTTAAAAATATTCCCATACTTATCAGCTGCTGTATGTCCTGCAGGAAATGTTTTCTTTTCAGTCTTACTCAGTGCTCTCTGCTGGCATCTCCGGCTGAGACAGGAACTGTCCAGAGCAGCAGCAAATTCCCACAGAAACCTTCTTCTGCTCTGGACAGTTCCTTTTTCGGACAGAGGTGGCAGCAGAGAGCATTGTGTCGGCTGTTTTTCAAAGCTCCCCAGGAACTGGCTGACAGATGCCCCACTCAATCAGTCAGCTCTGTGATGCGTGGGCTAAGGGAGCAGTAAGCATATTGGCTTTTTCATTTTCCCCCCAACCCCTCTGCCCGTAGTGAATTTTAACCCCCCACCGGACTACTCCTTTAATGACTGACACTATAAAATCTGCAGCTTCAAATCAACGCCATCAGATCTGCTGCAGATCCTGTACATGTGAACGCACAATAAGATATAATGAATTCTTCACAGTGGGAATACAAAAATATAAAATACAGTATAATTAGGGACATAACTACTGCCGTAGGGGCCGGAGCAGTTGCTACAGGCCCAATGCGTCAGGAAGCCGGGTTGCTTGGTCCTGCACTGCTGCCTGGCCATCCTGGGAATCTAGGACGGATTCTAGAGTGAGCACACCATTTAATTGTATGTGAACCTTTAAAATGCAATGCACTTTCAATTAAATGAGCGTTGACAGGCTGCCAGGGCTTCTGGCACAGACAGCATCTCTAACTGCGTCTACTGTAAGAGAGGAGAGAGGTGCCGGGGAGCATCAGCAGTTATGGAGCCTGTGTGAGGTGAATTGTTTTTTCTCTTATTTTCATGGGATCTGCACATGGGGACTATTTCTATTTAGGGGCTGCACAGAGGAAGTGCTCATCTACCATATGGGTGCTGCAAAGAGGGGGGCATCCACTATATTAGGGGGTTGCATAAAGGTGGCAATGGTCTATATGGGCACTGCACAGAGGGACCTAATGCTATATGAGGGCAGCACAGAGGGACCTAATACTATATGAAGGCATAGAGGGAACCTAATACTATATGTGGCACAGAGTTGGGCCCAAACACTGTATGAAGGCCCAGAGGGGGCAATACTCATGTGGAGCTTTTAAAGAGATAAGGGTGGCGTTGGAGAGTGCACGTTGGTGGGGTGGGGTGTGGGCGCCGGGAGGTAGCGCGCTGGTGGGGTGTGGGCGCCGGAGGGTGCACAACGATGTGGTGGGGTGTGGTGGGGTGTGGGCGCCGGGAGGGTGCACCTTGGTGGGGTGGGGTGTGAGCGCCGGGACGGTGCGTGATGGTGGGGTGTGGGCGCCGGGAGGAAGCGCATTAGTTGGGTGGGGTGTGGGCGCCGGGAAGGTGCGCGTTGGGGGGGTGGGGTGTGGGCGCCGGGAGGATTTGCGTTGTTGGCGTGGGGTGTGGGCGCCTGGAGGGTGTACGTTGGTGAGGTGGGTTGTGGGCGCCGGGAGGGTGCGCAATGGTGGGGTGTGGGCACCGGGAGGGTGCGCGTTGGTGGGATGGGATGTGGGTGCCAGGAGGTAGCGCGTTGGTGGGGTGTGGGCGCCGGGAGGTAGCGCGCGGGTGGGGTGTGGGCGCCGGGACTGTGCGTGATGGTGGGATGTGGGCGCTGGGAGGATGCGCGTTGGTGGGGTGTAGGCGTCTGGAGGGTGCACGTTGGTGGAGTGGGGTGTGGACGTCGGGAGGGTGCGCGTTGGTTGGGTAGGGTGTGGGCGCTGGGAGGGTGCGCGTTGGTGGGGTGTGGGCGCCGGGGGGAAGCGCATTGGTGTGGTGGGGTGTGGGCACCGTAAATGGTGTAAGCGTAAAAAAATCCCAAAGTGGAAAATTGCACATTTTTGGTCGCATCAAATCCAGAAAAATTGTAATAAAAAGCGATCAAAAATTCGCATATGCGCAGTCAAGGTATCGATAGAAAGAACACATCCTGGCGCAAAAAATGACACCTCACACAGCCCCATAGACCAAAGGATAAAAGTGCTATAGGCATGGGAATGGAGGGATTTTAAGGAACATATATTTGTTAACAATGGTTGGAATTTTTTTTTTCTTTTTTTTCTTTTTTTTTTTTTTTCTATTTCACCACACATTTATTTTTTTTCTGGTTTTGCAGTGTACTTATGGAGTCATACAATATACTTTATCATTACCATTAGACAACTATGGAGATTTGAAACATTGGTATGAATTAACCCTTTAATGCCAACTATACGTATATTTAAGTCGGCTGACATGAAGGGGTGAATTTAGCAGGTTCAGTAGCTGAGCCCATTCCATAGACATTGAGAGTTGATTGCTATGTGTAGCAGACCCCTGGAGCTATTGAATGACATTGTCGTTCCCACCGGTGGCGTAGATTTGACCATTTTAGTGCTGCCATGTAATGTGATTATAGCATTAAATGACAGGTGCCACACCTTTCAGATATCCGTCCTGTACCCCTGCAACATGACTGTGGGGTGATGATGGGCTTCTTAGCAAGCAGAGGGTCCATACTTACCTTTCAATGCTGCCAAAGAGTTCATGCTGATAAAGTCTGGCTCAGCCAGACACTATTAGTGGAGCACTATAAATATATATATATATATATATATATATAATAAAAAAATATATAAAAAAACTCCCACAATAATTAAAATCACCCCCCTTTTCCCATTTTTCAAATAAAACATTGTAAACCAAAATAAAAATTGACATATTTGGTATTGCTACATGCCGAACTGTCTAATCTATTTAAAATACACTATTATTAATCCCACACAGTAAATGGCAAAAAATATTTATTACTAAAATTGCAGATTTTTGGTTGCATCATACATCAGAAAAAAAGTTCACAAAAAGAGATTAAAAAGTCCAATCAAAACAATAATAGTACCATTAAAAACTATGAATCATGACCCGTACTAGTTTTTAACAAACTAGTTTTTAACTTGCATTGTGTCACTTACCCATTAAAGGGATGTGCTTGTGACTATTTTTTTTAACAATTCTTTAATAAAATTATATAACTTTGTAATGTAAAATTATTAAAGAAATTGTAAATAGTTATTTACTTAGTGGCAGCAGTATGGGGTGACATGGCCTCTGCTGCCACCAATGGCTGTGTCGGGAATAATTTCTATTCACCGGAATGCTCTTTTATTTAGCTTTTACCAAAATATTTTAAAGCCTGCCACCTTGACAAGGTAGCCTCTGTAAGGATGTCTAGCGAGTTAGGGAAAGTAAGCAGCAATCTATACAGTGCGCTGCTTAGTGTCCGGACCCACTTAACCATTTCTGGAAAAACTGGGCATTAGGCAGTTTTTGATGTATGCCTCCTACTCACCCCTTCGCACTCCTGCCTATTTCCTTGCCTGTCGTCTTCCTCTGCACTGCAGCCAATAAGGACCATTAGGTAATCCCCAGACACTACATCGCAGATGAAGATGCCAGGCCAAGACACAGACAAAGGGGTAGATTTATCTAAAATATAGGCCTTTTTTTTTGGAGTGGATAAGTAGCAAAATTTTGAGCAACCGAATAGCAATTTTGCAACTTTTCCCTGACATACACTGATCATGCCTACTTCAGCTTAGGCTGAAAGTAGGCATGATTTATCATGTGTGACTAACTAAAATAGTCGCACATGGGTCGCAGACTGACTCCACACTAGAGGTGGTGTATTTCTCCATCTAATGTGGAGCCGGTACGCGGCTCCATGTGTCGGGTGCAGTACACAGAGTGTAAGGGGTTAGGTAGTGATGCAGTAGCATCACTACTAACCCTCTGGGCCTGTACAGTAAGGAGAGGTGCATAGCGCACCCCTCCTTACAGCACAGGAGCAGGGAATCCCCTCCTTAAAGAGGACCTGTAACCCCCCGTGCCGGGGTGACAGGCTCCCTACCCCCAGTTAGATCCCTTTTATACAGACAGTTTCCTCTACTAAGGGCGGGTTGACACTACGGAATTCTCGCGGACAATGTCCGCGGAATTCCGTCAGCTGTCCGCCCGCACGGGCATGCGCTTTTCCGCCATGTCACTTCTTTCAGCATATAGCTGAATACGCCGGCCCATAGAATGGTGTCTATGGAGCCGGCGGAAAAGCGCATGCCCGTGCGGGCGGACAGCTGACGGAATTCCGTGGACATTTTAAGCGAGAATTCCTCAGTCTGAACCCGCCCTAAATCTGTAAATTATTGAAAGAAAACACAACACATCTAAAAACAATTTTTAATTCAAATAATAACACCCCCACACCCCTCGCTACCAATTTTATTGTACATTAAAGTCCGCTGGTCATCAACGTAGTCCTCTGCGTACCGGTATCTGAAAAAAAAGGGAGAAGAAAATGCTAATTACCTAGGAGGCAAACCAGGGCCAATGAGACTATTTAGAGACAATTCTGAGACAAACAAATCAGCACCACAGAAGATAGACCAGGCTTATGCTGCGTTTACATGGAACGATAATTCGCCCGATCGTATGATTAACGATGTCGGAGTAACGATTTTTTTTTTCATAACGATCAGCCTTTAGACGGTACGATATATCATATGGAAAATTCGTTTTGTGATCGTTTTGCGATCACTTAAGCCTATCTCGCACATAGGAAAAATCCGTGAACGACTGTTTACACAGAACGATATGCGAATTTTTTGCGAACGATGATTTTAGAACATGTTGTAAGATCAAAATGAATGATTTCTCGTTCGTTGTTTGGTCGTTCGCAACGTTTACACGTACGATTATCGTTCTAATTCGATCGTTAGCCTGCGAATTTGCACGATAATCGTTCCGTGTAAACGCACCATTATCCCTAATAGTAAATTGCACTTTAAAGCGACTCTGTACCCACAATCTGTCCCCCCAAATCACTTGTCCCTTCGGATAGCTGCCTTTAATCCAAGATCTGTCCTGCGGTCCGTTCGGCAGGTGATGCAGTTATTGTCCTAAAAAAATACTTTTAAACTTGAAGCCCGTGCTAAACAGGAGTATCTGTGCCCTAACTTTGCACAATCTCTCTGTCCCTCCTCCCCACCCTCTTCATCACTAGGAATGCTCCAGGCAGATTGCCTGGACATGTCAATTCTTTCGACGGAACGCAGAATCCACCCGTGCATAGAATAGTGTCTATGGCATTGGCTTAAATGAGCGCCGCCACGCGCGGGGACGAGCGACGGATTACGCCGCGGGTTCTACCTGGCAATTCCGTAGTGTGCACGCACCCCAAGGGTATGTTCACACTGAGTAAATCAGGCGGAATTCCGCTGCAGAGATTTCCTACCTGTCTCAGTGTGCCATAGGCTGTCTATAGGAGAGCTTGCGCGCCTCTGCTGCTGCCGCCCAAAGAAGTGACATGTCCCATAGGGAAGCAGTGTCACTCTAAGACAGGCGAGAACTCTCCGTCGCAGAATTCTGCCTGATTTACTCAGTGTGAACATACCCATAGAGTAAAAAAATCACTTTAAGAAAAAAAAACTTTGTTTTTCAATTTTTTTAAGAAAAAGGACTTTACCTATTTAAAAAAAAAACTAACAAAATAAAAACAATTGGTGTCACTTCATGTATAAAGGGGTACTCTGGAAATAATTTTATTTTTTTGCAGAGCCAGCGGTGATAGCAATCACAGCTAGGTGTGGAGATGCTTTGCGCCAGCTTCCCGCACAGCAACGTTGGTGGCAGAAGGTGTCGCTCCTTGCTGCTGCTGCCAGTCAATGGAAGTCAATATAGAAATAAAAATGTACACATTTACTTTAATGAAGTTCTTTGACTTTATTACAGCAACATATTAACAAACTTGTTTTTCAGTCTCAGGAGTACCCCTTTAAAAGGTGAACGTCACTTTAAGGATTTTTCTAAACCAGCAGGAAAGCTTTCATTTGTTCATATTGAGGTGAGGATTTCTTTGTACTTAGGCCTAAGTTAACATTAAAATAAAAGGCGGACATGACATTGTACCGAAGACCCCTCTGCTTAGTTGTCTCCTGCTATGACCCTAATAAAAGGCAGACTGCAACCTGACACCTAATGTTTTCAAGCGGTTGCTAATAAAGTTTTTTTGAGAAAAAAAAAAAAAAAAAAAGGTTGCTGTTGTTGTAGCTTGTTCACTCCACCCTGTTCACATGACCTCTCACATCGCAGTGTGAGCGTTCCATCCGACTTCCCGTTCCAAACCACGTGTGCATGCTGCGTGTTCCTGGCGTCTTGTCCAGGCGGAGGTTCTAACGGGGCAGCATGGCGAGCCAGGGCCACTGCCTGCGCTTCGAGGGCTGCAATTTCTTCAGGCAGCGGCTTGTTCTGTCCACCCTGAGCGGGAGGCCGGTGAAAATTCAGAAGATCCGAGTGAAGGACGAGAGTCCCGGAATAAGGGGTAAGGTGAACTGCAACATAGTGGGAGAGGTGACCCCTGCTGTGCAGGAGCTAAGCCCGTGTGCATGTGCTTGTGTCTGCTTGGTGGACTGCAGTCTGGTGTTCTCTGTTATCAGCCATGTCATGCTGGGGTATATGGACTGATCTTCAGGGAGAGAAGTGATCCCACCATCACTACTCCTCTCTAGGTCCATATGTCAGCATAGCATTGCTGATGGACCTGTTACCTCTGGCTTCTGCTATAGGGAGTGGTTATCATGTTGTACATGAGCTCATATTATATTTCATATGTTACATGTATCTCAGAATGTTTTTTTTTCTTTTTTTATGGTATTCCTATTATGACAGCTGAACACCCAGCAACAAGATGTATATGTAGTTACCTCCATGTGAGTTCTGTCATATCCAGCAGTGTAAGATGTTTCATGTGCATTAAAGGGGTTGTCCATGGAAAAGGACATCTTTCTATATTCTAAAAATAATAAACCTTCTTATACTTGCCGACACTCCTGCCCCTTCACTGGTCCCTGGTTCTCTGTTGTCTCCGCTCAGTCACTGAGGGGACAAATCCCGTAGGGTTGGGACATCATAGTATCCGAAAGAAGTGGAGAACAAGGAACATTGGCTTGGCAGCTGCAGAGGCTGGAGTATAATTATTATATTTACACCTAGACAGTGGTGTAGCTACCATAGAGGCAGGGTAGGCAGTTGCTATGGGGCCCGTGCAGGAGGGGGGCCCAGGGGAGAAGGTAAGAGCATATGTCCTTTTGCTTAACCCCTTATGTACTGCAGTGTGTAAGTGACCCAATGTTTACTTACATGCTGCAACACAACAAAAGGGTTAACAAGCAGAAGACAGAGATCTCTGCCTCACTGCACTGATAACCCTTGACATCTGTTCTCCAGCTGCCCAAATCTCCATGCAGAGGTCCATGCAGAGGTCAGGGGTTATCAGTGCATGAGCAGAAAAGCAGATATCTTTGTCTTCTGAACTTTGGGTCACTTACACACTGCAGTACATAAGGGGTAAAGTGACTACCACCAGGCCCAGGCTGAAGCACTGGAGGTGGGCCAACCCTAGCCCCTCTATGATAGGTAGATCTAGGTTGTCGGCTCCTGCACCTATGTATTTAACCCTAAGGGCTCCTAATGGGCCCTTATAGGTAAAAACAGTGGACTGTCATAGCAAGAAGCCATTGGCTCTCTGCTCTGTCACTCTTGTGGCTGCAAGAACATCACAGAGCATATAATATATATATATGCACAGTGCTTTGTGCTGTCCACAGTGGAGGGAGGCCCAGTGAATCCTAGCTACGCCCCTGCACCTAGATCTGGGCTTTATCCCGAACCCCTGAGTGATGTCACCATATCTGACCAGCCCTTCCAGCCAATACCGAAACCACCGGCACTCCGGTCTCATCTGTGGTGCGGTGCACGTAGTAAAATTGTTGCATCAATAAAGAAATCCCAGCCCTTCCAGCCTACATCCTTACCTACCTGTATATCTATATTGAGACCTTTTAGGGAGAGTGAGGTGTGGTTACAGCATGCTGTCTTGTAATGAATTCGGTAACTACCCCATTGTCTCCAGTGGGATCGGTTTTGGCACTTTGACACTCGGTTTGGTCAGCTGCGCCCCAGGGAAACTTGTTGGATCACTGAATATATGGGAACAAGCCCCAGTTGATAAATTAGTAAAAGGCAGCAGTGGCTGGAGACTGTGCTGTCACACAAGGTCTCTGATGGATTTCCTTGTAGTTTACTATGTACAGTGATATTTGCAGCAGATGCCAAATGGGTTAAAATAAAAGCCTACTACATATTTATATCAGCTGTCTATGGTTATACAGTAAGAGACTGTTCTGTACTCACCAGCACCCCCTCTCCATCCCACCCTGCTGCCTTTGTACACCTCTTGGAGGACACGCTCTTGCTTCTCTCCTGCTGACATCCGTTCAGGCCTTCCTTCATTTATCAGTCACACGTCACCTATTACATGGGGAAATATGCAGCTTGTTTTTTATTCTACTTAACCCCTTAGTGACCGCCGATACGGCTTTCTACGGCGGTCACTAATGGGCCTTATTCTGCTGCCATCAGCTTTTTACGGCGATGGCAGAGAATAAGATTGCGGGGCCGGGACGGCCCCCACCCCATCCCCCCGGCTACCGGAGGTAGCTGAGGGGTTGGGGCAGTGTGTGGGGTCCGTCCCGGCCCCCCCCCCTTACCGACGATCGCCGCTATTAACGTTATAGCGGCGGCCGTCGGTAAAGAGGATTACCGGTGCCGCCGCCACCTTTCATCTCCCCCCGCCGTGAATCTACGGCGGGGGGAGATGAAATAAGTGTATATCAGACCCCAGATCAGACCCCCCTAGTGCCCCGATAACTAACCCCCCTCCCCCGGCGGCCATCATTTCCAAGATGGCCGCCGCAATCGCTGTGAACCGACTAACGTCGGTTCACAGCGATTAAAAAGTTAAAATGAATGAAAGCCCCATGCTCTCCGCCACCGGAGGTAGCGGAGAGCATGGGGCAGTCATCGGGGACCCCCCTGTGGGGTCCCGGTACAAGCGATCAGCGGTATATACTATATACCGCTGATCGCTTGTACCATGTGCTCCTGGCACTTTTTATCCCCTGTCACCATAAATGATTGGTGACAGGGGATAAAAAGTGATGTCCCCCCACCCCCCAAGTCGCCCCCCACCCCCCCTGTCACCCCCGTCCCCCCCGTCCCCGAGTCACCCTCCCTTCCCCATATACTCACCGGATCCACGGAGCTCCTTCCTCCTCGACGTCCTGGCTGGTTATGAAGTGCGCATGCGCTTCACAACCAGCCAAGCTCTGAAAATTTAAAGTGACAGAGACCAATTTGGTCTCTGTCACTGAACTATGATTACTGTGATAGAAAATATCACAGTAATCATAGTAATACAGTGAAAATGAATGTATAAAGTACAAAAAGTGACAAACATACAAAAAAATAAAACACACACTTTTTATTATAGTAATAATTGCAGTTTACTCCCAAATTACCCCTAACCCTACCCCAGATTACCCGTAACCACCGCACGTTGCCCGTAACCACCGCACGTTGCCCGTAACCACCGCACGTTGCCCGTAACCACCGCACGTTGCCCGTAACCACCGCACGTTGCCCGTAACCACCGCACGTTGCCCGTAACCACCGCAAATTGCCAGTGACCCCCTCCAGATTGCCCGTAACCACCCCAAATTACATGTACCCACCCCAGATTACCTATAAGCACTTCAGTTTATCAGTAACAATCCCAGATTGTCTGTAACCCTTCCAGGTTGCACATAACCCCCCCAGGTTCCCCGTAATCATGCCAGATTACATGTAACCCCCCCCCAAATTGCACGTAACCACCGCGCGTTGCCTCTGACCACGCCACGATGCCTCTGACCACGCCACGATGCCTCTGACCACGCCACGATGCCTCTGACCACCGCACGTCGCCTCTGACCACCGCACGTCGCCTCTGACCACCGCACGTCGCCTCTGACCACCGCACGTCGCCTCTGACCACCGCACGTCGCCTCTGACCACCGCACGTCGCCTCTGACCACCGCACGTCGCCTCTGACCACCGCACGTCGCCTCTGACCACCGCACGTCGCCTCTGACCACCGCACGTCGCCTCTGACCACCGCACGTCGCCTCTGACCACCGCACGTCGCCTCTGACCACCGCACGTCGCCTCTGACCACCGCACGTCGCCTCTGACCACCGCACGTCGCCTCTGACCACCCCAAATTGCCAATGACCCCCTCCAGATTGCGGTGCCCATGTCAGATTACAGGTACCCACCCCAGATTGCCTATAAGAACTTCAGTTTATCCATAACCACCCCACATTGCCCGTAACCACCCCACGTTGCCCGTAACCACCCCAGATTGTCTGTAAGCACAGCAGGTTGCCCGTAACCACCCCACGTTTCCCGTAACCATCCCAGATTGTCTGTAAGCACAGCAGGTTGCCCGTAACCAGCCCACGTTGCCCGTTACCAGCCCACGTTGCCTGTAACCAGCCCACGTTGCCTGTAACCAGCCCACGTTGTCTGTAACCAGCCCACGTTGTCTGTAACCAGCCCACGTTGCCTGTAACCACCCCACGTTGCCGTAACCACAGCAGGTTGCCCGTGACCACCACACGTTGCCCATAACCACCACACGTTGCCCGTAACCATCCCAGATTGTCTGTAAGCACAGCAGGTTGCCCGTAACCAGCCCACGTTGCCCGTTACCAGCCCACGTTGCCTGTAACCAGCCCACGTTGCCTGTAACCAGCCCACGTTGCCTGTAACCAGCCCACGTTGCCTGTAACCACCCCACGTTGCCGTAACCACAGCAGGTTGCCCGTGACCACCACACGTTGCCCGTAACCACCACACGTTGCCCGTAACCACCCCGCGTTGCCTGTAACCACCCCACGTTGCCTGTAACCACAGCAGGTTGCCCGTGACCACCCCATGTTGTCCGTAACCACCCCAGATTACCTGTAACCACCTCAGGTTGCCCATAACCACCCCTGGTTGCCCGTAACCACCCCACATTACCTGTAATTTCATTTTTTTTATTTTATTTTAGTAACTGCGCTATTCTAATAACCATTACTAGCTGCGGTTTTGCTCCTGTAAATTGGCGCTCCTTCCCTTCTGAGCCCTGCTGTGTGCCCATACAGTGGTTTATGCCCACATATGAGGTACCGTTTTACTCAGGAGAACCTGCGTTACAGATTTTGGGGTGAATTTTCTCTCCTGTTCCTCGTCAAATTGAGAAATTTCAAACTAAACCAACATATTATTGGAAAAATTCGAGTTTTTCATTTTTACTGGCCAATTTTGAATACTTTCCTCTAATACCTGTGGGGTAAAAATGGTCACCACACACCAAGATGAATTCTTTGAGGGGTGCTCTTTCCAAAATGTGGTGACTTTTGGGGGGAATCTATTCTGCTGACACTACAGGGGCACTGCAAACGCACCTGGCGCTCAGAAACTTCTTCACAAAAATCTGCACTGAAAATGCTAATTGGCGCTCCTTCCCTTCTGAGCCCGGCTGTGTGCCCATGCAGTGGTTTATGCCCACATATGGGGTACTGTTCTACTCAGGAGAACCTGCTTTACATATATTGGGGTGACATTTCTCTCCTGTTCCTCGTGAAATTGAGAAATTTCAAACTAAAGGAACATATTATTGGAAAAATTCGAGTTTTTCATTTTTACTGTCTACTTTTGAATATTTTCCTCAAACACCTGTGGGGTCAAAATGCTCACCACACCCCAAAATAAATTCTTTGAGGGGTGCACTTTCCAAAATGGAGTGACTTATTGGGAGATTTTACTCTGTGGACACTACAGGGGCTCTGCAAACGCACCTGGCGCTCGGAAACTTCTTCAGCAAAATCTGCATTGAAAAAGCTAATTGGCGCTCCTTCCCTTTTGAGCCCTCCTGTGTGCCCATACAGTGGTTTACGCCCACATATGGGGTACCATTGTACTCAGGAGAACCTGCGTTACAAATTTTGTGGTACTTTTTTCCTCTTGTTCCTCGTGAAATTGAGAAATTTCAAACTAAAAGAACATAATATTGGAAAAATTTGAGTTTTTCATTTTTACTGTCTACTTTTGAATACTTTCCTCTAATACCTGTGGGGTCAAAATGGTCACCACACACCAAGATGAATACTTTGAGGGGTGCACTTTCCAAAATGGAGTGACTTATGGCGAGATTTTACTCCGCTGGCACTACAGGGGCGCTGCAAACGCACCTGGCGCTCGGAAACTTCTGCAGCAAAATCTGCATTGAAAAAGCTAATTGGCGCTCCTTCCCTTCTGAGCCCTCCTGTGTGCCCATGCAGTGGTTTATGCCCACATATGGGGTACCATTGTACTCAGGAGAACCTGCGTTACAAATTTTGGGGTACTTTTTTCCTCTTGTTCCTCGTGAAATTGAGAAATTTCAAACTAAACGAACATATTATTGGAAGAATTCCAGTTTTTCATTTTTACTGTCTTCTTTTGAATACTTTCCTGTAATACCTGTGGGGTCAAAATGGTCACCACACACCAAGATGAATTCTTTGAGGGGTGTACTTTCCAAAATGGGGTGACTTATGGGGGGTTTTCTCTCTGCTGACACTACAGGGGCACTACAAACGCACCTGGCGCTCAGAAACTTCTTCAGCAAAATCTGCATTGGAAAAGCTAATTGGCGCTCCCTTCCTTCTGAGCCCTGCTGTGTGCCCATACAGTGGTTTACGCCCACATATGGGGTACCGTTGTACTCAAGAGAACCTGCATTACAAATTTTGGGGTGCTTTTTGTCTCATATTCCTTTTGAAAATGAGAAACTTTAATCTAAACGTATATATTATTGGAAAATTAAAATTTTCAATTTTTTTACTGCCTAATTGTGAATACTTTCCTCCAGCCCCTGTAGGGTTAAAATGCTCATTATACCCCTAGATTAATTCTTTAAGGTGTGTAGTTTCCAAAATGGGGTCACTTATGGGGGTTTTCAGGATACCAGACTTCTAAATCCATTTAAAAAAAGAACTGGTCCCTAAAAAAATCAGTTTCACGAAAATGTGATAATTTGCTGATAAATTTGTAAGCCCCATAACACCCTAAAAAAGTAAAATATGTTTACCAAATTATGCCAGAATAAAGAAGACATATTGGTAATGTGACTTAGTAACTAATTTATGTGCTACGACTTTCTTTTTTTAGAAGCAGAGAATTTCAAAGTTCATAAAATGCAAATTTTTTTAATTTTTCATGATATTTTGATGTTTTTCACAAAAAACACACAAAGTAGTGACCAAATTTTGCCACTAACATAAAGTGCCATATGTCACGAAAAAACAATCTCAGAATCGCTAGCATACGTTAAAGCATCACTGAGCTATAAGAGCATAAAGTGAGACAGGTCAGATTTTGAAAAATTAGCCTGGTCATTAAGGCCCAAACTAGCTGCAGCACAAAGGGGTTAAAGTGTCACTGTCGTGAATTTTTTTTTTTGCAGAAATCAATAGTCCAGGCGATTCTAAGAAACTTTGTAATTGGGTTTATTATCCGAAAAATGCATTTTTATCATGAAAAAGCAGTTTGAAGCTCTCCCCCCTGTCTTCATTGTTCTCCTATGGAGAGAGCTAAAGAAAAGACCAAAACAGGACAACAAAGAGTTAATCTACAAATCCCTCACGGGATATCTCCTGGGACAGTCACCAGTGACCTGTCTGAGCTCGGATTACAGCTGTCACCCAGCTCTGTGCCTGTAATCCTCTGTTATCTGCTTTCTGCTGCCGGCTAACTCCCTCCTTCCTCCTCCCCCCTCCCCTCTCCCTAGAGCAGACAGGGGACGACTCCTGCAACAAGTCACAATTTTCAGATTTTTCAGAGTGGATGAAAAAGAGGAAGGAGGGGGGGACCTGGGAAAAGGCTTTTTACATGCAGATAATGGCAGATTTGGCTAATAAACCCAATTACAAAGTTTCTTAAAATCGCCTGGACTATTGATTTCTGCAAAAAAAAAAAAATACGACAGTGACTCTTTAAACAGATCCTTACTGATTCATTGGCTGAATGCTTGACATATCGGCTTATTCAGCAGTAGGGTCCCTTAAAGTGGCCTGATCAATATTTGTGCATCGTTAATTTGATCATTTCCTCTTGGGCAGGATGTGTGTGTGTGTGTACAATGACATGTAGAAACCTAACCACTCTTCTCCTTTATTACAGACTTTGAAGCAAGTTTCATTAGACTGCTGGATAAAATAACCAACGGGACTAGAATAGAGATCAATGAAACTGGTGAGTGTTGTGTGCTTACAGGCCGCGTCAGACAAGCTCTGGGGATCTGTCTACCTGTGCTGGGGGTAAAATGTTGTATCATAACACAGTCTGGTCTACTTTACCTTTTGTTGAGTAGTTTAGTATACTTTACTGCTGTCTGTCCTAGAATAAGGTACTCCAGTAAGTTTCTGCAGTTTGTCCCCACCCCAATTTGTCCTTCCAAATGGCTTATAGTCGAGCCACTAACCACACCCAGAATTCCTCTTTCTCAGTGCTTGTTATAGAGCCAATGGGAAGACCTTGTGTTCCCTCTGTGAATTTGGCTCGGTGTATGTGTTTGCTGTTCGCTATGTATGACTGTGATTGAACTGGAAAAGTGCTAGGTGGTATGATGCAGAGTATATGAGATTATGATAAGATATAGAAATTTTCCTATTAGGGTACATGATTGAACAGTCAGTGTCTGGTTCTGCAGGGACAGATCCAAAGAACAAAGGTGCCTCTTTCTTTTTGTTACTCTCTCTGCAGATTGTTGCTCATGAGCTGGTGCTGTACAGAAGAATAGTGAATGAGACAGATTTGCTGGGACTGCACAGCGCTGGGTCATGAGTGGCCCCTACAGGGATTAAACAGAAGAACAGTTTTGCTTTAAAGATATTGGGGAAGGCTCAGCAACGTGTTTTCATAATATCACTGTTCATTAGCTGCAGAGCGAGACAGACGGACTGTGATGTTGGGATGCGTACCTTCTGTAGTCTGTGCCCATCTGCTGCTGATTGAGCGCTTTCTACTTGTGCTGTGCAGAAGCAGTTAGTTGGAGGTGTGGCTCACAAATATCACAGATCAGGCTCTTTTCACACCATGTTAGTGGTGGTTGTTTTCTGCATGTTTTAGAATATTCTCCAGTGCATGTAGCAAACATCCCCCTAAACCCCGATCACCAAACCATTTCTCTGTGAAACGCAGTGAAGTTTTTCTAGAACATTTATAGGGTTTAGCCGTCGTTTGCACTCCCCCGGTCTCTCATGGGGTTTTTGGTGTCCCTCGCTTTCTGTAGCCGCTGTTACTTCTGAAGCAACCTCGTCTTGGCAGTGACAGCGCGCTCAGCCAGGGATTGGCTGAGCAGGTTGTAACTCCAAAGATGAGCTTATCTCGAAAGTAATGGCGGCTACAGACAGCTGGAGGCGCCATCTACTACACCAGGACAACGCGGTAGCGCTGAGAGATAAGCATTACATGTTTGTTTTTATATGGCAGAAACATGTTAAAAATTTGCGAGCACCTGATAACCCCTTTAAAGGAGTACTCGTGGCATTGAGCTATATATATATATATATATATATATATATAATCTCAAACCCATACTTGCCTAACACGCTCCCTGGGGTCCCCCGTGACATCTTTGCACCTCCCGCTGAACACTCTGGCCCCTACGTCTGCAACGGACTCATCCCAGCAGTTACAGCCTGCTCGCTTAGGCTGCCTTCCCACGTTTCGTGTTCCTGACGGAACACCGAAGTGGCATGCCAGTACCGGAGTCCCCCTCGCGCCCGGACAGCATCTGTAATTAGATACTGGGAGCGGGGGAACTGTATTCATAAGAGCCGGGCTGTAGTAACAGCACCGCGCGGCTGCTTCATTGCAGCGCTTATGAATACAGTACCCCCGCTCCCAGCATCTAATTACAGATCCTGTCTGGGCGCGAGGGGGACTCAGGTACTGGCATTCCACGTCCGTGTTCCTCAATGTGGGAATGCAGCCTAAGTCACTGGCTGTGGCATTCTCGCTTCCATCGATTATGGGCTGAGCTGGGTGTCACTGATGAATCTTAAAGTGGTTGTCCAGTGTTTCGTATTTTTTTTACATACTTCTACCGTTGCATATAAAACAATTAACATCCTATGCCTACCTCTCCTATTTTGGTGTTGCCTGTGTCCCCTGTTAAATGCCGAGCCTCCACTTCCGAGATGAACTTGTCTCAGGATTGACAGTCCACTCAGCCAATGACTGTCCGTGGGGCTCTCCTCTCTGTGATTTACCTCATCAGGCTGTCTCGAGTTTGTCTCAGGAGTGGAGGCTCTGCAGTCAGCAGGCGACACCAGAAGAGGCCCCAGGTGGAGGGCAGCATAGGATATATGCTTTACATGCAGCAGCAGAATATATACACTACCTAATGGCAATATTAATACATTCCTTCCCACCTTTAAGAAAGCGAAAACTGAATTCTGCGAAGGGTGAGTTCCACAGCTGGATCATGTGGAGAGATGTGGGGCCGTGTGATGGGAGACTGCAGTGCTGCTGTAATCCATTATTGACATTGCAGATCAAGTGACTTGTGTGGAAGCTGCCAGAAGCATGAGATGACTGTATTACAGCTTACTAATAACCTCCAGAGATTCTCCCAGAAATCAAATATTAAATATTATCTGATGTTACCAAGTAATAAGATGAGAACATAAGAATTGCTTTAAGAACTTAGTCAGTTATTGATGAGAACTTAGTAAAAACTTTCTCCGGAGGTAGCTCGGCTTTGGCATCACTGCTGAACAAAGTACAAACTATGAGCCAACATGTTAATGTTTCTTTTGGTATCTTAAGGGTATTGTCCTGAACAACATGCATAGAGCGCTTTCACTAGCAGCCGGCAGTGTTGTCATTTGGTTGGTCTCCCTGAGTTCAGCAATCTGTTTCTCTTATGGCTCTACTAGGCATTGCTCCCATCTAGCCAGAATCCTGCTCCACACTGATGAGGGGCAACACCCCGAAACAGCTGTATGTGGATGGTAACCTAGCCTTGGTTTATCCCTTGTCATTACATTGACTTATAGGGCCACTTAATATGGTGGATTTGGTGGTTTCCTAACAGGAGCTGCCCCTTGGCTGGGTCCTTCCCGGAGGGGATATCTGGCTAGTCCTGTGTTTGAGACTCTTCAATGAGGCTCCACGGGCTCCTCTTTTGCATATTTATGTTTCCCAGGGGGCAATGCACCTAGGACTTGACTGCATTGAGCGCTTTTGTTAGCAGCTGGCAGTGTTGCCGTTTGGCTGGTCTCCCTGAGTTCAGCAATCTGTTTCTAAAATGTTAGGGGGCATTAACATGTTCCAAGCACTGAAGATGTACTGTGGACCGGAAAGCTGAACTCCTAGCATTATGATTTATTATGATGCTGGGAGCTCCGGGGCAGTTACAATCTTTGCGCTACTGTAATGACACAGTGTGTTAGCACAGTAATGTGAGTATTTGAACTGCTTCTTACCTCCCGGTGTCGTCATGAATCATGATGCCAGGAATTCTGCATTCCAGTCCATAGCACATCATGCCTGCCTTTATGTATGCTGTTGGTTTTTATTTTAACTTCACAGCTCTATTTAGTGCCCCATTGTGGTGCTCAGGCTTCTGCATTCCGCTTTGAGCCGGTGGGTCCTAACATCAGTTAGTTACTCAGCTGCAACAACGTACAGGGGCGTGTGCTGCTGCCGGCCAATCAGCATTCACCTTTACTGGGCCAGTCTGAGCAGAGAGACATCTGACATCCCTTCCTGCTTTTGGTCGGTCTTTTTTTTTTTTTTTTTTTTTTTTTTTTTTTTGGTTACTGTAGACAAAATGACCTTAGTGTTGGAGCATTGTCTGCAGCTTTCCAGTAAGTGAGACACCTAGTGTGTATAGCATTGTATTTCAGGCAAAAAAAAAAAAAAGTAAATTGCTGAGATGTAGCATATCATCTCCCCTGCTGATTTAATATAATTTAATTGGTAATGACAGTGGCCATTTAACACAAATTTTTATTTTTTTATTTAACAGATATTTATTTTGTGTGGGAAAATTTTTATATGTCTAGAATTGCGAAAATTGAAAAGTTATCGTAGAGTAAGCATGGCCTTGGACTGAAGTATATTTGGTCTTTGCCTTAATGACCTGCCTGGTTTAGCCTAAAAGGAATATACTTATCTGAGAGACCTAAGACATATTGAAAGGATATGCCATAAGTGTCATCTGGATGGAGGTTCCACCTCCCGGCAACCCGGTCCCCACTGTGGAGTGCGCATTGATAAAAGTACCTTTTTAAAGGGGTTGGAGTGCTGTAACCTCCTTAGTGTTTACCATGGTGGGAAGTCTGTTCATAATTGCAATCACTGTACCATTTGTATCTGCTCTGTAATTGGACAGGATAGTGCTGCATTACCTTATACCACTATGAATAGTACACTACTTGCAAGTACAAGCCTAAGTAAACATGCCAGAGTCTCTTCAAATAGCTGATTGGAGCAGATGCTTGGAGTTGGGCCCCTATGGATCTAATAGTGACACCCTTGAGGTTAAACTATCACTCTTTTTTTTATATTTTGGTTAAAGGAGAATTCGTCCATAGCAAATAGTTGTCAGGCAGCAGGGGAAAAAATTAGCATGATTGATTTCCTTCTTTCTTTTCCCCGTGATGTGCTGTATGACTGACCTTGGGACCCCTGCTGGAAGGTATTTTCCCCCGAGTTGTGATAACCTCATGACCAGGGGGTGGGATGCCTGACCCGGCTGATAGACAGCCTGCTGAGTCAATCGGTGACTGGAGCGGTGTCCCACCCCCGTCACTGACTGGCTGAATGGGCTATCAATTAGCCAGTTCATAACATTGGCAGCACGGGAGATCCCAGAGCCCGGCAGCGGTCCCAGGGCCACTCAGATGGTGTATCGCGGGCATGTTGAGAGGTAAGTCAGTGCTGATTGTTCGTTCTCTCTCTCTCTCTCTCTATATATCTCTCTCTCTATCTCTCTCTCTCTCTCTCTCTCTCTCTCTCTCTCTCTCTATATATATATATATATATATATATATATATATATATATATATATATATATATATATATACCCCCGTGCCCTGCAATTTCAAAAACAACTCCTGAGGCACAGGTTATGTTGTGCAATGTTCCACTGTCTTAGATTGTTGTGTACAGTGAAACAACCACAATATCATGCATGGACTTGTTTGTCGATTACAACATTAGTTCTTATTCTTAAATTTTTCAAAGTTTCTTCAGGTCTTGGAGGCATTGAACTATGGTTCTATAACACTATCTTATCTATGTACATTTAAACGGGGTTATCTAGCGTAACACAACTTTAAAGGGAACCATTCACCCCATGGCCCATTGTTGACATGGAGAAATCTCTGATTCTTCTTCTCGCGCCCATTATGGTAATGAGCGCCGCCGGGTCCGAAGTCCAGCCTTCTCCCTGCCTCCGACACTTGATTGACGCCAGGTCTTCTTCCTCCTCGTCTTCGTTCTTCTTGCCGGATCCCGCGCAGGCGCCGTGACGGTCGTTTTCGGCGCATGCGCAGTTCACAATTGAAGCCGCGCCGCAGCTTCACTGTTTACTCCGCGTGCGCCGATTGTCTCGAGCACGTATCCTGTTTACCGTGCAGGCGCAGAAGAGGTGACGAGACCATCGCAACGGCGTCTGCGTGGGAATTCGTCAGAAGACTGAAGACTTCAATCAAGTTCCAGGAGGCGTGGATAGGCGGCGACGAGAAGAGGACCTCATGAATAAGTTGGACTCGTCCGTCGTTTCCTATGGACGTTGGACTCATCTCGTCTCATTACCATAATGGGCACGAGAAGAAGAATCAGCGATTTCTCCGTGTCAACAACGGGATCCGGGACGGGACCGGGAGCGATGTGGTAAGTATATTGACCTTTATGTCACTGTATGTCAGTTTCTACCTGGGGCCACGGGGTGAATGGTTCCCTTTAATATATTGTTGCTGGCATATGCAAAACAATACTATACTACTTTATATTGTGGGTCATGTGTATAGTGAATAGGATGTATGGGAAAATACAGAAAGTAATACGCGGAATAAGCCTAGGCTTTCATTTTGATGGTACAAATTCATTCATGAATTGCTTTGGCTATAGTTAAATTTGGCATCCATATTTATAGGAAGCTCATAACTGTCTTCTTTTCTAGGTACTTCCTTATATTATCAGCCTGGCCTCCTTATGGGTGGACCTGTGGAACACGACTGTAATATACAACGCTCCATTGGCTATTACTTAGAAAGCTTGATCTGTCTTGCTCCATTTATGAAGCATCCGTTAAGAATTACCCTTCGTGGTGTCACCAATGATCAGGTTGATCCCTCAGTAAGTTGCAATAACAGTAAGAGGACTCCTTTTCTTCTCTTTTTGACATGTGACAGCCTTATTAAAGTGTACTACATCAGAGTCACATCCAAGGTTATTAGTTGGGATCTGTGTGTTCAGACCTGGATCAGACAGTGGGTAGAGGAGCACCGTATTGTGCCACTCTCCCAGCTAATTCTACTTTGTATGGGACTAAGACGGACCTATAGATGTTTGTGTGACTGCCATGTGGTTTAGACTTTGTATATGTGTCTATATAATTTTTTTTATGACAGCGCCCCTTTAATACAGATTTTTTGAATTCATTGTGTTGCACAATCACAGCAGTTAAGCCTTTTAATTTTTGTTAGGTGGACACCCTAAAGGTCACAGCCATTTCTTTACTGAAAAGGTTCGGTATAGATGGTGAACATTTTGAGCTAAAGGTAAGATTTTATATTACATCTAAAAATATGCAATTATAAAGACAGCTTTTTTAGGAAGCCTTGTGTTGCATTGACTTAAAGGGGTATTCCAGAATACAACACTCAACTCCTTTTCAATGTATCTAAAATGTAAAGTAGTGAAAACATTTCAGTAGTTTCCCCATCACTCATCACATGTTGGTCTAAAATGTGATGTTTGTAAAGCAAAGAAGGGAAGTAACATGAGAGGCTTGAGGCTCGGTATTCACAAGATAAGGACATGGACTGCTGCCGAAGCCAAGCCCACTCGTAATGTGCTATAGGTGTACAGAGGGCAACAAGCGTGAACACATAAAGCTAATCGTGAATGTTGAGAAAGTAGGATTATTGTTATACTGCTGCTCTGTGCGTACCAGTCTACAGCTCCCTTATAAGTTTTGTATCCAAATGGCAGAACACCCTTTTAAATCTATACATAACTGTAGACTGCATCATTGTTGCCTGCTGATCAGGGCCGTTTTATTACACTGGTGGGCCTGGTGCAAAGCCCTCAAGAGTGGGCCCCCCTCACTTTTTGGCACCCACACTGTATTAAGGGAGAAGTCCGTCAAAAAATGTTATTAAAGCATTTTATTGCCCCCCAAAAGTTATATAAATTACCAATATACAATTAAATGTTTATAAAGTGCTTTTTTCCCTGCACTTACTACTGCATCAAGGCTTTATTTCCTGGATAAAATGGTGATGTCACGACCCGACTCCCAGAGCTGTGTGGGCTGTGGCTGCTGGAGAGGATGATGGCAGAGGGATGCTCAGTGTCCCTCCAGTGCCCTGTGTCCCCCTGTATGTTACGAGCGCTTATAGTTAGAAATGACAGGCTGTAGGCCAGAGCCCTGTGCGACTGCACTGGTCCTACATAGCAAAGGCCGGCCTGCTCGGGGGGGGGGGGGGGGGGGGGGTTAAAGCGTCCCTGCTGATGATAGCACTTATGAGCTGGACAGTAAAGCCAATTGTTTACCACGGTATGAGCAACATTTACCATTAGCAATTATTTTTATTTCTTTATGCCCATTGGTCATTTATGACTGTCATTAGGAGAAAAAAAAACTTTCACAATGTTCCTCTTTTCCTTTTTGTATTTGCTGCATAAATGCAAAACTAAAGAGTTATTTCCATATTCCATTTGCCATCTCTTTGATCAGTGCTAGGGGGCTTTGTATCTGAGTGAGTAAATCTGTCAAGGGGAAATCGATGCAGAGCTGATACGTTATAGCTAGTAAAGGCTTCACATTTTGGAACTACAGGCCTCACAACTTATTTGGAGGTAAAAGCCCACATGAGAAGTCTTAAAGGGGTATTTCACTAACATATTTTTTTCTTTCAAATCAACTGGTGCCATAGATTTGTAATTTACTTCTGTTAAAGGGGTAGTGCGGCGCTCAGAAATTATTCACAGAATAACACACATTACAAAGTTATACAACTTTGTAATGTATGTTATGTCTGTGAATCGCCCCGTTCCCCGTGTCCCCCCACCCGTGTACCCGGAAGTGTGGTGCATTATACATTACCTGATCCGTGTCGAGGGCCATCCACCATCTTGTGCCAAACGTCATCTTCCGAGTCGCTGCCGCCCGTCCCCCCTCCGCCGCGTCACAACTGTGCTCAGCCGCGATTGGCTGAGCACAGTTATGCTCAGCCAATCGCGGCTGATGACTCGGCAGAGGGCGGCCGGCATTCGGAACAGTCGGAGCTGTTCGCCGTCCGCCCGAAGAAGACGTCGCTGAATGAAGATAGAAGACTGGTGTCGGCACGTGACAGGTGAGTACAGCGCACCACACTTCCGGGTACACGGGTGGTGGTGGTGGGACACGGGGAAGGGGGCCATTCACAGACATAACATACTTTACAAAGTTGTATAACTTTGTAATGTGTGTTAGTCGGTGAATAATTTTTTACCGCCGCACTACCCCTTTAAGTCTCCAGCCTTCCAGTTCTTATCAGCTGCTGTATGTCCTGCAGGAAGTGGTGTATTCTCCCCAGTCTGACACAGTGCTCTCTGCTGCCACCTCTGTTTTTGTAAGGAACTGTTCAGAGCAGTAGCAAATCCCCATAGAAAACCTCTCCTGCTCTGGACAGTTTCTGACATAGACAGCGATGGCAGCAGAGAGCACTGTGTCATACTGGAAAAAATACACCACTTCCTGATAAGTAAGCTGATAAGAACTGGAAGGCTGGAGATGTTTTTTTTTTTTTTAATTATGAATTTCTGGCATCAGTTGATTTGAAAAAAAAATAGTGAACGTACTCGTTTTAAAGGGAACCTGTCACCGGGGACGTGGGCACAGAGCCTGCCCGACCCCCCCCTACCCCCCCCCCCCCCCCCCCCCCCCCCCCCCCCCCCCCCCGGCTCCAGTTGCGGGACTCGCCAGAGAAGGTAAGTATCCGGGGGCTGCACCGGGGGGGGTCTGTGCCCGCATCCGTGGTGACAGGTTCCCATTTAGTAGCTGGTTTGTGGTGATCTGAGAGAGTAAAGGTTGGGTTCAAGCAGTGCAACTTTTTATTTACTTTTACCTCTCTTTTGTTAATTTTTTTTTAACCAATATATTCTTTCCTTCCCAGATTGTTAAAAGGGGGATGCCACCTGGAGGAGGCGGGGAAGTCGTTTTTTCTTGTCCAGTAAGAAAGGTTCTCAGACCAGTTCATCTTACGGATCCTGGCAAAATAAAGCGTATCAGAGGAGTGGCGTATCCTTTACTCGAGTGCTGTATACAAAGTATTCTTGTCATTGTGCCAGTGTCAAAAAAAAAAAAATCTTTTCTCTTGCATGAGTAGGGATAGCTAGCTCTCAAACTAAGTAGCTTCTTGTACTTTTGAAATAAACCTGGGACGGATAAAACTTTGAGTGTTAAAGTACAATGATGGCTTTAATATCACACCATCCTGGGTGGAGATGGATGGAATAATTTCCAGAAAGCTTTGCCTAGTTATGAAATTTTCATTCACAGCTGTCAGTATTCTGGCGTCAGCCCTCCATTTTCTTTAACCTTTTGGTTTACAGATATTCTGTCCGTGTATCTCCACAAATTGGCAATAGAATAGTAGAGTCTGCAAGAAGCATTCTGAATAAGTTCCTCCCGGATATTTATATACATACAGATCACCTCAAAGGGCCAAATTCTGGAAAGTAAGTTTTGATACGTGTTTTTCCGCACATATGTCAATTTATCAATTTTTTTTACTTTTTTTTTTTTTTTTTTTTTTTACAGTGGTGGTGTGTAGTTGTGGGGGGCGGGTTTTTGTATGTTCTAAGTAGGTAAAATATATCTGTTTCCTTATTCTTAGGTCCCCTGGATTTGGTCTGTCTCTAGTGGCTGAAACAACTGAAGGCTATGTAATGAGTGCTGAGCTTGCATCAAACCCACAAGGGCAGGGACAATCTGTACTTCCAGAAGATTTGGGCAAGAACTGTGCTAAGCTACTTTTGGAAGAAATCTATAGAGTAAGTTGGTTTGAGGAAAATTGCATGTATGTTTTGATGTTTCCTATGGCAGTGTTGGGGGAGGGGGGGGAGGGTGCTCAACCTGATGGACTAAATACCGTCTCTCTGCTCTGGGCCCACTGCACCTGCATTCTACTGAACTGACCGTACTAGATGGTGACTGTGTTGTCACGTTAAAACACAAGCTGTGGACTTTTACCACCTATGGCACAGAGGGGCTCATTTACTATCGCAAATGCAGTTCTAGCACAGTTTATGCCTGTCGACGTTTATTGTAAATTTTGCTTACCTTTTTGTGCCTCACTCATCAAGTCGGTACGGCTTAGCAAAACACTGCCTTGGCTTTGAGGGAAAGAGTTCTGTAGCTTCTGTGCGAATATTGTTGTTCTGAACTTAGAGTTAACATTGCACTAGATTTATGCCCCTGGAGCAATTTTTGACATTATTAGTCAGTTTTGGGCCAGTTTGCCTATTGGCTTAGAAGTAGAGAATGTTCATATAAAAGCAGGACCTACTCCAGCAACTCGGGGATACCAGCACCTTACTGTATTTGATTCTAAATAAATAATTGAGGTTTTCCCAGTAAAAGATGATGGGCCAAAAATGTGGTACCGTTGCATGCACTGTTATGATGAGGCCTGTGAATGAGGAGACATGGAAGAGTATGAACATTGGCTGAATATAGCTAATGAGCATTCTTAGGCTATGTTCCCACATGGCGTTTTTTTGTTTCTTTTAGCGTTAATTATTTGATTTTGCTGGAATTACGGTAAAATAGTGCTATTTTTGCTGCAATTCAGTCAAAATTGTGGCAGAAATAGCACTTTTTTTTTTTTACTGTGATTACACAATTTGCAACAAAATAGCTAAAAAAAAAAACTATGTGAAAACATAGTCTAAGAACGCTCAAATAGTAAATAATTGGCACATATAAGAGGTAGAGATTAGCCAATGAGCAAGCAAACACCAAACAGAACATGTGCGGCCGTATAGCCGAACGCTGATCTCGCACTGATCAGCGCTTGCTTGCATCCATGCACTTCCTTATATCAGGCTGTGTAAAAGGACCCTTATGGCTTAAAGCTACTCTGCACCCACAATCTGTCCCCCTCAAACCACTTGTACCTTTGGGTAGCCGCTTTTAATCCAAGATCTGCCCTGGGGTCCGTTTGGCAGGTGATACAGTTGTTCTAAAAAAAACAACTTGGCTTGGAGTATCTGTGCCCTAACTTTGCACCACCCCTCCGTCCCTCCTCCCTGCCTCTTCACCATTTTTCCTATTTCTCTGCAGTGAAAACTACACTGGTGCCTTAAAGATTCAAAGATTCATCCCATGTGCTTACACAGTTGATGACTAGTAAAAAAATCTGCCTGGAGCATTCCTAATGATGAGGAGGGATAGAGAGGTTGTGCCAGCCTAATGCATACACAATGTAGGCCACGGCTCTTTGGCACAGGGCTGCAAGTTTAAAAGTAGTTTTTTAGGACAATAACTGCATCACCTGCCGAACGGACCCAGGACATATCTTGCATTAAAAGCAGCTATCTGAAGGTACAAGTGGTTTGGGGGGGGGCAGATTGTGGTTACAGAGTCACTTTAAGGGCTCGGCACATATTACTAGTGAAGTAACCAAATTGAGTGGGATAAGCTTAATAGGGGCGCAGACTGCTAGGAGAAGTGGGGGGGGGCAGACTGCTAGTAGTAGTGGGAGGGAGCAGACCAGGGATGCCAACTGCAAGAAATAGTGGATGAAAGCAGGGTGAGATGCAATCTGCTAGGAGAAGGCGTGGGAGTATGCTGGGTGGGGATTCAGACTGTTCAAAGAAGAGGAGGAGCAGGGGGGGTGGGGGTAGCAGGCCAGACTGCCAGAGAACTATGACACCCCTCTTACAGTAAGGGTTCCTGCACATTGAGCATGCTGCATGAGGTAGAGAAATGGGGAATTGAAAGAAAGCACCAGAAACACGTCTAGGTATTGAAGTGTCTCTGTTTATGCATATATTCACATTTTACTTTTTAATGTCCCAGACAAAACCTTTTAAAGCGACTCTGTGCCCACAATCTGTCCCCCCTAAATCGCTTGAACCTTCAGACAACTGCTTTTAATCCAAGGGGTTCGTTCGTCAGGGGATTCAGTTATTGTGCTAAAAAACAACTTTTAAACTTGCAGCCCTGTGCCAAACGGCCATGGCCTAGATTGTGTATGCCTTAGGCCGGCACAACCTCTGTCCCTCCTCCTCGCCCTCTTCATCATTAGGAATGCTCCAGGCAGATTGTCTCCTATTCCTGTATGAGCCCGGCACATGGGCCGGATCATTAAGGCACCTGTGCAATGTTCAGACACAAGAAAATATTCTAGGGGCATTTCTAATGATGAAGAGGGTGGGGAGGAGAGACAGAGCGGGTGTGCCAGCCTAATGGCATACACAATCTAGGCCACGGCCGTCTGACACAGGGCTGCAAGTTTAAAAGTTGTTTTTTAGGACAATAAATGCATTACCTGCCGAACGGACCCCAGGACAGATCTTGGATTAAAAGCGGCTATCCGAAGGTACAAGCGGTTGGGGGGGGGGGGGGGCAGATTGTGGGTACAGAGTCGCTTTAAGGCCTGCTTACATTTCACATTCTTCATTGTACTTCTCTATTGCCTTATTTTCAGGTGTCACTGCATCACAGAAAGGAGGCACATGTTCAGACATTTTGCATTGCCTTTTCTGCTTTATTTTTCAGTATGTGGTGAAACAGCATCATATGCCGCATTTACAAATTTATTAGTCCTTTTGCCAAAGTGTATAGAACAAAAATTGAGTTTGTGAATTTCAAATATCAGGTTTTCCGTAGTATAGCATTGTGCACCATATTGATGTTTTTTGGTTGCACGTAGGGGAAGGGCCTCCAGAAGTCTGCAGAACTAAATCTGTGCTGACTGGTCTTGGAAATGCTCCCTATATTACTTTCCAAGTATCAGCATCTGCTTGGCTTCATTTGCAAGCGTTGATGGAAAGGCTTTGTTTTTTCTGGCTTTATTCCTGCAGACTTCTGATATGCCACACTGCTGTGTTCTAGCTTATTTGATCATATGTGATTTAGGAAAATCCCTGCAATATTTTTGTTTTTTTGTAAGATAATTTTACCACTGCAAAATATCAAATACTAGGAAAAGTACCCATCACTGCCAAAGTATGTCTTTGTCTTTTTGGGTCTTAGGCTGTGTTCACATATACTGCATTTGCAGCGGTATCCTACCGGTATTACTGTATTTCCTTCTCTCTCTCAGATGTCGCTGCTAATTAATTAGTTAATTTTATTTTGTGTGCCTTGGAAGACTGGTAGTAGTCCCAAGTATATCCCAAACTCTATTTTAACTGGAAAAGTTGGGGGTCGTCTTATACGCTCAGTCATCTTATATACCGGAAAATACGGTAAATTGGCTACCACTGCAGAAGTCAAAGCAAAGGCACCCTTTACACATCTGCATATACTGTCTACAATTGATTTCTATGGCTCTGTGACATATCAGTAGTTAGGGATTCAAGATTTGGCTGTGATCAGTGCCAAAAAGTTTTAATTAATGGGTCCGTGCAAATTGCGGACGGTTCCGGCTGTGTAAAATGTTTTGAAAAAAATATACCTTAAGTGGTGTGGAAGCCAAAAGGTTGTAAAACTTGCAAATCTGTATGTAAATTATGATTTCTGTAACAAATGTACACAAAGTCATGGAAATACAATGAGAAATTCCCTTCAAAGATTTTGCCTGATGAAATAAAATCGGCCATGTGAAAAACATGCTGTGTTCAGATTTATGCCAACAACCTACAGTGATTGGTCTTGGGCCCTATTTATTATCATTGCGAAATATAGTTTAAAGGGGTTGGCCACTTTATAGTAAAAAAGTAACAGTATTAGTAACTGTAGTCATTGCACTTACTGACAGCAGCTTCCTGTCAACCTCATAGAGCTATAATCAGACCCCCCCTCCCCCAGGCTGTGCTGCTCTGGGACGGGGCTGTCCATAAGATGGTCCAGCATGAGGGAGCAAATGACTGTGCCCTGCCCTCTGTGTCCTCTGTTGGCACATACAGGCTCAGTTTGGGCACTGGGGGTCACATGCTCCTCCTTATTGACAGAATTGCACAGCGGAGCGATCACACAGCCTCAATGGTTGCCATGACAATCAGAGGCTTCCCTGAGGCATCCAATGTCCGTTACGGTGGCTGATCAGGCTCAGTCCTAAGGGTGCCTCCACACAGACATTTAGCTGACATTTTTTCAGCCAAACCCAGGAACAGACTATAAACAAGGAACAGATCATAAAGGAAAGATTTCTCCTCTTCAGAAAAATCTCTCTGTCCCTGGTGTCTTCGGGCCTTCTCCGGTGACTGACTTACTGACTGGCCAGCAGCCTGTTAGTGCAGGGAAGACATCAGCGAAGGCTTCTGAAGACACCTGGAAACGTGATAAGATAAGTTATTACTTTATCTTTTATACTAAAGGCAAGGGCTGCATGGACATTGCTAACAACATATATACAGCCTTTTCTGCCTGATGGTCGGCCCGTCAAATTGCTCAGTAAATGAGCACCAATCTAGTAGATCAGCACTCGTTTACAGTTTATGATCGGGCCGTCAATAGGACCATAAGGCTCAGTCTTATCAGCTTTGCTATTACAGGCACATTACATTGCAATGGAATGTGCCTGTCATCAGGCAAACACATAGTTTAAAAAAGTAAAAGGTTTAAAAAAGTAAAAGTTTTAAAAAAATAAAATAAACTACGAAACACACAATCCCCATAGACCCCAATGCCATATAAAATGTAGAAAAAAAGTACACATTTGGTATCGCCATGTGGGTAACAATACCGGCAATAAAATTATCACCCGCATGGTGACCACAGAAAATTTAAATTTAGAAGAATGCTAAATTTGTCATTTTCTTATGGAATGTGGGCATTTTTCACAAGAAAGTTGTATGGATATCGTCCAGAATTAACCACTATCTTGAAGTTAAATATGTCACGATAAAACATTATCGGAATTGCACGGATAAGTTTTAGCATCACAGAGCTGTAACTACAAAGAGTCAGGTCAGATTTTAAAAAAAATGGACTTGGGTGGACTCGTGTCTTTGAAGTAAACTGGCTTGAAATCTGTACAGGGAAATTACCTATATTTTCTGATAATTTTCTGTTTTCGATGTTTTGCAAGAAGTGTAAAAAAATGTTTTGTTTGGTGCATATGTGCAGTAGATACCTGCAATTGACAATATTGCCTATGGAGCCATATGGCCTTCATGGTCAGCTCTCTGACATCTCTCTACTAATGACAACGTCACAGTTGAATAAGATGCCAGGAAACTTCACCAGGATCACATTTCTCCTGTTTGTGCAGACATCGCCGAACCAGTGCAATATAAAACACGCTTGTGAGGGTGTTTCATAAGATGTTGTGCAAAGTTCTAGTTAACATTTTGTTGTTAGTGAAGGCAGCCTCACTTGTATTTGGTTTCAGTTAATAAATACCAGTAAGGCTGCCTGCCCAGAAAGCATAGCAAACTTGTGTGGATATGACACAGTGGGCATTAAAGTATAGGACGAGGTCGAGAAGACATCATTTAAGGCAGGGAAGGCTAGAAGGGATCACCTTAGTTAAAATACAGGTAAGTTCTCAGTTGTGCTTTCCCATGCCTGGAATATGTCAGCAATTTTAACTGTTTCCTGATTTATTATGTTAATTACTAATAGATAGATTTAAAGATTTTTACTACAACAAAGTTTGCGCAAAAAGTACATTATAAGTTTAATTAAAAACTTTGAATTATCTGCTTTTTTGATCAGTTTAGAGTGGATCAGTTTTGATAATTGAGCTTAGGGCCCTATTCCACCGGACGATTATTGTTCAGATTATCGTTAAATCGTTCGAATCTAAACGATAATCATTCGGTTGAAATGCAGTGAACGATTAACGACCGAACGAGAAATCGTTGATCGCTTTATAAGACCTGGACCTATTTTTATCGTTGCTCATTCGCAAATCGTTCGCATTGAATAAGACGTTGTTCGCAGTAGATACGAACGCAATAGAGAAGAAATAGCAAAGAAAAAACTATCGCAAATATGATTATCATTCCATGGAAATGAGTGAACGTTTTCAGGTCTTTCGCAATAGCGGTCGTTTGAGATCGTTAATTGTTAACGATTATGCGACCGATAATCATCCGGTGGAACAGGGCCCTTAGACTATTTGACGAGTGGCTGGACATCAGGACGTCATTGAGCTCCATGATGGTTTTCACAGTGGATGGTGCTCTGCAGCTTGCCATGTACTGTAATATCAGGAGTAGGCACAGTACTGAGCCCTGTGCAAAAACTGTACACTGGCCCCTATTTGTGTAATAGCCCAGTATGGCGCACCCTGCATGTGCCCCTAACAATCCTTTGTTAGTACTGGTGATGCTTTACATGCATTCTTACATTAGGCAGCAGTAAACCATTAGGAAGAAGTTTTGTTTTTGTTTTGTTTTTTTTTTACTCTTTGCTCATGTTGAGGCAAATAATTGGCAGAGGTACATATTTAAAAGACTTAATAGTAGTATAGAATAATTCTTCTGACACCCACTCATAATAATATAATATTCTATTGAGGACAGATTGTTTACTGTCTGCAAAAAGACAAGGCGTCCATTACCAGTGTATTACAGTAAACAACCTCCTAACCTAGTGTTTGTTTTGGCTTACTAAGTAATCTGTTGTATCATTAACTAACAGAAATTCTGCATGTCACTGTTTAGTGTATTGTACATTTAGGATGCAGCTGGCCATAGACACCACATAATTGACACAGTTCAGACTTTCCCTGATTTTCATGTTCATGTGTTTTTTTGTTAAGTTCTACAAGTAGATGGTTGTGGTCCAAGGGCTCAATACAAACGGGCATGATATCACCTTTTCTATTGAGTACAACAAACAACTTCCTAAAAGCAATGCTGTTTATACAAAGGACTGCACAAGTGAGATTATAAAATGTCTTTGTTCCTCCCTTCTCCCTAACATGCAGACATTCATTGTTTTGTGGTCAGGTCTGCCTTCTGGTTGCTTACATTTTAGCACGTGATCACATATGCCTTAGCAGATAATGTATGCGGTATGATAGCTGAGATGAGTGCTGCCCAACACTCCTTCTTTATATACCTCTGGGTCATCCTAGCGAGTTCGGTAGCCTAGGAGTAATGTGAGCTCATCAGAATGTGACTGTGGTTTGGAGCCTTTGCTGAATATGCATATAGTATGCCAGTATTTTTAGAGGGCATAGTGTCCTGAATACTTGATTGCTCCTGACAATGCAACCTGTATGGCTACACTACTTTGTAACCAAAAATAAACAAGTAAAAAAATATAATTATATATAAATGTGTATGTATGTATGTTTGTGTGTAATAAATAAATATATTACAATAAAGGGGTCCGTGGAGCCTCAGTTACGAGTCTCAAAACATGGGAATAGCCAGATATCCCTCTCTCCAGAGAAGGAAGCCCGTTGCCAAGGGGTGCCTCCTAGTGGGGAGAGCACCAAACCACCCTGATATGTAGTCCCTGAGGTCCTCACTCTGTTGCGAGCTTTGGGAGCTAAATAGGGAAACACCAGGGTGGTCCCTGTAAGGCCCTGTAAGTGTTCCGAAACACTTAAGTGTGACAAACATGCAAAACAACGTGTGTGTATGTGTATATATGTGTGTGTATGTATGTATGTATATATATATATATATATATATATATATATATATATATATATATATATATATATATATATATGTATGTGTGTGTGTATATATAAATGTGTGTATATATAAAAAATTATATACACACACACACACACCTGAGCTGTAATAGGTTGCTGTGGCCAGTTTGCACCAGTCTAAATTTTACACCCTTTGATAAATCTCCCCCAGTATGTTTGCTCAGTATTTTTAACCCCTTAACGACATCGGGCGTATATTTACGCCCTGATGCCGGTAAGGACGTTCAGAGCGGGGCCGCGCGGCGACCTCGCTCTGAACCGCGGCGGTCCCGGGTGCCGCTTGTAGCCCGGGACCGTAGGTATTAGCGGGCACGGTCCGATCGCCGTGCCCGCTAATACAGTAATCAGATGCAGCTGTCAAACATGACAGCTGCATCCGATTACCGGATTCAGCTGTTCCCTGGTGTCTAGTGGTGGAGATCGCTCCCCCGGGATGTTATCCCGGAGGAGCGATCTCCGTTTCTGAAAGGTGGCCGGGGACCGCTCCAAGATGGCGCCGTCCCCGGCTCGGCACTTGTTTACTTCCGGCTGCAGCAGCCGGAAGTAAACGAGTGCCTATCTCATGGATCTCTGCAGCATATCTATGCTGCAGAGATCTCAATGAGAGATCAAAGCACTTATACTAGAAGTCCCCCAGCACAAAAAAAATCCCAAAGTGCAAAATTGCGCATTTTTGGTCGCATCAAATCCAGAAAAATTGTAATAAAAAGCGATCAAAAAGTCATATATGCGCAATCAAGGTACCGATAGAAAGAACATATCATGGCGCAAAAAATGACACCTGACGCAGCCCCATAGACCAAAGGATAAAAGCGTTATAAGCCTGGGAATGGAGCGATTTTAAGTGACGTATATTTGTTGACAATGGTTTAAATTTTTTACAGGCCATCAGATACAATATAAGTTATACATGTTGTAATCGTAACGACTTGAGGAACATATATAACAAGTCACTTTTACCCCAGGGCGAATGGCGTAAAAACACATTTCCCCCAAATAAACAAAATGCTTTTTTTTTTTCAATTTCACCACACTTTGAATTTTTTTTCTGGTTTCGTAGTGTACTTTATGCAAAAATTCAGCCTGTCATTGCAAAGTACAATTAGTGACGCAAAAAATAAGGGCTCATGTGGGTTTCTAGGTGGAAAAATGCAAGTGCTATGGCCTTTTAAGCACAAGGAGGAAAAAACTAAACGCAAAAATCGAAATTGGCTCTGTCCTTAAGGGGTTAACCCAAACAAAGAGTGGATTTAAAACACAGAAGGCCTATGTTAACACACTGTTAAAATTTAGTGGATGGCTGTTATTTAATGACAAATAATTACCATTATTTTAATACAACGACCGTTGCTTTGAAATAATAGCTGTGAGTGTGAACATAGGCCTTCTGTGTTTTCAACCCACTCCTGGTTTTGGTTGAAAAATACTGAGCAAAAATACTGTGTGAGAACCTTTTAGCCTTATAGTATATTGAATTTTTGCACATCTGGAAATTAGGGGACTGATAACATTGTAAGTAAAAAACAATTGTATTAGTTCTTTATAGGGACACCTCTCTACCACATTGTGCTGGATTCTTCTCAAATGAAGAATATTTATAATCTAGTGATAAAATATGTATAGTCCCTTTTGATAAAAAGTGAGTTAGCTGCTTCCTAATGATAGCTGTATATTTTACACTTTACAGCAGTGAAACTGAATTTATGTGCAGTGTTCAAGTGTCACCACTAAGGGGCAATATAGCCAATAGAAAGCTGAGAGTTCATACTTGATTAACAGGGCAAGTACTGTATGATGACTGGTAGCTTCATTGATTAGCTTGTTGGTTTTATTTATTGTTTTTCTTAGTTTAGTTTTTCTCTGTGATCGCATATCAATGTCAGTTCAGTTGTAAATTCTATGGCACTTACTCTTCATTCTGTGTTTACAAAGCCATGTTTGCTGCTATTCACCTTCTGTTCTGCCCTATGAACTGCTTTCCAAAATCCTTGCTTGTATTTGCAGGGAGGATGCGTAGACTCTGTAAATCAGAGTTTGGTTCTGCTCCTTATGACCCTTGGACAGCAGGATGTCTCCAAAGTCTTGCTGGGACCTTTGTCTCCTTACACGTAAGTTTCATTGTTTTCATTACGATGATGCCTTCCTCTGGATCAACACAGTAGGGTTAAACATAATGGACATAAGTCTTTTTTCAACCTTATTAACTATGTAACTATGATGTGGCTTTAGATTCTTTAATATATGGTGATTGGTTATCTTATTGTTCTTTGGAACTGTTCTGTAGAGCGGATCAGCATGGCCTGGTGCGGAGTCAAAGAATGTGAACTGTCCTTTTTCGGTTATCATGGTACCGGTGCTGTATATGTGTAAGGTACAGTACTGTGATAACTGAAGAATGGTGGTGCCATCAAGAGACTGCTCTGGGCCTCACTAAACAGAACATGGACCTCTTTAGAGGTATCAGCAATGGTTATTAAGAAAATATAGTAAGACTCTATTAGATTTCCTACATTTGCCAATGACTGTGTTCATATAAACCTTCCTTAAGCTGGCCATACACATTAGCTATTGATCAGCGAATATACCACCAGCAATATGCCTGATGAAACTAGCTATTCAGGGGAGACTTTGTAGAAGGCCAGTGTTTTTTTTTTTTTCCCCCTAAGTGGCAAATCATCAGACTGTGTGCATATAGTTGTATTTATTATAAGTCGACCACTGCTAAGAAAATAAATGAAACCTGAAAGCTCTCATTTTTATGTCAGTGGGTCGGCGACAGACTATTGTACATTTCTATGGGCCCTGCTGTAAAGCAGAATACTAAATGACATTTAAAACAGTTAAACTTTTAATTTAATCTGTTTTCTTATATTTTGCATGCTTTTCTATAGCCTATCTTTATATGTGTTCACATTATGCTTATTGCTAGGCATCCTTACTGGTACGGTGTACAGATGAGTATGATTGGCAAGGAAGACCTTTGTTGGTTTGAGGGATTCCTGTTCTTGATTGTTAAATCAATAAAAACAATTAAACATATATGATTTAAAGGTGAATTCTTGCCAAAATGTATTTTTTAATATGTTATTACATAAGCAAAGTTAGACAAATTTCTAATATGCACTAATTATGGAAAATGTGCATATACTGCTATTTCCCTCAAATTAGTAGTTTACACAGGCTTCGGTTTACCTAAATAGGGATGTCACAATTTGGGTGTATTTACATGGTGTCCAGCAGGGGGCGCAGTATATATAGACATTACATCATAAACATAGCTGGGTCCTTTTCTGTGCTTAACTCACAAAATTCAGCTACTGTGCGCCCCCCCAGTGAAAACATTCCTCCTACCAACACCTGGCCCAACCGCATCACAAGTACCAGCACATCACCTTCATGTAAATACACCCGAGTCATGATGTCACCTATTTTTTTAGAGAAATTTAAAGTCACTGTCAAATTTTATTTTTTTTTTCAAAAATAAAGTCCAGGCGATTTTAAAAAAAAAAAACTTTGCAGTTGGGTATATTAGGCAAATATGCCATTAACTACATTTAAAAACCTTTCCCCAGGTCCCCCCCTCCTCTCCTTTCTGTCATCCACTACTCAGAATCAGGAAATCTCAACTGTTTTACATCAGTCGGATCCTGTCTGTTCTATGGAGAGGGCAGGGGAAGGAGCAGAGAACAAAAGGATTACACCACAGGGAGCCGCTTAAGGCCCCTATTTAGAGGTCAGAGAGGTCAGTGCTGATGTCAGAGGAGAGAGCCTGGTGATGTAGCTGTAAATTAACTTTGTCCTGTTTTGGTGCCTCATCTCTCCCCTATCCATAGAGAATAATGAAGACAAGGGGGGGAGCTTCAAACTGCTTTTTCATGATAAAAATGCATTTTTACACTAATAAAACCCAATTGCAAAGTTTCTTAAAATCGCCTGTACTATTGATTTCTGCAAAAAAAAAAAAAAAAAAAAAAAAGCCTGTCTGAACTATATGTGCATTTCACATAATTAGTGTACATTAGGAATTTGTTTATGTAAAAAAAAATATTAAACATTTGGGGCCGAAATTGTCCTTTTAAGAGAAGAGACCAGGCAAGATCACAAGCCCAAAAATATTGCACACAAAAAAACAATTAGAAAATGGAAACTGAAAAAAACAAACAAACACCTGAGTCTAAGCAGTACAAACAAAAGCAATACATTTACTTAAAGTGACACGGTCAGCATTTTGACTGCTCTCCACCAATGTAAAGGGTAAATGTTACAGCTTTCATTACTTATTTTATATCACACCTCATGGTGCTTGTTCTGGTGAAAAGTTGTTTTTATCACCTGTGGATTGGTACATGTTGGCGGGACCTCGCGGTCTTTGTACCACATCGCTCCGCCCCTAGTGCCACTTAGCCCCGCCTCCATCCGTGACGTCATCGTCGCATAGGCCCCACCCCGTCAGCGGCCATTGGTGTGGGACAATCTAGGGGGTGGGGCCTAGAGCTTTAGGTTGGCCCTTCCAATGGCTGCTGAGGAGGCGGGACCTATGCGGCGATGTCACGGATGGGGGTGAGGCTAAGTGGCGCTAGGGGCGGAGCAACATAGGGTGTGAGGCCCCACCCACATATACACCAATCCACAGGTGATAAAAACAACTTTTTACCAGAACAAGCACCATGAGGTGTGATATAAAATAAGTAATGAAAGCTGTAACATTTACCCTTTACATCTGTGGAGAGCAGTCATAATGCAAAAAGGGGGTGACAGTGTCCCTTTAAGCCTAACAATGTAGCCTGGAAAAAAAATGTAGAGCTGGTAACCCCTAACTCTGCACAGCATTGCCACGATATGAAAGGCTGGATAGCCCCTACTTAACAATAAACTCATAAATGATGTGTATTACAGCTTCTCTGTTCTGTGTGTGTACTTGACAGGATTGAGTTTTTGCGGCATCTAAGGAGCTTTTTCCAGATCATGTTTAAGATTGAAAGCAAAATGTTTGAAGAACGTAAAGGATCCGAGAAAGTGCTGATGACCTGTGTCGGTGTTGGATTTTCCAATCTCAGCAAGACGATAAAATAATGCGCCCAAATTCTCATTGGGATCATACTGACAGATGTACTCGCTGTCCAGGAGAAGTTGGGGTTTTCTGTGCTGTATCACATGGGAACCATGAAGAAGCAAACAGGAACATTATTTCCACATTATCATGACTTTGGACCAGTGGTACCTCATCAATAAAATGCTGACCTCTCAAACACACTGAGAATCTGAACCTCCGCCACCAACTGTTCACTTCTGACAATATCATTTATCCTAAACTGTTCAGTAGGAAATTTTTACAAATGTATTTATATTCCCTTCTGCCTTTTGGTTGGGATACACCCTTGGATATGTAAATATTTGTCAGTTTCGGAGAGTATTTTACATGCTTTATTACTTGGTGCCTAAAGTCTGTCTTTTTATTGTTGCAGATATTTGTTCAAACAAACTGAAGAAATTGACTATTTTGTAGATGGCAAAGAAATGAAAAAAAGCATAAAATGTCATTTGCTACCAATAAGCAAGTGGCTAATAAAATTGCCTACTTTTGTTTGTATGTGGCCATGCCTTGTGAACTTGTGGCTTAACACTGGAATGTTTAAGTATGATAGTACAGTATCTTTGCTATCGATCTGTATGTACTAATGGGGTCTCCTTTGTCTGGCACAATGATGCAAAAATGTTATTGTAAGTGAAGGATATTATATTCGTAAGAACAATGAATAAAGCATAAAAGGGGGCACTCACCAGCAGTGTATTCAGACCATCTGGCTTTTACCTAGTCTCCCCCGCTCCCCCTGCGCACAGCAATAAAAGGCGGATGGTCTGAATACACTGCTGGTGAGTGTCCCCTTTTATCCTTTTATTCATTGTTCATACAGCATGTTTATTTCAGATTGAGCACCACCACATACCGGAACCAGCCTGAGATAGAGTGCCATCTAGTGGAGAGCCAGGCAGTGCTATCACTTTTTGTCTGTCTTGTTGGATTACATTGGTAAGGTTACACTCTGTTGAGGTTTTCAGCCACTATGGCACTGCTCATATTTTTTTTTATGTAGGATTAAAGGGCCATTAAATCAGAATTTCAGTAACACCAATCTGAACCACAGTAACACAAATCAAGGGGTTAGAGCTCTCTATACATCCTAATGTTCATTTTGGTGGGTAAGCATTTTTTACCTAGATATTGTCTGTAGTCAGTTTGCCATGTTACATGGCCCCATGAGTAGTGTAAACAATTGCAGATCTGCTTGTCGAGCCTATTACCCGTCTCTACAATCGTGTAGTAAGGGCTGCATGGACATTAACGGTGTCCTTGCAGCCTTGCTTTCAAATTGAAAATAATAACTCTCCCCCTATGTCCCGCAGCCTTTTCTCTTCAGTGACAGGCCAGGAGGGACAGACCCAAGGCCAGTGATTGGCTGAGTGACCTGTCAGTACAGAGACAGGGCCAGAAGTGTCAGCTAAACAACTCTGTTGCTGAGAGTGTAGCAGCAGCCAGTCCTTTTTCAGTGGTGGATCTTTGGAAGTGCTAAGTAACCCAATCAGCATGAAATTAATTCTCCAGCCGGAATGAATTTTTTGATCCAATTAGGCTCATGCACAGAACTGACCCAGAGTGGTGCTGAAAGATGATCGGTTTACTTCGTGACAGGTAAACTTTGTTTGTGAAGGCCTAATAACATCTGGGCAGGGCTGGTGACCTTATATAAGATGTTTTCTTCAAAGGAATTGTTCTATGATTTATTTTCATAAAAAGTTCTAAAGTAATATGGTCTTAAAGGGGTTACAACAACTATGGCCGCTTTCTGCCAGAAACAACACCACTCTTATCCTCCAGTGAAGTGAATTTAGCTGAATTGTAATATCACGTACATCCTGGTAAAAGGTGTGCTGTTTTTGCAAGAAAGTAGCTGTTTTTTTGCTTCTTTGTTTTAATTCATTTTTTTTTTTGTTATTCATAAAGAAGAGTGCTTTAGTGACCTGTAACTTTAGCTTAGCTCCTATTCACTTGAATGAGCTGAGCTACAGTTATACCATGACTGGACACCAACACCGTTCACTGCGCTGAACAGCACCCTGCCAATCTGTTAATCATCCCTGCAGAGCACGCTGACAGGCGGACAGCTGTGACTAGTTATGGCCCAGTCTCTGTCCCCATGCCTAGTTCCCTGCTCTGTCTACACCTGTAATGTGTGTGTCTTGTTTTAAAACTAATCTGTCACCCCTGCCCATCAACCCCGCTGGTGGCACCACTTGATAGTTATCAAAACTATTTAGAACAAATGTTTGTTGACTGTTTATTTTTTATTTTTTTTAAACTTTATTAAGACACTGATTAAGGAGGCGGGGCCTAGGGTTCCCTGGGCTCTAGCTGATTGGCTATGCATGCAGAGAAAGATATCGCCAGCCTGGAACAGGCTTTCAGAAGGGGACTCTTCAGATGGTAGCGTGACCGATTATGTGGAAAAAAATGGAAATGGATCCCACAGCTCAGGTAAAATGTAGAAAATTTATTGAAACATAAATAAAAAAAAACATGAAATGTGTTAAAAATGGTGTGATTTTTATCACTTTATTTTTTTTTATTTATGTTTCAATAAAATTTCTACATTTTACCAGAGCTGTGGGATCCATTTCCATTTTTTCCCCACATTATTTTGCCGGGATATGGCCCGAGTATTCTCCACGTGCTCCTTTCTGAGACTCTGATGGTGCAGGAGAGACCAGCATTATGGGGTTGAGCTGAGAAACTTGTACTGTTGTAAATGAACGTGACCGATTATGTTCAGTAAAAAAAGCCACTAAAATTCAAAACGTGCTGTACATGTTTAGGGATTAAAATGTTATAGTGGGGTATCACTTGAGGACCATTAGCTCATTCATAGGGAACAAGTTTAGTGGCGGTTTCTTACTGAACTAAATTGGTCGCACCACCATCTGGAGGGACCCCTTCCGCAAGCCCAGTCCAGGTTGGTGGCATATTTCACATACAGTAACAGAACCGACCAAGGGTGGATTAACTTTACAATAAGCCTTGGGCTGTTCACTAAGCCAGCACTAGCATGGTGTGCATAGTATGGAATAGATAATGTCATATTTATCATGTACCTGTAAAGTTTTATGAAAAATGTTTATCAGGCAGCAATGTGCTCACTTTTCAGCTTCTAAATTGCTTTTATTTTGAATTTGGTGCCTAAATACCTTAACAAAGGTGTCATTGTCTCAGCACCTCACTGTTTGTATCTGTGAAGTAGGAGGCGGAACTTCCTGATCCATCACCAGTGTTAGCCCCAGTGTAATGTTATTCTATGGCACAAGCTGGAAATGCATGTCGTCAAGGGGTTAAAGTATAAAATAATAAACTACCCCCCCCAAATTCAATTCACAACATTACTCCAGACCCCAAATTACACCAAAATACTTCCTTTCCTCACACACACACTGCTCCCATGACCCTACTCTCTTGTGTCCCTACCCTCACCTCTAACTAGTCACCTTGTATCCCCCTGCCCCAACCCCAGAGTGGTTACCCTCTAGCCAGCTCTTCACTGGTTGCCCTGCCTGTTCTTTTTCCATATACCTGTAGCTTTAGTGTTCCTCCTACATAGTGCAGACTGTACAGGACCTGTGGTGACATCATAGTTACATGTTAAGGTCCTTTCTCTAATGTTACTGAATTGTCTCCAGGCTTCTGGCTTTTCCTTAATTTGTGCAAAAAAAAAATGTAAAACTGCAATCTGCAAATCATGGCAGAACTGTATCTTGGAGACAGTACATTACTAAAAGTATAAGTCTGTTTGGGTGGCCATGGATTCTCCAGGAGCTCAGGGCCCCAGGCTAGTGCCCAAAATGGTCCTATTATAATACACTACTGGCACTGAAAATCGGGTACATGAATGGCCAATGTTCGGGTCCAGCAAAGAGACAAGGATGATTATAGTCAGCCATTTCTGTATGTGGATATATGGTAGTAATGGGGGATAGGGGAGACTGGGAATATTGGCTACAGTAACAGGGGTGACTATTAGGGTTGTGTGTGTGTTGGACTGTACTTTGCGGCAAGGCTGTTGTTCTCTACTGGCTTTGAACTCCTCTCACAAGCGACGGAGGAGATCTGTAATGACACACCAATTGCACTGAGCTCTGGCCCAGGCGAGTGGTTATAGGGCAATAAAGCTTTGAAAATTACGTTATCTGGATGCTGTTGGATTCCTTCTACTGGCTGCAGGGACTGGTCACCATTTGCTGATGTCACTTGATGTTAAGGAGGTATTCCAATGATCCTTAACAAAAAAGAAATGCACAAAAAGCATATAGGTGCACTTGCCACCCCCCACCGAGTTTTTGATACCTTCTCTACACTGCTTCTAGGACTCTACAGTGGAGCTCTTGGCATTCATTATGATGCTGGGTTCTCCAAAACTGTAGAAAAGTTTGCGCTACTGTACACCATGCACAGATAGTATTTTACAGATGTGTGAATGCGTCCTTACAAATCATCCCGGTTTCCCATCATGCCCTCTGGATGGAAAACTACATCTCCCAACATGCATTGCACCTAGGAGCCAAATGCCTGGTACCTACCCACTGGCTCGTTCTGCTTTGGCTGGGTGATCACTGATAACTGCAAATCCGTTATATAAGACCTGTTACAGCCTGGCCCACAAAAGAGGCTGAGATCATATGTCCTCTGTCTCAGAAGGGAGGGAGGGGGCCAGAGTGGACCAGGCAGTAAGGATTTTTTTTAGAAGACAAGGAGGTAAAAAATTAAAAATGGCCTGAAAAGTCCAAAAAAGAAGAGAAAGACAAGGGGTACTACAGTAAGGGTACCTTTACACATAGAGATTTATCTGACAAATTTTTGAAGCAAAAGGCAGGAACAGAGAACAGGTTGAAAAAGGAAAGATTGAGATTTTTCCTCTTTTCAAATCCATTCCTGGCTTTGGCTTCAAAAATCTGTCTCTGTGTAAAGGCACCTCTAGGAAAGAGTTAACCCTTTTAATTCCCATACATAATCGAAGTCTGTTTGTAATAGGCTTCTATTTCATGAACTGGGTCGTTTGTCTGTATCACATGCTGACTCACCTAAGAACCATAGCGCTTTTTGTCGACCTACAGGACTGGTTGGGTGTAATTTTTTGCTCCACAATCTCCTAGTTTTTATTAATCATATTTGCGTAGATGGGGATTTTTGATCCCTTTTTTATTAACTATTTTTTCTCACAGATAATGTGACCAAAAAAAGACACCTGCAAATCTGCAATCTTTGCCTTTATTTTTCTTTCCTCCTTTCACCGTACAGGAATAATTTTGTTAAAGTTTACTAGATTGGACAATTACGCATGCTATGATATCTAATATGTTTTTTTTTTATTCCTTTATTTCTTTAATTTTTTCCATTACAAAAAAAGAGCGAAAAAGAAAAAAATTACCAAATAGCATTTACACAATTCAGAACAATAAAACCAGGGGGAGAGGGAGTCAGCATTGTTTTGACAATCATGAATACATTTTTACATAATAAGGCCCTCCAATTCCATACCCCTCCAATTCCTTATTATCTATCCCCGTAGACACCCACCCTCGGAGAGGAGAAAGCAGAAGGGAAATTAAAAAAAAAAAAAAGCACACCCAGAAAAAGTCCTACAATGGCGAGGGACAAAGGGAAATGTGTAATATAACATCGTTATTACCAATTTCTCCATCTCTTTGCAAACTTCGGGGAATTAGACAAGCAAGTCTTGTGTCTATTGATATCTAATATGTTTAATTTATTTTTATGCGTTTTATTTTTAAAATAGGAAAGGGGGTGATTTCAACTTTATTTTTTACACACTTTAAGTCCCCTAGGGGACCATTACATTCAACCATTAAATTGCATATACTGTTTAATGCTATGCCATTGCATAGCATTGATTGGTATTATCGGCGATCTTCCCACAGGGTCTCCCTGAGCCAGCCAGATTGTTGATCGGACCGCACGTAGATAAGTATTAGACTTCCGTCAGTCAGGGAAAACCGCCCCAGTCACACTGCGGGGATTCCGATCAGCCTGGCATGGCAGAATAAAACTACTTTTTCTTCTTACACAGTAGCTCTATACTATGATTCTGGGAATCACAATGATTGGTTCTCTTTAAGGGTACAAACCCACTTGACGTATTTGCTGCGTGAATCAGTCTTAAAAATAAGCAGGCAAAACGCACGTTGGCTTTATACAATTGTTCTGCGTTAAAATACGCAATTGCGTATTTTTGAAGCATGAAGCTACATGCGTTTTTCGCACAGGTTGTTAACAACTGATGCTTTGCTAACAACAAGCTTCACGCTTCAAAAATACGCAATTGCGTATTTTAACGCAGAACAATCTTTTAAAGCCAACCTGCGTTTTGCCTGCTTATTTTTAAGACTGATTCACGCAGCAAATATGTCAAGTGGGTTTGTACCCTTAAACTTTCATCGTGCGATTTTGCGTGGTGAAAATTTGTCATTCACATGCATGTACATGTGGTTTGCGGTAATGTGCAGCAACCCAAGGGGGTGTGACTAAAGATGAGCGGAACTTTCGGCCCGAAAGACGCTCACTGCAGTGCGATGCCTGCGATCCCGTGTGCATAGTTGCGCACCCGGGAATCTGCGGCCGGGATCTTCCAGGGAATTCAAGATACATTCCCTGGAAATCCAGGGAATGTATCTTGAATTCCCTGGAAGATCCTGCCCGCAGATTCCCAGGATCGCAACTATGCACCTGGGATTGCAGGCATAGTAATTGAGCGAAGATGCCGTCGGACCAAAAGTCTGACGGTTCGCTCATCCCTTGGTGTGACCAAAAATCAGCAATGTTTTATTTTGGCACTGTGGTGTGACCCCTCTTTGAAACCCTCTACCCGCCCCAGGACTTACGGGTACGTGATACGGCGGAAAGGGGTTAAGCTCCATTCACTTAATGGAACGGAGCTGTAAAACCCCATCCAAACTGCAGACAATAGTTGCGTTAAGAAATAAGCGAATATTTGTAAATATGTTCTAATAGCCTCTTACCTTAGATTGGAGCTACCCACTTTACCCTTACAATTCCTAAAATATTTATTAGTATTGTGACGGAGTATGTCATGGAAAGACAATGGGGGAGATTTATGAAAGGGTGCAAACTGCCCACAGCAACCAATCAAAGCTCCTTTTATATTTTACCAGAGCAGAAAGCTGAGCTGTGATTGGTTGCTGTGGGCAGTTTGCACCAGGTGCATATTTACACCCTTTCATAAATCTCCCCCAAAAGGTGTATATTTGAAAAAAAGAAATGCCACTTTCCTTTCTTCAACCTGTTGTTTCCTACAATAGACCTGGATCTGCACGAAATGTCAGACCTTACAGGATCTATATGATTCAGATACCATAAAGCAGTTCTCTGATTTACTATCCAATTCTGAGTTATGTGTAACAGACAATGTGGAGAAGTTGTGGATGGAGTATATATTTCCCCAAGTTTTATCAGAATGTATGCAGTAGGTCTGGTGTAAAGCCTGGTAATGGGTGCTGATGTCCAGGCCACAGCTAGACAGTCTGGGTTTTAGGGTATATTCACACGAACGGTCTCGCAGCGAGATTCTTGCTGCGAGACCGGCAGGTCCTGGCAGTTCCCACAAACTATATACTCGCTGCGGTCTGAACGACCGCAGTGAGTATGTAATTCTGCCGCCCTTAATCCCTTCTGCTCCCGGCTGGCTCCCCCGCTGTAAGCATACATTACCTGTCCTCGCTGCACGGGTCCGGCGTCCTGCTCTTCCGCCCGGCCAATTAGTGTGTTGCCCAGCCGCAGCCACTGATTGGCCGGACGGGAGAGCAGGACGCCGGACCCGTGCAGCGAGGACAGGTAATGTATGCTTACAGCGGGGGAGCCGGCCGGGAGCAAAAGGGGTTAAGGGCGGTATAATTACATACTCTCTGCGGTCGTTCAGACCGCAGCGAGTATATAGTTTGTGGGAACTGCCAAGACCTGCCGGTCTCGCAGCGAGATTCTCGCAGCGAGACCGTTCGTGTGAATATACCCTTAGAGTTCTCAGGCAGAGTAATCAGGACTCAGGTGTGATGGCCTTATAAAAGTCTACTAGGTGCTCAGATGTCTCTCTCTCTCCCTGGGCAAAAGAGCTAAGGCCAAGTGTCTGAAAGAGCCCTGCACTAACACTGCATCAGGTTGTATGGACTGTGCTATATTGTGTTTTGTTGGTGCCAGGTACTAGGCCTGCACGGAGTTAGCCAGGAGCATTTATGTTTAGTTAGAGCCGGACAGGCATAGGCTTTTATTTTGCTGTTTTATTTTGTTTTGCTACAACCTGAGAAATAAAACTGGCTGTGGTCAGTTAAACCAAACCTTCGTGTGGACTGACTCCTGCATGTGTCCCTGCCAGAGTGCCTGTCTACCCCAGAAGACCCTTTCCTGCTACCTAATCCCTTACAATTGGTGGAGGAGGCTTTAGGCACAAAAATCTGGCAGAAGAGACCACTGTGTAAAATTTAAAGGGCCAGTGTTCTTTTTGTGGTTCTGATAAAGGACTATAAACCTGCACATATAAGATGGAGGACATGATCAAGGCTTTGTTACATGCTGTTGCAGAGCAACAGGAGGCTACCAAAGTGCAAGCGGAGGCTACTAGAGTGCAAAAGGTGGCTCTAGAGGAGACTAACCGCAGACTGACTGCACAGCTGGAGCTTGCACAGGAGGAGCAAAGGCAAGACCGGGATGCTTTAAAACAAGTTGTGCAGCAACTATCCAGTGTCGCTGGAAGGTCCGCAGGTGTAACAGATGCCAGTCCTACCTCCATAAGGGCTAGTCATTTTTTGCAAAAGATGACAGCAACTGATGATGTGGAAGCCTACCTAGCAACCTTTGAAAGAACTGCCGAGCGAGAAGGTTGGCCAAAAGACCAGTGGGCAGGACTGTTGGCACCTTTCCTTTCAGGTGAACCACAAAAGGCATACTTTGACCTTGATAATCAGGATGCCATGAACTATGACAAATTAATAAGAGAAATCTTAACACGGTTGTCCGTGCCCAGCGTGTGCATAACTGGGTGTACCATATGGACAAACCTCCCCGCTCTCAAATACATGACCTCATCAATCTTACCAAGAAGTGGTTGCAGCCAGATATCCTGACAGGCCCACAAATGGTGGAACAGATTAAAATGGACCAATATTTGCGGTCCCTGCCAGTCACCTTACGGAAGTGGGTAAGCCATGGGGATCCCAAAAGTGCTGATCAGCTGGTGGAGATGGTCGAGAGGTACACTGCAGCTGAGGAACTGATGAGTCTGCCACAGCGCCCCCTAGCCCCGCAGCGGAGAACTCCAGGCCTATCTGGTAAGACTGTTCTGAGGGTAAAGGGAACTGGCAGAGCTGATAGAATGGTGCCTAGACATGGAGAGACTGAAAGTCAGGGACCTGAAGCCTGGCAAGCTGTGTCAGGAAGGTCGGTGACATCTAAGAGACTCAATAAAGACTTTATAAGATGCTTTAGATGTGATATGCCAGGACATGTTGTTGCTAATTGCCCTATGTCTTATAAACCTATGCAATGTGATGCTACCGCCGTTTATCACTTTATGCTAGGCTAGCATGTGCTGCATCGCCTGGTGGGGATAGTGATAAACAAATGTGCATGATTACAGTAGAAGGTAAAAGTGTAAATGCATTACTAGATTCAGGTAGTCTGGTCACTCTCATAAAATCTGATTTGTTAAACCCAAGGAAAAGTCAGGTTGGAACCATTGATGTCATTTGCATACATGGGGATACCCATAGTTACCCGACTGCAATGGTTGATATACATACCCAGTGTGGTCCCGTTAAATTTAAGGTTGGGTTAGTGCCAATGCCGATGCACGATGTCATTGTGGGGCGGGATTTCCCACAGTTCTGGGAGCTGTGGGAAAATAGAGTTTCATCTAATATGTCTGTATGTCATAAGTCTGTGAGCATAACTCTAGGTAACCCCAAAACCTTTCCTTTTTCTGTCATGCTTGGGGAAGCAGAGGAAACTAGTTCTAATGATGGGGCTTCTACAGATAGGGGAGACCTGACGACAAATGACATGCCTGACTTGGATATGAGGAGGGACCAGTTTGGGGCTGAGCAATAAAAAGATCTGACCTTAACTAGAGCCAGGGAAAATGTGAAGGTTATTGATGGGTCACTGGTTGAGCAAGGAACTAGTTTATCTTTTCCCCATATGGCTTTAAAAAATGATTTGTTGTATCAAGTAGTGAAAAAGGGAGAAGATCTGGTGGAACAGTTAGTGGTCCCTAAAGCATATAGAAGAATGGTACTAGATCTTGCCCATGGTCACATTATGGGGGACATTTGGGAATTGAAAAGACTACTGATAGAATCCTACAAAGATTATTTTGGCCCGGGATACACAGAGATGTGAAAAATTATTGTGATTCTTGTCCTGAATGCCAGCTTTCAGCTCCTATGGCACATTATCGTAGTCCCCTGGTACCACTACCCATTATTGAAGTGCCATTTGAGCGAATAGCAATGGACCTGGTGGGGCCTATTGTGAAATCTGCTAGGGGTCATCAGCACATATTGGTCATATTGGATTACGCTACTCGCTATCCTGAAGCTATACCCTTACGGAATACCTCATCCAAGAATATAGCTAAAGAATTAGTACATGTATTTAGTCGAGTAGGAATACCAAAAGAGATCCTTACAGACCAAGGTACCCCCTTTATGTCAAGAGTCATGAAGGAATTGTGTAAGATGTTTAAGGTTAAACAGCTGCGTACATCTGTCTACCACCCACAGACTGATGGGTTGGTAGAAAGATTTAATAAAACATTAAAAGCCATGCTAAAAAAGGTGGTGGATAAAGATGGAAACTGGGACTTTCTTCTCCCCTACCTTATGTTTGCAGTCTGTGAGGTCCCTCAGTCATCCACAGGGTATTCTTCTTTTGAATTGCTGTATGGTCGCCACCCCAGAGGGCTTCTTGATATAGCAAAAGAAACTTGGGAAGGTGAAGCTACCCCCTATAGAAGTGTTATAGAACACATTTCACAAATGCAAGATCGTATCGCAGCAGTAATGCCTATTGTAAAAGAGCATATGACCCAGGCCCAGGAGGCGCAACAAAGGGTATATAACCGCAATGCCCGGGTACGCACTTTTACACCAGGTGACAGGGTTCTAGTTCTTATACCAGCTGTTGAAAGCAAGTTCCTGGCAAAGTGGTAAGGTCCTTATGAGGTGGTAGAAAAAGTAAGTGACGTAAATTACAAGATTCGTCAGCCAGGGAAAAGGAAGCCTGAACAAGTGTATCATGTTAATCTCCTAAAACCCTGGAAAGACAGACATTGTCTTGTTGTAGAGACCTCCTATCCAACAAAGCAGGTTGGCTTCAATATGTCTTTGTTACCAGAGGTAACAGTACCAGAATCTCTGGCCAATACCCAAAAGTTAGAAGTGCAGGGTTTCCTAATAAAAAATAAGGACTTTTTCTCTGAACTTCCTGGCCGTACCTCCCTTATTAAACACGACATAATTACTGAACCAGGTAAAGTAGTTAAGCTACGACCATACAGAATACCAGAGGCCAGGAGAGAGGTAGTCTCTGAAGAGGTTAAAAATTTTTTAGCCCTTGGTGTTATTGAGGAATCCCATAGTCAATGGTCCAGTCCAATAGTGCTGATTCCAAAGCCAGATGGTAGCTGGAGGTTCTGTAACGATTTCCGTAGGCTCAACACCATTTCTAAATTTGATGCCATACCCCATGCCACGGGTTGATGAGCTTATTGACAGGTTAGGAGGTGCCCGATACATTACAACCCTAGATTTAACTAAAGGGTACTGGCAGATACCACTTACTGATGAAGCCAAGGAAAAAACTGCATTTGCCACTCCTGAAGGGTTGTTCCACTATGTTGTTTTACCATTTGGTTTACATGGTGCCCCAGCAACCTTTCAAAGAGTGATGGATCAAGCGTTAAGACCCCACCAGCGGTATGCAGCAGCATACCTTGATGACATAATCATCCAAAGTTCAGACTGGGAAAGCCATTTGCCCAGAGTACAGGCTGTAATTGACTCTGACCGAGGCAGGATTTACTGCAAATCCAAAAAAATGTGCAATTGGGTTGGAAGATGCCAAGTACCTGGGGTACACAATCGGTCGGGGTCTGGTAAAACCCCAAATTAATAAAATTAAAGCCATCCAAAGCTGGCCTCATCCAGCAAACAAGAAGCAAGTTCGTGCTTTTTTAGGGATCACCGGCTACTATAGGCGGTTTATTCCTAATTTTGCCTCCCTTGCAGCCCCTTTGACAGACTTGACCAAAGGGAAAGACTCAGTCATGATTAAGTGGACACCAAAGGCTGAACAGTCATTTCTAACTCTTAAAAATATTTTGTGCGCTCAGCCTGTGCTGATCACGCCAGACTTTAAAAAAGAATTTATTTTACAAACAGACGCATCTAATGTTGGTCTTGGGGCGGTACTTTTACAGGTGCAAAATGGTGAAGAATATCCCGTACTATACTTAAGTAGGAAACTGACCATGAAAAAAAAATGCAATTGTTTAGAGAGTGCCTTGCTTTTAAATGGGCACTAGAGGTGCTCCGATATTATCTTATTGGTTGGCACTTGAATTGGTCACAGATCATGCCCCGCTTAAGTGGATGTGTGAAAATAAAGAGAAAAATAGGAGGGTAACAAGATGGTTCTTAGCCCTACAGGAATATAGGTTTACTGTAAAACACAGACCTGGAGCTAAAATGTGAAATGCAGATGTTCTTTCTCGTGTTCACTGTTTTATAACCAGTTGTGTTCCAGCCACCAGACTGAAACAGGTGTGGGGGGGGGGAATGTAACAGACAATTAGTGTTGCACGATGCACCGAAATATCGATACTACTATCGATATTCCGGGCCGAAAAACAGTTCGATACCAGGATTTCCTGGTATTGAAACTTTGTTAAACTGCGCTATTATGCAGTTTAACATAAAGTATAGCGCAGAGAACACGGCCGGCAGCTATATGAGCGCCGGCCGTGTTCTCTGTGTGCCGCCCCCTGCTCCCACCTGTCACCTCCTCAGCGCGCACCCTCTTCCCCCGTCGGCGCCAAATTCAAATAGCCGGCACATAGCTATTGCTAGTGCCGGCTATGTAACTATATAGATGCCGCTTTCACACTGACAGCGGCATTACCCCCCTCCTGAGCCCGCTCCATATACAGCGGGGGTCGGCTACTGTGTGTAGCAGACCCCCGCTGCTAATGACTGCGGGCAAAGCAGGGTCACGGGCTGGAGAGGAAGAGCAGTGTCCGGGAGAGGAGAAGGCTGGAGCAGGGGTCGGCAGGAGATGCAGCCACTACATCTGCACCGGACTATGAGGTGGTGGGGGCGGCAGGAGTGTGAGGAGGCGGGAGGCCGGGGCCGGCAGGAGACTCCGGAGCAGACACAATGTGGGGGGTTTACAGTCGGCCTGACTCTGACTGGGAGGGGGAGGGGGGCTGTAACCTGCAGATCACAGACAAATCCAGGTCACCGGTAAGCATGCCCTGACACCAGTAATAGTAAAACTACAGCCCCCATCATCCCCCCCTGCTGGCTGGTGTGTGTTATATGGCTACAGCCCCCATCATCCCCCCTGCTGGCTGGTGTGTTATATAGCTACAACCCCCATCATCCCCCCTGCTGGCTGGTGTGTGTTATATGGCTACAACCCCCATCATCCCCCCTGCTGACTGGTGTGTGTTATATGGCTACAACCCCCATCATCCCCCCCTGCTGGCTGGTGTGTGTTATATGGCTACAACCCCCATCATCCCCCCTGCTGGCTGGTGTGTGTTATATGGCTACAACCCCCATCATCCCCCCTCCTGGCTGGTGTGTGTTATATGGCTACAACCCCCATCATCCCCCCCTGCTGGCTGGTGTGTGTTATATGGCTACAACCCCCATCATCCCCCCTGCTGGCTGGTGTGTTATATGGCTACAACCCCCATCATCCCCCCTGCTGGCTGGTGTGTGTTATATGGCTACAACCCCCATCATCCCCCCTGCTGGCTGGTGTGTGTTATATGGCTACAACCCCCATCATCCCCCCTGCTGGCTGGTGTGTGTTATATGGCTACAACCCCCATCACCCTCTGATTGTTAAAGTGTTACATGACTCCAACCCCCATCAAGTGCAGAAACCACCCAATTCAGTACCCCATAAAAAGATGGTACTAAATAAAACTACAGATCACAGCGCAAAAAATGCCCCTCACCCCCCAGCCAGACAGGCGGAGAGATAAAAAAAGTGAGTCAGAGTTGGGCAAGTTTTTATTTATTTTAAATAATGGGGACTTTATTTTTAAAGTAATAAAATTAGGGAACATAAATTGGTTCGTACTGACCTGAACCTGGGGGAGGGTGTCATTTCTATTCTTATGTTTTTGTTTTTTGTTTTTTTTCTTAAATATAATTTTTTAAGTATCGAATTGGTATCGAGCATTGGAAAAAAAAAGTTGGTATCGGTATCGAACTCAAAATTCTGGTATCGTGACATCACTACAGACAATGTGGAGAAGTTGTGGATGGAGTCTATATTTCCCCAAGTTTTATCAGAATGTATGCAGTAGGTCTGGTGTAAAGCCTGGTAATGGGTGCTGATGTCCAGGCCACAGCTAGACAGTCTGGGTTTTAGAGTTCTGAGGCAGAGTAATCAGGACTCAGGTGTGATGGCCTTATAAAAGTCTACTAGGTGCTCAGATGTCTCTCTCTCTCTCCCTGGGGAAAAGAGATAAGGCCAAGTGTCTGAAAGAGCCCTGCACTAAAATTGCATCAGGTTGTATGGACTGTGCTATATTGTGTTTTGTTGGTGCCAGGTACTAGGCCTGCACTGAGTTAGCCAGGAGCATTTATGTTTAGTTAGAGCCGGACAGGCATAGGCTTTTATTTTGCTGTTTTATTTTGTTTTGCTACAACCTGAGAAATAAAACTGGCTGCGGTCAGATAAACCAAACCTTGGTGTGGACTGACTCCTGCATGTGTCCCTGCCAGAGTGCCTGTCTACCCCAGGAGACCCTTTCCTGCTACCTAATCCCTTACATATGATACACTCACTTTTTTTTTCAATACCTTCAGGTTAGACATTTTCTAAATTCACTATTCTGGTCCCTTTCTAAAAAGATGGAAAGGCCATACTAAAGGCTTAATGGTGGCCTATAATTTACTGACTAATATCTACCCTGACAATAAATTGTCATATATCTAAATGGAAAGAGGAGATGGGTGCAACCTTTAAAACAGACCAATGGCGCCAGACCTTTACCTAGACTAAAAAAAACATTCTAAGTGTATTAATCATACAGAGCTAATGAGAAAAATCCAGTTAAGATGGTACCTTACCCTCAGCAGATTGGCACATATGATTCCACATTACTCTAACGTGTTGCCGTGGGTGTACCCAAAAAGCCATGCAGTTACACATGTGGTGGTCCTGCCCCAATCTCAAGATTTTTTGGACAAAACTTTTCATCCTACAAGCCCTATTTAACATGCCTAACTCACTCCGGCCTTTGCAATTTAACATCTACAGTAGTCCATCATATTTTTCTGGCTGCCAGGCTAGCGGAAATCCCCAACTGCTCCTGCCATTGAGGAAGTAATTTGTTAAGTGAATCAGCAATTCTATAATGAAACCACTCTTTCCAAATGTTTTACACAGGGTACCCCATGTGTATAAAAAAATGGTCCTCGTGAATTACATCTAAATACTTCAGATCTCTGACTTCTAATGATTATTTACTTATTTTGGTTACTTACCTACTCTTTGTTCTCTATGTTAATTATAGAAACCTGTGCTAATGAATTTTAAGCTAAAATTGTACTATATGGAAGCCCCTGTTTATTGGCTGGTGTTGTGTTTCTAATATGAAAAAATTCAATAAATACTTTTGAAAGCAAAGAAAGAAATAAGCGAATTTACAGTATTAACGAACCAAAGCACTTTGTTAGCTCGGTGGTCGGCTTATCAGCTCCGTGCCACTCCTCTCCAGGTGCCTGTAAAAGCTGCATCCAGTCCTGGGAAACTCCAGCTTTTCCAGGCACCTGGGGAGAAGCAGCACTCTTCGCTTTGTTAATACTGTAAATTCGCTTATGTCTAGTTGTGTTGAGCCAAAATATTGATGTGTAAAATAACGAAAGATGCCAAACTTCTGTTTTATAGGGATGTTTAGAAGAGCCTGGGAACCATTTGGAGAGGTTATTGTAACATTTACATTTAATTTAGGTTGAATATTTGTATGGTACTTGATCTCAGTTTGGAACATGTAAGAATTAAAAAGTACTCCATGTTTACATAGTTATAAAAACAAGATGCCAAGATGAGCCACTGATTTGTTCTTATTCCATTTTTTCTGTCTGTAACTGCATGCTCTTAAGCAAAAGTACAAGATGTTTCTTTTAAAAATTTCCTAAGTGCATTTTTATTATATTTCTATACAGTGGAATGAAGCAAGGCAATTTGTGAGACCAAAATAGAACTGTGTTCTCTACTTCACCAGCGAAAGGTGACGTGTTTGGCTAACAAAATAACGATTGTAACATGACACAGAATGAACTTGTAGTTTTTATGCAGCCTGTGCATTTGTCACTTCAGTTGTTTATGATGATTTAATACGAAGAACACTTTATTATAGCAGTGCCCCAAACATTGACAAACAGTGGATAAAAGTGCAAAGATGAATAGAGGCCTGATTTTTTTTCTTCTGGTCATATCTCAAGTCTAAGAGTGCCAATGTACTATGCAACATTATGATTATATAATAGCATAATTTCTTCTTAACTAATATAGTTCAAACTTGTAGGGATCGTCAAGGTAAATGTATTTGCAAATACATTTATTTAATAAATTTGTCTCCCCCTGATATGTCTGCTCTTTCCCTCTGATTGTCACCCCCGGGGGCCTAATTACAGATGGGGGGGGGGGGGAGAAAGAGGGGTTCCAACTACAGACAACTGCATAAAGAAGGGACCTAACTATCAGAGGCACAAAGACTGCCCTGTTACTATTTGGAGGCACTATTATGGGGTGTCTTTAAGTGAAAATAAAACTGTGGGAACAGGTGGATTTTGCAAAAGCCAGTGATAAATAATTTGCATGTTCATTACTTAGACCAGAGATGGGGAACCTTCGCTTTGGCTTTGGTTGTCCAGGCATGATGGGAATTGTAGTTTTGCAACAGCTGGGGGGCCGAAGGTTCACCATCTTTGATTTTAGACAGTCATAATCAATAACTCTATACTGTGTGCACTGCTGTCCTATTTCATATTAAGTTCATTGAAAATTATCATTATATTGAAAATTAGCCATATTTGGACCTTAAAATTACAGCCATTTTTTTAAGGTGTGTAAACTTAACCTAATAGACTGGGGGATGGCATGTTGTTGAAGCACTACAAAGGAGAGGAAAAGGGGGTCAATATATGTGACCTGTTTTTGCAGCGCTAAAGAATGGGGGAGGGTTGATGTATGTGACCTGTTACAGCACTATAAAGGCTTAAAGGGAACCTGTCACCCCCCGTGCCGGGGTGACAGGCTCCCGACCCCCCGTTAGAGCCCCCTATACTCACCTAATCCCGCCGGGTCCCGCTTCTGGAGGTGGTCGGGTGACTGAGATCTCAGCCGCTGCAGCGCGGCGCGCGCGCTGAGAGATGAGTCCAACACCCATAGAGAATGACAGGAGAGTCCAGCGCTCCGTCATTCTCTATGAGCTTTGGACTCATCTCTCAGCGCGCGCGCCGGGCTGCAGCGGCTGAGATCTCAGTCACCCGACCACCTCCAGAAGCGGGACCCGGCGGGATTAGGTGAGTATAGGGGGCTCTAATGGGGGCTCTAATGGGGGGTCGGGAGCCTGTCACCCCGGCACGGGGGGTGACAGGTTCCCTTTAAGGGGTAAATACATGTCATGTCTTGCAGCAGTTGGGAGTTGAGCCATGTGAAATGTTGCAGCACTATAAAGGATGAGAGGGTGCACTATTAAGGGTGAGTTGGTGATGTGGTGCACTTTTCATTTTTAATTTGTTTTCACACATAGGGGAAAATTAATCAAGCAGTCCTATAGTAAAAATATTCTTTGTTGCCCATAGCAACCAATTACAACTCAGCTATCAATCTAGCTTTATATTATAATATTCATATGGTATAGTGTCAAGATATTTGTCAACCCTTGTTCTGTTCTGAGAAAAGTGCAAGAACTCCAAGAAAGCCATCTAGATGGCTGGACACACAAGGAAGGCACTGCAATTTATTTAATATGAAAATATTACCAAATGTTCAAACTGTTCTATTCCTGTTCATTTGTTAGACAGACTTAAAGGAGAAGTCCGGTGAAAAATTTTGTAAAAGTATTGTATTGCCCCCAAAAGTTATACAAATCACCATTATACACTTATGATAGAAAGTGCACATAAAGTGCTTTTTTCCCTGCACTTACTACTGCATCAAGGCTTCACTTCCTGGATAACATGGTGATGTCACGACCCGACTCCCAGAGCTGTGCGGGCTGTGGCTGCTGGAGAGGATGATGGCAGGGGGGACACTGAGGGACAAACGTTACCCCAGGGCAAACTGCATAAAAGCAATTACCCCGAAATAAAAGAAATGCATTTTTTTTTCAATTTCACCACACATTGAATTTTTTTTCTGGTTTTGCAGTGTACTTTATGCAAAAATTCAGCCTGTCATTGCAAAGTACAATTAGTGGCGCAAAAAATAAGGGCTCATGTGGGTTTCTAGGTGAAAAAATGCAACTGCTTATGGCCTTTTAAGCACAAGGAGGAAAAAAATGCAAAAGTTTAAATTGGCCCTGTCCTCTAAGGGTTAAAAAGAGGAGAAATCTCAGTCTTTCTGTTATGCTCTGGTCTCTATTTATAGTCTTTTCCTGCCTTTGGCTTCAATGATTGCATTAGAAAATTTGTCTGTGTAAACACACCCTTATTTTTTAGGCTCCAGATGCCTGTCTGTCTCAAATAAGCAGTGAGAGAGTGCGTAAGTCACTCTGCTGTCCATTTCATTTCTCATAGTCATACCCTGCTTCTGTATAATGACTACAGTTATGACTGCTGATTTGCACTGATTTATTACCGCTTTGTGCTTGGCTGCTTCCATCTTGAGTGGGATGAGTACAATAAAATATTTCTACCATATTCTTGCAGATGTATCTTTTGAAAATATTTAAAATGTGTTGCCTATAAATCTAAATAACAAAGCTGCTTTTCTCCAAAAACAGCGTCACACTAGTCCTCAGGTTTTGTGTGGTACTGCAATTCTGATCCATTGACTTCAATGGAACGGGGTGCAAAACCCACACCTAATCTGAGTACAGGTTTGGCATTGTTTTTTTGAAGAAATTAGCTGTTTTAGAATCCTAGATAACCCCTTCAACTCTATGACTATGTTCACACTATGTAAAAACAACGGCCCAATTTCATAACAACGCCATTGTTGTGCAAAGAACGTCCGTTTTTTGAGAAATAATGGTCGTTGTTTGCACAATGGCCGTTGTTATGAAATGGTGTGAACACCAGTGTGCAACCAAAACCAGGAGTGTTTTAAAAAAGCAGAGGCAGTGTTCACACACACTGTTGAAATGTCATGGAAGGCCGTCATTTAATGGCAAATAATGTCCGATATTTCAAAACAACGGACGTTGTTTTAACATAACTGCAACTAAATTACGGCCATCCACATAATTTCAACAGTGTGTGAACATAGCCTTTCTGTGTTTTCAATCCTGGTTTTAGTTGCAAAATACTGAGCAAAAATACTGTGTAGCAACGTAGCCTTAGGCCACATTCACACAGTGTACAGTGGTGCCTTGGATTACGAGCATAATTAGTTCCGGGACCGTGCTTGTAATCCAAACCCACTTTTAAACCAAAGCAAATTTTCCCATAAGAAATCACAGAAATGCAGAGGTAGAGTTCCTGGGTCAGAGTACAGGGCTGTAGACCCTGCCCCTCCCCCACTCCCTCTCCCAGTACAGGGAGCTCTTAATCCAAAGCAATGCTCTTTTAAAAAACTGTGAGCTCTTCTTGCAAAACACTCTCAATCCAAGTTACTCTTAAACTGAGGTACCACTGTATTTGGTCAATTAACAACGGCCATTGTTGCAGAATGCAACAACGGTCATTGTTTAACAGCACTGCTTCATTGAATAGCAGTCTATGGTGTATACACCCTGTGTGCACTACAGCGGTGGATCTCTGTGGCCGCACAAAATAATTGGAAGGTCTATTTTGTGCGGCCACTATTCTGTGTACAGTGGCCTACAAGATAGCCTGTGCTCACAGTGTAAAGTACAGCTACTGGCCGTACTTTACGTTGTGGTCTATGGCAAATTCCAATAAAAAAAAAAGTGATGTCAGACATCCACCATTGTTTGACATGGCTGTGTCAAAAAACGGTCGATGTTTTCACACTGTGTGAACATGGCCCTATACTGCAAATTGACACTATAAAAGGGAATAGAAACTTTGTGGCTGTAATAAGAGCCATCTACAACTGGGTGAGAGTGAGTGGCAAGTTCCTATGTCTACTACTGCTGGCATGAATGTTGTTAGCCTTTAGTCTGTTACCACAGGAAACATTTATTTACTAAAATGTACATTTTTATAACCGCTAAAACCACCCAGTGTAAACATCTAAACATAGGTGAAGTGTACCATGATATTTTCTTACTTCATGTTTTTCAGTTGATGTAAAATGGATCCAAAGTCAACCGATAAAAGGAAAGGTGGTGCCGAGAAGGTCAGGGAAAAAAGAAGAAAAGTCTGGCAGCTGATGCCGCCAAGTGTGCTAAGGTATCAGACTTGTTTTCCAGCACAACTGTTGAGCCCACGGCATCTAAAGCTGGTAATCTAAGTCTTACAATGGCGGAAGCTGCTATTACTTCTAAAGCTTTACCAGTGGCTGACAATTCTTCAAGTGATTCTGAACCTGAGGTGGTTACATCTGTTGATTTGCCTGGAGATGCTATTCCATCGCATCCTGCATCTGAACCATATTCATGCCATTGGCTCCATTATCCTCATCTGTTGATGTGGCTTGACATGCTACTTCATCATATCCCACATCTAAACCAGGCATGTCTTTATCCAGTGTCATACCTGTGGCTTTATTTTCGTCATTTTTAACACCAGAGTCTAATTATTATTCTTGTTCATTAGATGAAATTGTGGAAACCATGTCTGAAGAAAAAATTAACTATTTACCACATCCTTCATCAGCTCAGCTGTCTTTATTTTTCAAACATCACCCAAAATACCCAAGACTTCAATTTGCAAAAAGTTTTCTCCCATAAAGATGGAACAAACTATAAATGGCTAACATACAGCAATGAGGAAAAAAAGCACTATTTTGTTCTGTGTACTTGGCATATTCCAAGTCTTCTACTACCGGTCACTTTCTTGATGGGTTACAAGATTGTAGGCATGTTTATCAATGAACAACAAAGAATATGAGAAAAGTTTAAAGGGAAACTATCACCCCACCGTGCCAGGGTGAAGGCCGCACGACCCTTCCCGCTAAAGACCCTTATACTTACCCCTTCTCTCCAAGTTCTGCGTCTGGAGCTGGTCCTGGGACAGAGATATCCCAGTTGGAAGCCCGTTGCGCGCTCCTGAAAAAATTTTCTCCCATAAACATGGAACAAACTATAAATGGCTAACATACAGCAATAAGGAAAAAAAAAAAAAAAGCACTATTTTGTTCTGTGCACTTAGCATATTCCAAGTCTTCTACTACCGGTCACTTTCTTGATGGGTTACAAGATTGTAGGCCATGTTTATCAACGATTAGAAGAATATGAGAAAAGCTTAAAGGGAAACTGTCACCACCACCCCCCCCCCGTGCCGGGGTGAAAGCCGCACGACCCTCCCCGCTAGAGACCCTTACCCTTACCCCTTCTTTCCAAGTCCTGTGCCTAGAGCTGGTCCCGGGACGGAGATATCCCAGTTGGAAGCCCGGCGCGCGCTCCTGAGATGAGTCCGATGCCCATAGAGAATGAATGGCTCATAGACGCCCATAGGGAATGAAGGGGTAAGTATAAGGGTCTCTAGCGGGGGGGGGGGGGGGGGGGCGGTCGGCCTTCACCCCGGCACGGGGGGGTGACAGGTCTCCTTTAAGTCAAAGAAGCTGTCCCAAACCTACTTTCTAAAGGCAAGTAGCACAGATATAGGGAGCCTCCTTGTTCATAACCAATTGCCTGCTTACCAGCAGCAAGTTAAAATAAGATGTCAAGTATTACTTGAGAGTAATGAACATCATAAAGGTGCTTGGGAAATGTGGGAATTTGTTTTGTTGCTTAGTAAATATGATGTGTGTTTAAAAGAACTTGTTACAGGCTGCATTGAAAAAAGCGGACAGCAGCATTCCAGAGGTGCTAGAGGGAGAGGATCCTTAATAGCACTTCTGTCAAAAAACACAGTTAATGGAATAATTGAAGCTATCAAGCAACTCATTCTCATGGCACTTCAAAAAGGAATAAAGGATGCTGGAATGCTTTCAGTTCAGCTTGATACCATACAGGACATTACTTTGTGGGATCAAATGACTGTCATCATATGGTATAGCACCAGCCAAGTCCATGAACGACTGCTTGCAGTGATATAGTGCAAATCAAACACGGGTGAAGCAGTACACCAGCTGCTAATGAAGATTATGGAATCCTGTAACATAGATGTGGCAAAATGCATTGGAAATTCTACAAATGAGGCCACAAATCATGTATGGTGCTATTTGCATCTTCTAAACTTGGTTTTATCAGACGTTACAAAAACAGCGCTGCAAAGTGCATCATTATTTCTTCTGCTGAATGACGTTGCAATGTTTGTTAAAGACTCATATATATTCGACTGGGTTTGTGGGAGAATGTAAGCCAGGCGCCATCGAAGACTCTCCACAATAGCTGAAACCCATTGGTGGTCAAAATACATTGCCTTGAGGAAATTTTTGGGAACCCAAAATCTGATTTATATATTTACCTTGTTGTAATGTTAAGGATGTTTTATACCTCGCATTAAAAATAACTCTGATTCTCCTGCAAAAGCAAATGGATACTGTCACTGTTAAAATATGCAACTATCATCACAGCTCAGACTTTTTTTAACCCCTATACGACCCTAGACGTGCAGTTACATCATGGGCTTCTGTCACCAGACGACCCTGGATGTAACTGTACGTCCTGGGTCTCTAAGGTGCTTTGAAGCGCACATAGCAGGTGGGGGCCAGCTGCAGTGAGTAGCCGGGCCCTCACCGTTAATGAAAGGCTGCAGCGATCGCGCGGCAGCCTGCCATTAACCCCTTAAACGCTGCGATTGTTTAAACGCAGCGTTTAAGTGCCTATGGCATAGCATTGTACAGTGTATGCAATCTGATGATTGCATGTAAAAGTCCCCCAGGGGGACTTAAAATGTGTGTAAAAAAAAAAGTGAAAATGTTTTTAAAAATACCCCAAAGCCCCTCCCACAATAAAAATTTAAATCACCCCCTATCCCATTATATAAATAAAACATATAAAAATAAACATATTATATACCGTAGCGTGCGTAAATGTCCGATCTATTAAAATATAACAATCGTCATTGCGAAGAAATGCCAGGATTGCTGAAAATTATAAAAAGTGATCAAAACGTCCGATCTACACAAATATAGTATTAAAAAAAAGTATAGATCATGGTGCAAAAAAATTACACCCCATACAGCCCTGTAAGGTGAAAAACTAAAACCGTTATAAGAGTCACAATAGGGCCATTTTATTAATAATTGCAAAAAAAAAGGATTTCATAAAAAAAAATATATAACATAAGAGAATCTGTGTAGACCTGAATATGGTTGTGTTCAGACTGACCTATAGAATAATGGTATCATGTCACTTTTACTGTATAGTGCATTACGTGGACACAGGAACCCCCCAAAAGTTACCATATTGCATTCTTTTTTTACAATTTCACCAATTTATACACTGGGTTCCAAATTATTATGCGAATAATATTTTCTCATATTTTCCAAAATTACCTTTATGAATTGCAGTCATTGTAATTTTCCAGTCATCAACTATTCGAGTATAATTGAAAGGTTTTTGAACAAACTGCCTAAGTTAAAAGTATGTTTACAAAATATATAAAAACTCAAAATGCATGTTCTAAATTAATTATGCACAGCAGAGTTTTCAACCTTTTTTATTTTTATTAAGAACAAAATAATGGTCATTTGTGACATTATAAGCATTAGCAGATTATTACAAACTGAAATCAAACAGTTATCAACTCAAAATTTTATTCTAGGTGATTTGCACATAGAACCCTTTGTTCAAAAGGAGCTTCTGAACTCTCTCGTCCATTGAATTTGTCTGTTTTTGGATGGTTTCTGCTTCAATTGTTTTGCATGAGGACAGAATCCCCTCCCAGGGCTGTTGCTTGATGTGAACTGCCTCCCTCCATCATAGACATTGCTTTCGATGATGCTGCAGAGGTTCTCAATGGGGTTGAGGTCAGGGGAGCATGGGGGCCACACCATAAGTTTGTCCCCTTTTATGCCCATAGCAGCCAGAGATGCAGATGTGTTATTTGCAGCATGAGACGATGCATTATCATTCATGAAAATGATCTTGCTGCGAAATGCACGGTTATTCTTCTTGAACCATGGCAGGAAGTGCTGTTTGAGAAACTCCACATACATTATGGAGTTCATCTTTACCCTTTCAGGGATTCTAAAGGGGCTAACAATCTCTCTCCCCATGATTCCAGCCCAAAACATTACTCCACCTCTAGCCATGTTTGCATGGGGTGTCCATCAACCAGCCATTCTCCACTCTATCCATCTGGACCATTGAGCGTTGCACAGCACTCATCAGTGAACAAAACAGTTTTGAAGTCAGTCTTCATGTATTGTTTGGCCCAATGGAGCTGTTTCTGCTTGTGTAAGTGGATAGAGGAGGTCAACAGGATGGCTTATGCACAGCTGCAGACCTCTGAAGGAGCTTATATCTTGTTGTTTGGAGGACGTTAGAGGTACCAGTAGCTTTAAAAACGTGTCTGCTGCTATAACAAGGCATTTTTGCAGCTGCTCTTTTAACATGACGTAGTTTCCTGTTGGAAAGAATCGTCAATTTTCCCTTATCAGCATGCACACGTGTGTGCTGGGAATCAGCTACATATTTCTTGATTGTGCGATGATCACCATGAAGTGTCCTGGCAATGTTGATTGTAGTCATGCCTTGACCTAAACACTCCACAATTTGTTGCTTCTCAACAGCTGACAGATCCTTTTTCTTTCCTCATTTTGGCTCAAAATGTAGGCTGTGGGCCAGCCTTCTTAAGTAGTCTTGCCTTTAATTGGACACACCTGCCAAACTAATCACCACAGGTGTCTGTAATTGCTTTCAGTGATATAAAGAGCCCTGACACACATCACCATCAATGAGTTAAACTGACAAAGAAAATTCTAACCTTATCACTCCTAAACATTTTTTTGCATAATAATAATTTGGAACACAATGTATTTTTATAAAGAATATTTTTGGGGTTCCATCATGTTATAGTAGAATGAAAGACGCCATTACAAAGTACACCAATTCCTGAAAAAACACATCCCCTTACATGGCCCTGTAGATAGAAAAATGAATGTGCTAGAGCTCTTAGAAGGGGAGCAGGGAAAAACAAAACGGAAAAATAAAAATTGGTGCGGTCCACTGGGTCATTTTGGGCTTGGTCCTCAAAGGGTTAATGGATTTTTCCAGCTAACAACTTCAACAAAAATATGGTGAATTAAGCATTGGGGAAGAGACATCTCAGCCTGAGAAAAGAATTACAAGAAGAATTTCGGACGATGAAGTCCAATTAGTAACCCCAAACTAGTATAATGTACAAACACCAGTCATTGCACTAAGGGGAGACCAGGCTGCTAAATGACGGCCGTTATTTCAGACTCAAAATGACGGATGTTATTTTAAATGGACCTGTCATATAGAAGAAATAGTGGCACTCACCAGGATAAATTGCAAATCAAACAAACTTTATTCCATGTCTGGCAACTAGGATGTGGATCAACAGGCTGAGGCCGAGAGGAAGCGTGCATCACGTGAGCATGCAAAACGATCGTCGCCCGTTGATCCACATCCTAGTTGCCAGACCTGGAATAAAGTTTGTTTGATTTGCAATTTATCCTGGTGAGTGCCGCTATTTCTTCTATATGACAAGTTTACTAAAAATTCCATGAAGGCATTGCAACATAATAGCCTCCTCCGTCAATCCATACCATTATAATTGCCTGAAAGCCACAGCCGGTAGTGCCGAGACCTCTCTTATTGCATGCATTATTTTAAATGGAGCTGAAAAAACGTTGTGTGAACATAGCCTAAGGATGGTAATAGAGACATTTTAAACACATTTAGTTTTTTATTTAAAGGTGTTATTTTTTAAAAAGCAGTCAGGTAAAATAAAAGTTTTATAAATTACATATCGCTGTAATCATACTTAGGGAACATATATAACATGTCAGTTTTATCATAGGGCGAACAGCATAAACACAAAACCCCCCCAAATGAAAACAAATAGTTTTCTTTTTCAATTTCACTGCACAAATAATTTTTCCTGGTTTTACGGCATATTTTTTGGAAAAATTATGTCATTACAAAGTACAATTGGTGTCACAAAAAAAAGGGCTCATGTGGGTATGTAGGTGAAAAAATGCAAGCACTATATCCTTTTAAGCACAAAAAAATGAAAGCGCAAAAATTAAAATTAGCCCGGTCCTGAAGGGGATAAAAGATCATTTTATTACTCTAACGAAGGCATCGAGAGCACTTTAAAAGACACAACCAGGAAGGACTTACTCTCAGGGACGGTACCAGCGGTTTATGGAAGTGAGTTGTAGAGATGAGTGGACTTTTCGGATTTCTGGTTCGTGAGAACCAGAATGATCGGCGTCGGATTCCCGCTGTCTGCTCGCTCTGTGCAGCGGGTGGATACCTCCTAAGGAACGCCTGGAAAACTTTTTTTTCTCACGAACCAGAAATCCGAAAATTCCGCTCATCTCTAGTGAGTTGGTGCATACAGTATCATTTTAAAATCCTTGGAGTAGAAAACAGGCTAAAAACCCCATGACAGTTTATAATCATAGAACTCTCTGTCCTCTTATTATATTACTGACCTGAGTAAACCTTACCTTTTTACAGTTGTAAACAATGGGTAATTTATGTATTTTTTTTTTGTACAGAACGGATTGTCTTTCCTCTGTCAGCCCCTAGTTCTTGTGGATTAAAGTTTGGCAGCAAAAATACCTTGATGTCACACCTCATCCTTGTCCGGAGGGAAGCCAGATGTTACCTATTATAGGAGCTGGACACTTGATATGTGACTAATAAAAGTATCTAAAAGAAGAACATTTTTGTTGGCCATCAACTCATGCATTTTATATTCTGCACAAAAAAAAGGTAAATTCTTGCTGTGGGCAACAAAGGTAGTTTTTCTCTTTGAACCTTTCATAAATGTCCCTAACACAACCATTTTTAGGGGTTGCTTTACCTTATAGTTCCCAGCAAAAATTAAGGAATCGCATCACCTTGAAAATGTTCATACAATTTATTTTACTTTGGAGGACATTACAGATTTGACACAAAACAATGTTTTAAAAAAATATATTTTTATTGCCTTGTAAAATATCAAACAAATGTAAGTTTATTTAAATGATTTTTCTCCATATTAAGAAGAGGAAAAGATTATGGATTCATTAACCCCTTCAAGACCGAGCCCATTGATGCACGGATGTCTGGGTCAAATTAATGCAATGTTCCTCCCCACCTTCTAAGAGCCATAGCGCTATTATTTTTCCACCTACAGGGCTGGTTGGGGTGTCATTTTTTGCGCCATGATCTCTAGGTTTTATTAATATCATATTGGTGTAACAGAAAAATTTTGATTGCTTTTTATAAATTTTTCCCTCTCGCCCATGACGGCACCCATGGAGAGGTCCACCTCCCGCTCCTCTGGACAGGAAACAGTTCACTGGATCCATAAAAGAAGAGACCGCCCCTTCATCGCCAGTTCTGTTTCCTGTCCTTTGGAGCAGGAGGCAGGAGGTGGTTCTCCCACCTCTCCAAAGGATCCATCATAGGAAGAGGGGAATGGGGCAACCGGCTTACCTACCTTACTGCCGACATCCCCGGCGGCGTAAGTCTTCTAACGAAGCAGCTGCCAAGACTGGCTCTCTCCCCAGCACCTGTCAGATGGACGACCTCCGGATCCTCCCTGGCTCTCCGGTCAGCGGCCACGCGTCCTCCGGTAAGCAGGCGGTCCTAGCACTTCCGGGTTGCGGGACGCGCGCGTCGACGTGGTGACGTCACGTGCGTCTGACGTCCGGGGACGCTCTGACTGCTTCCGGGGAGGGGTTCCGGCGGGGCCGTGCTCTTCCGGGCCACAGGCTTGGGGCCTGTCAGGTGAGCCTATCCTGGCACGATCCGGAGAGGGTGTGCTGGCGCACGGCGGAGGGGAGGAGCCAGCCATTCCTTGGCGCCGGATTTAAAAAGGGGAGCCCAGCAGTCATCGAGGTGGCGTCCACGCTGAGCAGGTATTTCAGCAGGCTTCTGGCTGTGCACTCTGCATTTTCAGCACGTTCCCGGCTGCCAATCTCTGCATTCAGCACGCTCCGTGCAAACTCTGCAGACACATCTACTTCCAATGGAAGAGCGCGCAGATAATCCTGAGACCCCTTCTGAGACTCAACCGGTATGACAGGGGCTAACTTGGTACCCTCACAATATTTATGATGCTTTGAGATATTTACACATAGGATGTATATTTTTTCTTATAGATGAAAACATCCCGTACTAAGTCCAGGGAATGTCCTGTGTGTGACAGGAAGCTGAGTAGTCACAATAAGACATTATGCAGCTCCTGTCGTAATAGGTTCCTGGAGGAAGAAACACCATCCTTCATGAGGGACATTAAGGAGCTTATTAAAGGGGAAATTAAATCATCCCTTCCCTCACAGACCCTAGTCCCCGTGGAGACTGGAGAATCCTCCAGGTCTGAACCTAGGCCTGGTCCCAGCACGGTGGCAGATGAGGAGGATCCTATGTCCGAGACAGAGGATTTTGGTGAGGAGATTGGTACCGAGTCTCACCAGTCGGAACCTTTAGAGTCCAACATAGAAGAGGTTGATCCGTTAGTCAGTGCAGTAAGACGCACTATGGAACTAGAGGACAGTCCTGTGTCCAAGACTGTACAGGACAGAATGTTTCAGGGCCTTACCCCAAAGAAGAGAAAGGTATTCCCTATCCACCATACTGTTAGGATCCAGTCCTGGTTTTATGTTTTGCTGTGATTTTGGGCATGTCTGCCTCTTTGCAAGATGGCCACCGCAGCTTCAGTGGCCATCTTACCTGCTCTCTGAGGCTATAATAATGTGTGCACCTGTGCCCCTCCCTGCCTGAGTATCAGTTAGAACTTAGCTTCTGTCTGCCTCTAGCTTACAGACTCTCCTGTTTGTATATTGCTGCGGTCCTCTTATTCCAGAGTCCTGCTACTAGACCTCCTGATTATTACTACTGCTGCACATGGGATCACTCTGCTGTTTAAACTCCTCAGCAAGGTTTACCTAGTGCTACACATCCTGCCTGCTGTCTGTCAGCGGCGCTGCCGCTCACCTACCCAGGACCCGCTCCTGCTGTGTGCTATCTTCCTACAGACCTGTTAGTGGAACAGCCGCTTACCAACTCCAGCTCTGCTGAACCACACTCTGCTCACCTGCCGGACATCATCCAGCGCTGCTGCAACAAAACGTGAGTCTGCATATACTTACTGTGACTGTTATCTGCTGTGTACACCCCTACCAGCCATAGGCTTCCACAAAGTATCCACACAAAGTGTAACAGGATACTCAGGCCTACAAGATGGAGGCCGCTGGGTCTGGGGATTTGGAAGCCCGTATTAAGAGACTTCATCAAATCACATCTTCTATACATACTGAAGTGCAGTCGCTAAAGACTAAAATAATTGCTCTGGAGACACAAGCAAATGAAAATGCGCATGAACTTAACATAGCAATCCAGGATTTGCGCGCTCGGACCACCTCTGTTGAGGCGCAGATGCCAGCTCACCCTGCTGCAGTACTGGGTCCTCCGAAATTGCCACCGTTCAGGTTTGGTGGAGATCGTGACAAGTTCCGTGGCTTTGTAAATCAGTGTCAGCTATACTTTGATGCACACGCCAGCCAATTTCCGAATGATCGCGCCAAAGTACTCTGTATCATCATGCTTTTGACACACAAGGCGCTAGCATGGGCGAATCCGCTAATTGAGACCGGTGATCCCTGTTTGAACAGTCTGACTCAGTTCCTTGCTGGCATGAGACTAATGTTTGATGATCCAAATCGTCGCATCACCGCAGAGACCAACTTATTGGCACTCCGACAGGGTCGACGTTCCGTCACGGAATACGCCATGGAATTTAAGAGATGGGCCATTGATACAGCTTGGAATTCTGAGGCACAACTCCCTCTGTTTAGAAAGGGATTATCTAGCGCCATCAAGGATGAGCTGGCCCGCAGTGAGGCTCCCTCAGAATTTGGAGATTTTGTGCATCATTGCATTCGGATAGATATCCGCTTATCTGAACGGAGACAAGAGAAGTGGGCAGCACTGAATCGAAGGGACAGTCCATCAGCTTCCCCATCTGCATATCCCAGGGAACCTTCCAATAGATCCCCACAGGAGATCGAGCCGATGCAATTAGATGCAGTACAGAGATCAGAGAGTAATGCTCGCAGAGAGCGCAGGCTGCGGGAAGGTTTATGTCTTTATTGTGGAGAGTCTGGCCACTTTCTTATAAATTGCCCTAATCGGCCTCGCAGAACAGCTGCAGCCGTGGCCGAAGGTGACCTGTCTGACTCTGAATCAGAGCTCTCAGAAGCATCACAGCAGTTGAATGCAGTAATTCAGACCCTGTCTTCTGTGGCCCCACACCTTGAAAAGAAGAAGAAAGAGACCCACTGCTTCCTGCCTATTCAGATTTGGACCAGCACTTGCTGGGTCCCCACCTCAGCTATGGTGGATTCCGGAGCCAGTGGCAACTTCATGGATCTTGCCTTTGCTAAAGAACATGGTATCGCTACACAACTAAAAGCTTCACCTGTGCTTATGGAGACCGTGGATGGTTCCCCCCTGACCTCGGGGCCGATAGATCGGGAAACTAAACCCGTGAGGGTCTCCATGCCACCCGACCATCAAGAGACACTCTCTTTCATGCTCATCTCCTCTCCTCATTTTCCAATCATCTTAGGCCTCCCATGGTTGAGGAAGCAGAACCCAGTTATCAATTGGGAAACTAGGGAGATACGCTTCCCAGCAAGTAAAACCTCAGCCATTTGCCTAGCCAAATCCGGTCCTGAAAGTATCTCTAACAATTTTCCATCAGTCTATCATGACTTCTTGGATGTATGCGACAAGAAAAATGCGGATAAGCTTCCTCCACACCGGCCATATGACTGTCCGATTGAGCTTTTGCCCGGTGCAGCGATACCCTTTGGTCACATCTATCCCCTAGCCGGACCAGAGTTAAAGGCCCTCAAGGAGTACATTGAGGAGAACCTGGCGAAGGGATTTATCCGTCCTTCTTCATCCCCTGCGGGCGCTCCGATTTTCTTTGTAAAAAAGAAAGATGGGTCTCTTAGACCCTGCATTGATTATCGGGAGCTGAATAAAGTTACAGTCCGAAATCGCTATCCGCTTCCTCTGATTCCTGAACTTCTGGAAAGAGTTCGCCATGCCAAAATTTTCTCCAAATTAGATCTCCGTGGAGCTTACAATTTGGTGCGGATTAGACCTGGAGACGAGTGGAAGACTGCCTTTCGGTGTCGCTATGGACATTTTGAGTACCTCGTGATGCCATTTGGGCTTTGCAATGCCCCAGCTACTTTCCAGCACCTGGCTAATGACATCTTCCGGGATCTCTTGGATCAGTTCATGGTGGTCTACCTAGATGATATACTTATCTTCTCCAATTCCCTGCAAGAGCATCAGGAACATGTGAGAACTGTTCTGGACCGTCTTCGAGTAAACCATCTTTACATCAAACTCGAAAAATGTGAGTTCCACCAGACTGAGATCCAGTTTCTGGGCTATGTCATCTCGCCACAAGGGTTGCATATGGATACAAGCAAGATCCAAGCAATTATTGATTGGCCAGTCCCAAAAAACATCCGGGAGGTACAACGTTTTATAGGCTTTGCCAACTTTTACCGGCGCTTCATCAAGCACTTTTCAGAGATCGTCAGTCCTATCACCCAACTTACCAAGAAGGGGACAGTATTTCATTGGACACCTCAGGCCCAGGAGGCTTTCACTCGTCTTAAATCAAAATTCACAACTGCCCCAGTATTAATACATCCTGATCCAGAGTTGGCATTCATAATTGAGGTGGACGCCTCAGATTGTGCCGTGGGGGCTGTCTTATCCCAGAGAACAGGAGAAAAAGGTCTGTTGCACCCCTGCGCATTCTTCTCCCGAAAGTTATCATCTGCTGAGAGGAACTATGATGTTGGAAACAAGGAACTATTGGCGATCATCTCTGCGTTCAAGGAATGGAGGCATCACTTGCAGGGAGCTTCTCAGCAAATTGTTGTACTCACTGATCACCGTAATTTAGAATTTGTTCGATCGGCAAGATGTCTTTCTCCCCGACAAGTTCGCTGGAGCCTATTCCTAAACCAATTCAATTTCATCATCTCCTACCGACCAGGTTCGCGTAACAGCAAAGCTGATGCTCTTTCCCGGATGTTCTCTACTGAATTAGATTCTACACCATCATCTAAGACCATAATACCAGATGCTAATGTGGTAGGAGTGATACAGAATCAAGACCTAATCAATATCTTTAAGGAAGCCTATGCCAATGACCCTCTTTTGTCACGGCCAGCTGATGACATGCACTTAACTTTCAAAAATGGAGTGTGGTTCCATGGCCAATGCCTTTATGTGCCTAAGACTGCTAGATTAAGAGTGCTGAAACTGATGCATGACTCAAAGGTGGCAGGTCATAAAGGGGTACAGAAGACTCAGGAGTTTGTTTCGCGATTCTTCTGGTGGCCTGGCTATCAGGGGGATGTTAAGAGTTATGTCCGCTCCTGTGAGGTCTGTGCCAGGTGTAAGACACCCAGGTCTGCTCCGACTGGACTACTACAACCATTGCCGGTGCCTTCTCGTCCGTGGGGCTCCATCTCTATGGACTTCATTGTCGAATTGCCCACCTCTAAAGGAATGAACACCATTCTAGTAGTGGTTGACCGATTAACCAAGGCTGCTCATTTCATACCCTGTTCTGGACTACCATCTGCGAAGGACACCGTGGAGTTAATTATTCAAAATGTCTTTCGGCTACACGGGGTCCCCGATGAGGTCATTTCAGACCGAGGAGCCCAATTTATGGCAAGATTCTGGCAAGGATTTTGCTCGGCATTGGACATCAAGGTCTGCTTGTCATCTGCTTATCATCCACAGTCAAATGGCCAGACTGAACGGACTAATCAAACCTTAGAACAGTACCTGCGTTGTTTCATCAGTCATTTGCAGGATGATTGGCTGGATCTTCTCCCTCTGGCGGAGTTCTCTTACAACAACTCCCAGAGTGCCTCCACAAAGATGTCACCCTTCTATGCCAATCTGGGGTTCCATCCCAAGATTCTGCCGAGACTCCCAGTTGATGTCGCCATGCCAGCAGTTGCAGAACGTGTGGCAACTCTTCAGCGAAACTTGGATGTGCTGAAGGAAACTTTGACCTCAGCCCAGGAGAGATATAAAAGATCAGCTGATCAGTATCGTAGACCAGCACCCAGGTTCAAAGTAGGAGATTCTGTCTGGCTCTCCACTAAAAATTTAAAACTGAGAGTACCCTCTCCAAAGCTCGGACAGAAGTTTGTGGGTCCATTCAAAATAAGTGCCATTATAAATGCAGTGGCTGTTCGGCTAAAGCTCCCCAAGACCATGAAGGTCCATCCAGTATTCCATGTCTCTCTACTGAAGGCTGCTGTCCCTAATCCGTTCCCGGGTCGCTCTGCCCAACCACCCGATCCGGTTTTGATTGATGGTGAGGAACAATTTGTGGTGGAAGAAATTCTCGACTCTAGGATCCATAGGAACCGGCTACAATATTTAGTCAAGTGGGAAGGGTATCCAACCGAAGAAAATTCTTGGGAACCTGTGAACAATATTAATGCTCCCCGTTTGGTGTCAGAGTTCCACCGAAGACAGCCCGGAAAGCCTGGCCAGAGGGCGTCCGGAGGCCGCTCCTGAGGTGGGGGTAGTGTTAGGATCCAGTCCTGGTTTTATGTTTTGCTGTGATTTTGGGCATGTCTGCCTCTTTGCAAGATGGCCACCGCAGCTTCAGTGGCCATCTTACCTGCTCTCTGAGGCTATAATAATGTGTGCACCTGTGCCCCTCCCTGCCTGAGTATCAGTTAGAACTTAGCTTCTGTCTGCCTCTAGCTTACAGACTCTCCTGTTTGTATATTGCTGCGGTCCTCTTATTCCAGAGTCCTGCTACTAGACCTCCTGATTATTACTACTGCTGCACATGGGATCACTCTGCTGTTTAAACTCCTCAGCAAGGTTTACCTAGTGCTACACATCCTGCCTGCTGTCTGTCAGCGGCGCTGCCGCTCACCTACCCAGGACCCGCTCCTGCTGTGTGCTATCTTCCTACAGACCTGTTAGTGGAACAGCCGCTTACCAACTCCAGCTCTGCTGAACCACACTCTGCTCACCTGCCGGACATCATCCAGCGCTGCTGCAACAAAACGTGAGTCTGCATATACTTACTGTGACTGTTATCTGCTGTGTACACCCCTACCAGCCATAGGCTTCCACAAAGTATCCACACAAAGTGTAACACATACTATTAAAGACCTGATTAAAAGAGAGTGGAACAACCCAGACAGAAAGTTCTTCGTGCCCAGGGCAATGAAGCGCAGGTATCCCTTTAATGAAGAGGAGACAGCTGTTTGGGATAGAGCCCCTAAAGTGGATGCACCTTTAGCGAAGATAGCTAAGAAAGGGGTCCTGCCTTTTGATGACTCTGCTACCCTAAAGGACCCTATGGACAAAAGAGCAGAGGTCTACCTTAAAAAAGGTTGGGAGGCAGCTGCTGCTTCTTTTAAGCCTCTTGTTGCGGCCACATCTGTAGCCAGATCTATGGACATTTGGATTGAGGAACTAACCGCAAAGATTAGGGACGATGCCCCTAAGGAAGAGTTATTGGCTGCCCTCCCCAATATTAGCCAGGGAGCCAAGTTTCTATCGGAAGCCTCAGCAGATACCTTAAAACTAAATGCCAAATTTGCTGCCTTATCCAACTCTGCAAGGCGTACAGTTTGGCTAAGGGACTGGAAAGGGGACATTACTTCAAAGGCAAAACTATGTGCCGTACCCTGTGAGGGGGAATTTCTCTTTGGTTCCACCCTTGATGCAGTCCTTGAGAAAGCTTCAGATAGAAAGAAGGGCTTTCCAGTGGTACCCCAGCCTCCCAAAAGTAATTATAGGGGCAGAGGTAGGGGTGTTCAGCGGGGAGGCCCTTCAGGTAGAAGGGAATGGAGGACCTCTAGAAGGGGTAGAGGGCTGTTGTTCAATCCTGCTGATTCTGCCAAAAAACCCAATCCCCAATGACGCCAGGCCCCGGTGGGTGGTCGCCTTTCGCTATATAGCCAGGAGTGGGATAAAATATCATCCAGTAAGAATATTTTGAACACAATAAAGGATGGTTTAAAAATTTCGTTTGTGTCCCCTCCAGGCAGTAGATTTGTCACCACTCAATTCCGGGATCCAGAGCGTCAACAGGCCATGGAACTTGAGGTGCAGTCTCTCCTGGATAAACAGGTATTGGTCGCTGTACCAGCGGAAGAGAGGGGAGCAGGCTTCTACTCCACTCTCTTCCTGGTCAGGAAGCCAAATGGTACCTTTCGTACCATAATTAATTTAAAGCCCCTTAACAAGTTCCTTACCTATGAAAAATTCAGAATGGAAACTATATCTTCAGCCATTCTGAATCTTTCTAGAGATTGCTCCATGGCGACCCTTGACCTCAGGGATGCGTACTATCACATTCCAGTTCACCCAGAACACCAGAGATTCCTCAGGGTTGCGGTGTGGTTCAAGGGCTCCTTCCTCCACTTACAATACAGGGCCATGCCTTTCGGTATTTCACAGGCCCCCAGAATATTCACAAAAGTTATGGCAGAGGTGATGGCACATGTAAGGGAACAAGATATCATCATTGTTCCATACTTAGATGATTTTCTCCTGGTGGCTGATTCTCCGGAGATCTTACAATCTCAGATCACACAGGCGGAAGTCATTTTTAAGAAATTAGGATGGGAAATAAATGAGGAGAAATCAGTCAAGACCCCTTCTCACACCTGCCAATTCTTAGGAATTCTCCTAGATTCCCGTGTTCAGAAATGTTTCCTACCTGCTAGTAAAGTGACCCAGTTACTGACTAAAATAGAACACCTCATGTACAGTCAGAGCACTACAGTCAGAGAGGCCATGTCAGTTCTAGGTCTAATGACCTCTTGCATTCCCGCAGTCCCCTGGGCCCAGTATCATTCCAGAACACTGCAGACACAGATCCTCTCTCAATGGGATAGATCTACAGACTCCTTAGACTCTCTATGTGTTCTCTCTCCACAGACAGTACGTTCCCTAAATTGGTGGACCCAGAGAAAAAATCTGGAAAAGGGGGTTCCCTGGGTACGCTCAGACGAAGTCATCCTAACTACCGATGCCAGCCCTCGGGGCTGGGGAGCCTACACAACAGACATCATGCTCCAGGGGTTATGGAAGCCAGAGGAAGCTGCCTTGTCTCAGAACGTCAGAGAGCTGAGGGCAGTCTTCATGTCCCTATCCCAGGCCCTACCCCTTCTAAGAGACAGACATGTAAAGGTCCAGTCAGACAACTCATCGGTAGTAGCGTACATAAATCACCAGGGGGGCACAAGATCCAGAGAGCTAATGAGAGTCGCACACTTCATCTTCAGACTGGTAGAACCTCATCTCTCCTCCCTCACAGCACTACATCTAAAGGGGTCAGAGAATGTAAAAGCAGACTACCTGAGCAGACACCAGTTAAACCAGGGGGAGTGGAGCTTGTCAGTAGAAGTGTTTCAGCAGATCTGTGCCAAATGGGGTCTTCCAGTAATAGATCTCTTCGCCTCCAAAGCGAACAAAAAGGTAGAGAGGTTCTTCTCCCTGAGCCCATCAGACAACCCGATAGGGATAGATGCGCTAGCCCATCCTTGGAATCAGGGACTCCTGTATGCCTTCCCCCCGTTCAGGATGATCCCCAGAGTTCTCAGGAAGGTCAGGCAGGACAAAGCTCTGGTCATCATGATAGCGCCATTCTGGCCCAGGAGGGTGTGGTTCTCTTGGTTGAGGGTCATGTCAGTTACAGATCCCTGGGTTCTACCAGAGACTCCGGATCTTCTCAGTCAGGGTCCAATTTACCATCCGGAAGTCAAGAATCTCCACCTGACAGCATGGCTATTGAGAGGCAGATCCTCATAGACAGGGGGCTTTCAGAGCAGGTCATCACCACCCTCCTGGCCAGTAAAAAGAGAGTCACATCAGAGATATATCTTAGAACTTGGAGAGCATTTTGTAGGTTTGTAAACAAACCCATTAATGTATTAGTTCCACCAGATATCCCAGTAGTACTAGATTTCCTACAGGAAGGTCTAAATAAGAGATTAAGGCCTAGTACTATTAGGGTCCAGATTTCAGCTCTTAGTTCCCTCTTTGACTTTAAACTGGCGGAACATCCCTGGGTTAGGAGGTTCATGAGGGCAACAGATAGAATCTTCCCTTCCATCAAGCCCAAGCTCCCACCGTGGGATTTGAATCTAGTTCTCTCCCAGCTAACAGAACCTCCGTTTGAACCCTTAGCAGATCTCTCCATCAAGATTCTCTCTCAGAAGTTAGCCTTCCTTTTAGCTATTACCTCGGCCAGGAGAGTAGGAGAAATATCAGCTTTCTCCATTCAGCAACCCTATATGTCTATTAGAGAGGATAGGGTGATACTATCTCCAGACCCAGCCTTCCTTCCCAAAGTAGTTTCTGATTTCCACAGATCCCAAGAAGTGGTACTCCCCTCATTCTGCCCCAACCCCTCTAATGAGGGGGAGTCTCGTTTTCACTGTCTAGATGTCAGGAGATGTCTTATTCATTATCTACAGAATACAGAACAGTGGAGGCTTTCCAATAATATTTTAATACTCTTTCAGGGAAAGAATAGAGGGAAGGCTGCATCTGCCCAGGTGATAGCTAAGTGGATTAAGAACACCATTTCCTCTGCCTATATAACCGCAGGTATCGAAGTACCATCAGGGTTCGGAGCTCACTCTACCCGTTCAGTAGCCACATCCTGGGCAGAGAGAGCCTCAGTGTCTATTGAGCAAATATGCAGGGCTGCTACGTGGAGCTCCCCCCATACCTTTTTTAAGCATTATAGGCTCCAGTTATCCTCTCAAGAAGACTTAATCTTTGGGAGAAGGGTATTGCAGGCAGTGGTCCCACCCTAGGCGTAATTCCTATTCTAGTCTCCATGGGTGCCGTCATAGGGCGAGAGGGAAAACATGAATTACTAACCGGTAATTGCTTTTCCTCGAAGCCCATGACGGCACCCGCCTAATACCCTCCCTAATATTGTATATATTGACCTTACACTAGTAGTAAGACTTTGTATTGAGATAGTCATATAAGAAGTATTATATGATATTAAACTAGTAGAAGTTTAAAAAAAAAAAAAAAAAAAGAGATGAAAATATATTGATTTTCCAAAGAAGATTTAGATATGCTCCTGAGTTTCCTTGGTAACGAACTGGCGATGAAGGGGCGGTCTCTTCTTTTATGGATCCAGTGAACTGTTTCCTGTCCAGAGGAGCGGGAGGTGGACCTCTCCATGGGTGCCGTCATGGGCTTCGAGGAAAAGCAATTACCGGTTAGTAATTCATGTTTTTTCTGATATATATATTTTTTTAAATCAGCAATTCTGGTGTAATCATTAGGCTGGGTTCACACTATGTATATTTGAGGCTGTATTTGGTCCTCATGTCAGGTCCTCATAGCAACCAAAACCAGGAGTGGATTGAAAACACAGAAAGGATCTGTTCACACAATGTTGAAATTGAGTGGATGGCCGCCATATAACAGTAAATAACGGCCATTATTTCAATACCACAGCCGTTGTTTTAAAATAACAGCAAATATTTGCCATTAAATGATGGCCATCCACTCAATTACAACATTATGTGAACAGAGCCTTTCTGTGTTTTCAATCCACTCCTGGTTTTGGTTGCTATACAGCCTCACAAATACAGCCTCAAATATACATAGTGTGAACCCAGCCTTAGACTGCATATACTGATCTATGCTATGCCATTGCATAGCATAGATCAGTGTTATCGGCGATCTATGCATAGAGCCTGTTTGAGAGCAGACTCTATACATAGATCGCCCATCCAACAGGACAGAAGTAAGTGAATTACCCCCGCCTGTCGGTACAAGTGATCAGGATCATGCTGCGGGGGTCCTGATCACTCAGTGATAGGAGCTTGTCCAGTCACTGACTACCTTAAACGTAGCGATCGATATAGATTGTGACATTTAAGGGGTTAATGACAGGCAGCTGTGGAATCGCAGCTGCCTGTCATTATGCTGCTGGGCTCCCAGGACACTGATGTGTGCAGGACTGCTCTCACTGCAGTGGTCCCGCACACATCTAACCTCTCACAGTCAGGAACGTATATGTACATTCCTATTGCACGGGGTATGTGCAATAGGATTGTATATATACCATAGCTGAAATGAAGGGGTTAACAACAAAAATCAGTTAGTAATTTGTTTCACCTTCCCTGACTTTTATGATGGTCTGATTTCTTTAAAGTGTAATTGTCACAGTTCAGCCTTTGAAACTTCCAAATGCAGAATAGGTTAAGTTAGAATAGGGCTTCTGCATGGAACCCGCTGATGACTGGGATGTTTCCACGCCAACCCAAAATTCTAATGGCAGCTGCATCTGTATGTGGAAGTTTTAAAGGCTGAACTGTGACAGGTACCATCACGGGAAAGCCGCTGTCAATATGACAGCCCGGTTCCTGCTGTAACTATCCGAAGTAGAGAATCATCCACTCTGGGTATTTAACTTGTTACATGCTACTTTCAGAACATGACAGAGACATGTAACAGATCATACTCCGTCTGCACACCATTAACAGTCCAGCAGCTAGATCACTGTATGCCGATCGGTGTCTTTGGCAGCAAGAGGCCTGCCATAAATATATCTCTACACAGATTACCTGTCGACAGCTGCTGACGGTTACAATACATTGCACTACAGTGGTAGTGCAGTGCATTGTATTAGTGATCAGCAGATCATTTGTTAATGTACTAGGGAACTAGTGTTAAAGTAAAAAAAATGTGAAATAGAATATAACTTAAAAAATCACCCCAAATAATAAAATGACATTTTGTTCCCGAAGTAAGATGAATGGTTACATAAAACATGAAAAAAAAAGACTATAAATGTTTGCTATCGCCATGTCCGTAACGACCCAAGCTATAAAATTTATACTTATGTTGTATTAAATTATATTTTTATACAGCACTGTGAAGATTGTAAAAAATATATTTTTAAAAAGACAGTGCAAGAATTGCTGTATTTTGTCAATCTGATTTCAAAATAGATCAAAAAGTCATATATAACAAAAAAAAAAAAATAGTATAAATAAGTAAAAAAAAAAAAGCTATACATCTTCCAGTAAAAAAAAAAACAACCCACACCCAACTCTGTAACTATAAAAGTAAGACCGCTATAGATCTTGGAAATTTATTTTTTATTTTTTCAGGAAAATTGTTTCTATTGTGCCATACTGGGAATACATAAAAAAAGTAAATTTGATTTCACTGTAATGATTGTGACCCATCGAATATATTTATTATATAATTCTTTCAGCACACTAAATAGCATAACTTTTATATTAACCCCTTAGGGACCAAGCCTATTTGGACCTTAATGACCAGGCTCCTTTTTCAAAATCTGACCTGTCTCACTTTATGCGCTTATAGCTCAGTGATGCTTTAACGTATGCTAGCGATTCTAAGATTGTTTTTTCCTAACATATGGTACTTTATGGTAGTGGCAAAATTTGGTCACTGTCTTGTGTGTTTTTTGTGAAAATATCATGAAAAAATTTAAAAATTTGCACTTTACAAACTTTGAAATTCTTCTGAATTCTAAAAAAAGAAAGTCAAATGACAAAAATTAGTAAGTCACATTATCAATATGTCCTCTTTATTCTGGCTTCATTTTGTAAACATATTTCACTTTTTTAGGGTGTTACGGGGCTTAGAAGTGTATCAGCAAATTATGAAATTTTCATAAAATTTCCAAAACTGATTTTTTTTTTAGGGTCCAGTTCTTTTTTTTTAAGTTGATTTAGGAGGCTTGTATACTAGAAACCCCCATAAGTGACCCCATTTTGGAAACTAGACACCTTAAAGAATTAATCTAGGGGTATAATGAGCATTTTAACCCTACAAGGGCTGGAGGAAAGTATTCACAATTAGGCTGGAAAAAAATGGAAAATAGAAATTTTCCAATAATATATTTGTTAAGATTAAAGTATCTAATTTTCATAATAAACATGAGAGAAAATGCACCCCAAATTTTGTAACGCAGGTTCTCCTGAGTACATTGGTACCCCATATGTGGGTGTAAACCACTGTATGGGCACACAGCGGGGCTCAGAAGGGAAGGAGCGCCAATTAGCATTTCCAGTTCAGATGTTGCTGAAGAAGTTTCTGAGCGCCAGGTGCGTTTGCAGAGCCCCTATAGTGTCAGCAGAATAAAAAAAACCAAAAGTCACCCCATTTTGGAAAGTACACCCCTCAAAGAATACATCTTGGGGTGTGGTGACCATTTTGACCCCACAGGTATTAGAGGAAAGTATTCAAAAGGAGACAGTAAAAATGAAAAAAATAGAATTTTTACAATAATGTTTGTTTAGTTTTAAATTTCTCAATTTCACGAGGAACAGGGGAAAAAAAGCACCCCAATATATGTAACACAGGTTTCCCTGAGTAGAACGGTACCCCATACGTGGGCATAAACCACTGTATGGGCACCCAGCCGGGCTCAGAAGGAAGGGAGCGCCAATTAGCATTTTCAGTGCAGATTTTTCTGAAGAAGTTTCTGCTCATATTCAGTCATCCACCATTCAGGAAGAAAACAGCACAGATCTCCCCCCACACAATGGACTCTCCCAGCTCAGAAACAACCTGCCAAATAGTGACCGAAAACTTTTCCATGACCCCCCCTTATCTAATAGGACCAGTGTCCTATTACTGATATATTCTCCGACCACCCTTATCTAATAAGGTGTAATGCCTGGAGTAGTGGATCCACTGGACCGTCACTAGCGATGGCACTAACCTCACCAGGAAGCGGAGTCTAAGGGGCCGCTGGTTTTCACCAGAGCCCGCCGCAAGGCGGGATGGACTTGCTGCAGCAGGCGACCCCCAGGTCGCTACCCCTGGCTTGGTTGCTAGTGACGGCAGGCGAGGCGTGGCAGGAGCAGTAGGCAGGAGAAGGTGCTGGCAGAGGTCTGTAGGCGTAACCGCAGGTGACAGGCTGAACTCAGGAGCAATAGTGTAACAGAGGAGCAGGAACCAGGAACAAGGACTAGGGACCAGGTAGCGGACAGGAATCAGGAACAACAGGGAGCTGGGCCAAACGCTATGGGAAGCATGTAGAGGCTCCAACACCTGGAAGGGGGCAGAGCTGGAACTTATAGGGGAGTGATTGACATGTGGACCAATTAGGAGCGCACTGCCCCTTTAAATCTGAGACAGCCGGCGCGCGCGCGCCCTAGGAGACGGGGACGCGCGCGCCGGCCGGCACAGTGAAAGACAGGAGCGGAGGAAGGTGAGGCGCCCCCAGGGGCCGAACTAGCAGCAGCGCCGGGTCCCTGCACAAGGACCCCGGCGGCTGCATGGGGCAGGAGGAGGTTGCGGCGGCGGCCCGGAACACGGGATGCCGCCGCGGCCGTGACATAAGGCCAGTGTCCTATTACTGATATATTCCCCGACCACCCTTATGTATTAGGGCCAGTGTCCTATTACTGATATATTCCCCGACCACCCTTATGTAATAGGGCCAGTGTCCTATTACTGATATATTCCCCGACCACCCTTATGTAATAGGGCCAGTGTCCTATTACTGATATATTCCCCGACCACCCTTATGTAATAGGGCCAGTGTCCTATTACTGATATATTCCCCGACCACCCTTATGTAATAGGGCCAGTGTCCTATTACTGATATATTCCCCGACCACCCTTATGTAATAGGGCCAGTGTCCTATTACTGATATATTCCCCGACCACCCTTATGTAATAGGGCTTATATTATATTATGTTGCTCATAATATATTCATGAGCAAAACTTGTAAAATTCATATCAAAATTTTTAAAGATTTTTTTAAAGCTGGAGTCGGAGTCGGTACATTTTTTTCCGACTCCGACTCCAGCCAAAGCTAGCTCCGACTCCAGCCAAAAGTAGCTCCGACTCCGACTCCACAGCCCTGAGCAGAATAGGAAAATTGTTCCTTTTAAACGCAGTGCTGGTTTTGATAAAAGTGACTGAGAAGGAGAAAGAGACAGGGAAACCACAGTATGGTATGAAAAGGTGATATGATCAATACCAGTGTCGATTGCCAGCAGAAGATGACAACGAGAGAGGAAAAGATAGCCAAGACTAGAAAAGTAGGGTGGGAGTAAAGGGTATATGCAAAGAACTTCTACTACATTTGTTACCACATCTCTCATGTTGAACAAGAAGTCATTACATCCCAATTTGGTTTGCAAGGTAAGTGTTAGGACTCGGGCTGTGCGTTAGGCTCAGCGTCAGCTGGACTGCTTCTCAGGTTTTGCACATCTCTGCTATTCCTTGTTGTAGCAGTGGCCAGTGTGTTACTCCCTGAGTTGGGGTATGAGGAAGAGGAGGAGCTAGGACGTGCGCTCCTCTGTCTGCCAAGTGTGTTACTCCCTGGCCGATCAGCACAAGGTGTAGTGAATTCAATTATTGTTGATTGACAACTGACTCTCCCAGTTAGCTCTAAGTATCTGGGTTGGGCTGGGACTACTTTCACTTGTCTCAAGTTCTGTCCCCTTTCCCTGCATCCATCCCCTCCTTGTATACCCCCCTTCCCTGCATTCATCCCTTCCTTGGTTGAACTTGATGGACATGTGTCTTTCTTCAACCGTATTAACTATGTAACTATGTATGTAAGTTCTTTGCCTGTGATAGAGCCTCACTAAGAGTATCTAGAACTAGCGTGTTATTCTGACTTATTCTCTGGTATTGGATTTCTGGCTTGGACTTAGACTACTCTCTGGATTTTGCTTCTGTACCTCGCTGACCGGCTGTTACTGACCTGGACTGTTTACTTCCCCTTATTGTGTTTGTACATCTGTCTTCGTTCTTTGTGTTGCACTTGCTCAGGTTAGGGAACGCTGCCCATTTGTCCGCTGCCATTTTAGGGCTGTTGTGGCAAGTAGGCAAGGACAGCTGGGGTGGGTGCAAGTTCTAGGGCTGCACTTGTCCATTGTCTTTCCTGGTCCCAACCTGACATTATCACAGCCCCATACCAAAGTCACTCTCAGTGGTTCGGCATGAACATCGAAAAATCGATCGACAGCTTGGACGAGATGGCTTCCCGACTCCAGGCAACTGATGAGTTGGTATCTCAGTTATCCAACGGGGTGGATACTCTAACCCAGACTACCCCCCCAGCCGTCTGTGTCACCTGTGTCTGCACCAGTTCAGCTAGTCTCTCACAGACCTAAGATGTTGCTACCCTACCCGTTTTGATGGCAATCCTGACAGGTTTCGGGAATCCTATAATCTGTATTTTAGGTTTAACCCTTTTACCAGTGATGCTGAGAGGGTAGCAGTTGTGGTTTCTCTCCTGCTGGGGGCACCTCAGGATTGGGCCCTGTCCCTCCCAACCGAGGGCCCCGAATGGAACTCTGTGGAGACAGTTTTTGGATCCCTAGGACAGGTTTATGATTACCCTAATAGGACTGCCCTAGCGGAATCTCACTTACTGTCTATGCAGCAGGGTCGTGGCACTGCTGAGGAGTATTGCTCCAAGTTTAGATAGTGGAGTGCAACTACTGGCTGGCCAGACGCTCCCTTAAAAACTCTTTTTCAGCAAGGTCTGTCTGAGGCAGTAAAGGATGCCATGGTTAGTCATCCTGTGCCTGACACCCTTAGCAAGTTTATGGTACTAACAGCATTAAGAAAGAACTTTCTAAACAGTATCCATATATTTTATATTCATACTAAAGAACTGCCTCAAGATTAAATTTTGCCGCCAAATACACCATGAGGTTCGGCGGTCAATAGAGGCCAATACGCATGCACAAGACCGGGACACCATAAAAGTAAGCAGTACCTAGCGCCGACGTGAGCCCTCAGAAGGCTTACACTGACCTCGCTAAAAAGGAGCGCTGTGGAACATCAGTTGAATCGATCGGGAGACCCCACTCCATACAACGGCCCATCAGTACATGGAGAGCTTAAAGCGGCCAGAGAGGTGAGTAGTGCTTTCAGCACCATCTACTAGCAGGGTTGGATGTCTTCACCATGAAGACATATCATTTTTTGTTATGAACATGCTGGCTGCAGATATTATCGTTGGTTTACCTTGGTTACATTTGCATGACCTGGTCTTCAATTGGAGAACCACTAAGCTGGTCAAATGGGGCAGTTCCTGTGCTTCCCACCTGACCAAAGTTTCTCCATTGGTGTGTTGAGTTAATGATTCTGACGTTTTTGATGAAGCTGTTGCTGACGCCTAGCCTCCTCACCATCCGTATGAATGCTCCATCAATCTTGTGTCTGGGGCAAGTTTCCTAAAGGGCTGATCTTCAACTTGTCTCCCCCAGAGCGAGAGTACATAGAGGACAGTTTAAGAAAGGGTCACATCCATCCATCTGTGTCACCTATGGGTGCCGGCTTCTTCTTTGTTGAAAAGGACGGAGGGTTGCGCCCCTGTATTTATTACAGGGAATTGAATAAAATTACTATAAAAGACCAGCACCCACTTCCCCTGATTCCGGATCTACTGAACCAAGTGGTAGGTGCCCGTTGGTTTTCTAAGATCGACCTTCGGGATGCCTACAATTTGATCTGGATCAGGGAAGGTAACGAATGGAAAACACCTTTTAACACTCCTGAGGGGCATTTTGAATACTTGAATACTAATTTTTGTTATATATTTGGTCGTTTTGTTGTTATTTCACTTGATGATATACTGATCTTCTCTCCCGATTTCAAGTCTCATCGGGAACATGTGTGTGAGGTATTGTCTAGGTTACGCAAAAACTAGCAAGACCCACTAGCCTGAAAGAAATCCAGAGGTTCCTAAGATATGCCACCTTCTATAGAAAGTTCATTCGAAATTTTTTCCTGATAATCAAACCCCTTACAGAATTAACTAAAAAAGGGGCTGACCCCTCCTCTTGGATGCCAGAGGCCGAACAAGCCTTCGAGACTTTAAAGAAGAGTTTTTTCTCAGGTCCCAAGGTAGAGAACCCTACACTTATCTAAGAGCCGTGGCGTTTTTCTCCAGGAAGTTCTCCAAAACCGAGGTCAAATTCGACATAGAGAATCGGGAGTTGTTGGCCATTAAGTGGGCATTTGAGGAATGGAGACACTTCCTGGAGGGAGCTCGCCATCAAGTAACTGTTCTCACGGACCATAAAAATCTTCTGTACCTGGATAAGGCAAAGAGACTTAACCCACGCCAGGCGCTCTGGGCTTTGTTCTTCGCAAGATTCAATTTTAAAGTTACTTATCACCCAGGAGCCAAAAATTTATATCAAAGAGGCTCCTAAGGGTGAACCCGAGAGTATCCTAGGTCCAGGGGTGGTGGTTGCCAGTCTGTCTACCGAACTAAAATCATCTATTTTGAAATCTCAGAAGACAAAGAAATCTCTGCTTCACTGCACTGATAACCCCTGACCTCTGTTCTCCGGCTGCAGCAATCAAGTAGGAAAATGTGCAGAGCTACCTGCAGAGTTCAGGGGTTATGAGTGCACCAGCAGTAAAGCATCTCCTTGTCATCTGAGCTTTGGGTCATTTACACACTGCAGTACATAAGGGGTTAAGCAAAATGTAGTCTGCCCCTGCACCTATGTATTTAACCATAAAGGCTCCTAATGGGCCCTTGGGTTGCGGGACGCCAGTTCTGCCGATCCAGTGCATTAGGCAGCATTCGTACAGCTAGCCTCATCAAAAGACTCCAGGAGGGTCTCTTCTTACCTTCACGTGTGGATTCGGTATAGAAAGCAGCAGCACCATTTCATAATGAATTCTAATGCCACATTCTCCCATGACAGTGATTCTGCTGACACTGTGAGTATGGCATCAGCATGCCTTACTGCTGATTCTCTTCTTGGTACTCATCCTTCTCCTCCTATATATTTTAGGATGACAAGGATCCAGTTGTTGCCAAAACCAGACTAAACCATAAAGAGTGTGCAGTGTGTGGCGCTGGGTTAGATCCTATAAGCAAAAAACTATTATGCAGTTCCTGTGCTGCAAAGGTGGTCAAGAGTGAATCTCCCTCCCTTATGCAGGACATTAAACTGATGATATGCAAGGAGATTCGGGCTGCCTTATCTTCAAAACCCTCGCCATCTACTGCAGTACAGTCTACTTCTAAAAGAAGCTGCGACAAACCTGTAATATCAGAGCCTGACAATGACAATGTTACTGATGATGATAAGGTAGTGCATCTGAGGTGGAAGAGGGTGAATGTGGGCATTTATCATCTGGGGAAGAAAATTGTGCCCCCAAAAAGTATCTCTTTAGCCCTGAAGATACCCAGGAATTGGTAAGGGCTATCAGAACCACCCAATATTTCTGAAGAGAAAAAACCTAGGTCCATATGAGATTTTCTGTGGTCTAGCCTCTCCACGTTCCTTCTCTTTCCCAGTTCATGAAAACATTTACACCATTATCAACTCTAAATGGAAAAAAACTGAAAAGAATGTTGTATATTCCCAAAGGCATTAAAGGCGTTATCCTTTTGATGATAAGGATTCTACTAACTGGGATATAGTGCCTAAAATAGACATTCCAGTTGCCAAATTACCAAAACACACTTCACTACCCTTTGAGGACGCATCCCAGCTTAAGGACCTTATGGACCGAAAAGCTGAGAGCTTGCTAAAAAAAAAACATGGGAAGTAGTTGCAACGATGTTGAGACCCAATGTTGCTTTCACTTGTGTTGCAAGGACTTTAAAGGTCTGGATTGACCAACCGGAAGTCCAAATCCAGAAGAAAACCCCTCCAGAGAAGATTTTGAAGTCTCTCCCTATGTTACAGATGGCCACTAATTTTCTGGCACACGTCTCCGCGGAAGTTATAAAAATGACTTCCAGGGCGTCAGCTTTAGTTAATACCATCAAATGTGTTTTATGGTTAAAATCATGGGGAGGAAACATGGCATCAAAAATAAATTATGTTCCCTTCCTTTTCACAGAGAATTTGTCTTTGGTCCTGACCTAGATAAATTTTTAGAAAAAGCTGGAGACAAGAAGAAGAGTTTACCGGAAGAAAAATCTAAAGCTAAAAAAATCTTCCTTTCGTACCTCAAGACAGTCTAAACAGGGGCAGAGAGGAGGTAAAGGGAAAACTGGTCGCTGGTCATACAGCAAGGGTGAAAAGGGAAGAAATTTCCTGTTCAACCCTAACCAGGACAAGTCTACCACCAAACAATGACGCCAGGACGGTGAGGGGAAAACTGAGGCATTTCAGCTCTGTCTGGGATTCCTAAATCTCCAATCCTTGGATAGTCCAGGTAATATTTCAGGGCTACCAGGGAGTACAAGACCTGTTAGCTTTAAGAGCGATCTGTCCAGTACCTGTACCACAATGAGGTCTTGGTCATTACTCCCGTTTGTTTTTAGTCAAGAAACCAAATGGGAAATCAAACACAATAATAAACCTGAAACCACTGAACAAGTATGTCACCTACAGGAAGTTTAGGATGGAGACAGTGAAATCTGCAGTCCAGTTAATAAACAGAGGAGCAGCAATCATAACAATAGATCTAAAAGAGGCATATTATCATCTTTCCATCCATCCACAGTCTCAGCAGTTTCTACAGTTTGCAGTGATAGACAGAGATCAGATCCTCCATTACCAGTTTGAATGCGTACCGTTCGGCCTATCATCAGCTCCAAGGATCTTCTCAAAAGTGATGGTAGAGATAATGGCGTTCCTGAGAGAAGAAGCAATCATCACAGTCCCATATCTAGACGACATCCTAGTAGTGGCAGACTCGGAACCTGTCCTAAAGATTCATCCAAACAGGACAATTCAACTCCTAACCTCTCTTGGATGGATCCTGAACTTAGAAAAATCGGACCTAGTCCCGGGTCACAAGTAAATATTTTTAGGGACCCTTCTGGACTTTCAGCGTCAGATGTCTTTTCTACCGCCAGACAAGATACTGACTCTCCAGGCAAGACAAAAATCATTCATAAGTCTAAGGTCTTGCTCGATCCGATGTGCTATGTCCATTCTCGGGCAACCGACAGCATGCATACAATAAGTGGACTGGGCGCAATTTTATTCCAGAACGCTGCAAAAGCTACTACTCTCTCAGTGGGACAAGAAACCTTGATTTGTATTATTTAAAAATAAGTATGATTTTAATTACATGATAATTCAATATTCTCACATTTGTTCTCACATAGCATTGATGTCGCCTGATTTCCCTCTGGGAAAAGGAAGCAGCACATAGCAATCTCTACTTACTGTATGCAGCAGTTAGATTGCCAGTGTCAGAATGAAACAGCACTTGGCGTTTTGTCAGGGGTTAATAGCTCAAAATGACAGCTGCGACTTATAAACTTATGAACTGAGGATACTCTCCAAGTGGTTAAAATATAGACGTGTGAGACATAGTTCTATCCTAACAACACCTGTCTTTCCCTTACTGTACTTCAGGAGGACCATGCATGCCAGAGGACAGCTTGTACTCCATACAACCCTATTTGTTATAAATTATGTGTTAAAGTAATTATGTCTTCTGGGTGAGGGTGCCTGGCCTGTAGCCTGCCGTCCTAATCATCTCACCCATGTTCTCCTTGAACTTTACTTTGTATAGAAATTACATCATGAAGTGATTTCAGTCTTTGGGACTGCATAAAGTGCTAACATAATATGTATTCAAAGAAGGATGAAGACAAACGACATGACATAGACAATTAAGTGTATTAGTACTGTTGACACCTTAAGGGGGACACCTTATCTCTGCTTTGAACATCAGTAACAGAATAGAGCAGCCGTGGACGCAATCTCTCCAGCAGACACAGTGATATAACGTCATTGCACCTGCTGGAGGATGGAAGATGGAAAAGAGCTGCTCCCTGCCTGGAACAGGTGAGTATTGTGTGGGGCTGTATACAGCAGGGAGCATTATTATTGTGGGTTGGGGGGGCTGTATACAGCAGGGGGCATTATTACTGTGGTGGGGCTGTATATAGCAGGGGGAATTATTACTTTGGGGTGGCTGTATTCAGCAGGGGGCATTAAAGGGGTTGTACGGCGATAAAAAATTATTCACAGAATAACACACATTACAAAGTTATACAACTTTGTAATGTATGTTGTCTGTGAATGGCCCCCTTCCCCGTGTTTCCCCCCACCCACGCTAGACCCGGAAGTATGGTGCATTATACTCACCGCATCTCGTGTCGTCCACGGTCTCCGATCGTCAGCAGTGACGTCTTCTTCGGGAGGCCGGCGGATCTTCCCGAGTGCCGGACACCCTCTGCAGCGTCATCCGAAGCTCAGCCGCGATTGGCTGAGCACAGTTATGCTCAGCCAATCGCGGCTGAGCTTCAGATGATGCTGCAGAGGGCGGCCGGCACTCGGGAAGATCCGCCGGTCTCCCGAAGAAGACGTCACTGCTGAGGATCAGAGACCGTGGTCGGCACGTGACAGGTAATGTATAGCGCACCACACTTCCGGGTATACGGGTGGGGGTGGTGGGACACGGGGAAGGGGGTCATTCACAGACATAACATACATTACAAAGTTGTATAACTTTGTAATGTGTGTTATTCTGTGAATAATTTTTTATCGCCGGACAACCCCTTTAATACTGTGGGTGGGGACTGTATCAAGCAGCAGGCATTATTATGGTAGGGGGCAGCTGTACACAATGGGGGGCATTGTTTTTGCACAGGAGTCCTATGCAGTCTGTGTCTGCCCCTGCCTCATAGTGTATATACTGTATAATATACAGAAGTGTATGTTATTACAATTCATACACTAGCCAAACCATCATAGCTTTTAGAGTAGAACAATGGTCAACAAGTTGTCAACAATGGGAGATAAAGAGCAGAATATCAGGAGAAGGAGGCTAAATTAATGTATTTGCAAAAATATTTATCTTGACGAGTCCTTCAAGTTTATTTTGGTAGAACTGGGAATACCCCTTAGGCACTTTGGGGAAGATTTATCAAGACTCTGAGGAATGAAAGGTGGACAATTCTACACCAGTTTGATAAATCTCCCCCTTTGTCTCTACAGAGCTGTTTAAACTAAACTTTTAAACTTATGTAAGAACTTAAATGTTGGTCCTAAAATCCCAGAATGATTACATTTTCATTTTCAGCTACTGGAATATCCTAACAAGATACTGTTATTTCTGATTAGGAGTGAAGAATTGTTGTTTTTCACAAAAACCCATGTGATTTATTATTCCAGCTATATAATACCTTATTTAGTAGGCCTGTTTATGCTTAGAGATGGTTTAGTAAAGATGATGCAGTACCCTCTGGTAGCCTGCAGATGACAGTGTTTCAAATTACATAAATCAAGATTTACAAAATTGTTCAGAAGAATGTAAAACCTAAAATATTTTTTTGTCATTTTAAGCACTAAAAGCAAACCTACAGTATAACAGACAATTCAAAGCAATAGGTGACATGTATAGAAGCCAATTAATTATGAGAATGAATCACAGAATGCTGGTAACAGGACATTATTTGCACATAATCCCATTTCAGGAGATTTGATGACATATGGGGATGTGTGTATATGGACGAAAAAAAGCTTCAAACAAGTGTCTAAAAGGCCCCCAAAGCACCTCATCAATGCCCCAAAAACACAAAGGGGGAATTTATCGAAGTTATGACGAGTACCAGGAAAAAGGTGCAGATTTTTGTGCACACCACGCGGAGAGGAGGTGGGGCATTTATTTATCATGATTTACGCCTGCTAGCATCATAATTTATGCCTGCTTATCATAATTTACACCTGCTGTGATTGGTTGCTGTGGCCAGTTTGCACCAGTCTAAATTGTACACCCTTTAATAAATCTCCCCCTATGTCTGCTCCACAGCAGATGTAGATTTCTGCCTCTGCCATGCGGTCCCTGGCAGGTGTACTAGGAGGCGTGCTATACAAGCATTTTAAATATTCTGAGTAGCTATACTACATAAACCTGCTTCCACTTTATTTACCTTATAATATTTAATATGAATACTCTACATTCTCTCTGTACTACATGTTCTAGTAATTGAGTTTCTCCTTGTTTTTTTCCAGTTATCCACAAATTAGTCACACGGTGACACATTATCAACCTGCTAAAGTCTAATTCTACCCACTATCCTGTTCAGTATGGAGAAAAGATTCATTTGAAGATTTACTCCATTTGTTATTTTATTTCTATTCTTAATAATATACCTGACCCTGGTTTCTGTGTATAACCATTCTGAGACCTTTTTGCTATTCCTGTTTCATACAGGGCTAATCTATCTGGATTTATTTTACCTTTTGATTTAATTTCAAGCTATGCCGCAGGTGCTGCTCATATCTCATGGACTCAAATAAGGATGTTTTTATGATTTGGTTACATTGTATATTCACTGTCTTCGTCATACTATTTGGTTATGAATTTGGACAAATGCTAATGCATATGTTTTAATATTGGAAAAATGCAAATGAAATAAATAAATATAAAATAATAATAATGTTTTGTGTAGTTTTGTTTCCTTATTATTTATGTTTCCTTAAAAAAAAGAACAGTTTTTCAACTTTTAAAATCTAAATCAACCGGGACGTGAAAGGACGCATGCCTTTTTTTTTTTTTTTTTTTTTTATAGTTATCATACTGTAAGACAAAGCTATACTTAGAATCCAGGTCCAGTCTCCTAAAGGCAGCTTCTTGGTCTTGTGTTAGTTAAAGAGAACCAGTACAAGACTAAACAGCTGTCTTCAGGAGAATGGACCTTGATTTCAAGTAAGTATAGCTTTGTTTTAAAGCATGATAACTAAAAAAAAAGATAATAATTAAAGAAGTCCGGCCAAAATTGTACATATAGTGCTTTTTCCCCTGCACTAACTGTTGAATCATGGCTTCACTTTCTTGCTAAAAATGGTGACGTCAAGACCTGCAGCCTCCTCCTGGCTGCAGCAGCTCCCCAGGACCTTTTCCTAGCCATGGCACCCGCTTGCCAACTCCTTCAAGTGGCCTCTGCTTCTTTCTGCCACTAGGAAGCTCCCCCCCAGGCGGCTGCTGCTTCTCCCTGCCGCTGCAGGGCTCTTACCCCCCAGACAGCTGCTGCTTCTCCCTGCCATTGCAGAGCTCTCACCCCCTGGGCGGCCTCTGCTTCTCCCTCCCATTGGGGGCTTTCTCACCTCACTAGGCTCTCCCCTCCACTGCTTCTCCCCGCAGCTGCAGGAGCTTCCCAGTAGTGGGAGAAGCAGTAGCCGCCCCGGGGAGGAAAGAGCCCTTTAGCGGCCGCCCGGGGGTGGGGGGTAGCTTCAAAGAGGCAGGGATAAGCAGTGGCCAAGAGGAGGCTGTGGCTCTTGACATCACCATTTTTATCAAATAATCGAAGCCTTGATTCAGTAGTAAGTGCTGGGGGAAAAGTCCTTTATGTGCATTTCCTGTAATAAGCGTACAGTATATTGGTAATTTGTATAAGTTGGGGGGGGGGGGGGCAATGCAATACTTTAATAAAAATTTTGGCCAGACTCCTTTAATGTAAATTGTAAACTTGCTTTATATCACATTTACTGTTGATTTAGAATGTGAAAGTTATAACAGTCCACATTTAAATGTTTAGGACATTCATTCTAATTCTTTAGGAACCACATACATTTCGTTTGCACTTCAAAGGTTAAAGGGTTAAAGTAAGAAGTTAAAGGCTTGTTTTACAGCAACTGCAAATAACGCAAAACACATTTCAAAAACTCAGAGGTTTAATTTTTTGACCTGTTCTATCTCCACACACATACTTAACCCTGAGTGTGACAGATAACATTCTGGCTGGCAGAGCAAAGGCGGTTGTTTGGAGTCTGTGACAGCTACTAGCAAGTAAACAGACCACATAGGAAAACACTGAATATGAACAATTGTGCTGTGAAGTTACATGGATAAAGATACTTTTTATATTTTTTTTCATATTTATTGCATTTTTTTAACAGGATATAGAAATGTGCATAAGAGTCCTGCTTTGCAAAGCTTCACTAGAGTACTATTCAGTAAGTTGAAAACAGTATATGGCTGCGTTCACACTACGTATATTTCAGTCAGTATATGTATATTTCAGTCAGTATATTTCAGTCAGTATTGCAACCAAAACCAGGAGTGGATTAAAACACAGAAAGTATCTGTTCACACAATGTTGAAATTGAGTGGATGGCCGCCATTTAATGGCAAATATTTGCTGTTATTTTAGAACGGCTGTTGTATTGAAATAATGGCCGTTATTTACTGTTATATGGTGGCCATCCACTCAATTTTTTAACATTGTGTGAACAGATCCTTTCTGTGTTTTTAATCCACTCCTGGTTTTGGTTGCAATACTGACTGAAATATACTGACTGAAATATACGTAGTGTGAACGCAGCCTATAAGTGTCTGTTTTTATGAAGGTTGTACATTAATAAATGGTTGTGAAAAACATGTGAAAATCATCTTTTTCTTTAGGTTAGCTTTGACCCAATCCATTCAGAACAGGCACAGTGCTGTATTACGTCTTAATTACCAAATGGCCTTCAAAAAGTCCAAAATTCTAATAAACGCTTGACAGCCGCCTTAAGGCTGGGCTTACGTGGCCGGTTTTTCAGTATTTTTAGCATGTTTTAAAAGGCAGATAGAAAATGCAGTGTTTTATTTATTAAAATAATGCCACCAATAACCGCAATGCAAAATCACGGTGAAAATGCATGCAGTTTTTCCCTGATGTTCGAACTGCCAGCCTAATATATACTATGCGCATCGGAAAAATATATTAAAGAGGGCCCTTCAAGTGTATGAAATGGGTAATAGGATAAGTTGTAAACTTACTAACCCCCCAGAGGCTTCCACTAATAAGTATGCCCCTCAGCAGGATATTGTGAAATAATACTGCAGGTAGATGGTCCTCTTCTGATACGAGCCATGGTATGGAATTCCTGTAAGCACCGTAGACTGCATTTCAAGTGCACTACAATGAAGTCTATGGCACTTCCATGAGTTCATTGTGTCAGAAGAGTACCACCACGGTTGAAAAGAGAGAGGTATCCTTTAAAGGAAACATTTGTGCAGGTTAGAAGCATCTAACCTGGTGATATGTCCCTATTGCACATAGGTCGCTATGGATGAAGGTAATTTTCTTACCTTGATTTTCAGTGGCATTTAATTTGTAGGTTATTTTTAGAGATAAGCGAACCGGGCTCGGGTTGGAGTCCATCTGAACCCGAACATTCGGTATTTGATTAGCTGGGGCTGCTGAACTTGGATAAAGCTCTAAGGTTGTCTGGAAAACATGGATCCAGCCAATGACTATATCTATGTTTTCCACATAGCCTTAGGGCTTTATCCAGCAGCCACCGGTAATCAAATGCCGAAAGTTCGGGTTCGAATGGACTCGATCATCTCTAGTTATTTTATATGATAATGAGGCGTTTTGGTGCTCTAGGGGCAGGGCTACCTTCCTAAGTGCACCCCCCCCCCCAAGACAATTGTCTACTTGTCTTGGTATATTGTCTGTTATCACACTAATATGCCAATAATAGTTGGCTTATTGTATTCAGAAATAGGTTTCACTATTGAAAAAAGAATAACATTTTTAGCATCTTGAATAAGGAGTTTGATGTAAAGTTTCCAAGTTGTTATATTACTCATTGCCCATAAGAGCCAAAGTTTTTGCAAAATTTCTTAGAAACCAAGGTTTGAATGTTTATCATTATATAAGTCTTTCACATTTGCCGTCCTGCTCCAAAGAACCCACTATGGCTTTTAATACTTCATGTATTTACTTACTTTTGTAAAAACAAAAAACAAAATCATGAAACACAGACCCATGTCGGGTTCCTGCTGATAATAAATCATGACATATGTGACTTCTAATCCACATCTCTTCTAAAGTGAGAGTAAACAATATAAAGGAAATCAGAGGTCTCTTTAGCACTTTGCTTTCACTTTTCATTTCTCCGTAAGTATTTTGAAATCATTCTCCGGAAAATAACATTACAGGGGTTTTCCAAGAACTGGACAAATTAAGAAATTCCCAACAAGCATGTTCCATAAATAATCCGCATTTCTGCAAACTATTTTCTTTCTTGTTCAGTATCACAACTTTTTTGATCTTTATTCTTTATCATCGTTCCCTGTGCTATAGCTAGTACTGTACTGCATGTAAAAAAAAACCACAGAATTCCAAAACGTGGCATCAGCATGAGAGTTGTGTTTCAGGAATTTCATCAAATTGGTTTCAAGGTTGCTGCATACAAACCTCACCACAAGATCTGCAGAAAAGTGTGATCCAGGAAATAATTGTGTAATTAAGACGCCTGCAAATAAGTGGCTTTGGAAACGGATAGGGTCCTTACCATGTGAATGCAGTACCTAAGGAAAAAGGGAAGTAATGCTGTATAACATATAAGTGTTTATTGTTTACTGTCTATATGCTGCTATTGTCTGGGACTATCAATGCAATAAGTCTGCAAATACGGGTGGAGTACTAGAAGCAACAAAATATCGTCTGATTGCAATTGTCTGGGACGAAACAATAGTGCAATAGTGTTGTGTGCACATGAGAATGGAAATTAATTTTTTTGTGCGTGTGTATATATATATATATATATATATTTATATTTATTTGATTGGACTATCTGCTTGTTGCAATTGATTGTAGTGCAGGACAAGTAGTGCAACAGTGTCTATGCGCATGAAGCGCTTTATGTGTGTGTATGTGTATATGTATATATATATATATATATATATATATATATATATATATATATATATATATATATATATGTAACAAGTGTTAAACTGAATAGTGATAACAGGAACTTGTAGTGCAATCATCTGTGTGCACATTTAGACTGTTTAAGAGAGGTATTAGTGACGGTAGTTAGAATATTGTTGGTGGCGGCCAGTTGGCATGTTTAGTTAGCTGCACATTTTTTAATAATAACTTTATAATAATAATAATAATAATAATAATAATAATTTTTTAATAATAACTAATAAAAGTGAAGTTTTATAGTAACTTTCACTTTATTCTTTTCATTTTTGATTCAGCAGATTATTGCTCTGTGTAATAAAGACATGTTGAAAACATGTTAAAAAATCATCAGTCACTGGATTTCTATATTCAGGTAGCCGGATACTCCTATAGGTAAACTAATCCAAATCTACTTCTCCACATTCACACATTTTATAAGAATTATCCAATTTACTCATGCACCCTCTTTGTTTCCTAAACTAGACTGTATTGGTAGTTACTAACAGTTATGTTAAAGAAACGCTCAAGGCAAAACTTTTTTTTCCCTTAATATATAAAATGAGAAAAAAGATCAGGCACTCACCCATCAAAGTGTCAATTTTCTTCTTTATTGTTCATAGAAAAATTATAAAAACGCAGGGGGAGGGAACATGGCAAGCAGGTCTCAGCGACGCACGTTTCGTGTCAAACAAACACTTCCTCTAGCTGATGATTGTGAGGGGAAACAGCTGCCCATCTCCCACTTTCCTGGTGGTTTAGTGGATACTGTACACTCACCGGCCACTTTATTAGGTACACCTGTCCAACTGCACTTTACCACTTAATTTCTAATCAGCCAATCACAAGGCGGCAACTCAGTGCATTTAGGCATGTACACATGGTCAAGACAATCTCCTGCAGTTCAAACCGAGCATCAGTATGGGGAAAAAAGGTGATTTGAGTGCCTTTGAACGTGGCATGGTTGTTGGTGCCAGAAGGGCTGGTCTGAGTATTTCAGAAACTGCTGATCTACTGGGATTTTCACGCACAACCATCTCTAGGGTTTACAGAGAATGGTCCGAAAAAGAAAAAACATCCAGTGAGCGGCAGTTCTGTGGGCGGAAATGCCTTGTTGATGCCAGAGGTCAGAGGAGAATGGGCAGACTGATTCGAGCTGATAGAAAGGCAACAGTGACTCAAATAGCCAACCGTTACAACCAAGGTAGGCAGAGGAGCATCTCTGAACGCACAGCACGTCGAACTTTGAGGCAGATGGGCTACAGCAGAAGAAGACCACACCGGGTGCCACTCCTTTCAGCTAAGAACAGGAAACTGAGGCTACAATTTGCACAAACTCATCGAAATTGGACAGTAGAAGATTGGAAAAACGTTGCCTGGTCTGATGAGTCTCGATTTCTGCTGCGACATTCGGATGGTAGGGTCAGAATTTGGCGTCAACAACATGAAAGCATGGATCCATCCTGCCTTGTATCAACGGTTCAGGCTGGTGGTGGTGGTGTCATGGTGTGGGGAATATTTTCTTGGCACTCTTTGGGCCCCTTGGTATCAATTGAGCATCGTTGCAACGCCACAGCCTACCTGAGTATTGTTGCTGACCATGTCCATCCCTTTATGACCACAATGTACCCAACATCTGATGGCTTCTTTCAGCAGGATAATGCGCCATGTCATAAAGCTAGAATCATCTCAGACTGGTTTCTTGAACATGACAATGAGTTCACTGTACTCAAATGGCCTCCACAGTCACCAGATCTCAATCCAATAGAGCATCTTTGGGATGTGGTGGAACGGGAGATTCGCATCATGGATGTGCAGCCGACAAATCTGCGGCAACTGTGTGATGCCATCATGTCAATATGGACCAAAATCTCAGAGGAATGCTTCCAGCACCTTGTTGAATCTATGCCACGAAGAATTGAGGCAGTTCTGAAGGCAAAAGGGGGTCCAACCCGTTACTAACATGGTGTACCTAATAAAGTGGCCAGTGAGTGTATAATGCTGGTTGCAGTGCTTTTCTCCAAAGTGAATAGCCAACTGAAACAGTACTTTCTGTGTAGACCTGACATATTACTTTCTAATAAAACTCCGTTAAAATTAATGCATTTTTTTAAATTTATATACCATTTTCATTGAATGACAGAAGGGGCAACATAGCCTCTCTTTTGTCACAAATGTTCATGTTAGCAACTGCAGGGCTGTCCAAGCTCTGGTCCCCGCTGCTAGTGGCTCCAGCAAAGTGAGCAGTGATAAGTCTTTGGCCCATTGCTTCAATGGGATTTCTTGTGCCCCTCTCTTGTCCGCTCAAAGAAGTGACATGTCCATCCTTTGGGTGGGTTCACACTGAGGAATTCTAGGGGATTTTCAGGCGGATTCCGCTGCAAAATGTGTGCGGAATCTGCATGGAATTCCGCCCGTAAAGAATGAACATTGTGAATGTACATTGGCTTTAACCCTTAGGCGACCCTGGACGTACCCGTACGTCCAGGGCCGCCTCCATGCATTCAGAGCGGGGCCGCGCTCTGAACCGCCGCTGTCCTGGGTGTCGCTCGTAGCCCGGGGCCGCGGCTATTAGCAGGCATGGTCCGATCGCCGTGCCCGCTAATACACATTGTCCTGGAGGAGCGATCCACACATCTTACCCCATCCGGGGTCAGCGCCGTAATGGCGCTGATCCCGGCTCGGCACTCAATTGCTTCCGGCTGCAATCGATGTGCCTATCTCATCGATCTATGCTGCATATCTATGCAGCATAGATCTATATGAGAGATCAGTGCACTTATACTAGAAGTCCCTCATGGGGGCTTCTAGTATAAGTGTAAAAGTAAAAATAAAAGTGTTGTTTTTAATAAAAAGCCCCCTCCCCTAATAAAAGTTTGAATCACCCCCCTTTTCCCATGTTATAAATAAAAATAAATAAACATGTTTGCTATCGCCGCGTCCGTAATCGCCCGAACTATTAATTTATCACATTCCTGATCTTGCACAGTAAATGGCGTAAGAGCAAAATTGCGCATTTTTGGTCGCATCAAATCCAGAAAAATTGTAATAAAAAGCGATCAAAAAGTTGCATATGCGCAGTTTAAGGTACCGATAGAAAGAACACATCATGGAGCAAAAATGACTCCTCACAGAGCCCCATAAACCAAAGGATAAAAGCGTTATAAGCCTGGGAATAGAGCGATTTTAAGGAACATATATTTGTTAACAATGGTTTGAAATTTGTACAGGCCACCAGATACAATGAAAGTTATACATGTTACATATCGTTGTAATCGTAACGACTTGAGGAACATATATAAGAAGTCAGTTTTACCCCAGGGCGAATAGCGTAAAAATGAAAAACCCCCAAATAAAAAATGCGTTTTGTTTTTTTTCAATTTTACCACACTTTGAGTTTTTTTCTGGTTTCGCAGTGTACTTTAAAATTTAAAATGAAAAAATTCAGCCTGTCATTGCAAAGTACAATTAGTGGCACAAAAAATAAGGGCTCATGTGGGTTTCTATGTGAAAAAATGCAAGTGGCCTTTTAAGCACAAGGAGGGAAAAACGAAAACGCAAAAATTGAAATTGGCCCGGTCCTCTAAGGGTTAATGGGCTTTCCGCTTATTTGTTCACACAGCGGAATTTCGCGCAGAAAATTCCGCCGCGTATCCGCTTTCCGCCTGAACAATTGACATGTCCGCTAGAAGAATCCTATAGAAGTCAATGGGGCTTTAATTCTGCTTGAAATTCTGGTTGAATTCAGCCTATATATATATATATATATATAAACAATAGGCTGTGCAATTGTATTACCTGTTACCATGTTTAAATAAAATAAAGTTATGATGTAATTTTTCATTGTAAGACTCCCACACACGATAGAGAATGTACCTGCTAATTTGTTTTGCTGTTATTTCCATGAGTCACTGGTAATGGAAGATTTGCCAAACAACGTTCCATATATTTTTTCAGAATTACAATCAGTTGGTACAGAAACTTACTCATTTCAGCTGTGCTAGGTAATGAGAAAAAAGGGACAATACATGGAGGGTGTGACTATAAAAAGAGGCATGTGGACATGTTTATAATATAGCTTTTTTATGCAGCTGCAATATACATGGCATATTTCTTCCCATAGGTCTCTGGCTGAAGGGAGCTCACAAGCTAATGTAGATTTTGGGATATGAATCATGAATGTTGCATCTCCTTCATTGTACTTTTAGTGTTTGAGTCAATGTGCTGAGATAAATGGCATTTGTATTCAGCAAATGGGGATTAGATGTCCCTGCAGCTCTGTTCTAATACCAAAATAACTCCTAGTAGTGAAGGGAGCCATTAAAGTAAGGCTCTTTTTACATCTTGTTTTTGTTTCTGTCTGTTATACTTTATTTACTGTCTTCCTCGGTAAAGGAAAACTCACTATTTGGCCATGTTCACACACCATCAAAATGACGACCATTATTGTTGGTACATAACGGCTGTCCAATAAAAACAGCCATCATTTAGACCAGTGCTTCTCAAACTTTTTCTACTGGAGCCTCCCCCAACAGACCAAGGCAATGCCTGGGCCTCACCAGACTGACCAGGAGGATGCCTGGGCCTCCCTATCTGTGGTGAAAGTCTATTTAAAAGTTGAAAATAATGCTAGGGCTACCTTTCACCCATCTCCCAAGCTCAATATACTAATAAAGCAAGTACAAAATATATTAATAATGTTGCTAAAATATAGATTTCTGCAAAAAGTAAAAAAGGACTGTGCAGATAATAGTCATTTTGTGAAAACTGGATCCCTAGCTGGGCCTCACCAACAACTAGGAGGCGCGTCACAGTTTGAGAAGCACTGATTTAGACGGTGTATGAACATAGCTATTACCTGCTCCCTCAAGTTACAATATGCATTGGTTCCAGGACAATTGTTTGTTAAAAATATTGTATCGAGACTAAAACGTTATGGAAAACTGGTGATTGGTTCTGAAGCTCCTAAAATATCATCCCAAAATAAGAAAAAAATGAAGATTTAAAGAATAATAAGCAGATATTTAATATGGGTAAGTAGACTAAATTTCTTTCTGTGTAGAAGACCGGAATGTTTTCAGGCTCTTGTACAGATCACGCAGGGTCTCAGAAATATAAAATTAAGCTGCCCTCATCTGGTACCCAAAGGAGCAACTCATCCTGGCCCAGGTAAAGAGCAGTACAGGACATGTAGTATCATACTGTACTTTGGGGAGGCGCTACTAGACAGTCAATCACTGCATGCACCTCAGTAAAAGTAAAATGGCCACTTTATTGGCCGATCATTTAGTTATTCATATATGCCGCAGATCCTGACTGTCTGTAGCATAGTATGTCGAGTCTGATCTCAAGTTACGATGGTCCAGGAAAGAACATTGTAGGTTGAAAATATTGTAAGGCCATTGTAAGTTTAGGGGCCGCTGTACAGCTCAAATATTTGTTCCCCGTGAACTGATGCATACAGGATTACCAGCAGACCACAGCTCCATATTCCTAGTGTCTGTTATCTGCTTAGTCTGGGCTGTTTCTGTTGCTGCAAGTTGACATACCGTATGCAATGCAGTACATGACGTTTTTTTCAAAATGTGTTTGCGTTTTTGACTTTGTGTGAATAATCTTTATAGTTGTTAAGGCGCTCTTGTGTGCACCAAATGGCTAAACTTCCTTTTCCTCTGCCATCACAGGACATAGTTGCTGGACAAAAAGAGTACGAAAACGCCAGAAAAAAAAGGCATACAAGCAGCAATGCTGTTTTTGAAATGACCAGAACAGAAAAAAAAGTCAAACCCTCAGCATGCTGCGTTTAAGAAAAAAAAACAAAAAACGCCACACCAAAAAAAATCACCGCGTGTAAGGCATATCAAGAACTTCCATTGACCTCCAGCTAACATCTAGCCGCTGGCATTTTTGCATGATTTTTATGGTCCTTTTACAGAGAGCGATAATTCACCCTATCGATCGTTAAATGATTCTGAGGCAACGATTTTTTTTTTTTTAATGATCAGCGTTTAGACGGAGAGATAAATTGTTTGAAAAATGATTATTGCGATCGTTTTTAAGATCGTTTGAGCCCATTTCACACATAGGGTGAATCTATGAAGACTGTTTACACGAAGCGATCTGCGAATTTTCAGCGAACGACCAACTATGATTTGAGAACATGTTGAAAGACCAAAATGAACGATTTCTCGCTCATCAATTGATCGTTCGCTGTGTTTACACGAGCCGATTATCGCTCAAATGCCATCGTTATTGCGAAAATTCGAACGATAATCGCTCCCTGTACAAAGACCATAAGGCAGCGTAAAGCCAGCCTCTATCAGATAAAAGCCCACAATAGAATTTAACAGCTCTAAAAAGGTTATTAGATCCTAATTAACCTGGCTGACCTTTTTTTTTTACTGAAACAGGAGTTTAAAGTATTGCACTAGGAGGGGCCTCTGCTTTTCTCTGCTTGTTTGCTATAGGGAGGAGCATTGCTCACATCAACTCCACGCTGGCCTTTACTACCCGTGTGCCTGCTTGCTGAAGAGCAGGTCTCCACACTATAGTGCTTGTGTTCACACATTGTGGCAAAACCAATGCAAAATAAATGTCATGTGTGAGGGCGGCCTCAGCTTCCCACATAAAATCCTAATCCCCATCAACTGCCATTTTATAGATAAACTACTCATGTTCTTATAACTCCTAGTGCTGCACTGAGCATGTGCGACCAGAAAGCTAATGCTCATCTGCAGGTTATAAGTAGTATTGAGTGAACCTGTCTAAATGTTCAGGTTTAGCAACGTTATCCAAACCCGTTATCCAAACGTTTGATTTCCCGCGACTCCAGATAGATGCCGCCTTAGGGCTGCCAGAAAAACATGGATACAGCTTGTGGCTATGTTCACACTACGTATGGGTCCGGCCGTAGTTCGTACGCAGCCATACATGTGCGGCTGAAAGTACGGCCGTGGGAAAAATAGACATGCGGCCGGATTGCGAACATGCGGGCGAACCGCAAACATACGCCCGTAGTAGAGTTATGCTTCCCTAGCTTGTTTCGAAGCCATCTGAAACAGGTCATTTACTTGGAAATCTTCGCCAAGCCCAATAAAACACACAGAACCTTTTGGATCTAAAAATCACATTCAATTTGGCTGAAATAAGTACTCCGTACGGGACCGCATGGAAATCCACGGCCGTGAGTTGGAACATTTCTGTCCTCAAACAATGGTCTTGTTCATTTTTCACGGCGCCGTATACGATTCGGCCGTAAGCTCATACGTAGTGTGCATTGTGCGGCCGTAGATCGTATACTTTCAAGAGAACGCATCAACCCTTAAAAATACATGCGTATATTCGCGGTTCGCACTACGGCCGGAAAGATACGTAGTGTGAACATAGCCTGTGGCTGTATTTATATATTCCAGGACTTCCTGGGGTGACATCCATCTTCTGCAGCCGCAGGGAATGATAAACTGTTTGCAATAGACAAGAAAAGTATAGGTCCTCTAACCAAGTTTTAGTGGATTGATGCAGATATACTCATAGTATTAGATACAGGTTTTACTAAATGAACAATATAGTGTAAAATATATACATACATTAACAAAAATGAATTGATTTTACTGTAAAGAATAAAACATAAGGACATAATATGTTTTATTCTTTACAGTAAAATCAATTCATTTATGTTAATGTATGTATATTTTTTACACTATATTGTTCATTCAGTAAAACCTGTATCTAATACTATGAATATATCTGCATCAATCCACCACAACTTGGTTAGAGGACCTATACTCTTGTGTAATTTTCCCAGTGTCTAATGCTGCGTTTACACGGAACGATTATCGTGCGAATTTGCACGATAACGATCGAATTGTACGTGTAAACGCAGCGAACGATCAAGCGACGAGCGAGAAATCGTTCATTTTGATCTTACAACATGTTCTAAAATCGTTGTTCGCAAAAAATTTGCAGATCGTTCCATGTAAACAGTCGTTCACCGATTTTACCTATGTGCGAGATAGGCTTAAGTGATTGCAAAACGATTTTTCCGTACGATATATCGTTCCGTCTACACAATGATTTTTCTAAAAAAAACATCGTTCTTTCGATATCGTTAATCGTACGATTGGGCGAATTATCGCTCCGTGTAAACGCAGCATTTGGCTATGTTCACACTACGTATATGTCCGGCCGCATATTTTCCGCGGCCGGACATGTACGTATGAAACTCCGGCCGGGACTTTACGCAAGTTGCGGCCGGATACGTACGGCACGCAAACTTACGCCCGTAGTGTACTTACGCTTCCTGAGCGCTCTTCGTAGCGATCTGTCAGCGGTCTTTTACTTGGAAATCTTCGCCTAGCCCCGGACACCCCACAGAACCTTTTGGATCGGCACAAAAAGCTTGAAAAATGAAGAAATCACCACTACGTACGGGACCGCATGTTACGCTACGGGCGTAAGTTACGGCATTTCCGTCCCGAAATAATGGTCTGGTTCATTTTTTACGGCGCCGCATACGATCCGGGCATAAGTTCGTACGTAGTGTGAACTGTGCGGCCGTAGATCGTATACTTTACATTGTACGCAAACTACGTAAGTTTCCGGCCGCTTATTCACGGAACGCGCTACGGCCGGAAACTTACGTAGTGTGAACCCAGCCTTAGGGTATAGACACTTAATAGGTTAACCTCGTCAAGGCAACTAGCAGTTGAACTCACACTATCTTTACTCCTTTTTTGTTTGCAATAGACTTCCGAAAATAATTGTCATGATCATTATTTTGACGTCCACACAATGCCCGTTATTTTATTCACTGTATGCATTGGTCGTCCGTCATGCCATAGATTTCAATACATTGCATTGAAGTAAATTAAATCACAGCAATAACAGACATCTTTTGTCGGTCAGTTTGGCCGCCCGTCAGTGCAATGAGGTTGATTGTTGGTAGATTATTTTAGTTCAGGTGTCTTTGATTGAAAAATCCATTGAATTTTATAGCAAAAACGGTCAAAAAAGAAAAACCTTGTATTACCAACTAAAAAATAACGTCCGCTGTTTGCTAAAGACATCTGAAAATGATTGTCGTGATCATTATTTTGACGTCTGCCTAGACAATGTCCGTTATTTTTATACACTGTGTGCATTGGACGTCCGTCATTCCATTGATTTCAATACACTGCATAAAAATAAATTAAAATGTGGCAATAACGGACGTCTTTTAAAATAGAGTGGACACCATTTCTTTCTTTTTTTAAGATAGTGTGAACATAGCCAAGCAGTGTATAAAACAACAGCCATAATGTACACACCCTGTATACACTACAGCCACTGTTCTCTGCGGCCACACAAAATAATTGACAGGTCTATTCGATAAACAGCGGCCGTACAAAATAGTTTGTGCTCACAGTATAGAGTACGGCTCCTGGCCATACTTTACAATGCGGTCTATGGTATTGGAGAGCGGGCATATCCGAATGTGCCCACATTACAATTAAAATAAAGTGTTTATGTGGCCAATACTACAGTATCGGCCGAGTGACACGTCATACAGCGGCCTTTGTTTGACACGGCCGTGTCAAACAACGGCCCCTGTTCTAAAAGCCTCTGAACATAGCCTAAAATTATAAATGCAGCATAGAATCTGCTGGCCCTCATTCATAGAATTCGCCAGAACCACGTCCGTGTGCTCCGCTAGTACGGCTGTACGGACATCATCCAGGTGGAATTTTAATGGACTTTAGTTTAAAGGAATTTTACTTGCTTTATGTGATTCTTTGCAGTTTTTCTAGTACTGTACATTTGTAATACTGTGGTGCTCTGGAAGAGTTTTGTATTCTGGACACAACCTGCTCCGTCCCCCTTCACTTTTAGTCCAAACCTGACTACACTGTTAAAGGCTGCGGCTCTGGAGCATTACACTAGTTGTAATCGTGCAGGGCTATGGAGGAGTTCATAGAGCACCGATGTAAACATGTTTATGGAGTGCGCAGGGCTGTCGCTCTCCTGTCACTCCGTGCCCCGCCTTCCCCTCCCGCAGCCATCGGAGTCCTCCTCACGAAGCAGCGCCGCTCTCCAGTGGAACGCACAGCCCGCCGCCCGCGTAGCAGCCGCACCACGTGACTCTACAGGTCACATGGGTGTGTCACGTGGGGCGGCGACGTCAGAAGGTCCTTTCGGAGAAGGGGGAACTAGCCGCTACCCTGTCACCACGGAGGAAGATCCTGGCAAAACTGCCCTACAGCTGGCCGGCGGCCACAGCCAGGGAGAGGACATTGTCTGCCAGCCGGAGAGATGAAGGCGCTGGGAGCTCTGTGACTTACTGGGAAGTGCCTCGGCTTTCCCCATGGTGAGTAATTAGCATGCATTTCCTATGCAAATCCTATGGTAGATGGGGGAGAGTGTGCTGCGGCTCCTCAGCCTCCCTGGTGTGGGCAGCATCTCCTGCAGGAGTCCCTTGTGCCTGTGCTGGTGGTTCTAGCTGTGCCGCTCTGTGCAGGTCCCTGGGCACTGGTGGCTGGATGGTGCCAGCCTCATGCAGTGACAGCTTGGTTCCTGGCTGTGTCATTGAGAAGGGGCGTGGCTTCTTGCATGCCACATGTGGCCCAATCACTGGCCACTTCTTAAAGGGCTGTTCCGGTTTCTTTAAAAAAACAAAAACAAATGAAAAACACTACTGGAAGGAGCCATCCGGTTATGCACAACAATAGCTATATGGTAGCAACTTGTTAAAAAAACAAAAGAGAAGCAATACTTACCTCTCCACGCTCCCCCAGTGTCCTGCTATGAGTCTCCAGTATCTCCCTAAGATCATCCCACCTCCACTTTGACAGGATCGTCTGGAGTATACCAGAGACCGGTAGCAGGACACTGGGGGAGTGTGGAGAGGTAAGTATAGCTTCTTTATTGTTTTTTACATACCAACCTCAAAGCAGCCATACAGCTTTTGTTTTGCATAGCTGGATAAATCTTTAACCCTTCACTACCAGTCTAACTTAGATACTTAGGCAGCCCCTGCCGGATATGACAACTGACAACTACGGCTGACCTCCACATGACCACCGAAGCCACTGATTGGCTGCAGAGGTCACATATAGCCACAGCACATCATTGCCAGCAGATTGTAAACACAGAGTGGCAGGGAGCGCAGATCAGCAGTGGATTGAAGAGTGGTATAAGCTGTATTTTCATGAGGAAGCAGACAGGGATGTGATTTTGTGAGCAATAGGAAATTCAGGCTGGCAACGAGAGCAAGACTGTGAGGCTGAAGATCCAGCTCCTTATTAGAAGTTCCTTGGTACCTTATACCCTATTCTGGGTCTGGGCTTGTGGTCTATGTAGCTTCATTGTCTATCTCTAATAAAGACTGGTTCACCATTTCCCCAAAACAGCTCCAATGTGCCCTTGGCCTGATCACTTCATGATCCATTTTATTCACTATCAAAAAATTCCGGGGATACAAATAGCAAGTCACAGTGCCACAGAGGCATCATACCATTACATGATGCAGTTGTGTATTCTTTGCTTTTTGGCTATTAGGATGGGGTCCCAGGTTATGAATGACCCCCCATATACCCTTATAGAGTGTATGGACAAGGTCTGTCTAGATTTTTCATCACCCATGTTGTACCTCTAATTTAGGATGCTGGGTTTGTGTGTGCAGATTTCCTATAATAATCGTACAGATACTCCTTTATTTCAAAGGGGAGCTATCAGCAGGTTGGACAAATCTAACCACCTGCTAATCTAACCTGTCCCTATTGGTGCTGAAGATGAAGGTTTCTTACCTTCATCCTCTGCGTCATTCCTGTGCAGTTAGTCTTTTACTCCTTGGTCCGGTGAGACCGTTTCTAACAGTCTTACTAGTAAAAGACTAACTGCACGGAAACGGCTCAGAAGATAAAGGGAACACACATCCATCCATCATCAGAGTCTCCTGTGCAATAGGGGGCTATCAGCAGGTTAGATCCGTCTAACTTTAAGCTACGTCTGGCGAGTGATATATTTTTCTTTTCGGAGTCTATAAAGTTTTCTTCGCAGTCGATGGCTTCTCACATCAGTTGGCTGACAGTATATTTCATGCACCTTTGCCTCAGTTTCAGTAACTTTGTTAGAACCGATCACACATTTGACACCTTGTATTTTCATGTATGTGTGCAGTGAAGTAGTACTACATGAGGGATGCTTTCAATTTCTGAACAACTACCAGCTCAATAGAAATCAGGGACTGTTTTCTAGTCCACTGGGGTCTTCTGGTCACTAGAGGGCAGGATTGCATATATGTGGGACTCTTACGTAATGGGTTTGTGAAAGAGGAAATCTAAATCTACCAAAGTGCCCCTTATTCTAACAGGACAGCTTTGGCAGGCCAGGTATTTATACCCTGGAGAACGAAAAAGGATTACTTGGAGGGATTTTTGCCATTCGTGTATTAAATGAAATTATTGTTAATACATGCAATGCTGAGCAATAAGCCCTATAACTGACTCAATATAATGACTGCAACCAATCTGTACATGCATTTATAGACTTAACAAGTTGTGCAGCTTTTATTACGTCTGCTTCCTGTGGCATTACTTCTGGAAATGAATCAACCAATATACCCTGTGTACAGAATGTAACTGTTACCTAGGACACAAGTGAGTCATACCAGCTTTAGCTTCCTAGTTAAATGTCTGTGGCACAGAGGTGGCAGAGCATCGGGACTTTGGGTTCATATCTGAGCATGCCAGCATCTGCAGCTCTGCTCAGGCAAATCTAGAGGAGATAGGGATGGATACTGAACTGTGTTACTGCTTGTTTATGCCATCTGGCAAAAATTATTGACTTAAAGAGGCACTCCAACAACAACATAATTTTACCCTGCCAACATAAGGCTGGTGAGAGTAAGGGCTCATTCACAAGTCCGTAGATTTCCGTCTGGTGGCGGGCAGTGTTCTGCAGACTGGACCAGCGAGCTCCCAGCATCATGTTTAGTTACAATGTCGGTTTAAAAGTTTGTGCTAGTGTACTGACACAGCCGCTTGGCTGTCCGTACACAAGAGCGAACTTTCAAATAGTATCGTTGTTCCCGAAGTCATAATTCCTCAAAATCGTCAGGAGACTCAATATGAGGAAAATGGAGATTGTCTTCAGTTAAAGATACACTGCACTCATTTTATAGACGCAGTCTTGAACCAAAGCAAATTTTACCATAAGGAATAGTTGAAAGCAGACAATTGGTTCCACACCCCAAAATATTGATTTTTTTTTTTTTTTTTTTTTTTTTCAATAATATGTAAAACAGATGAAATAAACATTTACAAACAGCAGAATATGTGATATTATAAGTTACTGTACGGTAATGAAGAGGATGGGAAATGCAAGGGCGGACAGAGACTGCAGGGAGCATGAAGGAATGAGCAGGGTATAGGGTGAGCACAGTATAGCAGCACTCTGTCTGGGGAGAGAGGGGTTACAGCTATGAAAAGATTACCTCCACAGTCCTGTCCCCTGATGCAGACCCCAGCCTGAAGTTGATCTGCTATGATTTGGAAGGTGAGGGAGACTTCCTGGGTCAGAGTACAGGGCTGTAGACCTCGCTATTCAGACCATGCACCTCCCCCACTCCCCCCAACTCAGTACAGGGAGCTCTTAAACCAAAGCAATGCTCTTAAACCAAGTTACAATTTTGAAAAACTGTGAGCTCTTCTTGCAAAACGCTCTCAATCCAAGTTACTCTTAAACCAAGGTTCCACTGTACATTCATTATTTTTGTTGCTGTTTTCATGCTGTAAAACAAAGCTGAACTTACCAGATATCCAGGTCAAGTCTCCTGAAGGCAGATTTTCAGACTTGTGCTGGATGAAAAAAAAACAGACTAAGGGTAAATTCACACGGGCGGATCCGCCAGGAGTCTCACGCACGAAATCCGCAGCTAATCCACAATACACGTATTAATAATAATAATAAGAATAATATGTGTATTGCGGATTAACTGCGGATTTCGTGCGTGAGACTCCCGGCGGATCCGCCGGTGTCAATTCACCCTAAACACAGGAATTCCAGACAGTACAGAAAGTCACGGCCCAATATGTCCATCAATCACATGACTACCTTCTCTCTGTGAGCGCTCAGATGGCCTGGGATACACAGGACTTCCTGTTTTCTGACTTGTCAGAAAACATGAAGTGCTGTGTTTTTCATGCTAACTAAAAAAAAAAAAATTGTGATTGTAAACTTGTAAATGCAAACTTGCTTTATATCACCTCGACTGTTGATTTAGATTTTGAAAGTTATAACGACAGTGACACTCTCTGCAATACAGTTGCCCCCTCAAACATACATAAAATTAGCCAAAAAAAAAACCCAACAACTGAGATTTAAATTGGGAATCGCCCAAAATTGAGATTTTATTTTTTGGTCATATTGCCCAGCTTTACTTTCAGGGTATTTGCTACCAGCATTTGTAGTTAGGGTGAGTGGCAATACTAGGTCTAACGGTCCGTTTACATGGGACAATTCTCCTAATGACAACAAGCAAGTGTCAGTATGATTCATTTATAAGAAAAATAATTTAAAAAAAGCCAAAGAAACATATCCTAAATGCCTTTAATGGCAGTGTCATAATAAAATACAAAACAATCAATTTCATAAAATCGACTTATTGTTTCCTGTCTACTCCTAATGTTGCAGGCTTTGGGCCCATCCTTGTCGATAGTCCTATGTGATGAACAACAACTGCTGTTATGGACACACATATGTGTAGGTACACTCTAAAATCCCTGAAACATTACACACAACAATTTTACTCAGTTTAGTAGGGAGGGAAAAAAATAGTATACACAGGACTGTAAATGTGAGATATTTTATGTCAGGCTTAGGGGCATATAAGTTCAACAGGCATAAAGGACAAAAAGAGATAAAACCAGCTTTATTGTGGGTTTACTCCTATTATCCAGCAGCTGTTTCAGTGTGTGTGTGTGTGCAGGTTCCTGCATCCGTTTACGATACTTGGACATGTCTGCGGCGCTTGTGGCTTTTCAGTGACTAAACAGTTTTTATGTAGAAAATGTGTGAATAGTGAAACCAGTCTGGTTACTGGGCGAGCCAACTAAGCAGTAGCTTGGAGCTCACCACTGATCAACTGAACAGCCGTTTACAGGGACGATTATCGTGCTATAAATTGTTAAATCGTTTGAATTTAATCTATAATTTTCTAGTGTAAATGCAGCAACGATCAAACGTCGAACAATAATTTGTTCATATGTTGTGGATCGCATCTTTTAAGCTGACCTCAAAATCATCAGTGTTTTTTTTTTTTTTTTGTGATTGGTCTTTTTGTTTAACCCTTTCCCACACGAGGACGTAACTGTACGTCCTCGTGCGGGTGGGGGCGTTCAGAGCAGGGCTGCGCGGCGACCCCGCTCTGAACCGCCGCGATCCCGGGTGCCGCATGTAGCCCGGGGCCACGGCTATTAGCAGGCACGGTCTGATCGCCGTGCCCGCTAATTAAGTCTTCAGATGCAGCTATCAAAGTTGACAGCTGCATCTGAAGACTTCAGAACAGCTATTCCCTGGTGTCTAGTGGGGAGATCGCCCCCCGTGACATTGTCACGGAGGAGCGATCTCCGTGACTGGTGGCGGCTGGGGTCTGCGCGGTAATTGCGCTGATCCCGGCTTGGCATTCGGTTGCTTCCGGCTGCATGTTAACAATGGTTTGAATTTTTTACAGGCCATCAGATACAATAAAAGTTATACATGTTATATATCGTTGTAATCGTAACGACTTGAGGAACATACATAACATGTCAGTTTTTCCATAGGGGACACAGCGTAAAAACGAAGCCCCCCCAATGTCACTGCGCGTATAATTTTTTTTCTGATTTCGTAGCATATTTTATGCAAAAATTCAGCCTTGTCATTGCAAAGTACAATTAGCGACGCAAAAAATAAGGGCTCATGTGGGTCTGTAGGTGTAAAAATGCAACTGATATGGCCTTTTAAGCACAAGGAGGAAAAAATTAAAACGCAAAAATGAAAATTAGCCTGGTCCTGAAGGGGTTAAACGCCTATCATTTAAAAGAAAAAAAATATCATTGCTTGTTGCGTGCCAAATGAGTGATTAAGCGATTTATCTGTACCCTTATTCTTTGAGAAATTGAGAAGCGCGTTTTATCCTATTCTACACAAATTACATTCTTATTGTTCCTCCCTGGTCACTTTCACATTGAAGAATTTCAGTCAGTAATTGGCTTCAGTATTTGTAAGCCAAAACTGTGGTGGAACATAAAGCAAGAAATACTGCAGTTGAAATATTTGTAACTGCTTGCCTTACAATCACAGGAGCAAAATACTGACCAAAATACTGCCATATGAAAATGGCCTCTCCCTGTGTCCCCCCCCCCCCCCCCCCCCCCCCCCCCCCCATGTTTGACAGTGTATCCCTGTAAGCACTGATAAGGAGAAATTTTTAGTGGTGTGCGTGAAAGGCTGAATAGGGTACATCTGTGAATGAAGCCTAGTCAATAAACCATGCTCCGCTGGAACTCCACCATGCAACATAACTAGTTACAGAGCTGTATGTTAAACTTATTACAAAACATGAGAATGGAAGAAGATTGTAAACTTTACATTACTCTTAAAGGCATCTTAAAGGGAACCTGTCACCCCCGTGCCGGGGTGACAGGCTCCCGACCCCTGTTAGAGCCCCCTATACTCACCTAATCCCGCTGGGTCCCACTTCTGGAGATGGTCGGGTCACGGAGATATCGGCGCCCGACGCGCGCGATCCTCAGATGAGTCCAACGCTCATAGAGAATGACGGAGCGCTGGACTCTCCTGTCATTCTCTATGAGCGTTGGACTCATCTGAGGATCGCGCGCGTCGGGCGCCGATATCTCTGTGACCCGACCATCTCCAGAAGCGGGACCCGGCGGGATTAGGTGAGTATAGGGGGCTCTAACAGGGGGTTGGGAGCCTGTCACCCTGTCACCGGGGGTGACAGGTCCTCTTTATGCTTTTGATCGACTATTAATCTGCCTTAGTGATAGCAAATTTTCATTTTTGCACTTTTTTTCCATTCCTCATGTGTAAAAGGCCATAGTGCTTTCATTTTTTTATTTTTACCTACCATATTTGGGGGGGGGGGGTGTTCATCATTATGCTGTTCTCCATGTGGTGCATGTTCTTGTTTTTTTTTTTGTTTTTTTTTATTGTACAACTTCTATTTTGACTTTTGGTCTATTGGTGATTTTTTGGTCTATGGGGCTGTGTGAGGGGTCATTTTTTTCTGTCATGATCTAGTTTTTATCTGTACCACACTTGTGTATTTGCAATTTTTTGATCACGGGTTTTTTGTTTTTTCTGGGATTTAAAGTGGCCAAAAATCAGCAGCTTTGCACTTTGGAGGTCTTTTGCGTTCATGTCGATTACTGTCTGGATGCTGCTGCATGTGGAGATACAAAATATGTTTTGTTTTTTTTTTCTTTTTTTTAATTAGGGGAAAGGTGGTGATTTATAATTTTATTATGGAATGGATTTTTTTTATATAGTAAACATTTTTTAACACATTTTTATTGTCCCTCTAGGAGATTTCTGTGAGCAGGACAGTGGTGCCTTGGATTACGAGCATAATTCGTTTCGGGACCGTGCTTGTAATCCAAATCCAATCTTAAACCAAAACACATTTTCCCATAAGAAATCATAGAAATGCAGACAATTGGTTCCACACCTTAAAAATAATGATTTATTATTCTGAATAACATGTAAAACAGATGAAACAAACATTCAGAAACAGCAGAATATGTGATATTATAAGTTACTGGACAGTAATAGAGAAGATGGGAAACACAAGGGCTGACAGAGACTGCAGGGAGCAGGAAGGAATGAGGAGGGCAGATGTGGGCACATACATGCAGCGCTCTCTGTCCGGGGACAGAAGGGTTACAGCTATGAAGAGATTACACCGTCCTGTCACCTGACGTAAGCCCCAGCCTGAAGTGGATCTGCCATGATTTGGAAAGTGAAGGAGACTTCCAGGGTCAGAGTACAGGGCTGTAGACCACCCTGTGCAGACCATGCCCCTCCCCCCCTCCCACCCAGTACAGGGAACTGTTAGCTCTTAAACCAAAACACTCTTAAATCAAGTTACTCTTAAACCAAGGTACCACTGTACCTTGATTTTTCATAGGGATCAATGCACTACATATGTACTGCATTTATCCATTATTTTGCACTCTATTGCTACAGGATGCTTCCTGCGATCCATGCCACTACGCACCAGTGTCGCTTTACTGTTTTAATGCTGCTGTCAATTTTGACAGGGGCATTTAAGTGGTTAAATAGCTGGCACAGATTGGTCTGTGCCAGCTATTAGCAGGAGCCCCTGGCTGCTAATAGCAGCTTGGAAATGCTGTGCATATAGAGGACTCACATTGTGAGTCCTCTCTATACCCCTTTACTGACACCATGATGTACGTGTTATGTCATGGTGTCTTAAGGGATTTAAGTGAATCTGTCAGCTGAAGTTCACATTTCATACTGCTGACACTTTTAGACAGTGTTCATACCTGTACTGATCGAGAGTCTCTGTGTCACGTGATCAGTTGAGCTCATAATGTAAGTCTATGAGGCCTGACTGATTATGCTGATACAAAGAGGGGAGCGGACACGCTGCCGTGTGGTCCTCTCCCCGCTCGTTCTGACAATACAGGTACAGGTCTGAACACTCAGACCCGGACCAATCAAAACTTTTGGCATGTCTCTATGACGTGTGAAAAGTTTCCTATGGTGACAGTGACAATTTTAGTTTCCTATGTCTGACCAACCTTTAAAAGGTTATTCTGACAACACCCACAGGTGTTTGAGGAAAGGTTTTAGCACTGGGTCCAAGAAGCACCAAAAAATGTGTGTGTGTTTACACAGAGAAGATTATCTGACAGATTTTTTAAGCCAAAGCCAGGAATGGATTCGAAAACGGTAGAAATCTGTCTTTCCTTAATGACCTGTTCTCTGTCTATAGTCTGTTCCTGGCTTTGGCTTAAAAAATCTGTCTGTCTAAGGGTGCAGGCACACCACGGAATTCAGGAGGATAACCAGCTGCCCCGCTCGCGCTAGCACACATTTCCGCCCGTGCCATAGATTCCATTCTGTGCACAGGTGGATTCTGCCGTGTGCCAAACGAATTGTCAAGTCAATTCTTTTGGCGGACGGCGGAATCCGCCTAACCATAGAATGGAGTCTATGATACGAGCGGTGGGTTATCTTCCCGGATTCCGTAGTGTACGCACACCCTAAATCACTGCTTCTCAAACTATTTCTACTGGAGCCTCACCCAACACACCAAGGCAATGCCGGGCCTCACCAGACTGACTAAGAGGATGCTGGGGCCTCACCATCTGTGGTGAAAGTCCATTTAAAAGCTGAAAATGATGCTAGGGATACCTTTCACCTGTCTTCCAAGCTCTAGATATAATAAAGCAAGCAAGTATGAAATAAATTAATAATGTTGCTAAAATGGAGATTTTGGAGGACTGTGCAGATCATAGTTACTTTTGTAAAAAACTGCCTCCCCAGCTGGGCCTCACCAACAACTAGGGGGCGCCTTACTGGTGAGGCTCGCCTCACAGTTTGAGAAGCACTGCCCTAAATGCACCCTTACTCAATTTCTCCTCAGTGCGCCAGAACTCCACTTGGGCTCATAAGCTGTTTGGGCATATGACATGGCTCAGAAGGGAAGCATGGCTATTTTGCACAGATTTTGCTGGATCTGTTTTTGGGGACCATGTGCATTTGCAGTGACCCCCATTTTACTAGTACCATGGAAACCCCCCCCAGAAGGTACCCTATTTTGAAAGCCACACCGTTTTAAAAATTCATCCTGGGGTGTAATGTGCGTTTAGACCCCACAAGCCTTTGAGAAAAGTTGTTTCCAATTTTTTTCCAATATAATTCAAGTTGGGGTGAAAAATTCTTGTTTTCACAAGGAACACAGGGGTATAAGTAAGTGGCGGGGTCCTGTTTCTACTGCTGAATGGCTGTGTGCCTCCCAATGTCCTGTCTCAAGCTCCTTCTGAGATGTAAGTGGCCAGAGACCGGGGCACCAGAACAGCATGATGAGAGCGCCAGCGCTGGAGCCAGGGAGGTAGGTGGATGTCATAGTCTTCCTCCACCCCCACTCTGGAGGTACTGAAAAAACACCTGCCTGGAGCTGGAGTACACCTTTAAGTGCCTGTATCAAAATGCTGCTTTGGTCCAAACGATCAAAACACGTCCATTTTTTTTTTTAACTTGCACAAAAATAAGGTACGTTAAAAAAAAACTGTTGCACTTTGATTTGTTTTTTTGTAATAATGGAAGTCTATCTTTTCTAATCCTGAATAATCCCTTTAATCATCTGGAGCCTCTCCTTGTGATAAGTGTATGTGTACTATGTCATTGCTCATTGTTTACCCAATGGACTTGTAAGTAACACCCTGTGAATGATTTAGTTTTGTGACTAGTAAATGGTTGTGTGGTTGATATTGAGTAACCGCTTATTTATGGTGTGTCTTTGTGCATCTATTTATATCTAGTGCTCTGTGCCATTCATTTTAGTTTTATAACTAGTGCAGCATTCTTTGTATAGTTAAACCGGTGAAGATAGACATCTGAGATTATATTTTGTGACGTAATTTTTTTTTTTTTTTAATCTTCTTCCCATTGAAGTGGGCATCTTCCGAACGTCTTACGCTTTGGCATTATGGCTTTCTTATGTTACAGACACAGGGATGCTGTTCAGGATCCTTTGTATGACTGAACGTTTTCATGATACATAAGGGAAAAACAGAAGTTATGGAAACTTCAGTAGCATACCCCATGAAGGTTTATAATGCAAGTAAGGACAGAACCTTACTAAAAATGTCTGTACACCTCCAGGCCATTTTCACATGGCCTAAGACACCGGCTGTTCCGTGACCCAGCCGGGTCAAGGAACGGCCGGTGTCAGAGAAGATCATCCCGGCCGTCCGCCTCATCCGAATCCCCTGCAGCACACATTGTGTGCACTGACAGCTTCTCTGCGGCCGCTATTCATTGAGTAGTGGCCACAGAAAATTGAAATGTTCCTTCGTAATCATGGCAGTTGTTGCAAATCTGCAACAACGTCAGTGATTACTACAGAACTTACATAGTGTGAACATAGCCCCAAACTGTAAGCTGACAGGTGGTACTCAAAAAATCCCCTATACACATACATGCTTGTGTTTTCAGTGCGAAGAGATGAGTAAGGCTGTTTTTTTTTTTTTTTGTTTTTTTTGTTTTTTTTTTACTAATCGTACACAAAAACATGGTTGACCACGTTTTTGTATACAGTAAAAGTAGCCATTTAGAAATAGGTCTGTTAATGCAAAAACGCAGTGTGAACCTACCCTAAGGCACTGTCAGACACCTCTGGCGGTGGCTCATCTCCAACGATAACAAGAAAATCAATCATTGAAATTCAGTATTGCCCCATCCCTTTGTCCCTTGACATACTCTATTGGAGGAGTGTTGGGAGAGCTTCATACAAGATTTCTGGTCATCCCAAATCTTGGAGATTTCTCTGTGTATAGAGGCCCTTCCAGACAAAAGAAACCACTTGTGTGGAGGAGCTTTTTTTTTCTTATTAAAAGTTTAAAGAAGGTATTTGATAAAGCTTGTATAGCGAAACGCAGCATTGGGTGAGTGGTCTTACCAGGCAGAATACGTTCATACCCGGAGGTTCAAGTATACTCCTCTTTGTATATATTTTTTTACACATTTTTTTTATTACCTTACTTTGTTTATATTACTTTGTTTTAAATTTGCACTTGCAGTATATACAATATATCTAGAAATTTAACTTATTTAAGCACTGTTGGAGTTGTGGTGGTGCTGTCTCTAAAAGAAAGTGCCCATGTTTTTGTAGCGCTGGACAACCCCTTTTAATGTGTATGGGGGTATTGAGACAACTCCCTCATGGAATGAGGAGTCTGGCAGTAGCTTATACTGCTGTCCATATTGAGCAGAATTGCATACTTGGCTAAATTTTCCAGCTATCAGCTATGCATAGCGGTTTCCGAGACGGAAGCTTGGCCTACTCATGGGAAAGCCTGATGCTTGGCTGCAGTATATGTTTTTCCCTACTGTATAAGAGATCACAGCATACTGCTGGTCCTATCCATTGGATCATCCCAAAAAATATAAAAAGCACTGTATATTTTGCCTTTATTCTTGGAGTCAGTGGGTGGCATGCAGTTTGCTATCTTCTTTCAGATGATGTTGTTCATGATGTGCCGTTTAGTTTGTGTTTTCTCTGCTCAGTGTGTTTCCTCATGCATCAGTATTCTACTGTGGTTTCATGCTACCGAATATGGTTGCAATGAGAGTATTATATCTGTCTTTCACAATGAGCAGCGGCTGAATATAGCACAATAGGGAGTAAAACAAAGAAAGGGGGTGGAGTATATCAAGATAATGGCAAGGACAAATTGCAGCACTTGCCCAGCCAATTAGGTTACAGCTCTTTAAAGGGGAACTCCAGGTAGAGGTTAAAAAAAGTGAAACTTCTGCAGTAGCATCAGCATTACTTACCTGTCTATCCCAGTTTTGAAACTACCAAAAATCCATTTGTTTGGGGGGGTTGCTCTGTTTTGTGTTTCTGTTCTTCCTGGTTTGGCATTTCCCAGAATGCAATGCTTTCCCTCATGTAATCATCACAGCCCCCACCCATTACAATTAGTAAAATTAGTGCTGCATCTGCTTCTGGACGGTTAGAAATGGTGAATCAGTCAGGGGTTGGGGTTATCCAGCCAAGCCTCCTGTGACATCACGCCCTGCCCCCTGTTGGCATCATCAGCAAACACAAACAATGTGAGACTGAGGCATGGAATATTTGTCTCCTAGGGGGGGAATAGCAGCAGCAATGTGAATTGGCACAGGGGCCATTTTTTTTCACTTCCTGGATTTCTATCAGCTACCAGTGTGGCAGAACCGCACAGATACAGTAATACATTGTATAGACACATCTATATAACTTTTAATGTACTTTTAATAGAAAACATGTTTTTCTTATCCGGAGTTCCCCTTTAAAGGGTGAAGAGTCCTACTACAACTTAAGGCTATGTTCACAAAACGTAAGTTCAACAACGGCCAACTTACATTGTGCTGCAGCTGAGGGAATCCCAGCCGGTATACACTCCGGCGGGGATCCCTAGCGGTGCCGCAAAAAACTGACTTGTCAGTTTTCTGCGGCCGCTATTGATTGAACAGCGGCCGCAGAAAACCTGTCAGTGCACACAATGGAGCACACTGATGCGCCCGCATCCGAATTCAGCGGCAGTGAAGATCATCCGATAGGGATGGAAGAGTGGTTTACTGCGAGTAATGGAAAGAGGGACTATGGTATAACTTGATGTAATTTTGCTGGAACTACTATAGCTCACACACATTACTCTTCCCTTTTCAACTTTGTTCGTTTTGTGTAAGTCAGTGTGGTGGCCCGTGAGTTGTCCTGCATCATTGCTGGTTCCTTACTTGCTGCCTACCTCCTTGTTCCAGCACCAGTGTTCTTATTCTTCTAGGTGGTGCCGTTTTGGAGCAATTTATTCCTTAATAAATATACACATTAGTTTAATTGGTGCACTGGGGACGTTCTTCAGGCCCACAGTGCACCATCCCCTCCACCAGCTCTGACCTGCACTCCTACTTATGCATATTTAATAAAATAAAAAAAGTGAAAAAAAGTGCACGCTAAATAAGGTGTGCTCAGAACTATCTTAGGCCCCATTCACACGTCCGTGTCAGTTTTTACTGTCAGGAAATCCTGATCAGGAGGCCTTAAATGTCATCAGGATAGTATCAGGATTTCCTGACAGTAATCCGTTTTTACCATCAGGAAACCATCAGGAAAAACCTTCAGGATTTCCTGATGAGTAAAAAAAATAGGACATGTATTTCTGCAAACTGGATGGTCACAGCTTGCAGAATTACAACTCCCATCATGCTTGGCTGACAGGTCATGATGGAAGTTGTACTTCTGCAGTCTGTGGTCACCCAGGTTGCAGTACATGATGGGAGTTGTACCTCTGCAGCCTGTGGCCATCCAGGTTGCAGAAGTACAACTCCCACCATGACCTGTCAGCAAGGCATGGTGGGAGTTGTACTTCTGCCACCTGGATGGCCACAGGCTGCAGAGGTACAACTCCCATCATGTACTGCAACCTGGGTGACCACAGACTGCAGAAGTACAACTTCCATCATGACCTGTCAGCAGGGGCATGGTGGGAGTTGTACTTCTGCAACCTGGATGGCCACAGGCTGCAGAACTACAACTCCCATCATGGCCTGTCAGCAAGGCATGGTGGGAGTTGTACTTCTGCAACCTGGATGGCCACAGGCTGCAGAACTACAACTCCCATCATGGCCTGTCAGCAAGGCATGGTGGGAGTTGTACTTCTGCAACCTGGATGGCCCCAGGCTGCAGAAGTACAACTCCCATCATGGCCTGTCAGCAGGGCATGATGGGAGTTTTAATCTCACCTGTCCTGGTCTCCTGGCCGCCGGGGGGTGGGGATGGGGGGGGGTGCGGGGGTGCCGCGAGTGGCCGCGGGGGGGGTGCGGGGGTGCCGCGAGTGGCCGCGGGGGTGCCGCGAGTGGCCGCGGGGGGGTGCCGGGGTGCCGCGAGTGGCCGCGGGGGGGGGTGCCGCGAGTGGCCGCGGGGGGGACCTGCGGATGAAGAGGCAGCGAAGAGGCAGCAGGAGCAGAGGCGGAAGGTGAGTGGAACTCCGGACGCTTTCCTGATGTGCATCAGGAAAGCGTCCGGGGCCCGGGCGCTCCCATAGACTTCTATGGGGGCGTCCGGGCCGGATTTCCGGACGAAAATAGGACCGGTTCTAAAAAATCCGGTCCTATTTTCCGGAACGGACAGCCCTCCGGAAAATTCCGGAAGGGTGTCCGTGTCCAATGAAAGTCTATGCGTCCGGAAATCCGTCCGGATTTCCTGATAGGAAATCCGGGCGGTTTTTCCGGACGTGTGAAGGGGGCCTTAGAAAAAGCTCATGGCCCACAAGAAGAAAACACTGCACGTCACACAATGAATAGTATTTAAAATAAAATATACAGTAATACCTCGGTGTTCAAACACTTCTGGTATTCAAATGAATATTTACCAGGAAGTTTTGATCGGAATTCAAACTCTGCTTGGTATCTGAATGTTTTCACGAGCTTGGATTGCGGGTTGTACCTGGTGAGTTTAGCACTGGTGAGGCTTCACATACAGTACAGTACTGTATAAGACTGCTGGAGTGCATATATAGTACAGTAGTAGTACAGTCAGTGCACCACCATCTCCCATCTGTTACAGTGCTGGGGTGGGGGGTGCACTATACAGTAAAGAATGAGTGAGGAGTTAGTGACTACTGTACTATGGGTACTGTAGGTAATTATTGGTGGGTGCTGGAACCAAACATATTTACATTATTTCCTATGGGAAGACACTGTTCGGTTCTCAGACTGCTCTGTTCTCAAACTGCCCTCCTGAACCAATTAAGTTCGAGAACAGAGGTACCACTGTATACTGAAGGGGTATCGGGATCCATCCCACCTTCTATGGACCAACCTGCTGATAGTTTCCCTTTAAATTTCTTTTTTTTCCACACTACGTCTAGTGCCATTCAGTGGGAATACCTCTACTATATAGCTATGACAGAAACTACCCAAACTTTTCTAGCCTCTGCCAGGTGATTGGGATATATGGGTATGTTTGCTGTATGTATTGCATGCAACAAACTTTATGTGAAAAGAGCCTTAGCAGTGTGAGAAAAACAGCTGAAGTGCCACAAAAGCCATTTAAAGAGTCCAGGTATGAACGGATTAGAAGAAACTAAGGCTTTTTAGGGGTATTGGGGCAGATTTACTAAAACTGTCTAAGGCCACAGACGCATGTTTAGTATATATATGGTCCGTAGGCAGTTTGTATCCCATGAACTGAGCTGTCTGAACTCCCTGCATCATAATTCATGTGCCATTCATGTGGCCCTCAGTATGTAGCCTACAGTCTAGTCTACAGAATGTATATACAGATTGTGTGTCTGTGCCCTTTTAGCGTAACTAGTTTTCGCTTACAAGTACTAATGTAAAATACTTACCTATTCCATAGTTGAAGTGGGACATGAGGGGCATAAAAAGCAAAGTTGCACCATGCAAAATTTGTTGCTTTATGTTCCACCCATTTACATAGGACATGGCTTTAACCTGTAACATAGAATACATAACAAGAGATGAATCTTGAGCATGACTGGGTATGTTTAAATCCAAGCATGTGGCATTTGATTACTGGTCGCTGCAGAAGTTAAAGCCCCCGGGAGTCCTGGAAAACATGGATACAGCCTATGGCTTTGTCCATGTTTTCCGGGCAGCCTTAGGGCTGCATCCGACTTCTACAGCTCTGGTTCACTCATTTCTAATAATAATACATACAACCTCCTTCAGCACAACTCACAGTGAACACAGTCCTCACACCTGACCCTACTCAATAAAGATATTGGTGGGAATTTTACTAGGAATGGTACATATGCTAAATGCATTGCTGGCTGTGTGCAGCACAGGGAAAGCTATGCTATCTCTGAGCTGGTGTAGATTTCTGCTAGGTCACATAGTAAATCTGGTGGGCTATTGTGGCCATACCCCTTTAATATCACTCTCCACCTACTTCCTCAAAAATGGTGAGCACAGCATAAATTCACCAAAAAGTTGCACTTTAAAAAAAAAAAAAAACTTTTCCCAAACCTGGCGAAATACTACTACTACTAATACTAATAATGTAGCGCAGAATCTGGTCTTGGGCTCTACAAAGCTTGCTGTAAATTGTAAAAGATAAACCTGTGGAGCCTCATTGAAGAGTCTCAAAACACAGGACTAGCCAGATATCCCTCTGGGAAGGACCCAGCTAAGAGGCAGCTCCTTTTAGGAAACCACCAAAACAACTATATTAAGTGGCCCTATAAATCATTGTAATAACAAGGGAAAAACCAAGGCAAGGTATCCATCCAAATACAGCTGTTTCGGAATGTTGCCCCTCATCAGTGTGGAGCAGGATTCTAGCTAGGTGGGAGCAATGCCTAGTAGAACCATACGGAATCTCACTGATCTCAGGGAGACCAGCCAAAGATAACACTGCTGGATGCTGGTTAAAGCACTTAATGCAGTGAAATCCTAGGTGCATTGCCCCCTGGGAAACATGAATATGCAAAAGAAGAACCTGTGGAGTCTCTACTATAGCCTAGAAAGATGGATGTGGCAGGTCGCACATACACTATGCTGCTCCATTTATTCGCTATGGAATCACCGGTGATAGATGGATGAATCCTTTGGATGTCTTCAGCAGAATTAATGGAGCGGTAATGTGCATGCATGGCCTGTCGTTCAGATTTTGGGTCCCTCTTCTCGAGATCTATTAGTTATACCCTGTCCTGTGGCATAACCTATGATAAACCTAAGATGCAAGTCCTTTTTTACAATGTACTAAAAATGAAGTAAAAACAATTTACCATTAGAACACCTATCCTGTATCTTGCTATTACCAGTAGGGGGGAAAAATAGACGACATGCAGACAGCAGACATGCACAGTACAGCGGCTCAGTACAGTACTATGTATATCTGCCGTAATGAAGACGTCGGAGTGCTGACACGATGGGCGGTCCTCTTGGTAACATTGCTGATATAGTTCTGTCGATCGTGCCCGCGGGGGCGCACAGGGCTACTGCACCCGGTGACTGTGACTGCTTGGCCCACAGACAACGGCCAGATTACTAGTTGGCCTGTATTTACATACAGTGTGGAAGTTTTCAAAAGTAAGCTTGTGGGTTATAATGGGCAGGGACGCTGGCTCCATGTATATGTTTGGGAAGTGAACTGGGTGATGTATCTGCACGTTTGGTTAGCTGTATAACTTTTTTTTATTTTTTTTGCTGATTGGTTTTATTTAACTTAAAATATCCACTTTTTAAAGATTATAAACTCTGGAATTATACTATTTATAAATGAATGAAAGGATACTGGGTAGAGAAGATAAAGATTATTTATTTAGTATGGCCTTGATCTGTTGAATGTTGTTGACTTTTGGCAGAATGAAAACATTTCATAACATTTGAAACAGAAAATGTAATTTAACTGAAGAAAAACAACAAATGTTTTTTGGGTGAGGCTAAAAACGAGGTATGTTAAAATGAGGAAGTATTACTTGCTTAAAGGGAATATGTCATTAGAAAATTACATTTAAATCAAGTTTTTATGGTAAGCAAACTGTTATGGTCAGAAATTGTGCTTTCTGCCCCCGCCTATATGCCTGACAGTCTAGAGCAGCGCTTCTCAATTCTAGTCCTTAGGCCTCACCAACAACTCATGTTTTGAGGATTTCCTTTACAAAGAACAGCTGTGATAATACCTGATGCACTGAGTATAGTTATATCACGTGTGACATACTAAGGGAATCCTCAAATCATGAACTGTTGGTGCAGCAGAGCAGGAGAGGTTTTCCATGGGGATTTTCTACTGCTCTGGACAATTCCTAAATTAGAGAGAGGAGGCAGCAGAGAGTACTGTGTCAGACTGGAAGAAATACACTACTTCCTGCAGGACATACAGCAGCTGATAAGTATTGAAATGTTTGAGAAAAATCTTCATAACTTTCTTACACCAGTTAATTTTAAATACCCTTTTTTAAAAGAAATTTCTCCTGGGCACTCTTTTAAGAAATCAGGCCACTAGGCCTAAAACCTGAGCTGAGACATCCTGTTCTCCCAAGATCATCCCCCAGCACAGACGGGAGTATAGTGAAAGGTGACACCAGTATATAGATAACGGAGGTATCACACAATAGCTGTTGCTTACAACTCAGCCCCCCTCTCTCTGTAAAATGACCTCTATAAAGGTCACTGAGCATGTTTAGAAGCCTTACTTAGGGCTCAGCCACACTAGCGTTTTTCTTTGTTTCTAACGGATCCGTCTATATTAATTAAACGGATGAGCATAAACTGATGAGCAGACTGATGCAAACTGATTGCAAAATGTTCATCTTTTTTTAATGGTCCGTTTGTATTTTGGCTTAAAAAAACCTGACTTTTGTACATCAGTTTGCATCCGTTTGCATCAGTCAGCATCCGTTTTTCTATCAGTATAATTTTCTTCTTTGGTTTCTTGCTGCTTCTGCGCATGCTCAGTGCAAAAACGGATGAAAAAAAATGGATGTGAACGGAAATACCTTCCGTTTTAGATCCGTCCTTATTGACTACAATGAAAAAATAAACGGAAGTGCACTTTCCGTTCGTGATCCGTTTTTTTAAGCAGAAAGAAAAATACTGCAAACACTATTTTTTTCTTCCATTCAAAAAAACGGATCTTGAACGGATTGCATGCAAACGGAGCACAATTAGGGCAAATGGAGCACACTAATATATCATGGGAATCTATGGGGATTTTAACGGATCCGACAGTTTCCGTTTTGCTTACTCTAAAACGGAAAAGGTAGACGGAATGGTGCCGGATGGTCAAACGCTGATATGAACGTAGCCTTATCTATCTGAATGAGACAGGTCCTGTTTATTGTGTCTTATAGTCTTGCTGTAAAACATATGTCCAAATTTTGTTAAAATAGCTTAGGCAAGATGGCAGCCCCCATCGAATAGAAACATGTTTGAGAAAAAGCATGTTTCCGTACCTGGCTCTGATCAGTAATTTTAGGATGCTCTCAATAAGACCCATTTGTCAGTATCAGAATTAGGCCTTGGACTGATGCTAAATGTTGTAATAACATTTAAATGTTGTAACATCATCATAACCTCAAAATAATAAACAGATTAAGACTACAGTAAGAAGCCAGTTTCCAGCTGTTCAGCTGACCATACAGTTTCAATATTATTTTGGGGCTTCTGTCATACATGTTATGGTAGAATGAAAGACGCCATTACAAAGTACACCTGTTACTGAAAAAAAACAAGCACTTACATGGCCTTGTAGATAGAAAAATAAAAATGCCAGAGCTCTTAGAAGGAGAGGAGGAAAAAACAAAAACGCAAAAATGAAAATTGGCGTGGTCCACTGGGTCATTTTGGGCTTCGTCCTCAAAGGGTTAAAGAGAATCTGTGAGCTGCAATTTATGTTCCTAACTGCTGACGCTGCTAGATAGATGTCAGGGAGACACAAAGGACCTTTGATATATCAATCTGTGATTCCAGAAGGTAGAGAAATACAGTGGTACCTTGGTTTAAGAGTAACTTGGTTTAGGAGCGTTTTGGTTTAAGAGCTCACACTTTTTCAAAATTGTGACTTTGGTTTAAGAGCTCCTTGTACTGGGTGGGAACCCTGTACTCTGACCCAGGAAGTCTCCCTCACCTTCCAAATCATAGCAGATCCACTTCAGGCTGGGGCTTGCATCTGGGGACAGGACTGTGGAGGTAATCTCTTCATAGCTGTAACCCCTCTCTCCACGGACAGAGAGTGCTGCATGCATGTGCCGACATATGTCCTGCACATTCCTTCATGGTCCCTGTTATGGCTGTATCCCAGTTTTCCAGGCGGTCCTCAGGCTGTATTCACCCTCTTCACGGAGCGGGCAGACAGCGGGAATCAGAAGCCGAGAGTTCAGGTTCATACGAACCCAAACCTCGTCCGGTTCGCTCATCTCTACTCCTAGCCCCCGGAAATGAACTTCCTGTGCCGCATGCTAATTATCTTTATCCAGTCGCTCCTCTGTGGCCAAGTAGTCATGGCTGGCGGGAGATTTCAGCTGTAATCATGCCTCTCTGAGCGTTATTACAATTGCAGAGCTAGCAGCCTTGCAGACGGGGGCTGTCCTGTAATCTTGTATGGATGCAGATGTCATAGCTAGGCTGTACCCAAAAAAGCACATGGATTGAATGCTGGCATACTGCCCATGCTGACTGTGTAATGGCGCCACCTGATCATTATTCATACCTGCTCACTGTGTAATCTCATGCATCACTTATCACTACCATTATTTAAATTAAGTTTAGGCTCATCTGCCCTATTGACTAAATTGTCAAATTATTTTAACCTACATATGTCGGGAACGTAAGGGTGTAGCAACAAACTGTATAAGGTGAGTTAGCAGAGCACCCTAAAGGCTGTATTACATGGCCAGACATTAGCTGTAAACGAGCGCAGATCTGTTGATCGGTGCTCACTTACTGAGCCTATTACATGGCTCGACGATTGGTTGCATGGACATTGTTATCCACTCAGCCAATCACTTGCGGTGACTGGACAGCGCTGCCGCAGCCGTTGTTTGGCTGAGCGGCCTGTCATTTCAGAGACTGCTTTAGAAGCTTTAGCAGTGTCTGTGGGGAGCGTGGACAGATAAGTATTACTTTTTTATTTTTATATAGTGTTTTGCCACTGACCACGCACCTCGTGTTACACGTCATGCACAGTCAGCAGCTGCTGATTTGTAAACCTCCTGAAAGAAGACAATTAGCCGATTGTTGTCTTTATTACACGGGGGGCGATATCTGCCTGATTCTGCTTGAATGGGCAGATAATCGCCCCGTGTAAGGGTACATGCACACCAGGGAATGGCGACGGAAAACCTGTCACACGTTCCGCAGCTCGCAACCGACAGACGACGCAACCGATGACATGGACGGAGACGCGCACGCCCTTCACAGAGAGCGGGTGCGAGCTGCGGAATGCACAACAGGTTTTCTGTCACCATTCCGTAGTTTGCACGTACCCTAATAGAAGCCTGAGTTATTTCATGATGGTACCATCTCTTTTTTTTTTTGGGTGTCTACAGGTATGTGATGTAATAATCTTTTAGACGGACCTTATTAATTCTAGGCAAATATTGCATCGCCTCTTTGCAGGCAACAATGAACAGGATAAATGTAATGTGAAATGAACCAAACTTTTTAATCTATGCACTTAGCATTACTGATATAAATGAAACACAGCAATATAGCTTGGGAGGAGCAATGGAGTAGTGTCTGACTGGTGCACATGTAAAGGCTATTTCAAAAGTCTTAATTCAACTTACAAAACCATAATTACATTCTCTTTGTGGGTCAAAGTCTTGAGACACAGTGAAGCAATAAATGATACATTGGCTAGAAACAGTGATGTCTCCAGTATATGAAATGAATTAAAATAAGATTTCATTTATAAACATGTTTCATAAAATAATTAACAAAACGGTCACGTGAAATACCAAATTCACACTTTTACAAATATCTGCATCTCAGGCATGCACTGCACGCGCAGATTGGGGGCGGCCAATTGCTTATCTCATCTCACCCGCTTATCGGTGTAATACGGTCCCAGGGTCCTGGCGGGCTGATCTTGCTCCTTTATTCACACCTCATCCGCCTCAAAGCAGCACAAACACCTTTGCCATCCGGTGAGAAATGGAAAGAACATATGCCATATCTGTCAGATGAAGCTTATGAAGAAATGTTTAATCCCATACTTTGGTATCCCCCTCCATAAACAACAGACTCACGCAGCTCTATATAATTCATATATATTATCTGACCCCTGTTCGCCTCCACAAAATGGGCAGGATCCCATCTCCCGCCTGTCCCAAATGCCTATATACCCCTGCAGGGTTTTGGCACATGATTTGGGAATGCCCACATTTACACGAGTTCTGGAGGGAGGTGTTATCGCTTCTCATGCATATATGCCCGATCCAGGTGCCCCTTGACCCGACTGTGTGCCTTTTTGGAATTATCTGCGAGGAGGTATGGACCCACCATGTAGTGATCTTCCTTAGGGAAGCCCTATTTATGGCCCGGAATGCGATCGCCCTCAGGTGGATAGACAGGAGGACCCCCCCCCCCCCACTGGCAATGTGGATAACTCTTGTTAACACAGTGGTATCTTATGGACGTGTCGTTTATAAGCATAGAAAATGCCCCACCAAATTTGGGAAAATTTGGGATCCGTGGATGCATTCACCAAGAACCCTGATCTCAGCATCAGACTTAGCTGCACCACCATAACTTAGATCGTACATGGTGGTGAAATACCTTCTATGCCACGTTATCTAATATTCTATGTGTTGCATGTGACTTCATCACTGAACTAAGTTCAGCTTACCTGGTTTATATACCCTGATATTAATATGCAAACTTTCTTCCCTATGTTGACGGTTTGTCGACGTTTCTGTTGTGCTTATAACTTGCGACTTGATGTATATGATTATGATTCCTTTTGAAGGCATTTTCAAACCCTCTTTTCAAATCTATTCCTGGCTTTGGCTTCAAAATCTGTCAGATAAATCTCTCTGTGTAAAGGCACCCTAAGCCTTTGTTTATTTTAGATAGAGCACCTGGCAGGACCGAGAGAAGGGCCATTTTAGGATTCAGGACAATCTGCCTTAATGTAACAACATTGTACACCTGAGCCCTCTTCAACAAGAATACACGGGTCTGTCCTCTGCCGGGCACATTTAAAACGACTCTGTACCCACAATCTGACCCCTCCAAACCTCCAGATTGTGGGTACAGAATCGCTTTAAATGCCTGTGTCAGTTTTTACAGCGGCATTTAGATGGTAAAATAACTGGCATGGACGATCAGTCTGTGCCAGCTATTGGCGGCGCCCCCTGGCTGCTAATAGCAGTCAGGAGACGCTGTGTATAAAGAAGGGTCTCATTGTGAGCCCTCTCTATACCCCCTTACTGGCGCTGTGACATACGGAGTAACTCATGGTGCTATAAGGGATTAAATGTGCCCAAACCATTTCTTAGTTTGTTTGTTTTGGGAGCATCCTGCTAGACTACAATTATTACAGGCCAGAGCCAGGTCTCCACCAGGTAAATGACAATAAGTCACAGGGAAAAAAAAAGTCTACAACGTCATGAAAAAGAAGTATTGTAAGAAGAAATTTTAGTAAAAGGGGGAAGTAGAGAAGAAAAGTTGATGGGACATTTGAAAGAAGGAGGAGGGAAGAAAGTTGAAAAATGCAGGAGGCCACTGTTTAGAAAAGTAACACGTATGCTTGTATAGGTGGATGGAGAATTATAATGAAAGTAGGGATCTTTATTCATCCTACAGCATTAAACTGTCACTGTCGTTTTAACTTTAGACAGCGGGAATCTGCTGCCGAGCGTTCGGGTTCATACGCACCCGAACCTCGGCAGGTTCCGACCATCCCTACATACGTTATTTATTTCTGTTGTTATCATGCTGGAAACAAAGCTGAACTTACCAGAAATGCAGGTCCAGTCTCCAGAAGGCAGATTTTCTGAATTGTGCTGGTTATAAAAGGAAGAGACTTAGGATACAAACACACATGACGGATCTGCAGCAGATTTCCGGTTTTCTGACTGTTTCCTGTTTTTTGAGGAAAAAAAGTCAGAAAACAGGAAGTGCTGTGTTTTCCATGATAAAAAAAAATAAAATGAACAAGTAGAGAAGGGAGCGCTGTACCTCACACCTATGGCTGACACCGATGCCTCCTGGCTACATTTAAAAACCAACGCCAGGATGTTGGTATATAATTTGATCAAACGATATTGCCCCATGTAGCGTGCAGGTCCCCTGGTTCCCCTGAGTCCCTACACTAACTCAACACTGTGTCAGTCACCGACCGCTAACCGCACAAAGCAAGGGTTTTTGGGGGCACTTGGGGATTGGTCCTGTGACATGGGGTTGCAGGGCCGTTCTATGGCCTTCCTTCCCTGTTTGTGCTCGCTTTGGGGGGTTGGCAGCCGCTGACTGACAGTGTTGCGTTAGTGTAGGGACTCATGTGAACCAGGGGACCTGCATACATGGTACATGGGGCAATATGGTTTGATCAAATTATATACCAACATCCTGGCGTGGTTTTTAAATGTAGCCGAGAGGCATTAGTGTCAGCCATAGGTGTGAGGTGCAGCTGCTCCCTTCTCTCCTTGTTTGCATTTAAAAAAAATAAAAATGAATGATTGAATGTAAATTGAAAACTTGCTTTATATCACATCTTCTGTTTATTTAGATTTGGAAAGTTATAACGACAGTGACACTTTAAGTCTGACCTGCAGAGTTTTTTCAAAATTAAAGGGAAAAAAAGTCTGCATGCAGCATTTATTTTTTTTTTTTTAATTTTCTGGTTACACAGCAAACATGAGTGGAAACAGTAGCCTGAATACCATTTTAATAAAAACAAAACCGTAAAGTGACTACAAAGTTGCTAAGAGGCCATGTGCATGGTAGGGAGAGAAAGATGCAATAAGCCGGTAATTGCTCTGTTTCTCTCCTTTTGCCATTGATATCGATGGCTGCGCAAGCAATTGTAGTATAGCCTGAAAATTTGACACAAAATATTGGTATAAAGTATGCCAGCCAGCAAGACAAAGGTGTACATGTCTATCAAGATGCACTGGATCATACATCATTGGATACAGTTATAGATTTGGCCCATTTTCAGACTGACTGGCCTAAGATTATGCTGTTAAAATATTAAAAGTAGTATGAAGAATCTGCTCCTCCTACTTTTCATCTTTTAAGGGTAGCTTCACATGTACCGGATACGCAGTGGATTTCACGCTGTGAGTTAGCAGCAAAATCCGCTGCGGATCCTGGTAGTGTGAAGGTCTATGGGGTCCCATACACGCAGCAGAGTTTCATTCTACTGCCAGTATGTCACCCGGCCCTTTAACGCCTTGCATCCCACCACCTGCAGCCCTGGCCCGAAGCATACATTACCTGCTCAGTGCCCCGGCTATGTGAAGCTCCTGTTCACTAATTGGCTGATGGGGACTGACGGGAGCCGGGAGCTTCACAAAGCCGTGGCGCTGAGCAGGTAATGTATGCTGCGGGCGGCAGAAGCCAGGTCACATATCTGCAGTGGAATGAAAATTCCGCTCCGGGTATGTGAACCCATAGCACTTCATTATAACAGGATCCGCAGCGGATTTCGATGCAAATCACAGCGTGAAATCGGCTGCGGATCCAGTACGTGTGAAAGCACCCTAAAACTTATTTCTTCCATTAAAAGAGCCCATGGTTAGTGTTATTTATGTTATTGAAAGAGAACTTGTCGCTACTTTCATGCTGCTCAGCCCAGAGGTCATCAGGGTGGTCCCCAGTGGCTTCTGTCTCCCCCCTAGGCCTTTATCAATAGATATCTCCCTGGTGGGGCAGGAGGGGCAGGAGGAGGATGTAGGAATAAAGCGTATATGAACTTGTTAAAAGTGGGTGCAGTGAACTATGTAATTGTCTGCTTTTTTGTTTACCTTGTCTGCATTGCTGTCCAAGTGTGCCCAAGGTTGAGATAAAATTGGCAGGTTGTGTTTATAAAGGCTTCGTTACAAATTTGATTTGAACAAGATAAACTGACCTAATATATATTTTATTTAGTGACTTTTGTAAGGCATTATGTGCAGTTGCACAATGTGTTTACTTAGAGGGCTTTAGTTATATGGCCATTGATCAAAGTTTAAAGGAACTTGCAGGAAATTTATTAAGCACTAGAAAATGTACCCTGCACTGCCTGGGTATAAAGTGCCAGTTTGTTAATTATATTTGAACCAAGGGTGCCAAGGGGGCCAATCAATGCCATGTCGTTAGTCTTTATGCAGAGCCTGTTTATAAGCAGCATTGGCAGTTTTGTTGCCAGGTTTATAGACATAAAGATTTTTACCTGATCCAACTCTGGATTAGGCAACATACAATTATCCAAGCAAGAAACCTGCAGAATCCAGATGTATGTCCATCACCTGCAAGGATTGGCCTTGAGCCTTGTTTATTGTCATTGCAAATGATGGAGTAACAGGAAACTGTAATCGTTTAGGGTGCGTTCACACCTACAGGATCTGCAGCAGATCTGCAGCAGATTTGATGCTGTGTTCAGTTATTTAAATGAAATCTGCTGCAGAAAATCTGCTGCAGATCCTGTAGGTGTGAACGCACCATTAAAAGTTATTATTTTATCTGAATTGAGCAGTGAAATTTGTGGAATAAAAACAACTTCTCCCTCAGCACATCCAGTAAGGATTGTTGCTTCCAGCACATCAGGATGGCCTGTTTTGATGCAGATCCAGGATCCATTACACAGTTCTAGTACATCTAGATTCCGCGTTAGAATAACAGGAGCACCAATCTTTAGATTCAGGCGATGAGAAGGCATTCCAGTTGGTTCTAAAGAGTAAATAGTTCACCTATTATGGCATCAATGGATTTGTAGGAATAGACAAATCCTGATAAGGCTGGGTTCACACTACGTTTTTGCAATCCTTTTTTTGCAAAAAACGGATGCAACTGTGTGCATCCGTTTTGATCAATTTTTCGATTCACTTCCATTCTAAAAAAAAACGAAAAAAAACTGATCAATACGGATCCATTTTTTTTAACTGACACAAAAACGTGGTCAACTTCATTTTTGTGTCCGTCAAAAATGCACACAGTTGCATCCGTTTTTTTCATCTGTTTTTCATCCATTTTTTGCAAAAAAAACTGATTGCAAAAACGTAGTGTGAACCCAGCCTAACTCGTTAAGAATTTGCAAGTAAAATTTACCAAAAAGTAATAAAGCGTTCTCCCAGGTCGATATAAAGTATAGATGTTTGTTGTCCCCACTTATTAAAGTAAAGCAGTATTGTCTAGAAGTGGAATAAGTGGTGGACACAACACTGGAAGTAGCAGTGTATCAAAGATATTTATTTGGTGAAAGGTAATTTTCCATATAAACAGTGAGAATTAAATATATACAATGGGAATTAATATACAAATATACCCATGATGAGCGTTAGAGATGTGCGATGCACACTGAGGTGGGTCTAGTCTAGATAGGCTAATTCACCCTACCTTACTCTTAGGGAGCCGCTTGGATTGAGCGTCCCCAGTACCAAGCGATGGACTTTCCCTATCGCTAGGTATGAGAGACAGTCAAATGAGGTAAGTATTGCCGTCACTCTAAAGGTGTGGGGAATGTCCTGTCTTATATGCTTGGTTTGTTATTGAACAAGTTTTCTGCACGGTAATGCAGTAAGTACTCTTTTATTGACCGGTAGATAGGCTGTTGTTTAAAACACGGTTATGGTGATTCCACTAGTCATCCAACACGTTTCCCCCTTCTTCATGGTGAGGATATCTGGGTTCATCAGGGATGCGTGTGGTTTTTCAGCCAAGGGTGTATACGTCATAAGAGTCTGGTGAAGGTAAGTATGGATACTGTCAGTCACATCGTGTTTACACAAAGAGCGCCAGTCATGTGATATATGGTCCAAAAGAGCGCCAGTCATGTGATATATGGTCCAAAAGAGTTGTTACCTCTCAGATAAATCTGGCCGGTATGGATAAAACTTTATGGACAAAAAATTGTTAGCTGTAGTACCGGTGTGTATAGATAGTATTCTCCGGAAGGTGCCCGGGAGCATATACTTTCTAGCCTGTAAAATAATATGGGAGACATGTAATCCCTAAAGCAAAATATATAGTGCAGAATATAATGGCAAGGAGTAGTTTAAATAGATAGGACAATACCTGAATGATATTACTTATAAGTCTCCCATGGTGGAGGATTAGACCAGCAGGCTGATAGGTGATGCAGGCTAGATTACAGTTCCCCTTTGGTGGCAAAGAAACAGGGAGGCATAGTGTAAATTTGCTAAGCACATATGGTAGTGGCCAGCATATTTTAAATAGTCCAGAGGCCTGGGGATAGAGGTAGTAGGTCACACTTACTAGTATGATGAGAGGGGAGAGATCCGGCGGTAGATCGGTCCAGACGGCGGATATGCGTCTGGATACCGTGCCGGCCGGCATTTCTTTTAAGCGTGACAGGCGTGGGGCGGTCTTGGCGTGGTGACGTCAATGCGTCACCGTACGCCAGATCCGCGCATGCGCAGACGACATTGAAGTCCGCGCAGGCGCAATAGGAGGATTGTGGCCGCTGCGTCAATGCGTCACCGTGCGCCAGAACTGCGCATGCGCAGACAGGATTGGAGTCCGCGCAGACGCAGTAGGAGGATTGAGGCCGCTTGCCATTACGGCTAGAGCGCCCTACGTAAGCGCTGCCTAGGGCGATGCGAAAAGGCTATACAGAAGTCCCCAGACTAAATAATATGTCTAAGACATAAAGTTTGTCCATTTAAACAGGTGTCCATAAATTAGGTTAAAGTGATGTTTAGCAGTTAGGTCGGTCATGGATAAATACTGCGGGAGGCAAGACAGAAAATTGGGCCATATCAAGATGAAAAATGTATATATATCAATATGAATCTACTGATGTGGTATGATGAATGATGATGAGATGGGAAAATAAACAGTGATACAGATGGTAAGGCGGTACTGAATAAGGATACATAAGGGCATACATAGGGTGCATGGAGGCATGAGCCAAAATAAAAAAAACTAAGATACATGGCATTAGGGCAGCCAGATAGGGCTAAGAGGGGGGGGGGGGTTGCGAGGTGAGGGAGATGAGTAATGCGGAGTGAGGAAAAACTCTCATATTATGGATATATTGTTCTTGTATTTGGTGGTCAGATCATATAAAATGGTTGAACAGAATCTGGTCGTTTAAGCCACCTGGTTCTAAAGTCTTGAGGCGGTATATCCACTCCGTTTCTTTTCGGAGGAGCTTGTTGTCATAATCCCCTCTTCGAATATCGCTATTGATGGTATCAATCACCTTGAATGTGATATTGAAGGGGGATGCAGGGTGCATAGTGCGCATGTGCGTAGATAGTGGTTTGGGTCTCGAATGCTCGATGTCGCCTATATGTTCGAGAATCCTGCGTCGAAATTCCCTTTTCATTTTGCCCACATACGACTTAGGGCATTCGCAGGTGGCCAAATACACCACACATGATGTTTTGCAGTTGGCGAAGGATCTGTTTTTGTACATAGTTGGGTTGGTTCCTGAACAAAATGTCTTAGATACTGAGATGTATCGACAGGCTTTACAGTCGCCACATTTATAAGTGCCTGTAATTTTAGTGTCCAACCAGGTTGGAGGTCTGGATGGGGGGGGGGGGGGGCATAGTGACTATTTGTAAGCATGTCTTCAAGATTACGTCCTCTTCTGTATGTGACCAACGGACGGGAGGGGATGACTGATGTCAGGTGAGGATCGGTCTTGAAGATTGGCCAGGCATTCTCCAGGATGGACCTTACTTGGGATGCTGCGTTGTCGAAGGTACCAATTATACGTGTTTCCCCTGGTAGTCCTATGGTGTCTGGTCTTGTCTTGGGAATGAGGAGTTCCTGTCGATCGCTCTGCTTGGCTGTTTGATAAGCTTGTGTGAGGATGCGATTAGGGTAACCTCTCTCCTTAAATCTTTCCCTAAGTAACTTCGCCTCCTTCTCAAAAGACTGGGGTGTGCTACAGTTGCGTCTGATACGGAGGTATTGCCCCTTCGGGATGCCGGTCTTTAGGTTGAGGGGATGGTGACTCTCCCATCTCAACAGGCTATTTCCCGCTGTGGGCTTCCGATATGCTTCTGTAGTAATTGTAGTGCCTTGTATTCTGATGACCGTGTCCAAGAAGCAGATATGGTCCTTATTGATCTCTGATGTGAACCGTAGGCCTATTTCGCTCCGGTTCAGGTCCTCGATGAAATTTTTAAAGGACTCGGGGGTGCCTGACCATAATATCAGCACATCGTCTATGTACCGCCCCCAGAATTCGATGTATTGCTGGTACTGGTCGTAGTCATCACTGAACACCATGGTGTCCTCCCACCAGCCCAGGAACAGGTTAGCATATGAGGGCGCCATCGGGCTCCCCATAGCTGTGCCCCTGAGCTGGTGGTATACACGGTTGTTGAACAAAAAATAGTTGTGGGTAAGTATCCACTCCAGTATTTGGATGATAAATCTGTTGTGATTCGCAAGATGCATGCTTCTGGTGTGGAGGAAGTGTTCTACTGCTGGTAGGCCCATGGAGTGTGGGATGGAACTGTATAATGCCTCGACATGGATGCTGCAGAGGTACCAATCTTCCTTCGTGGAGACGTCTGTCAGTTTGGCTAATAGGTCCATCGTGTCACGGATGTAGGACGGGATGCTTGTTACTAGGGGTTGTAGGATTTCGTCCACATATATCCCGAGGTTCTGGGTCAAGTTGTCAATGCCGGCCACAATGGGTCGACACTTTAACGGGTTGAGTCCCTTATGGACCTTGGGTAGTCCGTAGAATGTTGCAACCCGAGGAGATAGGGGTAAAAGAAAAGCGTATTCTTTTTTGTCAATTAATTGATTTGTCAGGGGCTCGTCCAAGATTACTTTAAGTTGTTTTTTGAAAAAGTCAGTGGGGTCTGCGTCTGCATCTTTTTTAACAAGGGGGGTGCCGACACCAGGCACCTTCTAAAATCACGTAATGAACCCACTACTCACACAACACAAGTTTCACCACCTAACCAGATCATAAACCTGTCGCATCATGTATTAACCGAAGCGGAATCCTCCCTGCTCACCAAAGGCCTGTCCTTTGTACCAACTAATAACTTTAAGGTTTTTGACTCTTTGCAAGAAAACTTAAATGGAGGAAGTTCTTTATCATGAATGATGCTAGGAAATGCCTCGAACTAGGAATCTCATCAGAAGATCTACCAGGAATCAACACACTCTCAGAGCTACTGGAAGAAAATGAGAGGGAACGAGGAATAGGACCTTTCTCTACCTGCCAACCGAAGTCCCAAAAAATGCCTCTGATCAACGACCAGGACAGCATAGACCTCTTCACAAAGGTGGTAACGCAGGAATTAGAACAACTGGCCCAAAACCCTTGGGCACAGAGGTCAAACCTCAAGAAAGACGAACATCTGGCACTTAGAAATTTTCAGGAGGATCGTACAATTGTGATAAAATCCGCGGACAAAGGCGGGAATTTGGTCATTATGGAACACAACATGTACAGAGACATGTGCCTTATGGTCCTAAGGGACAGAGAAGGATACAAACCTCTCGACGCGGACCCCACTGACTCTTTCAAAAAACAACTTAAAGTAATCTTGGACGAGGCCCTGACAAATCAATTAATTGACAAAAAAGAATACGCTTTTCTTTTACCCCTATCTCCTCGGGTTGCAACATTCTACGGACTACCCAAGGTCCATAAGGGACTCAACCCGTTAAAGTGTCGACCCATTGTGGCCGGCATTGACAACTTGACCCAGAACCTCGGGATATATGTGGACGAAATCCTACAACCCCTAGTAACAAGCATCCCGTCCTACATCCGTGACACGATGGACCTATTAGCCAAACTGACAGACGTCTCCACGAAGGAAGATTGGTACCTCTGCAGCATCCATGTCGAGGCATTATACAGTTCCATCCCACACTCCATGGGCCTACCAGCAGTAGAACACTTCCTCCACACCAGAAGCATGCATCTTGCGAATCACAACAGATTTATCATCCAAATACTGGAGTGGATACTTACCCACAACTATTTTTTGTTCAACAACCGTGTATACCACCAGCTCAGGGGCACAGCTATGGGGAGCCCGATGGCGCCCTCATATGCTAACCTGTTCCTGGGCTGGTGGGAGGACACCATGGTGTTCAGTGATGACTACGACCAGTACCAGCAATACATCGAATTCTGGGGGCGGTACATAGATGATGTGCTGATATTATGGTCAGGCACCCCTGAGTCCTTTAAAAATTTCACAGAGGACCTGAACCGGAACAAAATAGGCCTACAGTTCACATCAGAGATCAATAAGGACCATATCTGCTTCTTGGACACGGTCATCAGAATACAAGGCACTACAATTACTACAGAAGCATATCGGAAGCCCACAGCGGGAAATAGCCTGTTGAGATGGGAGAGTCACCATCCCCTCAACCTAATTACCGGCATCCCGAAGGGGCAATACCTCCGTATCAGACGCAACTGTAGCACACCCCAGTCTTTTGAGAAGGAGGCGAAGTTACTTAGGGAAAGATTCAAGGAGAGAGGTTACCCTAATCGCATCCTCACACAAGCTTATCAAACAGCCAAGCAGAGCGATCGACAGGAACTCCTCATTCCCAAGACAAGACCAGACACCATAGGACTACCAGGGGAAACACGTATAATTGGTACCTTCGACAACGCAGCATCCCAAGTAAGGTCCATCCTGGAGAATGCCTGACCAATCTTCAAGACCGATCCTCACCTGACATCAGTCATCCCCTCCCGTCCGTTGGTCACATACAGAAGAGGACGTAATCTTGGAGACATGCTTACAAATAGTCACTATGCCCCCCCCCCCCCCATCCAGACCTCCAACCTGGTTGGACACTAAAATTACAGGCACTTAAAAATGTGGCGACTGTAAAGCCTGTCGATACATCTCAGTATCTAAGACATTTTGTTCAGGAACCAACCCAACTATGTACAAAAACAGATCCTTCGCCAACTGCAAAACATCATGTGTGGTGTATTTGGCCACCTGCGAATGCCCTAAGTCGTATGTGGGCAAAACGAAAAGGGAATTTCGACGCAGGATTCTCGAACATATAGGCGACATCGAGCATTCGAGACCCAAACCACTTTCTACGCACATGCGCACTATGCACCCTGCATTCCCCTTCAATATCACATTCAAGGTGATTGATACCATCAATAGCGATATTCGAAGAGGGGTTTACGACAGCAAGCTCCTCAGAAAAGAAACGGAGTGGATATACCGCCTCAAGACTTTAGAACCAGGTGGCTTAAACGACCAGATTCCGTTCACCCATTTTATATGATCTGACCACCAAATACAAGAACAATATATCCATAATATGAGTTTTTCTCCACTCCGCATTACTCATCTCCCTCACCTCGCAACCCCCCCCCTCTTAGCCCTATCTGGCTGCCCTAATGCCATGTATCTTAGTTTTTTTTATTTTGGCTCATGCCTCCATGCACCCTATGTATGCCCTTATGTATCCTTATTCAGTACCGCCTTACCATCTGTATCACTGTTTATTTTTCCATCTCATCATCATTCATCATACCTCTATCATACCACATCAGTAGATTCATATTGATATATATACATTTTTCATCTTGATATGGCCCAATTTTCTGTCTTGCCTCCCGCAGTATTTATCCATGACCGACCTAACTGCTAAACATCACTTTAACCTAATTTATGGACACCTGTTTAAATGGACAAACTTTATGTCTTAGACATATTATTTAGTCTGGGGACTTCTGTATAGCCTTTTCGCATCGCCCTAGGCAGCGCTTACGTAGGGCGCTCTACCCGTAATGGCAAGCGGCCTCAATCCTCCTACTGCGTCTGCGCAGTTCTGGCGCACGGTGACGCATTGACGCAGCGGCCTCAATCCTCCTATTGCGCCTGCGCGGACTTCAATCTCGTCTGCGCATGCGCGGATCTGGTGTACGTTGACGCATTGAAGTCACCGTGCCAAGACCGCCCCACGCCTGTCACGCTTAAAAGAAATGCCGGCCGGCACGGTATCCAGACGCATATTCGCCGTCTGGACCGATCTACCGCCGGATCTCTCCCCTCTCATCATACTAGTAAGTGTGACCTACTACCTCTATCCCCAGGCCTCTGGACTATTTAAGATATGCTGGCCACTACCATACGTGCTTAGCAGATTTACACTATGCCTCCCTGTTTCTTTGCCACCACAGAGGAACTGTAATCTAGCCTGCATCACCTATCAGCCTGCTGGTCTAATCCTCCACCATGGGAGACTTATAAGTGATATCATTCAGGTATTGTCCTATCTATTTAAACTCCTCCTTGCTATTATATTCTGCACTATATATTTTGCTTTAGGGATTACATGTCTCCCATATTATTTTACAGGCTAGAAAGTATATGCTCCCGGGCACCTTCCGGAGAATACTATCTGTACACACCGGCACTACAGCTAACAATTTCTGTCCATAAAGTTTTATCCATACCGGCCAGATTTATCTGAGAGGTAACAACTCTTTTGGACCATATATCACATGACTGGCGCTCTTTTGGACCATATATCACATGACTGGCGCTCTTTGTGTAAACACGATGTGACTGACAGTATCCATACTTGCCTTTACCAGACTCTTATGACGTATACACCCTTGGCTGAAAAACCACACGCATCCCTGATGAACCCAGATATCCTCACCATGAAGAAGGGGGAAACGCGTTGGATGACTAGTGGAATCACCATAACTGTGTTTTAAACAACAGCCTATCTACCGGTCAATAAAAGAGTACTTACTGCATTACCGTGCAGAAAACTTGTTCAATAACAAACCAAGCATATAAGACAGGACATTCCCCACACCTTTAGAGTGACGGCAATACTTACCTCATTTGACTGTCTCTCATACCTAGCGATAAGGAAAGTCCATCGCTTGGTACTGGGGATGCTCAATCCAAGCAGCTCCCTAAGAGTAAGGTAGGGTGAATTAGCCTATCTAGACTAGACCCACCTCAGTGTGCATCGCACATCTCTAATGCTCATCATGGGTATATTTGTATATTAATTCCCATTGTATATATTCAATTCTCACTGTTTATATGGAAAATTACCTTTCACCAAATAAATATCTTTGATACACTGCTACTTCCAGTGTTGTGTCCACCACTTATTCCACTTCTAGACAAGTAAATTTTACCGCATCATTTCCTGAAGCCAAAATAGCTCTTTGACATATCCAGTCATGGTAAGGAGTTTTTTGTTTTTGTTGAACTGAAAGCCAATGTTAGGGAACACTGCTATTTTGAAGTGCTCAGGTGACTTTACAGCCCTGCATACATGAGCAATGAGAATTCTATTTTGCCATCTGCATCTTGTTGGAGTAAACCATTGCCAAGCATCAGAAGCAGTTGGGAACTGCAGAGCATGTTGGTTGTGGAAGTCAGCCTCTGAACTTGATGCCACAGCGGCAATGCCTTAAATGGGAACTTCACATAAAGGAAAATTTGTTTTCTCTCTTTGTGGGCTCCCAACAGGCCTGGCTGCTATCATATATGTGATAGTGAGGCTTTGGATCTGCACATTCATGTCTCTATAGCTCTGGCTGAGGCTAATTCCCTCCCCTGTGCATTGCTGGGGAGACACGCTGCAGCTCTATGTCATCTGTGTGCTGGAGATTCTCCCATTCATTTCTATGGGTGGTCTTCCTCCTGTGTATCTGACAAGGTCGGGACCTTGCTCTAACCTTCCCGGGTGCCCAATTTATCTGCGGTCAAATGGTTCAGATGTTTGGGAGGCTATAGATGACAGACATTCATTTTTATTATATAGATAATACACTTAGCTGTGTTTGTCAATTTGTCACATTTTTGCACAATTGCTTCATTGCTCAAAAGTTTGTGACCTTTTTGTTTCTTTACAAAGCCCATTGAATTGTTGAAGTTTATGCTGTACATGTAAGTATTCTTTGGCCAGTAAAGATCATTTATATACTGCAACTTTTTAAAATAAAATCTTGCAATTTTTTTGCACAATGTGACTTTAACTCTGAGCGCACTTACAGTTAGCAGGGAAAGTCAGGCTCTTGCAGCTATGATAGGCACAGAAAGCCTAGTGCTACAAAACATGTCTACTTTCTTCCAGGGACAGCACCACTCTTATCTCCAGATTGGGTGGGGTTTTGTATCTCGTTTCCATTAAAGTGAATGTAGCTCCAGTACTAAAAAAAGATGGCCACTTTTGCACCACTGTTGTCTCCAGTTAGGGTGGGGTCTGAAAATTAGCTCCATTGCAAACCACCTGAACTGGATACAAGAGTGGGGCAAAAGTGGCCATGTTTTTGTAGCGCTGGATTATGCTGCGTTTACACGTAACGATAATTGGCCCAATCGTACGATTAACGATGTCGGAGTAACTTTTTTTTTTCATAACGAGCAGCGTTTAGACTGTACGATATATCGTACGGAAAATTCATGTGCGATCTTAAGCCTATCTCATACAGTACATTGGTTAAATCGGCGAACGACTGTTCACACGGAACGATTAGCCCATTTTTTTTACGAACAACGATTTGATAACATGTTGAAAGATCAAAATGCGCGATGTATCGTTCGTCGTATGATCGTTCGCTGCGTTTACATGTACGATTATCGTTCGAATTCGATCGTTATCGCGCAAATTTGTACGATAATCGTTACGTGTAAACGCACCATTACTCTTTAATTGCAAACCACACCTGAACAAAATTGTTACTTTCTCTGGAAGAAAGTGGTGATAGTTTTGTAGGGCTGGATAACTCTTTAAGCCTATACTTAGATCTAACCAATGCAGTAGGCATTGTGTAACTGTTTGATGAATTGGTTGCAAGTACATTGCAAATACCTAACAGGTGTAAGGATTGCGGTAGAAAAGAAGCTAGTGATAAATTCCACCCAATAACTTTCTCTTCCTTTAGTCTGTTCTGACTTATCATGCAATCTAATGGCTAAGTTCAACCCCGTTTAAATTATTCATTTAATTGTTGGCTTGGGTGTTCTACCATTTTGTTATGTATAATGTTAAGTATTATATAATAAAACAAAACCAGCATTCCACTGTTTTTCTTTACTTCATTTTGATGGCATTCACCATGCAAAATTTATTCTTCTGCCAAGGTCTAGTATTTTGTAACATAGGATGATGTATATATTGACACCATTTGGGGTACATTAGTTACAGCTTTTCTAGCGGTGAGGTGACCTGCAATTAGTTCATCTCTTACATTATACATCACTATCAGGGTGGGTTCACACTACGGAATTCTCGTGGATAAACTCTGTGGAATTCCGTCGGCTGTCCACGCGCACGGCGGCGCGCCTTTCCGCCAGCTCCATAGACACCATTCTATGGGCCGGCGTATTCCGCTATCCGCTGAAAGAAGTGACATGTCACTTCTTTTGGCGGATAGTGGTATACGCCGGCCCATAGAATGGTGTCTATGGAGCCGGTGGAAAGGTGCGCCGCCGTGCGCGCGGACAGACACCGGAATTCCTCAGTATGAACTCACTATAAAGGGTATGTTCACACTGAGTAACTCAGGTGGAATTCCGCAGCGGAGCCCCCACCACAGAATCTTGCCTGCCTCAGTGTGTCAATGGGAAGACTCTCCTCCGCTCAAAGAATTGACAAGTCAAAGCTTGTCACGCAAAGCTTCACATTGACACACTAAGGCAGGCGGAATTCCGCCTGATTTGCTCGGTGTGAACATACCCTAATTATGTTGGCGTGTAGTCTATTCTAGGCCATCTTTGGTCTGGTCCCAAAGTGATTATAACAATAAGTTTAGATAAGTTATAAGCTAAGTGCCTGTCTTATGTATAATGCTGTAGTTTTCCATGCACTACTGAGCAAATACAAGTATTTTTCCATGTGTAAGAAATTCTCTATGTGCGAGCTGATTGCCAAGCTATGAAGTAGTCTTGCCTCACAGTGGTTCCTGACTTAAAGTTTGGCAGTCATATCTATATTGATGTGTGCTGCTTGTTTTGGCCTACTCTGAGCATTATGACCAATAAACTTGGTGACTTTAATAGCAGTACGTTATATAACATCCTCCTGAGTGAGCCGCACATGTTTGGTTTGCAAATAATGTGGCCTTTCACAGTTCTCATTTATCATCATGTTTTGACTTTGGGTGCAGAATGTTAAGAAAAATAGGAAAATAAATGTTTTGATATTTTACACGCCAATATTACTTATAAGAATATCATGCAGATCATGGGCCCTGAATTTTCTTATTACCTGAATCACTCCTTCTTGTCTACATGTTGCTGTTGTATTACATAATTTGATATTACATAATTTCTTTTGCAACCCTTACTAGATTTGGAATGTAATGGTGTAATGTTGCATTGATACCGCTACATTGTGTGATCACAGACTACATTAAACAATTGTTTACTTACATGTTTAGATAAGGCTCTCATACGCCCTAGACAAAAGTGAGCCACTCCTGTCTTGTAAAATACAGTGTTTTATTACTCTGTTGACCCTTACAAATAATTTTGGTTGTGTACCATCAGGTACATTGCTTTAAGTTTTTTTACATGAATAGACTGGTGCCGGTCTATTCCTGGGCACCGGCCCGGCTGAAGCACTGGAGGTGGGACCAGTGTGACAAAACCCCTCCCCACTGTATTGCGGCTCCATTAGATTGGGAGGGTGGGCCCTCTTCCAGTGCTTCAGGCTGGGCTAATGCTGTGAATAAACCAGGGCCGTTTGCAGTGGAAAGCAACACATGGATATTGGGACTAGTGATGCATGACGCACCGAAATATCAATACTACAATCGATATTCGGGGCAAAAAAACGGTTCGGTACCAAGATTTCCTGGTATCGATACTTTATATTAAGCTGCGCAGTAGCGCAGCTTAACATAAAGTATAGTGCAGAGAACACGGCCGGCGGCTAGCTGAGCGCCGGCCATGTTCTTTGTGCTGCCCGCCCAGCTCACCAGCTCTTGCTCTGTGCTGCCCGGTCCCGGGTGTCGTCGTTCCCCCGGCTCACCAGCTTCTGCTGCCCGGTCTGTGAACAGGAGCGAGGCGCTGCAAAGTAGGTCAGAGTGGGTCAGCATGCCACAATCCATGTGACACGGTCGGGGGTTAACTCACTTCCCACTAGCCAACCTCTCCTTTGCAACCCGCCGGGTCCGCCCGGGTAGGGCTGCATGCCGCTGTCACCATGGGGTGGTATTCATACTGGGCTGTGTTCCGCTGTGACTCCCGGCCCCCCGCACACAGGCCGCAGCCTCCTCACTACTTGCTCCTTGTATCTGTACATTGCCTGCTGTGTACGGAGCAGCTCGGATGCTGCTGACACTTGACAGCGGCATCTACACAGTTAAATAGCGCTGTCAAAAGTTTCAGCAGCATCCGAGCACACCAGGCAATGTACAGATACAAGGAGCAAGTAGTGAGGAGGCTGCGGCCTGTGTGCGGGGGGCGGGAGTGACCCCGGGACCGAGCAGCATGGAGCAGAAGAGGCTGAGCCAGGATGTGAAGGTTCTGCTCCACTACAGCTATTACTATCCCCAACATACTATACTAGTGCTATGGGTGAGCACTAGTATGGTATGTTGGGGGTAGTAGTTGTATGGCTGACACATAACACTAGTATAGTGTCAGCCATACAACTACTACCCCCAACATACTATACTTTGCATCTGCCATACAATTACTACCAACATACTATACTAGTGCTATGTGTCAGCCATACAACTACTACCCCAACATACTATACTGTGTCAGCCATACAACTACTACCCCCAACATACTATACTAGTGCTATGTGTCAGCCATACAACAAATACCCCCAACATACTATACTGTGTCAGCCATACAACTACTACCCCTAAGATACTATATTAGTGCTATGTGTCAGCCATAGAGCAAATACCCCCAACATACTATACTGTGCATCTGCCATACTACTACCCCCAACATACTATACTAGTGCTATGTGTCAGCCATAGAGCAAATACCCCCAACATACTATACTGTGCATCTGCCATACTACTACTCCCAACATACTATACCAGTGCTGTGTCAGCCATACAACTACTACCCCCAACATACTATACCGTGTGTCAGCCATACAACTAATACCCCCAACATACTATGCTGTGAGTCAGCCATACAACTACTACCCCAAACATACTATGCTGTGAGTCAGCCATACTACTACTACCCCAACTACTATAATAAAAACAAAAAAAGGGGGAAATATTGGCATCATAGCCTGTGTAAATACATGTTTAAATGATCATCTTCCCTAAAAAGTGTAAGTTGTAAATTAAAAGGAACATATATTGTACCTTTGTAATAGTACCGACCTGAAGAATATAGATGACATGTCAGGTATATTACATGATGAACATTGTATATGCAGTCGGGGGGTGGAGGGGCACTTTATAAAATTATTATGGGGAGGTTATACGCTAAGTATCGAAATGGTATCGAGTATCAAAATAAAAAAGTTAGTATTGGTATCGAACTCAAAAGTCTGGTATTGTGACATCCCTAATTGGGACCCTGCTATATAAAGCTCTAGTCAGACCACATGTGGAATACTGTGTCCAGTTCTGGAAACCTCACCTACATAATGATATTCATAAACTACAACGGGTCCAAAGATGGGCTACAAAGAATGATGGCTGGTCTAAATCATAAAACATATCAGGAAAGATTTAAGGAAGTACTCTGGATGGGAGGCCTTTTTTTTAATATCAAAGGAAATCAATGACATTCACTTACCTCCCCAGCTCTAGAGCTGGGACCCGCATCATGCTGCTTTGGTCCCCCATTCTCCACCCACTTCCTGGTCTCAGACGGGCCTTGAGACGTGACTTTGGCTGTAGCAGGGTCCTGCTTCTTCTGCTGAGTGGGCCTGAGATGTTACGTCTCAAGTGCTGGAGCAGTGTTAAGTGGGCTTAGCGCTGAAGCTGGGCAGGTAAGTGGCCCTACTACCCGGAGTACCCCTTTAACAATTGTTCTGTATAGTTTGAAGGGAAAGGCCAAATAAGGTTCAAGAGGACACAATCTGAGGTTAGTTGGGGAAAGATCAGAAGCAACATGGGAATATTACTTTACTTTACTGATGTGGTTCGTGCTTTTACAGTAACTAAATGTAAACATGCCTGGGATAAACATATATCTATCCTAAGATGATGATAAAGGACATAATAAAAGGGCAGACTAGATGGTCTTTTACTGCTGAAAATTTTCTGTGTTTATACTGTACTATTATGAATAAAAGTAGGCACGGCAATGAGAGCTCATGTTTCCCCTAGTTAAATTACACAACCAAAGGTCTTTGGAAAAGAAGGAGCACATGATATCCCTCATGCACAATCCTTATTAAAAGCTAAAATCTAGACAGCTGGCTGTACAGGCTAAATAAATGTCAGCCAGACCCATTGATTTTACCTGGGTCTGATGACTATATCTGCTATCAGGGATGTCAAAGGTTTGGACATGTTGGAGTTCTTTGGGAGATAAGGTGCTGCCAACATTGTCTGGTAGATCTCTTTTCCTGTTGAAACGAGAGACATACAAATGATCTCATGGTGAGCATAAAATGACAGTAGAATAAAGGCTTTTCTGTGATTGGCCCAACTTTAATTCAGAGGTGATCATTATTCCTGCACTACCTGAATACAAATATTCCAATATCTTATCCCTATAGCACTCCCCAATTTTTCCCGTCTATATAATTAAAACCCACTACCACTTTTCCTGCTGTCATGTTTCATTGCAGCTGCTGTATACATACACTACTGCATCTGAGTTATGTTACCTTTGTCAAAAACTCTATAAATAACGCATTATAGATGGAACAGGACCTATAATGTATCATGTGATGGTGCCATCTCTGACCAGCCTGTCCAGCCTTCTTCATCATTTCCCTGTAATATACACATACATATAACTCTTTACTGGGATATTTAGGGAGAGTGAGGACTGTTTACAGTACGTTGCCTTGTGATTAATGATGGTACAGAAAGAGCAGATAGAGTGAATGACAGCAGCATTTAAATGCTATTAAAAAGTCTTCCCTGGTGGTCAAATGGGTAGATCAGCTTCCCAGCAATGCGTTTGAAGGAAGCTGATTTGTTACACTTAGGGTGCATTTACACACACAGATGTATCTGACAGATTTTTGAAGCCAGAGCCAGGAACAGACTAAAAACAGGGAAAAGATCATAAATGAGATTGTAATTTCTCCCTTTTTCAAATCCATTTCTGGCTTTGGCTTCCAAAATCTCAGATAAATCTGTCTGTGTAAACACGCCATAACTGTCCAGGCCCTTGGTGATTGCCTTCAGCAGCCCCTAGTAATCAAACCCAGGTAATTTAGATCAATACTGTACATATATACTGCTTGATCCCTATGAGCAATCTAAGTTTAAAAAAAAATAATGTGTGTGTGTGTGTGTGTGTGTGTGTATATATTGAATCTTATGCCATAATAAAAGTTTAAATAACCCCCCCTTTTCCTATTTTTTTAACTTTTTTTTTAACAAATACAGTGGTGCCTTGGATTACGAGTATAATTCGTTCCCGGACTGTGCTTGTAATCCAAATCCACTCTTAAACCAAAGCAAGTTTTCCCAAAAGAAATTACTGAAATGCAGACAATTGATTCCACACCCCAAAAATAGTGAATTTATATTCTGAATAACATGTAAAACAAATGAAACAAACATTTAAAAACAGCTGAATATGTCCCATTATAAGTTACTGTACAGTATGGAAATCAGCATGTGGTGTATAATATATTATAGAGTAAGTGCAGAAACCTGAAAAACAGCCGCAATTTGTAGATACAGAATGGAACTGCAGATGCCCATAATGCAGGAGCGTAGTACAACAGGCTCGAATAGAGAAGGAGGGCTGCTGTCAGAGGTCTGTGTGGTTACATGACAGCAATAGGAAAGGGGGTATTTTCAGCATGGACCAATCAAAGCTGACAGACTGCAGGGAGCATGAAGGAATGAGCAGGGCAGATGTGGGCACAGTATAGCCGTACTCTCTGTCCAGGGAGAGAGGGGTTACAGTTATGGAGAGATTACCTCCACAGTCCTGTCCCCTGATGCAAGCCCCAATCTGAAGTGGATCTGCTATAATTTGGAAGGTGAGGGAGACTTCCTGGGTCAGAGTACAGTGCTGTAGACCCGGCTATGCATGCCAAGCCCCTCCCCCACTCGCCCTCCCGCCCAGTGCAGGGAGCTCTTAAACCAAAACAATGCTCTTAAACCAAGTCACAATTTTGAAAACTGTGAGCTCTTAAACCAAAACGCTCTTAAACCAAGTTACTCTTAAACCAAGGTACCACTGTAATTATATTTACATATTTGAATTGCCCTAACTATGAAATTATCACACTCCTGATCTTGCATGGTATACAGCTTAAATGCAAAAAACGCAAAAGTTTAGAATTGCAGATATTTGGTCACATCCAGGAAACACTTTAATAAAAAGTGATCAAAAAGTCGCATATATGCAAGCAAGATACTGATTAGGAAGTACAGATCATGGTGCAAAAAGCCCCATAGACCAAAAATAAGAGCTTTATAAGGATCCTAATCAAGCATTTTTTAAACGCATTTATTTTTTTAAAACGTTAAGACAAAAGTTAATTTTTTAAAACAGTAAAATAGAATTAAAGTTATATAAACTACCAATGGTAATCATACTGATAGATAATATGTCAGTCAAAGTACACTTGGTGTCACAAAAATAAGAGCTCACATGGTTCTGCAGGTGAAAGAACAAGCACTATTGCATTTTCAACATGAGATAAAGTGCAAAAATGGAAATGGGTTTTCCTGTCTCAACTAACATAGTTAAACTTGTAAGGGGTATCAAAATAAATATAAAAAGAAAAAAATAAGTTAATCACAATGTAGACCATGAATAGGACTAATATTGTGACATAGATATAGAGCTGGTAACAGCCGAAAAAAACTTTATCCAGCAGCATGGAGGAAATCCAGTGCTCCAGGCCTCCATGAGTTCTGAATTCAGTAGCATAGAATTCTGGTTATGACTGCTGGCAAATACAATTCTAGGGTTTTCTATTTGGAGGTTAAATGTATTTTGGCAGCTAGTAGGATGAGCTGCATAAGTTTAAAGAGAATGTATCACCTACATTTTGTTTTTCTGATTAGAGACAAATATTGAAGGACAGAGCCCATAGGGGATAGCGTCAGTCTGCTGCCACCGCACCTATTCCACGGAGCAACGGCAGCAGATCGCTGCTATCATTGTTGTTTGTCTTTCACCATGTTGAAAGACAAACTACAGCAATGATCAGCCGATATCGTTCATGTCGGCTGATCATTGCCTTCTATTACATGGGACAGTTATCGGCCTTAAGGGCCCTATTACATGGGATGATAATTATCTGCCCTGTCAGGCACAAGCAACCAGAGATCACCTTTGTGGAATAAAGACCACAATCAGACGATAAGCAGACCATCTGTTGATCACCAAGTTTAAAAATCATCGGCCACCAACCATGCATCACTCAATGTAATAGGAGGTGTGTGGTCGGCGGACAATGAAAGTGTATAAACAATAATAAAGTTACATACTTACCTGTCCACGCTCCCCAGTGTGCTCCTAGCTTCTCCCCACTCACCGTAGCTCCCACTGGTACGTCTGAAGCCATCTGTGCAGTGACAGACTGCTCAGCCAATCAATTGCCGTGAAACTTGATTTAAACAAAAGGTCATTGTGTTCTGATGGCACATTTCCTTAAAAAATGGCATGGGGAGAAAGCGGGTGGCTGCCGGACATTGTGGCATCGTGCCACACCCTCTAAAAGGGGAAACATATAAGGCAGGGGTAGGGAACCTTGGCTCTCCAGCAAAACCTACAACTCCCTTCAAGCCTGGACAGCCAACGCTTTAGCTTTGGCTGTCCAGGCTTGATGGGGGTTGTAGTTTCGCAACAGCTGAAGAGCTGAGGTTCCCTACCCCTGATATAGGGGATTCCATAGGGTAAATTGCATACAACATGTTGATAGCAGGAGGCAATTGGAGATCCTCCTCACACAGAAGCTGCAAACACGTACTGTTTGCAGCAGATTTCATGCTGAGATTTTCACAGTAAATGCTACTGCAATACTGATTACTATTAAAGTCTATGGTACTCCGCTGCAAGAATATAGTGCCATAGACTTTTAAAATGTAACTATTTTGCTGCTTTGATGTTAAAAATAACTAGAGCATGGGTCTCCAAACTGCAGCCCTCCAGCTTTTGCAATACTTCATTTCCCATCATGCCTGGACAGCCAAATCCAAAGCTTTAGCTGTCCAGGCATGATGGGAATTGTGGTTTTGTAACTGCTGAAGGGCCGCAGTTTGGAGACCCATGAACTAGAGCATGCTAACCTGTCCGCGCTTCCCCTGCACACTCCTGCTTGCTTCTCTGTGTTCCCTGCTAGTGACAGCACGCTCAGCCAATCGCTGTGCTATCCCACCGCATTTAGTGGCAGAGTGGGAAACCTGGAGAAGCAATTAGGAGGGCTGGTGCCCCTGGAGATCCTTTATGGAATCCAGTTTAAAGTGACTGTACCACCAGGCCCAGGCTGAAGCACTGGAGGCGGGCTGACCCACCCTTAGTGGGAGGAAACCCTAGCCCCTCTATGATAGGGTTCCATTCTAATGGAGTCACGTCATGGAAGGGCTGGGGTTTCTTCCCACTAAAGGTGGGTCGGCCCGCCTCCAGTGCTTCAGCCTGGGCCTGATGGTACAGTCACTTTAAGGTATGCCACTGGACTGAATATATACGGTAATGTTTGCCTAATACGTACCCCTTGACTGTATTATCACACCCTTCACCTGATATTGTTGTGAATATTTGTGTTTAAGCCAATGAGAGATAATTTAAGGGGAATAAGATTATATTTCTGGGGTTCAATTAAAATAATTTATGTCAAAAGTGTGAAAGAAGATGTTCACACGGTATTGCCACATGCTTAAAATTATTTTTTCCACAATTGTTTTTTTTTTCCAATTCAACACAAAAACTGTTTTTATTTTTTGTAAATTTTTGTTTTCTTTTGCTTCTAGGTAACACTTGTGGAGTGATGTAATGGCTTGCCTCACAATGACTGAAATAACTGCAGTTCCTACTGTTCACCCAAGTGGAGATGCTCAGTTAAGTTCAAGTGCCTCCAAGCCCAGTGAACCAGGATTCCACATTTTCCTGTACCATGCTTTGTTCACAGGAGATGGGGATTACCTTACATTGCCCCCAGGAGAGTATATTGCAGAGGAGATATGTATCACTGCTGCCAAAGCATGTGGTAAGTGTTTTCTTTCGGTTTTGGCTTTTGTGAACCAGCCTATGATGTTGTATTTATGCATCTACTGCTTTGTCAACACCCCAAGGTGCCCAAAAATATACGCAAAAGGGTTAAAGGGGTTATCCAGTGCTAGAAAAACATGGCCCCTTTTCCCCCACTCTTGTCTCCAGGTCAGGTGTGGTTTGCAATTAAGCTCCATTTACTTCATTGAGCTGAGTTTCAAACCCCACCCAATCTGCAGACAAGAGTGGGGGAAAAGGGGCCATGTTTTTGTATCACTGGATAATCCCTTTAAAGAGGATGTACCATCAGGTACATCCTTATTAATATGACCCACGGATAGAACGATGCCGTCACGGGGAAGCCGATGCTGCGGTCCGTTTTCTGAACCGTGACCTTGTTTCCGTGTACGGCGCCGCTCTATCCACGGGTACCGGGCCGGGGCTGAAGCACTGGAGGTGGGCCGGCCCACCCCTAGTGGGAGGGAATTCCCCCTCCCCTCTATGACGCGACTTCATTAGGTTCAATGGAGCCACGTCATAGAGGGGCGGGGGTTTCCTCCCACTGGGGACAGGCTGGCCCGGTACCCATGGATAGAACGGCACTGTACACTGGAACCGGGCTGCAGTTCTAAAAACAGACCGCAGCATCGGCTTCCCCGTGACGGCGCCGTTCTATCGGTGGGTCATATTTAGGAGGATGTAACTGATGGTACATCCTCTTTAAGAGTCACATTTAACACCAATACCTTAAAGTGTAACTGTCATTTCAGGGCCATTTTTTTTGAAAACATTAAATATCAACAGTTCAAGCGATTTTAAGAAACTCTGTAATAGGTTTTATAAACCAAAAGAGTTTCCTTCTGGACTGAAAAAGCAATCTCCCAGCCTCCCCCCCTCACTGCAGAAGAAGCAGGATTTCTCTGTCCATTATGTGGCTATGGAGAGGGGAGGGGCTGTTAGGAGTGACTGAGCATGGAGCAGTCTTGCAAAGCACAACACCCTGCAATCTTCTCTCAGTAAGTTCATAGATAAGCACTGACCTTTCTGACCCCTGAATCCAGCGTTTTAGGTGCCCAGAGAGTCTACAAACAGCTGACCTTCATGTCACCTCTTCCTGCTCCCTCATCTCCCTCAGCCCCTCCCCCCTTCATAGGCTTACAATGGGGAGAGCAGAGCCCGTCTTCACTGGCTTCTCTGTAATGAAGACGTGTTTGCCTCATAATGCACAGATAAGAAGTCAGGGGGGGAGGCTGGGAAATTGCTTCTTGAGTACAGAAAGAGGCTTTTTTGGCTGATAAAACCTATTACAGAGTTTCTTAAAATCGCTTATACTACTGATTTCTGCAATAAAAAAAAATGACAGTTAAGCTTTAAAGTCCCCAACTTAAATTGAATCAATATTAATTATTTATTGTCTTGTAAAATATAAAATCTTTTACTAGAGAACAAAAGAACAGAACAGTGCTATGTTGCCTCCCAATGTTTTGAGGCATTCTGTCCATTAAGAGCTGTCAAAGAATTCGAAGGACTCATTTATTAATTCAGTGCTACTTCCCTTGGCCCTCACACTAAATTTGCTCTTCTTTTTAAGGCTAGTGAAATTGCCCATACAGTTTCAATAGCTGTTGCCTGAACATTCAATTAGCTGACAGCTATTTTTCCAAAAAACTACACCGCCACAACTACACCAGATAACCCGCTTATAGCCATCGAGGTATAGAAGGACAAGAACATGAGCACCTAAGTGATGGGATTAGTAGTTTCTCCCCGGGAAGGAGAAAAATTGACCTGGATGGTGCCAGGGCGTAGATCCTGTTTCCACCCTATCCTTTAGATTCTTTAATATCTTACTACATTTGGAAAATGCCCCAAAATAAGCTTTTCTACACTTTAGGTCACAGGGAGGTATGGGTACTTGACTTGAGTTAATATTATGAAGCTACCACCCTCAGTAGACCTATTGATTGGATTAGGAAATCTGACCACAAACTTGGACAGACATTAAGGAACCCCTTTCTCCTGTAGTATTGAGGTCCCTAATGGTGCATTTACACAGACAGATTTATCTGACAGATTTTGGAAGCCAAAGCCAGGAATGGATTTGAGACCTGTTCTCTGTTTATAGTCTATTCCTGGTTTTGGCTTAAAAAATCTGTCAGATAAATCTCTCTGTGTAAACGCACCATTATCTTCGCTGACTATTCTCTAAATTGGTTGCCAACGATTTCTGACCCTCCCACAAAACATACTCTTGACACCTGGCTTGCACACAGGGACTCTGTTGCTCCTTATCCCTCTCCTCTATTCTGTCTCTCTGACCCTCTCCACATGCATGCTGCTGTGTCAGACACAGCCATGCTTAGCAACTCCTTCCAAACAAATTTTCCACCCAACTTTGTCTTAATTGATGGGTCCTTTACATCTCAGGCTTACTGGGATATGCAAGAAGACCTTCCTTAAAGGCGAGCTCCGAATAAGAAAAACTTGTTTTCTATTAAAAGTACATTAAAAGTTAAATATATGTGTCTATACAATGTATTACCGTATCTGTGCGGTTCTGCCACACTAGTTGGTGATAGAAATCCAGGAAGTGAAAAAAAATGGCCCCTGTGCAAATCCACATTGTCCCCTGCTCCTTCTGCAAATCTTCCATGCCTCTATCTCACATTGTGTGTGTTTGCTGAGATCAGGCTGATGATGCAGACGGGGCAGGGCGTGATTTCCCAGGAGGCTTGGCTGGATCCCCCAATCCCCTGAGTGATTCACCATCTCTGACCAGCTAGAAGCAGGTGCAGAAGTGTGCAGTGAAATTAGGGCTGTGTTCACACATGTTGGAGTGTCATTGCAGTACTGCAGCGTATTCACAAAAATGAACTGGAGAGAATGGAACGGCTGCACATCCCATCTATGGCTGATACTAATGCCGCTAGGCCTATATTAAAAATCAACACCAGAGTGTCTGTATATGAATTGATCAAGCCATATTGCCCCGTGTACCACCGCGCATGTCCTCTGCTCCACACGGGTCCCTACGCTAACTCCACACCGTGTCGGTCAGCGACCGCCAACCCCGCAAAGCGTGCACGTGCAGGGAAGGGAGGCCATGGAATGGCCCTGCAACCCCAATGTCACAGGACCAGACCCAAAAAGCCCCACCAAAACCCGGCCAGCACCACCGGCGGGGAAGGCTGCCCCCAAACGACACAAGTATGGATATGGTATTACACTTACCATTGCTGCTCTCACAGAATGGGGAAGACATAGGGTCCAGACATGTGAGCACAGGCATATCCTGCTAATTTTGGTCATGTGGGTCTTATAAAGGAGTGCTAGCTGTTCAGAGAGGGAGAACTGTGAAACACGAACTGGAGAGAATGGAACAGCTGCACATCCCATCTATGGCTGATACTAATGCCGCTAGGCCTATATTAAAAATCAACACCAGAGTGTCTGTATATGAATTGATCAAGCCATATTGCCCCGTGTACCACCGCGCACGTGCACGATTTGCGGGGTTGGCGGTCGCTGACCGACACGGTGTGGAGTTAGCGTAGGGACCCGTGTGGACCAGTGGTACACGGGGCAATATGGCTTGATCAATTCATATACAGACACTCTGGTGTTGATTTTTAATATAGGCCTAGCGGCATTAGTATCAGCCATAGATGGGATGTGCAGCGGTTCCATTCTCTCCAGTTCGTGTTTTACAGTTCTCCCTCTCTGAACAGCTAGCACTCCTTTATAAGACCCACATGACCAAAATTAGCAGGATATGCCTGTGCTCACATGTCTGGACCCTATGTCTTCCCCATTCTGTGAGAGCAGTAATGGTAAGTGTAATACCATATCCATACTTGTGTCGTTTGGGGGCAGCCTTCCCCTCCGGTGGTGCTGGCTGGGTTTTGGTGGGGCTTTTTGGGTCTGGTCCTGTGACAATGGGGTTGCAGGGCCGTTCCATGGCCTCCCTTCCCTGCACGTGCACGCTTTGCGGGGTTGGCGGTCGCTGACCGACACGGTGTGGAGTTAGCGTAGGGACCCGTGTGGACCAGAGGACCTGCGCGGTGGTACACGGGGCAATATGGCTTGATCAATTCATATACAGACACTCTGGTGTTGATTTTTAATATAGGCCTAGCGGCATTAGTATCAGCCATAGATGGGATGTGCAGCGGTTCCATTCTATCCAGTTCGTGTATTCACAAAAATGATGCAGGACACAAATTATAGTAAACGGCAGAGAGGATCAGAGCCTTATTGTGGGGCTCATCTTCAACGATAACAGAAGCTTGATCATAATATGTGCGTGGAATTGAAAAGAAAAAAAAAATTCTAAAAGTTCTTTACTTTATTCCAATATCTGTGTTACAGGTAGAGAATACAGAATGCTGTGTGGTGTTACAGGTAGAGAATACAGTGCTGTGTGGTGTTACAGGTAGAGAATACAATTGGCTGTGTGGTGTTACAGGTAGAGAATACAGTGTGCTGTGTGGTGTTACAGGTAGAGAATACAGCGTGCTGTATGGTGTTACAGGTAGAGAATACAGTGTGCTGTGTGGTGTTACAGGTAGAGAATACAGTGTGCTGTGTGGTGTTACAGGTAGAGAATACAGTGTGCTGTGTGGTGTTACAGGTAGAGAATACAGTGTGCTGTGTGGTGTTACAGGTAGAGAATACAGCGTGCTGTGTGGGGTTACAGGTAGAGAATACAGCGTGCTGTGTGGTGTTACAGGTAGAGAATACAGCGTGCTGTGTGGTGTTACAGGTAGAGAATACACCGTGCTGTGTGGTGTTACAGGTAGAGAATACACCGTGCTGTGTGGGGTTACAGGTAGAGAATACACCGTGCTGTGTGGGGTTACAGGTAGAGAATACACCGTGCTGTGTGGGGTTACAGGTAGAGAATACACATGCTGTGTGGTGTTACAGCTAGAGAATACACCGTGCTGTGTGGGTGGGACCACACTGAATTATTTGCAGTAATTTAGGATTGCATTAACACAATGAAACTGCAATGTGTGAACACAGCCTAGATGTTCTGCAACAGCTTTGGGCGGAGAATAGTCAGGGTGGAGGACTGTGATGAACAGCTGAGGGAAAGCATTGCATTCTGGAACCTGTAGTACTGTGTACAACTGATAAACCAGGAAATGCAGAAACACAAAACAGAACAAACCCCCCAAAACAAATGGATTTTTGGTAGTTTCAAAAAAATGGAATAGATAGGTAAGTAATGCTTTATGCTTCTGCAGAAGTTTCATTTTTTTTAACCTCTACCTGGAGTTCCCCTTTAACTAATTATCGTTACCTACTCCCCTTTCAATCTTTTACCTTTACCTCCCACCTAAACTGAGACCATACCTCTTAAAGGGGTTATCCAGCGCTACAAAAACATGGCCACTTTTCCCCCTACTGTTGTCTTCAGTTCAGGTGCGGTTTGCAATTAAGCCCCATTTACTTCAAAGGAATTGAGTTTCAAAACCCCACCCAATCTGGAGACAACAGTAGGGGGAAAGTGGCCATGTTTTTGTAGCATTGGATAACCCCTTTAAGAAAAGTTTTCTCTCACTACCCACCAAAAATTCCTCTCCCCAGTTTACTCTTATTGCCAATGGAGTCTCTCATAATAAAGTTTACATCTCTCTGGGAAAGAGATCTCAAAGTTAATCAGAATGAGAGGCATCTCTCTCATATAACTTTTCTATAAGTGCCACTAAATATAGGGAAAGATGAAACGCAATATCCAGTTGATGTATTTTGCTATGTTTTTTTTTCCTGGGCAGTTTAGTGTTTTTCAGCGCATGTGCAGTTTTTTTTTGGAAATCACAGCAGGCACGAGCATTCAGTAAGGACATATGCTATTTAAGAAAGTGTGCTTGTAAAACCGCTAAATAAACCTAAAAACGTGTCAGCATCACAACTGTAGCAGCATCAGGTAATGGTGTTTAACAAATATTGTGAAATACCTGGTACAGAAACTAATTGCTTAATCTGATTCTAACCTTTATCAGGCAATTGCCTCTCTATGAAAATATCTGTGTATGGCATAATACCTCAATGCCTAGTTGTTTCTAAATCTTTGTGATTTTGATGACCTCGATACCGTAACAGAATGGGATGACATGGTTTTTATGTTTTTTCTTTGAAGGTTGTTGATTTCATAATTAATGTATGAGAAATTACACTAAAAACTAAATAAAAACAAAAGTACATAAATAATTGTAATAATTTATATAATTGACAATCTCACTGCGAGTATGGAAGCTCATTGAAAGTGACAGGAAAGGACCTGCAGCGGATTTAGGCTGCGGATCCGTTACACACCCTTAGGCTGGGTTCACACAGTATATTTCAGGCAGTATTTGGTCCTCATGTCAGGTCCTCATAGCAACCAAAATCAGGAGTGGATTGAAAACACAGAAAGGCTCTGTTCACATAATGTTGTAATTGAGTGGATGGCTGCCATTTAATGGCAAATATTTGCTGTTATTTTAAAACAACGGCTGTTATATTGAAAAAATGGCATTTATTTACTGTTATATGACTGCCATCCACTCAATTTCAACGTTGTGTGAACAGATCCTTTCTGTGTTTTCCATCCACTCCTGGTTTTGGTTGCTATGAGGACCAAATACTGCCTGAAATATACTGTGTGTGAACCCAGACTCAAACTGAAAAAAGTTATTTGCACAGTGAAATTGATAAACAAACTGACATTTTGTCTGTGTTCCTCAAGTCCGTATGATTACAAAGATATGCAGTTTATATAACTATTATTTTATATGACTGCTTTTAAAAAAAATGAAAACTTTTTTTCAAAGATAAATATATTTATAATTGCTCTATTATGATCCTTATAATGCTTTTATTTTTTGTTCTATGGGGATATTTGATCATGATCTGTACTTTTTTTTTTTTTTTTTTTTTTTTGGGTGTCTTGCTTGTGTAAATGTGACATTTTGATAACTTTTTATTCCCTTTTTCTGGGATGTTATGTGACAAAAAAAATCAGTAATTTTGCTCTTCAGCTGATTACTGTGAGAGATCAGCATTGTTATAATTTAATAGTTTGGGCTACTCTGCACATAGCAATATTTTTAAATATTTTTTTTATTTAAAAAAAATCGGAAAAAGTGGTATGGATATATATAATAGTCATGTCGCAACATCAGAATTTTATAGCGACTCTGTACCCCACAATCTTTCTCCCTAAACTTTTGATACCTTTGGCTATCTGCTTTTAATCCAAGATTTGTCGGCAGGTGATGCAGTTATTGTCCTAAAAACTTTTAAACTTGCAGCCCTGTGTCAAATTGGTGTGTCCTTGAGTGTCTATGCCCTAGGCTTGCACCGCCCCTCCGTCCCTCCTCTCCACCCTCTTCACCTTGAGGAATGCCTCAGGCAGGATTTCTTCTATTCATCACCTGCACATTAAAAACAGCTGTCCGACAGTACAAGCTGTTTAGGGGGGTACAGAGTTGCAGAGATACCAATACCAACTTTTTTATTTCGATACTCAAAACCATTTTGATAATTAATAATGCAAAAAAAAACCAAAAACATAATACGTCTGACTATTACAATGATTCAAATAGGTCCATACTATTACAATGATAGTCATCATAAAAAAAACTTGACATGTCACTGAGTGTGTGTGTGTGTGTGTGTTTGTGTGAGAAAGCGAGCAGCGAATACCAGGGAATCCTGATACTGAACCCTTTTTCTTGCCCTGAGTATTAATAGTAATACTTATATTTTGGTGCATCACTAATATAAACCTTTTTTATTTTTTAGCACTCTTTTGTAACTCCCTAGGGGACTACTATAAGTAACACCATGATTGCTCATATGGATCAATGCAGCACATATGTACTGCATTGACCCATAAAATCTCCACTCAGTTGTTAGGGGCTTCTGAAGGCAGCCTCTAACAATTGCTAAATACAGGAAGCCCAGGAGGCAGAGAAGAGGACCTAGGCTGCCTGTAGAACGAATCAGCTTCTCACGACCACAGGGAAAGCTAATCCTTTTGGTGGCACCCAGCTACTGATGGCAGGCAGGGGGGTGCCTGGTAGAGAGAGGGGTCGCATTGTGACACACTCCCCCCCCCCCCCCCATTGTCACCCCAACGTAAATGTTGTGGGTTATCTAGTGCTACAAAATTATGGTCATTTCTTCCACAGATAACACAACTTTTGTCTCCAGTTCAGGTGTCCCAAACTGGAGACGAGTGGTGTTATCTCTGGAAGAAAGTGGCCAAGTTTTTGTAGTGCTGGATAACCCCTTTAGGGTGCGTTCACATGTACAGGATCTGTAGCAGATTTGATGGCGCAGATTTGAAGCTGCAGATTCAAAGCAAATCAATTCTAGGCCATCAAATCTGCTGCAGATTCAAATCTGCGCCATCAAATCCGCTGCAGATCGTGTACATGTGAACGCACCCTAAGGGTACAAACCCACACACCGTATACGCAGCAAATACGCAACAAATACGCAGCAAATACGCAGCAGTTTGATGGTGAAGATTTAATGCTGAGTTCAGTTATTTAGATCTAATCTGCTGCGTTTTTGTTGCGTATTTGTTGCGTTTTTGCTGCGTATTCGCTGCGTATCGCAGCAGTAAATACGCTGTGTATACGGTGTGTGGGTTTATACCCTAAAACATTTTCTTTCGGTGCTTTAATTGAACTTTCTTCTGAGCAGCAGAGATCAAGGCAAAGATCAACTGGCACTGGTGCATGCTACATGATCCAGAGTACACTGACAAAGGCTCTGGGCTTGGTATGCAGCCTTGAAAACTGTGTGCGGAAGCCAAATTCTTGTTTAACCTAAAATGCATAAACTACACATTTTCTATCCTAAATTGCTATTTTAAAAATCCTCTGTTGGCTTTGTTCAACATTAGGTTATATTTTATTATTTTTCCCCTTAAAAACAGGTGTGTGCAGGTCACGCGTAAGTTGTTTTAGCCTGCCACATGAAATCCCGATTTAGGCTTTATTCCCATGCTGCATGCCCAGTCCATATACATAATAGGGTGAAATGGAACGGATTACTCAAACTCAAAGATTTATGCTGTTTCAGAGCTCCCGGCATCATAATGATACATGATGCCAGGAGCTCTGAAACAGCATAAATCTTTGCACTACTGTACTGACAGAGCCACACAGCCGTGCACGGAATGTGGGAATAAGGCCTTATTTTTCTCCTCAGTGGGGCAGCCACTATTTCAATGCAGTAAAAGGGGGCTTGAAGTAGAAAATGTCTGTCTCTGCACATATATCTGCCCTTGTAGAACAATTAGCAAACATTAAAAAGTAAAATTAGGATATGGAAGCAACCTCATCTACCAATTAAAAAACAACTCAAACTATCACAAATGTACTATTTTGTGCTGTGTGTTATCTTAAAAGAGTATTCCGGAGAAAGAAATTTATTTATTTTTACATTTCTTTAATAACTTTGTAATATAATTTTATTAAAGAAAATTTTTAAAAATGTTTTAATTGACTAGCAGCAGTAAGGGGCGACACAGGCCCTTTTCTGACACCTGGGGCTATGCTGGCAAATGCAGGGGCTGACACCTGGGGCTATGCTGGCAACTACAGCTTCAGAAACCCTGGTCCAGACGCAGGGCTGTATTAGATGGCCCTATTCCTTCCTGTTAGATTGGCGCTCACTTACTGAGCCTGTAAAACTTCTTGATTGTTTGACAAGAGCACGTCCATGGTTAGCAATGTCTGTGTAGCCCTTGCCCTTAAACTGTATTTACCTCTCCACAGCCCCTGGTGTCCTTCTGCCCTCTGCTCGCTTCCCTTAGCTTCCGTTGTAGCTTCATAGCGGGTCACTTAACTGACAGGCCGCTCAGCCAATCACTGGCCGGGACCGCCACGGCCAGTGATTGGCTGAGCGGCCTGTCAGTTCAGAGATCGGCTCTGAAGCTACTCTGGCTGCTCCGGCAAGCAGAGGGCGGAAGGACACCTGGGGCCGTGGAGAGGTAATGTATACAGTTTATTTTTTTTGTACACAGTCATCAACCTTCGACCATACATCACAATGCTTACCCAGCGGCCGAGAACCAAAAGACACGATCCGCCGATAATGATTGTCATTTGCTTATCATTGTGTCTGTTACACAGAGCGATAATCTGCTGAATCTCCTGATTCACCCGATTATCACTCAGTGTAATAGGGCCCTTAGATATTGTTAATGCTGGGCCTCCCTTAAAGTAGAGCTCCAGTTGGGAAGTAAAAAATGAGGGGAAAATAAAAACAAGTTATAGTCAACTGTCCCCGGCCTGCACAGAGCCGTATCCTGCTTCTAGACCCTGCCAGCTACGTCATAACCCGGCTGACGGATGCCTCACTCAGCCAGTCAGTGACTGGGACGAGACACTGCTGCAGTCACTGATTGGCTGAGCGGGCTAAATACCACCAGCCTGTTATTTGGATTTTGGGTCGTGACATACCAGGAACCGGGGAGAATATGACAGCCAGCGGAGTCCAGGAGCTCCGTGATGCAGCGCATTGTGGGCTCGGGGACCGGTAAGCATATTGTGCATATTGCATATAACTTTGGGAGGGCGATACAATACCAAATTTTCGCCTTTCGACTTCTCCTTTAAGAAGTGTCACAAGTCCTTACAGACCCCAAATACCAGTCAATGGGTTTAGTGGGATCCATTTGAATAGCAATACCAATTTCCAGCAAAGCTGTTGACCCTAATATGAGCAGATTCATTATTGCTCCAGAAAATAATTTTATTTGTTATAACTTTTTTTCTGCCTTGTCCCTGGAAATATGCTGGTAATTTTGAAAAGGCCAATCTACATTTTTATCTCATTTAGAAAAATGGTTTGCTTCCCTTTTTAGAAATAAAATATGTTGTGCTTTTGTTTCACTTCAGTTAGTCCAAACTTCAATTTCATTTCTCATAATTGTGTACTTTTGTTATTGGTTTCAGCTTGAAAGTAAAAGTGCTTCTTAGAGAAAGGCCAGTAATGATGGAATTAGTCTGTTCTCATGGTCAGGTTTCACTTGAGATTCGTCTGCAGCCCAAATACAAATCCTGAAAACATCAGCCCATGAATGGTGCGTGTGCCAAATGTGTTTTGAAAGATCTTCAGCTTCAAAATAAGCTAAATTGCTATAAAGACAAGGCTATTGAGATATAATATACCGTGTTTCCCTGAAAATAAGACAGTGTCTTACATTAATTTTTGCTCCCACAGATGCACTATGTCTTAGGGCAGCGCGCCTTTCCGCCAGCTCCATAGACACCATTCTATGGGCTCACTGATTCGCATTCCGAAACCCTTTTTTCCATAAAGAATTCAAAATTATTGTTGAACTAAAAAAATTAACATTTATTATATACTGTACAGTAGTTGTCATCACAAACCAGCATAACCAGACATAACTCTGCTGGGGGTCTTACGTTCGGGGGATGCCTTATTTTCAGGGAAATGCCTTATTTTAAGCTATACTGTAAATCCTTTACAATGCCTTATTTTCGGAGGAGGTCTTATTTTCGGGTAAACGGTATATGTATTTAGCAATTTATGCCTTTGCTTGTGTACCTTTTTCTTAATCTATACTATACGGATAGATTCGCACTGGACGATCCATGATCCGGCAGCATTTGAGGCCCACAGAGGTCCCGCACAGCGAGTCAGTGACTGCGGCGGGGCCGTGCACTGATTGGCTGCACAAAGCCTTAGGGTACTGGGAGCCTCAGATGCGGTCGGATTGTGGAACAGGTAATGTATCATCCTGGCGGCAGGAGGTTAATGGGGCCGGGACTTACATGCATTGTCATCCTTCTGCGAGTATGTAATCACTTTGGAAGTGACAGGAGAGGTATCTGCAGTGGATTTCGCTGCAAACTCGCAGCGTGAAATTCGCTGCAGATACATCCAGTGTGAATGTATCCTAAGGCTGTATTCTCACATATGCACCTCGAATTGGAGGTGGCATCGGAGATCATGCCATCCGGAAGCTTTTGGGTATTCACTGTGCTGCCCAATGCCCTACTGCGTTGCCCTACTTGTTTAGGTTAAAATCTGACCATGGCATGTAAATGGTTAATCTACCAGGAATAGAGCTTTCTCGCACAATCCCTACACTAGGACATACGCCACCTTATTCTAGACCAGCTGTAAAAAGGATGCAGACAAGAAAAAGAACCCTTAATAACCAATGTAGAAAGGTGCATCTGCAATTGTTAAGAAGTTAATAGCTGACAGTAAAGGTATCTGTCATTTAGTTATTTAGCTGCTGTGTTCTTGTTGGTGCACATTGTTAGGTTGCTGGTCTCGCTGGATGCAGTCTTCCCCGCTGACAGCGCTGTGTTTCCATGGCAACCATAATGCGGTGCACTTTGTATTCAGTTGTTGAATGGCTGGGAACTTAAACTGTTCCAAAGTAAATCACGAAAATACGAGACTGACAGTCTGGTTTAAGCTCCATTTGAAGTCTAGCTGTCGCCTGTCTGGGGGTTGGTCAGTGACTGCTTAGAGCTGCAATGTAGTTTAAAGCGACTCTGTACCCACAATCTGTCCCCCCCAAACCACTTGTACCTTTGGATAGCTGCTTTTAATCCAAGATCTGTCCTGGGGTCCGTTCGGCAGGGTATGTAGTTATTGTCATAAAAACAACTTTTGATCCGGCAGTGCTGTGTCCAACGGCCGGGGCTTACATTTGTATATGCATTAGGCTGGCACCACCTCTCCGTCGTTCCTCCCCACCCTCCTCATCATTAGGAATGATCCAGGAACATTTACTGCTGTTTGAGCTTTGCACAGGTGTATTAACGATCCAGCCCATGTTCATTATACACACAGGTGGGGAATAGGAAGCAATCTGCCTGGAGCATTCCTAATGATGAGGAGGGTGGGGAGGAAGGACGGAGAGGTGCTGGATTAAAAGGGGTTTTTAGGACAATAACTGCATCCCCTTCCGAACGGACCCCAGGACAGATCTTGGATTAAAAGCAGCTATCTGAAGGTACAAGCGGTTTGGGGGGTCAGACTGTGGGTACAGAGTCTTTTTAAATCTTCATCAGGGCTGGTGCCGTGTTTGTATGCTTTGTTCCTTAACCCCTTGGCAGCCTGTTTTGGCCTTAAAGGGAACCTGTCACCCCCCGTGCCGGGGTGACAGGCTCCCGACCCCCCGTTAGAGCCCCCTATACTCACCTAATCCCAACGGGTCCCGCTTCTGGAGGTGGTCGGGTGATGAAGATCTCAGCCGCTGCAGCCCGGCGCGCGCGCTGAGAGATGAGTCCAATACCCATAGAGAATGACGGAGCGCTGGACTCTCCTGTCATTCTCTATGGGTGTTGGACTCATCTGAGGAGCGCGCGCCGGGCTGCAGCGGCTGAGATCTTCATCACCCGACCACCTCCAGAAGCGGGACACGACGGGATTAGGTGAGTATAGGGGGCTCTAACGGGGGGTCGGGAGCCTGTCACCCCGACACGGGGGGTGACAGGTTCCCTTTAATGCCCAGGGCCTTTTTTTTTTGCAAATCTTACCTGTCTCTCTTTATGTAGTGAAAACTCTGCGAAGCTTTTAATTATTGCGGTTATTCTGAGACAGTTTTTTTTTGTTACATATTCCTCTTTATGTTTGTGGTATATTTTGTTTCATACATTTAAATTTATGTTTCTTTATATTCAAATTCTCTTTTCCTAAGAAAGATAGTCATGCCACATAAACTAATTATTACTGCATCTAAAAGAAAAAAGAGCAAAGGTAGTGGAGCTCACTATACTAATACAGTACCTGAGGTCAATGTTCAACCCAGTACCCAGGGTAGAGGAGTATAAGAAAAGTATAAATAAATAAATATGACCAATCCTCTAAGGTACGTAACTAAATGGATATAATTAAATAAAACACAAATAATTAAAATACATACAACATAATAGAGTATATATGGATGTATATACCATAGGGCCCAAATGGTAACTGAAAATGTTAAAAATAGTTCATAGAAAAGCTGCAAATGCGCTCACTAGTTCACAGTTATCTTGAAGATGTTATTGCAACGTCTTTTATCAATATTTCAATGTTTAAAATCTGTGAATAGCATAGTCTCGTTGTTTAAAAAATTAAATTATTACTGCAACATCTACAACATTTCCACAGAATTTAGATCAACACCCGTATAAAAATTAAATATCTTTATTAACGACATTAAATATACAAAAAAAAATAAACAAGAGGCAATTCCAAACATGAAATCTTCCAGACCGTGTAATTAGAATCGGGTTCAAAGAAGTTTTGTGCAACAATAGCGGTCAAAAAATCTACAACATGTCCACTTTATGGTGACGTCATTTGGTAAACGTCCTTTAGGATGTTAAGAGGGCTTCGAAATTTTGCAGCGATTTTTTTCAAATTCTGATTTTATTAGGGACCAGCTCAGTTCTGAAGTGGATTTGTAGTACCTGTATGTTAGTTACCCTTGTAAATCTCTCCACTGTAAAAACTGCACCCAAAGTATTCTAAATAACATGTTATAAGTTTATTAACCCTTTAGGTGTTTCGTAGAAATTTAAGAAGGTTGGAGGAAATTTAAAATTTTCACTTTTTTAGCAGATATTCCATTTTAATCAATTTTTTTCTCTAAAACAGAAAATGCTAACTGAGAAATGGAACTCAATATTTATTTCTAGAAATGGAACTCAATATTTATTTCTAGAAATCCCCCATATGTGGTCGCAGTGCATCACCTGACTTAACCACAGACCTCAGACATGACAGAGACCTGGTGAATTTTGGGGCCTTTTTTTTTATTTTTTTATTTTTTTTTTAGCCATTGTACCCTCTCACAGAGACCTTGCAGTGTCAAAATATTTGTGTATGACAAGTTGACGTTTCCATCGGTACCATTGCTACAATTTAGCAATTGTTTTTAATCATTTTTTTGTACGGTTTACTATACGTTACATATTACATGTTATCGTTTTTCGTTAGGTCGGTACGATTACAGTGATATCCATTTTATATAGCTTCTGTTATAGTTTATGGCATTTATACTATAAATACTATTTGTGTCTTTTTTCGCCAATGGAGTTGTGAGGGCTTTTTTTTTTTGTAGCATAAAATGATGTATTTAGGGGTACACCTTTTGGGTAAATGTGACGATGCTTTTATCTATATTTTTTTAGGGGGTTAGTCTTTTATTTTTTTACGGCGTTAATCGGGCGGGATAATTAATGTAAAGGGTTAATAGCCGAGGTCATTGTGGATGCGTCGATACCAAATATGTGTATTTTATTAGGAGGGGATCATTTATAAAGGGGATAGGGAATGTGTATTTATTTAACTTTATTTATGTATTTGTGTGTTGTGCTTGAACTGTAACTTTTGCTGGTCCATCTATAATACATTACAGCATATGTGTGCTGTAATGTATTATAGAGTGAATGAGCTGTCAGAACACTAACAGCTCATTCAAACAATCAGGTTCCTGCCTCAGTGCCTGTAATCCATAGCAGCCTAGATGCATTGGCAGCATCTACGGTGCTATGGTAACTCCCCCGAGTCTTGCGATCACTCATGTGGCTTCGAGGGGGTGAAGGGGGAGGTCGGAGGGAGCAGATATTGCTCCAGATTCCCCATAGACGCTGCGGTCCCACGGACAGTGGCGCCTATGGGGTTAACTGCCCGGGGGAGCACGGTTCCCCTCCGGGCAGGGGCAGCTGTGTGTGACACAGCCTCCTCCTGCTCTCCAATCGCCGCTAGGGACAGTGTGTGTGTGTGGGGGGAGTTAGGGACAACATGCACGTCATGTTGCAGGAACTCCCTGCTTTACATGACGTTCCTAAAACATCATTTTACAGCAAGGGGTTAAAGGGGTGGTGTCACAAAGAAAACTAGGTCTTATGTTAACGGAAACATTTCAAGTGTGCAAGCATTTTTATAAAAGTATTGTTTTTTTGATGACCTGTGGCCCTTGGTTGCGGCCCACCAGGCATCCACTATATTGGGTCACTCATGCACAGTTCACTTGCAGCCACATGACCTGTCCCATTAGTACTGTCAGTTGGTTTTCACTTCACATGCTGCAAGGGGGATTGTGGGAAAGTGTGTGTGCACTGTTGCATGCTAATAGCAGGGTCACAGTTCAGTGAGGAAACTAAGAAGTAAATAAATCCATGGGGAAAAGAAATGGTACAGGCATGTAAGCTTCTTTACTAAAAACAGCACATTTTCACACAGGCTGATTATTGGCAAGGAGCGCTGCTAGCAATACCCTTAGCTAGCAATAATTGCAAAAATGTCAGCGATGAGCTGAGGAGTGGGAAAACACCAGCTCAACGGCTGATCGCATCTTTTGTGTGGGCAGTAAAATGTATTGCTATTGCCCGCACATCTCCTCCCTTTATATACACGGAATGTGCAAGCAATAGTACTATATTTAAAAGGGCGCGCGATTTATCGTGCCTTCTAAAGGGACTGCAAGTCCTTGTACAGTCCCATATCAGGCCATGTAAAAGGACCCTTATTCTTAATGTTTAGGGCATTTATTCCACATTTTTGTGTATGATCTTTACCTCCTTTTTCATAGCAAGGCAAGCAACATGTTTATAACTTTCAATTACCTAAAGCTATGGCTGCAGGGAAATCTAGACCACCATTGCTAACTGTCTTCAAAGTTTTGACTTTTTTTTTTTTTCCCCTGCCTCTGGGGCCTCATTTATTAAAACTGTCAGAAAGACAAACTACTACTGTTGTTACCCATAGTATCCAATCTCGGCACGGAAATTAAAATTATAACTGCTGGAATTGGTTGCTGTGGGCAACAAAGACCATTTGAGACAGTTTTTCAGTCTTTTCTTATTAGGCTGGGTTCACGCTGCATTTTTGTAATCCATTTTTACAATCTGTTTTATGCAAAAAGCGGGTTAAAAAAGGAATGCATTTGTGCGTTTCTGTTTTGATCGGTTTTCCATCGACTTCCATTATAATAAAAGGATCAAAACTAGGGATGGTCCGAACCTGCCGAGGTTCGGGTTCGTACAAACCCGAACGCTCGGCAGCAGATTCCCGCTGTCTGCCCGCTCCGTGGAGCGGGCGGATACAGCGGGAGTAACGCCTGGAAAACTGGGATACAGCCTATGGCTGTGGCTGTATCCCAGTTTTCCAGGCGGTCCTCCCGGAGCGGGCAGACAGCGGGAATCATTACCGAGGGTTCGGGTTCATACGAACCCGAACCGAACTCTGTTCGGACCATCCCTAATCAAAACGCATCTTTAAAAATTTTTTTTTTTTTTTTTTAACACAGAAACGTGGTCAACCACATTTTGTGTATGCTAAAAAAAGCGTTTCATTTTGATGTTTTTTTTATAATGGAAAAATGGATCAAAACGTATGCACACAAATGCATCCCTTTTTTCATCGGTTTTTTGCATAAAACAGATTGCAAAAATGGATTGCAAAAACGCAGTGTGAAGCCAGTCCTAGTGCTGTATTGTAAAGAATTGTATAGTCTCAGAATACGGATATGAGTAATTTACTTTATATAGTTGTTTATTCCGGTACTGTTTGTATGCTTCAACCCCTAAACAATGTGTCCTTATTGAACTATTAGGATTTCTGTGTGATGTACTCTGAAGCATGCAGAATTGTAAATGGACCATTAATCTCTAAGGACCCCCTTATTTTGGGCTTGAAGGACCAATTTTTCTTTTTGCTGTATAATAATACCTCTGTTCTCAAACACAATCTGTTCTGGAAGGCTGTTCCAGAACCGTGTAGTCCCGGAACTGAGCTTTGTGTTCCCGTAGGGAACAAAGTAAATTTTTTAAATTGATTTTCACACTTCATGGGTCAGGTGCAGAGTGTAAAGAATAGCTCTAAAGAAGCAGGGATTCCCTGTGGGGAAGGCAGCGCCGACGCTGAAGCAAGGGCGCTGGCAGCCTAGGGATGGGTGCCAGCAGCTGGGACTGGCTGGAGGAGCTGTTTACCGTGGCAGCGAGCCTCGGGGAAAGCACTGTCCGGCGACTGCAGAGAAGGCTGCTGGTGCTGGCAGCCTGGAAGTAGCTGTTCACAGCGGGAGGAAGCAAGGGTGGCGTGTCAAGCCCCAACAGTGGACTGCTCCTGCCTATCTCTCTGCCTCCACTGTGGGGAACACCCATTTAGAGCAGGGATTCCTGTCATTTTAATAGGAATCCCCGCTCCTGTAATCTTTATGTTCCCGAACACCTCAATTACTTTCAGCTGAACAATATACAAATAAAGAAGCAAGCTGTGTGTCACAGGAAGCTGCACACCAAAATCATCTTAATAAAAACTCATTTTTATTGTTACAGCAAAGTGATAAAGTGAACCGACAAACCATACAAAGAAATAAAAACACTTAAAAACTGCTCAAGCAGAAACACATGGTAGTATCCTGTATAACAGGCATCTACCTCACTCACTGGATAAAAAATACCTTCTTCCTATATACAGGCTCTCCGTAACCATTGGGGGAGATTTATCAAACTGGTGTAAAGTAGAATTGTGTTAGTTGCCCCTAGCAACCAATCACATTCCACTTTTCATTCTTTACAGATTCTTTGGAAAATGAAAGGTGGAATCTGATTGGCTGCTAGGGGCAACTAAGACAATTCTACTTTACACCAGTTTGATAAATCCCCCCCATTGTGTCCATACACATGTATACTGAAGAAGACCTGTAAGGAAAAGTAGTCATATAAGACCCCAGTGTGACTGGAATACCCCACGTGTGTTGCTCCTTAGGGGAGCTTTTTAGGAGTCAATTGGTATTCTTTAGAACACTGTATTTATGGCTTAAATTATCAATAATTAATGGCAAATACGTGGATCAAATGGCGTGTTAATATGGCGGCAGCGGTATCTAGCAATGCTGGTGATTAACATCTATGTCATCTTGGTGTGTCCCCCGTGTGATCTACAAGCCAAATGTCACGTGATATGCTAAAAATAATTTACAGATACCGGCTGTATGCTAGTCAGTGCCGGAAGTTCTTCCCTGATGGAGAGTCACATAGTCAGCAGTAGATAACAAGATGGCAGAATAGTGCTAGGCAATGAACAAAAGAGAAGTAAGGGAACGTCCTCATGCACCAGGTCGTAGACCTATTCACAACCCGTCATATCGGGGTCACAAGGCTCCTGAGTACAAAATAACCAGGCTAAAGTAATAATTTGGATATATGGGAACAGATATTGTTAGAAACAGTAATAATAAAGGGGTCCCCAGAAGATAAGTGGTGTTTGTTAGACAAATGGCTTTCGAGGAGCAAAGGTAGGGGACCTGGGTTATATAGGGGACCAATTGGTGCAGGTAGATGCTCAAGAGAAAACAACTGCAACAGTTTCTGGTGGGCAGTCCTTCGTGTGTAAATGATGGGGCCTCCTCATTGAATTGGCTTAGTGCGGGGGCTCCCAAGGTTTGGGAGAGAAGTCACTGGGTGGTCATTGAGGTAGTCCCAGGTGTTTGACGGTAGGTGCTGAAACACTGGGCATTTTACTCCTGCTAGAGAAGTTGGATGCAGCCCTGGGAAGTCCTGGAATGCATGGATACAGTGAGAGTGAGGCGAGAGTGGTAAGAATAATTGTGCTGGTGAATGGGTAGTACAGGTCTGGAAAGGGGAAAATGCATCAGGGGAGTTTGAGGTTGGAGCTCCTCCTTAGAGAGCAAGATCAGCAGAGAAATGTGTCAGGAGCTTGGGAGGAAGGATTCGGGGAGTTTTGCCTCTGCTGGGTATCAGCATCTTGCCAATCAGCTATTGATGACCTATCTTGAGGACAGGCCATCAGTTATTTAACCCCAGAAAACCCCTTCAAAAACAGTATACCAAAGCCTCTTTGCTTGTCATTGTACAACTGGCGTTAGCAGGGCTCGACTTAGGGTGAAAAGGGCACATAAACCGCACCAGCCCTCATATATATATCCCCCTCACTCCCCCCCCCCCCCTGTATAAATGATTAAACTGTAGTTATACTTCCATAGTTTTCAATTAAAACAGCCATTTTTTTTTAATAGTAAAATGCGTTGCATTGAAGTCAATGCAAAAAACAGCCGTTGTTTACACAGTGTACTGAATGACGGCCGTTGCTTGATGTGGCCTTTGAAATATTTGACATGTCAATTATTTCCGGCCGTTGTGCCCCGATATCAGTGCAATTTTTAATGCAACAATGATCATTGGTTTTAAGTGCCAAACAACTGCTGTTGTCCATACGTTGTGTTAATATAACCAAAGAATGAAATGCAACATTTGAAATCGTCCTTTATGAAACAGAAAACATACATAACATATATTCTTAGGTCTAGTATCTATAGTACGTGTTGCTATCTCTTCTGTAAAAAAAAAAAAAAGCAAGTCAAGACAGGAAGAGCTACTTGTGCAACAATCTGATTTCCTACTTATGATAATGTTTAGTCGTGTAACTCTGTTTCTGTTAGTAAGGGTGCTGAGTGTAGGTTTCAACACCAAACCGGTTTGTAGTGATGCATCTGCCTAATAAGAATGAGTTGACTAAATCAGATTTTAGATGCACATTCATTGCCCTGCCTTCTCCACCCTTGTGAAAATGAGGGAACACAACCATGACATAAAACAACTGACAGGTGAAGTTAGTAACATTTATTACTTTGTGGCAATGGCATCTGTAAAAGGGTGGAATATGTTAGATAGTAAGACAACAGCTTTTAAAGCGACTCTGTACCCACACACTGTCCCTCCCAAACAACTTGTATCTTCGGATAGCTGATTTTAATCCAAGATGTGTCCTGGGGTCCTTTCGGCAGGTGATGCAGTTATTGTCCTAAAAAACTACTTTTAAACTTGCAGCCCTGTGCCCTAACTTTGCACTTCCCCTCTGTCCCTCCTCCCCACTCTATTCATCATTAGGAATGCCACTGAAACATTTTCTCCTGCCTGAACATGGGCTGAGCGATCCAGCCCATGTTCAGTATTCATACAGCTGATGAATAGGAGACAATCTGCCAGGAGCATTCCTAATGATGAGGAGGGGCAGAGAGGTTGTGCCAGCCTAATGCATACACAATCTAAGCCTCGGCCGTTGGGCACAGGGCTTTAAGGTTAAAAGTAGTTTTTTAGAACAATAACTGAATCACCTGCCGAACGGACTCCAGGACAGATTTTGGATTAAAAGCAGCTATCCGAAGGTACAAGCGGTTTGGGGGGGGGGGGGTCAAATGATCTCTTCATAGGTGAAAAAATGTACAAACGTAAGAATGTGAGCAATTCTGATAAGATCCAGTTTGTGATGGTGATTGGTCAGAGTACCCCCCAAACAGTGAGTCTTGCAGAATGTTCCCGGAAAATGCCTGTCGAGCATAGACAGCACTGAGATCCTCTGTGGGGCCTGTGCTGAGCTGGAAATTCCTGTCCACACAGCACCTCAGGGAAAGTAGTGGAAAGAAGAACCAGGCCGAAGACCAGCTGGTCAGGAACCAGCTGCGGTGGGGGAGTGGGCTGTTCTGGAGAACCTCTTTAAGATATGAAAGCTGAACTGTGAATAGTTGCCATTGGTACAAACCAGACAGTTGTGGTTTCAGGTAGACTAAAGGGGAACTATAAGCAGGTTAGACAAATCTAACCTTTATGGTCTGAAAAATTGCCACAAATCCTGCACAGAGTCTTAGTTGCCCCTAGCCGCCAATCAGATTCCACTTTTCAATCCTCACAGGCTATTTCAAAATTGAAAGGTGGAATCTGATTGGTTGCTAGGGGCAACTAAGACTGTTCTACTTTTAACCAGCTTGATAAATCTCCCCCTGTGTCTCCACACACACTTTTAAATGTATTTGAAACCACACACCTATTTTCTCCCCAATAGCTACACGATGTTGCCAGAGTTAACAGCATCATGTGACCAATGGTTAAAGAAGTCCGGCCAAAATTAATTTTTGATATGTTGTTACTTATGAAAAGTTATACAAATTTCTAATGTACATTAATTATGAGAAATGCACATATAGGGCTATTTCTCTTAATTTAGTAGATCAGGAAGTGTTAGAATTCTCTCAGATCCAGTGACGTCATGACGAAAGGTGTAATTCCTATAGAGTGTCCAGCAGGGGGCGCTCTCTATATAGAAGTCTATAGGACTTTATTGTTTCTATGGATTTCTAAGTAATGTAGTGTAGTGTACAGTATGCTTTATTGGATGAATACATCTATGGAATACTTTGGGGAGCAAGTGTCCCTGTTCCCCAAAGTATTGCGTAAATGTTCCCCAAAGTATTGCGTAAATGTATTCTTTCCATACATTAGGATATCACAGTAAGCCCGCCGCATTCCCGCCGCACTCCTGCCGATCCGCCGCATATACACTGAATTACAGCTCCCATCATCTGCTTATAGTATAGTTACAGGGTGATGGGAGCTGTAGCTGGGTTATGGATATCACTTGCCTGCCGCCGCTGATGCCACTGCTTATGCCGCCGGGCGCAGGGGGGAGCCGCTCAGTACACAGGAGCGCTCCCTCCTCCTCCTCCTTCCGAGAACCTTCTCCCCTATACCACTGCTGACTCCCTGCCTGGCCGCCGCTCTCCGCTCTCATATACCGGCTCCCGATGCTTCAGTGCGGACACCAGGAAGCATCGGGAGCCGGTAAATGAGAGCTGCGGCCAGTCAGCAGTGCTATAGGGGGAAAGTTCCCGGAAGAAGGAGGAGGAGGGGGATCGCTCCTGTGTACTGAGCGGCTCCCCTCTGCGCCCGGCGGCATAAGCAGTGGCATCAGCGGCGGCAGGCAAGTCATATCCATAACCCAGCTACAGCTCCCATCACCTGTTCATACTATAAGCAGATGATGGGAGCTGTAGTTCAGTGTATATGCGGCGGATCGGCGGGCTTACTGTGATATCCTAATGTATTGAATGAATACATTTATGCAATGCAGTATTCCATAGATGTATTTATTCAATAAAGCACTGTACACTACACTACATTACATTACATTACATAGAAATCCATAGAAACAATAAAGTCCCATAGACTTCTATATAGAGAGCGCCCCCTGCTGGACACTCCATAGGAATTACACCTTTCGACTTGACGTCACTGGATCTGAGAGAATTCTAACACTTCCTGATCTACTAAATTAAGGGAAATAGCCCTATATGTGCATTTCCCTTAATTAATGTACATTAGAAATTTGTATAACTTTTCATAAGTAACAACATATCAAAAATTAATTTTGGCCGGACTTCTCCTTTAAGAAATGTGGGTATGGTTTCAGCCCTGTCCAAAAAACAGCCAGAGGGGTTTTTCCCCAAAACAGCACCACATTTGTCCACAGGTTGTGTGTGGCATTACAAATCTGCTCCATTCTTTTCAACGGAACCAAGTTTCAGCACCATCTGAGGACAAGTTGTGCTGTTTCAAGAAGAAATCCCCTATGTTTTTCTTATCTTGGATTTCCCTTTTAATTGGTTGTATTTGCTTCAGAAAACACACACCTGATAGATTCCCTGCTGCTGTAACACCGCTGATCCAGTCCTCCTCACTGTGCAAAACAAATTTGAACTGTTATACTAGCACGTTCTGTTGTACTCATATCACCCAATATAGTGAATTTTAAATGTCTATTTTTTTATTATTATATTTTTTAGGGGTGACTCCTGTATATTATACACTGTTTGCTTTGATGAACGAGGCTGACAGAATATGGTATCCTCCCAATCATACCTTTATTGTGGATGAAACAAGCAGACAAATGGTAAAATTTCGACTGAGGTGAGTATTTCTTGTAGTATCTTTTTATTTACAATGCTATTGTATTCCTATTAAGTGAACCTACAGATGAGAAATTTGTTCCTTTACCAAACTATACTTGACCTGACCTGTGCTATTAAGAGTTTTATTTGTGGGTATGTAAAAGTTTAGTTTACTCATCTACCCTAATAGCTATAGCTGCCATTATGACGATGCATGGTGCCCACTGCACACTGCTTCCCCCAAGTTGGTGAATATGCAGAAAACGCCCACTCTGCCAGTCACTGTCCACAACAGTGATATGCCCAGCTAGTGAGTGGCAGAGAAGGAGTTATCAGCAAAATGGAGATTGCAGTCCCACATTCTCCCGATGGGTGACTGTATGAGATGTGATATTGTGCATTTATGACTTATTCTATGGAGGAAACAACCCTTAAATTGTTAGTGAGGCTTCATGCCTGCAGAGAGTTAATACTGTACATGGCCCTGTGTAAATTCCTTTTCATTAGATATTGTAGCATTCCCTGGACTGATTAGAACTTGGAGTAAGACCAAGATACAGCATGGGAAGAACACTGCCATGAAAGTAGAAAAGTCTCCTTTGCTATCTAACCCAGCACGTGCTCCTCCCACACAATGGACTCCTCCAGCACAGAAACAAACTAACAAATAGTGACCACCAACCTTTCCCTGACCACCCTCATCTAATAGGGCCAGTGCTGTATTACTGATATATAAATGCTTCACCCTTTCTAACTAAATATATGTGAGAAAGTGTTTTTCTGCTTTTAATAAATAAGTTCCTTAGGTTAATAGAACATAAAATATATTAATGAGGAACATTTATAAAATTCCTATGAAAATTCAATTATAAAATGTTAAAAAAAAGAGTCTGTACATTATTTCCGACTCCAGCCAAAAATAGCTCCGATTCCACAGCCCTGGTTGCACAGCCCATCCCAACACAAGGAGTGCTGTGCTTAAAGTGACACTGTCACCCCCTTTTTGCATTATGACTGCTCTCCACAGGTGTAAAGGGCCCCATCCGTGTCATCACCGCATAGGGCACCACTCCCCTAGATTGTCCCACACCAATGGCCTTTGAGGGGGCGGGGCCTATGTGGTGATTACGCCATGGATGGGAGCGAGGCTAAGTGGCGCTAGGGGCGGAGCGATGTGGCACATAGGCTGCGAAGCCCCGCCCACATATACCAATCCACAGGTGATAAAAACTACTTTTTACCAGAACAAGCACCATGGGGTGTGTTATAAAATAAGTAATGAAAGCTGTAACATTTACCCTTTACACCTGTTGAAAGCAGTCAAAATGCAAATAGGGGGCGACAGTGTCACTTTAAAGTATCACTGTTTGTAAAAACATTTAATATATCATAGAGACATGTCAAGAGTTTCGATCTGTCTGGGTTTGAGTGTTCAGACCCGTACCATTAGCGAGAATAAGCCAGGAGAAGACTACAGTCAGCACGATCCTCTCCCGACTCTGTGTAACGTCATAATCGGTTGGGCATCAGAGACCTATATAGGCAATCAGACAGAGGCCGACTGATCATGTGACATAGAGCCAGGAAAGGGTCGCGCTTAGCGTGGTCTTCTCCTGGCTCGTTTTCTCAATTGGTACGAGTCTGGACCATTCAAAACTTTTGACAAATCAAGAGTTTTTTCAAACGACAGTGACACTTTAAAGACTAGCTGCAGCATAGCGCCTGATAGGCATTTATTTATAAAGTTTGTTTTCTGCCACAAAACAAAACAAAAAAATACCCCTTAAAGAGTCACTGTCGTATTTTTTTTTTAATTTTTTTTTTGGCAGAAATCAATAGTCCAGGCGATTTTAAGAAACTTTGTAGTTGGGTTTATTAGCCAAATCTGCCATTATCTGCATGTAAAAAGCCTTTTCCCAGGTCCCCCCCTCCTTCCTCTTTTTCATCCACTCTGAAAAATCTGAAAATTGTGACTTGTTGCAGGAGACGTCCCCTGTCTGCTCTAGGGAGAGGGGAGGGGGGAGGAGGAAGGAGGGAGTTAGCCGGCAGCAGAAAGCAGATAACAGAGGATTACAGGCACGGAGCTGGGTGACAGCTGTAATCTGAGCTCAGACAGGTCACTGGTGATGGTCAGAAGAGATAACGGGTGAGGGATTTGTAGATTAACTCTTTGTTGTCCTGTTTTGGTCTTTTCTTTAGCTCTCTCCATAGGAGAACAATGAAGACAGGGGGGAGAGCTTCAAACTGCTTTTTCATGATAAAAATGCATTTTTCGGATAATAAACCCAATTACAAAGTTTCTTAAAATCGCCTGGACTATTGATTTCTGCAAAAAAAAATTTCACGACAGTGACACTTTAAGGCTGGGTTCACACTACGTATATTTCAGTCAGTATTGTGGTCCTCATATTGCAACCAAAACCAGGAGTGGATTAAATACACAGAAAGGCTCTGTCCACACAATGTTGAAATTGAGTGGATGGCCGCCATATAACAGTAAATAACGGCCATTATTTCAATATAACAGCCGTTGTTTTAAAATAACAGCAAATATTTGCCATTAAATGGCGGCCATCCACTGAATTTCAACATTATGTGGACAGAGCCTTTCGGTGTTTTCAATCCACTCCTGGTTTTGGTTGCAATATGAGGACCACAATACTGACTGAAATATACGTAGTGTGAACCCAGCCTTAAGATGCAAAAAGGATGAGTTTTTGTCATCTCCTTCTGTAAAGCATCTTGAATACCACTTCAAAATGGGTTTGAAAACTGAAAATATAGTTTTTGTCCTTGTTTTGCCTTCTGGGCACTTGCAACATACATTTTAAAACTGAAAAAATCTGCTATTAGGGGAAGTTGAATTATTCAGTCACCTTCCTTTTAAAATAACTTATTGCAGTCAGTAAGTGTTACTCCACCCAGCATTGTGGTTTTGTTTGAGTAAATGAAAATATTTCCCCTTGTTTTCCCACTCTCCAAACAACCTTTAGGGTCTTTTTACACGTACATATAAATTGCTTAAGCACTTCTTTAGCAAACGACAAGTGATGATTTTTTTTTTCTTTTAAATGATTGGTATTTAGCAGAGAAGATAAATCACTATAAAAAGTGGTTCATGTGATCGTTATTGCCTTAGTATACTGTATATACTGTGAATGATCGTAATTGCGTTCATATCTTTATACTGTGTATGATGAGTGTTTACACTGAAAGACTTGAACAATTACAAAAGATGTGATCAACGATGTAGGAACAACTTTTCGCTTGTAGTTGGACCTTTTGCTGCATTTAGGGTTCACACTGAGTAAATCAGAGTTCCGTCGCGGAATCCCGCCTGCCTCAGTGTGCCATAGACTGTCTATGGGAGAGCGCACGCTCCTCTGCTGCCGCCACTCTTAGCTCAAAGAAGTGACATGTCACTTCTTTCCAGCATAAACACGGTCAGGTTTCTACAATTACAGATAAATCCATTAGTACTGGCTATTTATAGGTCTTTATTCAGATAGGTCACTTGAGGACATATCTATGGTAAATGCCAGGCTTATTGGTTGCTACCCTATAAGTTATCTAGGGCCTGCCCATTGATATTCTCTCAGATACGGTCAGGGGCCTGTGGATAGTGCGCCCCCCGCGGCCCTGTGCACAGTAGCTATGGAACGCAAGTAGCTAAAAAGATGGGAGATGACTCAAAATACTCAGGGGGACGTGGTGAGCAAGACCAGCTAGGTTTGGGAGCATTTTATTTAGCTCTTGGGGAGAATACCCCTTTAAAGTGGTTTTCCACTTAAAACTGACTATCCACGGGCCGCAGGGGGAAGGGAGGGCCGCACTGTGCACTGGCCGAGTGCCGCGGGTGAGCGCCAGGGGGTACTGGTGGCGGCTGCGGGTGATCTGTGGCTGAGAGCGGGGATGCAGGTGACGGGTATGGCTGCTGTGAGAGAGGGAGACAGTGACAGCTGCACTGATAACTGTCTCTCGCTCTCTAAAAGCAGCCACCCCCGCCAGTGTGCTGCCGCGGCCGAGAGCGTGGCAGGGGTTATGGCAGAGGGATGGTCGGGTGCTGAGGGGGGGTGGTGGTCGTGGTGTTTGTTAATGGGGGTACTCGTGACGGGGCAGGGGGACAGTAAGGGGGGAAAAGTGGGTGAGCGCCGGGGGGGGGGGGGCTGCTGTTAGAGAGGGAGACAGTGACAGCTGCACTGATCACTGTCTCTAACAGCAGCCATCCCTGTCAGTGTCTTCCATCACTTCAGTGAGCCGGGTTAGAAGCGATTACCCAGCCCATTGAAGTGATGGAGGACACGTGGTGCTGTCTCGGAGGGTGGGGGCCAGGAGCAGGGAGTGGAGATGGGTTGGACTGAGATTTGATGATTCTATGTGTTTGGTGGGGGTGAATGCAGCTAGGTAACAGCAAAACTGTGCAGAATCCATAATACATTGATATTAAAAATGAGTGGGAAACGTATTAATGCAAAAATAATTTTGGGGGAATACCCCTTTAATAAAAAAGGGAGGTAGATATTAAGAATTAATTTTTTTGCAGATATTCAATATTAATCCATTTTGTCTGTAACACGACAAGTTTTGACAGAAATGCAATCCAATATTTATTGCCCCAATTTTTAGGTTTTTACAAATATTCCATATGTGGACCTATATTGCTACTTTATGGAACTAAAGGCATCAAACATGAAGGAGCATCTATTTGATTTTTTTCTTAAGATATTTTGCAGGCACCATATCAGGTTTGCAGAGGTTTTGGGGTATGGCAACATAAGGAACATCCTAAAACAGACCCCATTTTACAAACTACACCCCTTAAGAAATTTAGGTGTTTTAGACCCTGCAAATGTTTATCAGTATTACACTGTGAATGTTGGTAAATCATTGAATATTGAATTGATAGATACTTTTAAAAGGGGTTTTGGAATAGTTTTATAGAAGTGGCTGGAGCCTAGGGTACAAAAGTGGTACTTTTTTCCCCCTTGCCCTTATTTTAGCCTCTGTAGATTCTTTATTAAAACTACCAGAAAACACTTACTTTCATTAAAATTGATTGTGATCTCTCAACCCCCCTCCTCCCCTCAACTAATCTCAGATTGTGCCCCTTGTATTTGTGCTTAGTTCCTTATTATAAACACTTTATTCCTGAATCTTATCCTTTAATATATTTAAAGTGTCCCGGTCACCCTAGCTGAGCACTTCAATTTTACGTCTTTCTGCAAGATGTGAGCTCTATAGACTTATAATGCAGTTTGTGATATTTCAAGATAAAAAGTCTGCTTAGGGTACAAACACACACACACCGTATACGCAGCAAATACGCAGATCTGCAGCAGATTTGATGGTGCAGATTTGATGCTGTGTTCAGTTATTTAGATCTAATCTGCTGCGTATTTGTTGCGTATTTGTTGCATATCTGCTGTGTATTTGCTGCGTATCGCAGCAGTAAATACACTGCGTATACGGTGTGTGTGTTTATACCCTTAGGGTGCGTTCACACCTACAGGATCTGCAGCAGATTTGATGCTGTGTTCAGTTATTTAAATGAAATCTGCTGTAGAAAATCAGCTGCGGATCCTGTAGGTGTGAACGCACCATTAAAGTGAATCCATTGCTATGCAGAGGGGACAGCATATAGTGTATAAACTAGTGGTGCACTGCATTTAGATTCTCAGAGACCATTTTTTTTAAGCCCAGCATTTGAATGTATTCATACCTGGATATCATATTTTGTGTATGAATGTAAGAGAGCTCTGTTCAGAATAAAGAAACCTTGTTCGGACTTGTTGGTAGAGAGGTCAGCTGGATCTAGTGAATGGCACAGAACAACAAGCGCTTTTCTACCGACTCTCCTGTGCAAATGTGTACAAATGCAAAGTAAGGAATGCCGGCCTCTCTTCACCGCTGTGCATACAGAACCATCTCTAGTTTTCTTCCATTCAACATGATAAGTTTCTTTACTCCATAATGAAGTTGTCATAGGGTTAAATTACTCTTCTTTTCCTCTTGATTTTGACGCATTTGAGAGCAAATTTTAGTTGCATATTGGTTACTACAGATACAGTGCAACTGCACAGATATTGATAGCACATATTTTGCCTTTCCTATGTGGCCCTTCAAACTTCAATAAGGTTTTCGTGAGAGTAGGGAACTGCACGAAAAAAAGACAGGTGCAGCCCCGACGCTGGCACCCACACCTTGTACCTGCCTTTTTGCCTCAACCGCCCTAGGTCAGCAGTAGGGCTGGGCGGTATACCGCAAAAATACCGATACCGTCTCTGACGCCGGTTAACCGACCTCGACTTGGCCAGGACGGTATTTTTGTATTTTTTATCTCCTGGTCTGAGCCGGTATCAGAGCAGGAGGTGGAGGAACAGCAGTGGTGACAATGTCTGAGTGCCCCCATCCTCCTGCACCCGGCATGTCATCAGAGCGACTGCCCCCCGCCCGTTACCAAAGCGCCCGCCCCCGTCCCAGCGCCCCCTCCCCCATCAGTGCTGTCCCGTGTGAGAGCCGCCCGCCCCCGTCCCAGCGCCCCCTCCCCCATCAGTCCTGTCCCATGTGAGCGCCGCCCGCACCGATACCAGCGCCCCCTCCCCCATAAGTCCTGTCCCTTGTGAGCGCCCACACAGCACACACGACGCTGCACCTGTTGTCCTGTGTGTGCAGGGTCGCCGGCAGGTCATAGCAGGACATGGAGAAGCAGCATTTGGGGGGCTGCTGTACCGTAGTTCCGTCAGCATCAATAAAAGTACAGGGCTGTAGCCTAGGAGGAATGAATTGGCTGCAGCAGGCAGGATGCCATGCACAGTAATGTCTCCTATAAGTTATGTGTGGGGCATCCTTCCTGCTGCAGCCCACTTATTCCTCCTAGGCTACAGCCCTGTACTTCCCATACCCCCATCCCTATGTGCCCCCTATATAGTAATAAACCCCTAATTGTCCCCCCTATAGTCATACACCCCTATCCACTATCCATCCCTATGTGCCCCTATATAGTGATCCGCCCCCCGTACAGTCATACACCCTTATCCGCCCCCTGTATAGTCATACACCCCTAGCAGCCTCCCCTGTATAGTCATACACCCCTACCCGCCCCCCGTGTAGTAATACCCCCCTGTATAGTCATACACCCCTGCACCCTTAGCAACTGGCCGGGACGGTCGTCAGGGACATCGTCGGCGTGCTTCCTGCCCCTGGCCGGGCGGTTGGCTGGCCACACGCTCCAGAGGCACGAGGAGCCTGTCGGCTCCTGACAATCTGTTTCCTCATTGAATGTGCTGTCCAGGCTCTTTGTGCTACATTGGATTTTCTATTATTAGCAGAAACCCCAATGTAGTGCTATTTTCATTTCATCCTTGCCAAATGCTCCACCAGGAACAGAGCCCACATATGTGAACAAAGGCTTACTTATATTTCATTTGTATGCTAAAAACAAGAAATCATTTTTTTTATAAATGTGCTGAAGCCTTGTGCTTCCCAGTGCTCACTTCCTGTATCCATATCTTGGATATAAGCCTTTCCGAGATGTGTTGGGGGCAGGTGTATATCTCGATCCTTGAGTGTTAAAATTGGGCAGCCATGATCACTATATATATCTGCCCCCTCCACATCTTGAAAAGCTTACATTCCGAGATGTGGATTCGTAGGAAGTGAGCACCAGGGAGCATAAGGCTTCAGACATCTTCTGTTGCCTGGTGTGTTTTTTTCCCCTACCTCTTTCCCGATTTATACAGATTTAGGCTGGGTTCACACACAGTATATTTTAGGCAGTATTTGGTCCTCATGTCAGGTCCTCATAGCAACCAAAACCAGGAGTGGATTGAAAGCACAGAAAGGATCTGTTCACATAATATTGTAATTGAGTGTATGGCCGTCATTTAATGGCAAATATTTGCTGTTATTTTAAAACAACGGCTGTTGTATTGAAATAATGGAAGTTATTTACCATTATATGGCGGCCATCCACTCAATTTCAACATTGTGTGAACAGAGCCTTTCTGTCTTTTAAATCCACTCCTGGTTTTGGTTGCTATGAGGACCAAATACTGCCTGAAATATACTGTTTGTGAACCCAGCCATACACGAAATTGCTAAACAAAACTGCCAGATTAAAAGCAGTTTTTTTTCTCTAGCCAAAAAAAAAATGCTGTGCGAGGGAAGCCTAAAGGATCTGCTTCTAACATCTTGGCACAGGACACCTTCAGACCTCAACAGATCAGAGCCGGTTTGGTGGGACAGGGGGACCCTAACAATAGTGGGCAGCTGGTTTTAATCATCTATTTAATTTTTGTGTTCCCACTTTTAGACTTATGCTGGGTTTACACGGGACGATAATTGGCCCGATCGCGCGATTAACGATGTCGGAGTAACGTTTTTTTTATCTAACGATCAGCGTTTAGACGGTACGATATATCGTATGGAAAAATCGTTTTGCGATTGTTTTAAGATCGCCTCCCCGCTCATCCGCAGCCCCCTGCGCCGGCTCGATCGCTACTCCCGCCGCCCCGATCGCCTCCCCCACCGCTCCGATCGCAGCTCCGATCGCCCCCTCCACCGAGCTACGAGCATACCTTACCTGCTCGGCGTAGCGGGTGTTCGAAATTCGTGGCTCCCCTCTTCAGTACATTGATTGGCTGAAGAGGGGAGCTGGGAATTTCAAACAGCTCCTCTTCAGCCAATCAGTGCTCCTCTTCAGCACTGATTGGCTGAAGAGGAGCCTTTTGAAATTCCCGGCTCCTCCTCTTCAGCCAATCAATGCACGGCAGCACTGATTGGCTGAAGAGGAGCCGTTTGAAATTCCCGGCTCCCCTCTTCAGCCAATCAATGCACGGCAGCACTGATTGGCTGAAGAGGAGCCGTTTGAAATTCCCGACTCCCCTCTTCAGCCAATCAATGCACGGCAGCACTGATTGGCTGAAGAGAAGAGCCGGTAATTTCAAACAGCTCCTCTTCAGCCAATCGGTGCTAAAGAAGGGCACTGATTGGCTGAAGAGGAGCTGTTTGAAATTCCCGGCTCCCCTCTTCAGCCAATCAATGCACTGAAGAGGGGAGCCGGGAGTTTCGAACACCCGCTACGCCGAGCAGATAAGGTATGCTCGGGGCGGGGGTGGCGATCGGGCGGTGGGGGTAGCGATTGGAGCGGCGGGGGTGGCAATCCGGGCGGTGGGGGTGGCCATCTAGCCGGGGCAGGGGGCTGCGGGGGCCGGGCTGCGGGCGGGGGGGGCCGAGCTGCAGGCGGCTGGACTTTTGCGACGACTGTTTACACGGAACGATCGCTGAATTTTTTGCGAATGACGAACGACGATTTAAGAACAAGTTAAAAGATCAAAATGAATGATTTCTCGCTCTTGGTTCGATCGTTCGCTGCGTTTACACGTACGATTATTGCTCGAATTCGATCGTTATCATGCAAATTCGCACGATAATCGTCCCGTGTAACCCCAGCATTAGGGTAGGGTTCACACATACCAGAATTGCAGCAGATTTCATGCTGCGAGTTTGCAGCGAAATCGGCTGCGATTCCTGGCACTGTCAGTTTGTATAAGTTTACACACTCACAACAGATTTTTCATTCCACTGCGATTATGTAAACCCCGTCCCCCTTAACCTGTTGCAGCCGGTGAATACTTTACTGGTCTGTGCTCCAGCCTGCTTCTGCAGCTTCCTGACATCCCTCTCAGCCAATCAGTGCGCTGCCACTGTGATTCCGGTATGTGTGAACCCACCCTTACAGTGCTGCCGTCATTTTATAATAAATAATGTCATAGAGTAAAAAGTTTTCATCCAGGTGCTGAGCTCGCCGCTGATTGTTAGAATGAGTCGAGAAAAGCGATGAGCTATGTGATTCACTCCTTGCTGCATAACACAGAACTGTAGAGAAAAGTGATAAATGCATTGCTTTATGTGCTGCAGGTGACAAAGCGTGATTTAACAATGGTCTTCTCTTGTTGTAAACAATCAGACAAGCCTGGCAATGGTGGCTTATAAAGCCCGTACGGTTTAGCTTATAATTGTTAAAGGGGTATTCCACTCGAGCATAATTTTTGATGTGGGTGTCGGCTCTGCTACGTAGTGCTGGTGTCTGCTCTGCTACACGGCTGCTTCAGCTCTGCCACGTATAGCGGGTGTCAGCTCTGCTACACGGCTGCCTCAGCTCTGCTACGTAGTGCAGGTGTCGGCTCTGCTTCACGGTTGCCTCATCTTTGCTACGTAGTGCGGGTGTCGGCTCTGCTACACGGCTGCCTCAGCTCTGCTACACGGTTGGCTCGGCTTTGCTACTTTACTGACTTAACTCTGCTACTTTTAATGGTAAAGATAATTGCTCGGTTACCATGACAATCTTACTCATGTCGGTGAACAAAATCGTTAAGGTCCTTCCATCTTCTACATCTTCTGTTGGCCAATAGTGGACATGTGACATGTGTGTGGATGTTGTGATACATTGACAAGACCTTAGAATTTCTGTTGGCGGCTATAATTCAGCTATTTGCATATGTGCTGTGATGTTTACAATGTGGACATTATTTTTAATGGGCTATTATTTCCTATGGGAAATTAGGGGTCTTTAAACGTAAATTTCTTAAAAACAACAGATCCGATCAAACCAAACCAAAAATAGATGGCACACCTGTCACCACCGAGGGCTTCGAAACACAGTTTGATTGGAGTCTGTGCACAAAGCGGTTCAGACAGTATTAATCGCAGAAGAAACGGAAGAAGAAAACTGCTTATAGTATAGCTCAAGCACTATAAAAACTCCCTGACTGACTGTATCTGCAGCATTGTAGCTTCTTTGTAATACTGTGAGGGTTATTCTGGGGTCGAGTTGCTGGTGAACTCGCTGTGATTACAAAGAAGCTACAATGTTGTAGATAAGGCTACTTAGGGACTTGTTTACATCAGCTGTCTCAGAAGGGAGGGGGGAGACAGAGAGAGAGAAGCTGACACACAGATTTTAATGTTTTCGGCAGAAAGCAGCAGCTGAGAACTGGAGGAAGGGGGCTGAATATATATTAAGTATGGAATGAATTGTTAGTCTCACCATGTGCAGCAACATATCAAAAGTTACGTTTGAGTGGAATACAAAAAGTACAAATGTGGGAACTTAAATGACAACTGAAGACTGAAAAATCAGTCGGTAGTATTTGAACCAGTGTAGCCCAAATTCGTATATCCTTTGCTGTCCAGGCGTGATGAGAATCACAGTTTTGCTACCGCTGGAGGGCTGACGTTCTCCATCCCTGCTTTAGATGAACAGTTTTTTAGTCACAGCTTTGATTATTTTCAAACCTTTTTCATCCCCAGGTTTTATTTCCCACACTGGTACAGCAATGGAAGCAGCAGAGCATTTCGTTATGGAGTTGGAAGGGGATCAGAAAGTCCAGTGCTCGATGACTTCGTCATGTCTTATTTGTTTGCTCAGGTAAGATACAAAGATTAATGGAGCTGTTTAACTTTATTTTTATTTTTTTATTTTATTTTTTTCTAGTATAAGCTGACATTTCTGCTTATGTTGGTTCTTGCCTTTCACCTCCTGTGCTTTTTTGCTACAGTTGCAGGTTTGTTATCAGTTTGAAGCAAGCATCCTTCTTAATAAACACAACCCAGCTAGTTTCATGGACTGGAAGGATCATAGACTAATTATAGAGCTCTTATAGGGTTGACAGATGGTGTTTTCTGCATTTAGGTATCATTGTTCTCTCCTGCCTTGTTACTTGCATGTGAAGGATGATGAAATTGAGTCCGTTCTATATATACATAAATATGTCTCTTGGCAGTGTTTCAAAATTGTCATCTTGCATCATAGAATATTGTTTCTGTTTTCACACAACTAGCTTCTCAGATATGTTAAGATATACAAAGGTCTTAGGTGTTCTCGGAGTAAATGTAAGTATATCAGAGTTGTGCTGACTTATTATAGTACATTCAGCATACCCAGGCCAAAGGTGCATGCCACTTGGCGGAGCATCAACACTGTCATTCCTGCAATCTGTGGCGGGTCCCTGGTCTTACACCCATTGATGCTGTCTTCTGATGTTGTCTTCTGATATAGATAAAGGTGTACATATCTTTTCAGTATTCAGTTCAGTTTTCAGCTGGGAAATGATCTACATGTCCTAAGTGAGTTGTCAAAAAAACTCACCCAGTACGAAATAAATGAAAAGTTGTACTAAAATATATAACTTGGGTATGTATTTAGAAAGGAACAAATGGTAAATAATTATACAAATTTCAGATTGTCTAAGGGCTGCGGCCCGAAACATGTTGGCCATGGAGTATGGAGTGTTTGTGTTTTAAGCAATAAAGGACGATTTGCATTGTAACTCCTGCTCTGGTGCTGGACATTCACTTTCTTCACATTTGGTGCTGGCTGTGTTGCCTGCAGCAGTTCTGTGCACGGGTATGGAGACCCAGACAGCAGTGGTGAGCAGCTTTTTTATTCATTTGTGAAATTTCAGATCGTCACCGGTTTGGTACAGAAAGTATGAAAATGATCTTATATGATATACACTACCGTTGAAAAGTTTGGGGTCACATTGAAATGTCCTTATTTTTGAAGGAAAAGCACTTTACTTTTCAATGAAGATAACTTTAAACTAGTCCTAACTTTAAGCCTTGCCGCAAAATGACGTTTGGGGAACGTCATGTAAAACAAGTAGTTCCCGCAACATGACGTTCCCTCCTCCCGCCGCCACATCTGATGTGTCCCCCGCCCCCCCCCCTCGTCCCCCGAAACCGGCGGATCGCCGCTATTACCGTTATAGCGGCGATCCGCCGGTAACGGGTATTACCGGCGCCGCCGATCGCTTTCATCTCCCCCCACCGTGGATTCAATGTATAAATCAGACCCCAGATCAGCCCCCCTAGTGGCTGATTACTAACCCTCCCCTCCCCGGGTGGCCATCACATCCAAGATGGCCGCCCCCATCCCTGCGAACAAACTATGTTTGTTCGCAGGGATGGAAATGAATAAATGATCAAAGCCCCATGCTCTCCGCCACCGGAGGTAGCGGAGAGCATGGGGCAGTGATCGGGGACCCCCCGTGTGGTCCCGGAGCAGGCGATCGGCGGTATATACTGTATACCGCTGATTGCCTGTTCCCAGTGCAAAAAAGCACTTTTTATCCCCTGTCACCATAAATCATTGGTGACAGGGGATAAAAAGTGTCAGTGTGTCGCCCCCCACCCCCCCTGTCACCCCCGTCCCCCAGTCACCCCCCCTTCCCCATATACATTACCTGATCCTGGAGCTCCTTCCTCTTCGGTGTCCTGGCTGGTTATGAAGTGCGCATGCGCACTCTGAAAATTTAAAGTGACAGAGACCAATTTGGTCTCTGTCACTGAACTATGATTACTGTGATAGAAAATATCACAGTAATCATAGTAATACAGTGAAAATGAATGTATAAAGTACAAAAAGTGAAAAACATACAAAAAAATAAAACACACACTTTTTATTATAGTAATTGCAGTTTACTCCCAAATTACCCCTAACCCCCCCCCAGATTACCCGTCACCACCGCAGGTTGCCCATATCCGCCCCAGGTTGCCCGTAATCACGCCAGATTGCACGTAATCACCGCACGTTGCCCATAACCACCGCACGTTGCCCCTAACCACCGCACGTTGCCCCTAACCACTGCACGTCGCCCCTAACCACCGCACGTTTGCCCCTAACCACCGCACGTCGCCCCTAACCACCGCACGTCGCCCCTAACCACCGCACGTCGCCCCTAACCACCGCACGTCGCCCCTAACCACCGCACGTCGCCCCTAACCACCGCACGTCGCCCCTAACCACCGCACGTCGCCCCTAACCACCGCACGTCGCCCCTAACCACCGCACGTCGCCCCTAACCACCGCACGTCGCCCCTAACCACCGCACGTCGCTCCTAACCACCGCACGTCTCCCCTAACCACCGCACGTCGCCCCTAACCACCGCACGTCGTCTCTAACCCTCGCACGTTGCCCATAACCTACGCACATTGCCTATAACCACCGCACGTTGCCTGTAACCACCACATGTTTACCGTAACCACCCCGAATTGCCAGTGACCCCCTCCAGATGGTGCGTAATCAGCCCCGATTGCCCGTAACCCCCCAGATCGCACGTAACCACCGCACGTTGCCTCTGACCACCGCACGTTGCCTCTGACCACCGCACGTTGCCTCTGACCACCGCACGTTGCCTCTGACCACCGCACGTTGCCTCTGACCACCGCACGTTGCCTCTAACCACCCCAAATTGCCAGTGACCCTCTCCAGATTGCTCGTAACCACGCCAGATTGCCTGTAACGACCCCAAATTACAGGTACCCATCCCAGATTACCTATAAGCACTTCAGTTTATCCGTAACCACCCCACGTTGCCCGTAACCACCCCACGTTGCCCGTAACCACCCCAGTTTGTCCGTAACCACCGCAGGTTGCCCATAACCACCGCAGGTTGCCCGTGACCACCCCAGGTTGCTCGTGACCACCCCACATTACCTGTAATCTCATTTTTTATTGTATTTTAGTAACTGCGCTATTCTAATAACTATTTCTAGCTGCGGTTTTGCTCCAGCAAATTGGCGCTCCCTTCTGAGCCTGGCTGTGTGTCCATACTGTGGTTTATGCCCACATATGGGGTACCGTTTTACTCAGAAGAAGCTGCGTTACAGATTTTGGGGTACGTTTTTCCTCCCATTCCTCGTGAAATTAAGAAATTTTTAACTAAACAAACATATTATTGGAAAAATTCGAGTTTTTCATTTTTACTGTCTTATTTTGAATACTTTCCTCTAATACCTGTGGGGTCAAACCGCTCACTGCACCCCAAGATGAATTTTTTCAGGGGTGTACTTTCCTAAATGGGGTGACCTTTGGGGGAGTTCTATTCTGCTGACACTACAGGGGCACTGCAAACGCACCTGGCGCTCAGAAACTTCGGAAAAATCTGCACTGAAAATGCTAATTGGCGCTCCTTCCCTTCTGTGCCCGGCTGGGTGCCCATACAGTGGTTTATGCCCACATATGGGGTACCGTTGTACTCAGGATAACCTGCATTACAAATTTGGGCATGCAGCTTCTCCTCTGTTCCTAGTGAAATTAAGAAATTTCAAACTAAACGAACATATTATTGGAAAAATTCTAGTTTTTCAATTTTATTGTCTTATTTTGAATACTTTCCTCTAATACCTGTGGGGTCAAAATGGTCACCACACCCCAAGATGAATTCTTTGAGGGGTGTACTTTCCAAAATGGGGTGACTTTTGGGGGGGGGGGGGGTCTCTTCTGCGGACACTACAGGGGCACTGCAAACGCACCTGGCGCTCAGAAACTACTTCAGCAAAATCTGAACTGAAAATTCTAATTGGCGCTCCCTTCCTTCTGAGCCCTCCTGTGTGGCCATACAGGGGTTTATGCCCACATATGGGGTACCGTTGTACTCAGGAGAACCTGCGTTACATATTTTGGGGTGCGGATTCTCTCATGTTCCTTTTGAAATTGAGAAATTTCAAACTAAACGAACATATTATTGGAAAAATTCAAGTTTTTCATTTTTACTGTCTAATTTTAAATACTTTCCTCTAATACCTGTGGGGTCAAAATGGTTACCACACCCTAAGATGAATTCTTTGAGGGGTGTACTTTCCAAAATGGGTTGACTTTTGGGGGGTTTCTCTTCTGCGGACACTACAGGGGCGCTGCAAACGCACCTGGCGCTCAGAAACTGCTTTGAAAAAGCTTATTGGCGCTCCTTTCCTTCTGAGCCTGGCTGTGTGCCCATACAGTGGTTTATGCCCACATATGGGGTACCGTTGTATTCAGGAGAACCTTCTTTTTTTTTTATTTTTTTTTTATATATATATCATTTTTTTATTATTTTTAACCAAAAACATTTTACAAAATTTGTCACAACAGCGGAAAACACTCCCGCCAAGAGATCTATGCAATAGTTACCACATACATATAAAAAGAAAACAATGATATAACATAAAAGATATAACCGAGTAGGTAATAGGAGAAACTCTCTCCCCAAACCTCCCCCCACCCCCACTCACGGTCTTGAGGTGATCACATGGCTACTTATACACATCTGATGCTAAAGCCTTAATAAACCATAACCTCAAGATGTCACCTTAAGTTTTCCCAAAGTTCCAGCAACATCTTTTTTGAGGTACCACAGGGTATCCACGAATGGCAACATTAGCTGTCTAATTTCAGCAGGGGAAAGAAAACAACAAATGAAGGTTTTCCATTTCTTAAAAAACCCATTAGTGGATTTTTCCTTGTCCCTAAGCACCTCCAGTTGGTCATGATAAAGGTATCGTTTTACCTGGAGCAACACATCATCTATCGTTGGCATACGCGCTACTAACCAGTTGGTTAAGAGACATCTCTTTGCTACTAGGAGAAAGACATGGGTAAGCTGGGTCAATGTACCCACTGATTGCGGAATATGAAACAAAAGCTGCAGTGGGTCTAAAGACAAAGTAATATGTAGTTTAGCTATAAGAAGATTCTGCAGTCGTATCCAGAAATGTCTTGTTAGAGGACAAGTGACTAGGCCATGCACCAGGTCAGTGCCTCGGGCATTACAGTTCGGGCAAGCCTCAATCCGATCAGGCCTGTCAACGGTTTTAGGCAGGGTAAAGCCATACGTGGCATTATGGATTAACTTAAATTGTGTTTCCCGCCAAGTTTCATTTACAATGGCCTTCCGCACAGACGCATAGCCATCCAGAATTGGTTTGGTAAGATCTTCCCTGCTGAAATAAAGTTTCCAGTGTTTGAATACCCTCATTTCCGATCAGCTCGAGGCTTGCCGTCTCAAGGCCCATGCCAAATAAGATAGTGAATGATTATGAGATTCTGTTTGAATGACATCATCAAAAAAAGATGACTGATACAGTGGTTTGAGATTACGGAGCCTAGATTTTAGAAAGGCCACCACCTGCGAATAGATCAGAAAGTGATTTGAGGTTAAACCATATTTTGATAGAGTTTCCTCCAAAGTCAGATATCTGTGTTCTGACTCGTGAAGAAGGTGTTTGACTTGAGTGATACCCTTGTCTTTCCATTTGTGGCAAAGCTTGTTAGTAGATAACTCTTGTGCCTCAGGATGATGCCAGATAGGCATAGACCTACCGATGGTAAAAGGCAGCCCCGCATCCTTTAGACTAGACTTCCATGCTATGATTGTGTCCCGAAGAAGGAGGCTCTGTTTGATCGCCGGAGGGATAGCAGAAAATTTTGTGTAAAGGAGCGACTGTAATGGGCAGGGAAAGGCTAAGGCACCCTCCAGGCGGACATTGGAATACGGGCCACCTCCCCTCATCCAATCCACTCCATGGCGCATAAGACACGCTAAGTTGTAACGTCTAATGTCTGGGAAATTAAGACCCCCTGGTCATGGAATAATTGTAGCTTTCTCAATGCAATCCTGGGGCGTTTGCCTCCCCAAATGAATTTAGTAAAAGCAGAGTTCAACCGGCGAACATCATCATGTTTGAGTAGGATGGGGATAGTCTGCATTGGATATAATAACCTAGAGAAGGCCATCATTTTCACCAAATGACATCTGGCAAGCAAGGGTAAGGGCAGTTTCGACCATCTTTCCAGAGATGCGATAATGGACTGGATGAGGGGAGGAAAGTTTAGACCGTACAAGGTGCCGGGACTTGACCCCACCAATACCCCCAGATATTTCATATTAGTGCGAGTGAGGGATACCGGAACCCCTAACGATTGTTGGGATAATCGAGAGGAGCTGGCCCGTAACTCCAACAGTGTGCTCTTAGAGACATTGACCCTGAAACCAGATTTGAGTCCGAAATCATGTAGACAATTAAATACGGCTGGTAAATCCCTGCTCGGGTGTTCCAAGGAGAACCTTCTTTACAAATTTTGGGGTACTTTTTTTCTCTTGTTCCTCGTGAAATTGAGAAATTTCAAACTAAACAAACATATTATTGGAAAAATTTGTGTTTTTCATTTTTACTGTCTAATTTTGAATACTTTCCTCTAATGCATGTGGGGTCAAAATGCTCATCCTACCCAAAGATGAATTCTTTGAGGGGTGTACTTTCGAAATTGGGGTGACTTTTGGGGGGATTCTGCGGACACTACAGGGGCTCTGCAAATGCACCTGGCGCTCAGAAACTTCTTCAGCAAACTCTGCATTAAAAAAAGCTAATTGGTGGTGGGTAAAAGATAATGTGAGATTATGGGTAGAATTGGAACAAAAATTAGCAGAATGCTATGACCTAAGAGCATGGGTGTGGCACACAAGATTATCTCAGAGATCCTCTTCTCATTTATCACCTACATTAGAAGCTGGATGTAGGATTTTTAACAGTAACATAGTCAAAACAGTGTTAGCACCTACACGACCAAAAAGGATTCCACTTAGAACCATGGAATTACTGATATTAGATTCTGATTATAGTACTTGGATGGAAAAGGAAATAAAGAATCTGGGTGATATCTGTGAAGGCAATAGCCTTAGTCTTAAACCATTCTCAGAAATAGCTGATGGATATGGGATTTCCAATAAAGATTTCTATAAGTACCTTCAACTGAGGCACTGCCTTCACACGATCAAATTAAATAATTCATTATCTGATCTTAAAACAACAAAATATGAAGAACTCCTATACAACTTAAAAGAAAGTCAAAAGGGCCTCGCCCTAACATACAGAATTTTATCATCTCAAAGAAAATCATTTACCTTTACAAAGAAATGGGAAGAGGACCTAGGTCATATATTTACACAGGATGAATGGGACACGGTATATAGTATTCCATCTAGAGTATCACACTGTATTGGACACCTAGAAGCATCCCGCAAATTATTATACCGATGGTATAGGACACCATATAAGTTAGCAAAAATTTTTCCAAATATGTCCCCGGTATGTTGGAGGTGCCATGAGAGTAATGGCACTCTGCTTCATATATGGTGGGAATGCCATTTAATTAAGATGTTCTGGTCCCAAATAGAGGACCTCATACGAAGTATACTTGGTTACCAACCAAATTGGGGTCCAGGTCTGGCATTGATTTCAATGAAAACTGAGAACATTCCACCCCAAGACAGGGTAATATTGCTGCATGTATTAATGTCAGCACGAAGCAGCATAGCTAGAAGATGGAAATCTAGTGAAATTCCATCTACACTAGAGGTTATAGCTAAGGTACAACACAATGATAAGATGGAAACTGCAATAGCTGTAGGAATGGATGGGATTATAAGATCCCATAAACATTGGCAAAAATGGTGCATGTACTATTTGCAGCTTTACCCTAATAGAAGCTAGGATAAGAGACATAAAAATTAAGGTAAAATATACTAAGAATTAGTGATATATAAAATAATAGGCTAATATAGAGAATCAGATGTCGGGGAGGGGGGGGGAGGGACTTAGTGTATTGCTTATAATTGTTTTTGTGTTTGCTTCGTATCATGAGTATAAGGTATATGCCTTATTAATGTAAATTCCTGTAAAGTTTGAAAATTAATAAAAAGTTTAAATAAAAAAAAAAAACTACATGGCGCTCCTTTCCTTCTGAGCCCGGCTGTGTGCCCATACAGTGGTTTACGCCCACATCTGGGGTACCGTTGTATTCAGGAGAACCTGCTTTACAAATTTTGGCATGCTTTTTTTCTCATGTTCCTTTTGAAAATGAGAAACTTCAATTAATTCTTTAAGGTGTCTAGTTTCCAAAATGGGGTCACTTATGGGGGTTTCCAGTATACAAGCCTTCTAAATCCATTTAAAAAAAAGAACTGGTCCCTAAAAAAAAATCGGTATTGGAAATTTTCACAAAATGTGATAATTTGCTAATAAATTTCTAAGCCCCGTAACACCCTAAAAAAGTAAAATATGTTTCCCAAATTATGCCAGAATAAAGAGGACATATTGGTAATGTGATTTAGTAACTAATTTATGTGCTATGACTTCCTTTTTTAGAAGCAGAGAATTTCAGAAGTTCATAAAATGCAAAATTTTCTAATTTTTCATGATATTTTGATGTTTTGCTACTAATATAAAGTGTCATATGTGACGAAAAAACAATCTCAGAATCGCTAGCATACGTTAAAGCATCACTGAGCTATAAGCGCATAAAGTGAGACAGGTCAGATTTTGAAAAATGAGCCTGGTCATTAAGGCCAAAACAGGCTTTAGAGGCAAGGGGTTAAAGAAACACACTCTATACATTGCTAATGTGGTAAATGACTATTCTAGCTGAAAATGTCTGGTTTTTGGTGCAATATCTACATAGGTGTATAGAGGCCCATTTCCAGCAACTATCACTCCAGTGTTCTAATGGTACAATGTGTTTGCTCATTGGCTCAGAAGGCTAATTGATGATTAGAAAACCCTTGTGCAATCATGTTCACACATCTGAAAACAGTCTAGCTCGTTACAGAAGCTACAAAACTAACCTTCCTTTGAGCAGATTGTGTTTCTGGAGCATCACATTTGTGGGGTCAATTAAACGATCAAAATGGCCAGAAAAAGAGAACTTTCATCTGAAACTCGACAGTCTATTCTTGTTCTTAGAAATAAAGGCTATTCCATGCGAGAAATTGCTAAGAAATTGAAGATTTCCTACAATGGTGTGTACTACTCCCTTCAGAGGACAGCACAAACAGGCTCTAACCAGAGTAGAAAAAGAAGTGGGAGGCTGTGTTGCACAACTAAGCAAGAAGATAAGCACATTAGAGTCTCTAGTTTGAGAAACAGACGCCTCACAGGTCCCCAACTGGCATCTTCATTAAATAGTACCCGCAAAACACCAGTGTCAACATCTACAGTGAAGAGGCGGCTGCGGGATTTTGGGCTTAAGGGCAGAGTGGCAAAGAAAAAGCCATATCTGGGACTGGCCAATAAAAGAAAAAGATTAAGATTGGCAAAAGAACACAGACATTGAACAGAGGAAAACTGGAAAAAAGTGTTGTGGACGGATGAATCCAAGTTTGAGATGTTTGGATCACAAAGAACAACATTTGTGAGACGCAGAACAAATGAAAAGATGCTGGAAGAATGCCTGACGCCATCTGTTAAGCATGGTGGAGGTAATGTGATGGTCTGGGGTTGCTTTGGTGCTGGTAAGGTGGGAGATTTGTACAGGGTAAAAGGGATTTTGAATAAGGAAGGCTATCACTCAGTTTTGCCATGCCATACCCAGTGGACAGCGCTTGATTGGAGCCAATTTCATCCTACAACAGGACAATGACCCTAAACACACCTCCAAAGTGTGCAAGAACTATTTACAGCAGAAGCAGGCAGCTGGTATTCTATCATAGGTAAGGGAGTGGCCAGCGCAGTCACCAGATCTGAACCCCATTGAGCTGTTGTGGGAGCAGCTTGACCGTATGGTACGCCAGAAGTGCCCATCCAACCAATCCAACTTGTGGGAGCTGCTTCTAGAGGCGTGGGGTGCAATTTTTCCAGCTTACCTCAACAGATTAATAGCTAGAATGCCAAAGTGTGCAATGCTGTAATTGCTGCAAAAGGAGGATTCTTTTACGAAAGCAAAGTTTGATGTAAAAACAATGTTAATTTCAAATACAAATCATTATTTCTAACCTTGTCAATGTCTTGTCTCAATTTTCTATTCATTTCACAACGTATGGTGGTGAAGAAGTGTGACATTTCATGGAAAACACAATTGTTTGGGTGACCCCAAATTTTTTAACGGTAGTGTATCTATCAACTTTTTGGAATTTTTGTTTTATAATAATTTATTTTATATAGTGGAGTCACAATACTTTGACAACCAGCTAATATTGTGGATAACTGTCATGTGCAGCATTAACAGCTGGTAGACTTGCAGGGAGAGACTCTGTAAGGTCCTGGTAGGTATCTGGAGTCATGCAGTCACACTTAAGGCAGTGCATCCCACAGCTACTGCAGGGTGTGTGGGAGAGGATCCATAAAGAGAATACAATTATCTAGGTGATTCCAAAGATGCTCAATTGGGTTCATGTCTGGTGATTAGGAAGCCAGGGTAGTACTTGAAAACCTTGGTCATGTTCTTTCAAACAAGCTAGGACACTTCTAGCCTTGTGACATTGTCTACCCCGGAGCCAATGAGATCTTCGAGCAAGACAATGTGACAATCAGCATGTATAGGTACACGTGGTCTGCAAGAATGGATTAATGTCCAAATTGGTTGAAAGTGCATTCCACATGGAGTGCGCCCAGAGAATGCCATGAAAACATTCCCCAGACCGAGACACTGCCAACACCAGCTTGTGTTCTTCCAGCAGTGGTTGCAGGGTGTTTGTTCTCTGATGTACCTTGTGTGACACGCCATAGTTAATCTGTTCATTGAAGCAGAAAATGGGACACGTCTGGGAAGGGCAACCCTTTACCAATGAGTACAGCAATTCCTATGCTGCTTTGAAAATTGAAGCCTATTCTGCCAATCCAACTCCTTTAGCAGAGTTGCAGTGACCATCTGTCCGCTTTTGAACCCCATACAAACTAGGGTTCGCTAAACTATTGTTAGTTTGCATGCACCTTTATATTCAACGTTTACCTCTCATTTTTATGGCATGTAGTGCACCACGGTTTTTATGTTCCTTATTTGCAAATGTGAACCAGTGCACTAATCTCACCTCCATTCCCAGTGTTTAATTACCATGATGGAGTGCAGTGTAGTGATGCACGATGCACTGAAATATCGATACTAATATCGATATTCCGGGCCAAAAAATGGTTTAATACCAGTATTTCAAGGTATCGATACTTTGTTAAACTGCGCTATTATGCAGCCTAACATAAAATATAGTGCAGTGAACACGGCCGTCAGCTAGCTTAGCACCGGCCGTGTTCTCTGTGCCGTCCCCTGCCCCCACCTGTCACATCCTCCGCCCGCGCACCCTCTTCCCCCATTTGCGCCAAATTCAAATAGCCGACACATAGCTATCACTTGTGTCAGCTATTTCACAATGTAAATGCCGCTGTCACATAGTCGAGGAGAGGAGAAGGCTGGAGGTGGGGGAGGCAGAGGAGATTTGGCCACTACATCTGGACGGGAGTGTGAGGAGGGGGTGGCGGGAGTATGAGGAGGGGGCGGCGGGAGTGTGAGGAGGAGGAGGCGGCAGGCCGGGGCCGTCAGGAAACTCCCGGAGCAGACATTAACAAAGTGGGTGGTTTACAGTCGGCCTGACTCTGACTGGGAAGGGGGGAGCTTGCAGATTACCCTGACGCCCAAATCCAGGTCACCCTGCTGGGTTAGTGGTCAGCATGCCCTGACAGCACGAATAGTGGAACTACAATGCCCATCATCCCCCTAATAGCTGGTGTGTGTTACATGGCTACAATGCCCATCATCCCGATAGCTAAAATGTTTGTTACATGATCCCCCGATAGCTGAAGTGTAACATGACTACAACCCCCATCATCCCCCTGACAGCTGAAGTGTGTTACATTACTACAACTTCCATAATCCCCCTGATAGCTGAAATGTGTGTTACATGACTACAATCCTCATCATCCCCCTGATAGCAGAAGTGTTTGTTACATGACTACTACAACCACCATCATCCCCCTGATAGCTGGTGTGTGTTACATGACTACAGTCCAAATGATGAAGAGGAGCCCGGACTTCCAAAGTGAAGACACTTTTAATCATACCAGTCCCCATTGTCCCCCTGATAACTGGTGTGTTACATGACTACAACCCCCTATCATCCCCAGATAGCTGATGTGTGTAACATTACTACAACCCCCATCATCCCCCTGATAGCTGGTGTGTTATATGACTACATTCCCCATCATTCCCCTGATAGCTGAAGTGTGTGTTGCATGACTGCAACCCCCATCCCTGGCAGCTGAAGTGTTATTGTCCATACTACTTGTCACCTTCCTGATCACACACGGTAAACAGAGCAAGCGCAGAAACCACCAAATTCAGCACCATATAAAAACATGGTACTAAATAAAACTACAGATTACAGCGCAAAAAAATGTCCCCTCACCCCACAACGTGACAGGCTGAGAGATTTTTTAAAAAAAAGTAAGTCAGAGTAGGGCAATTTTTTTTTTTTTAAATTATTTTAAATGGAGAGGACTTTATTTTTCAAGTAATAAAATTAACCCTTAGGGGACCGGGCCAATTTCAATTTTTGCGTTTTCGTTTTTCCCTCCTTGTGCTTAAAATGCCATAGCACTTGCATTTTTTCACCTATAAACCCACATGAGCCCTTATTTTTTGCGCCACTAATTGTACTTTGCAATGACAGGCTGAATTTTTTCATAAAGAATACTGCGAAACCAGAAAAAAATTCAATGTGTTGTGAAATTGAGAAAAAAAAAAGCATTTCTTTTATTTTATTTTTTTTCCCGTTTTTACGCCGTTCGCCCTGGGGTAAAACTGATTTGTTATTTATGTTCCTCAAGTTGTTACGATTACAACGATTTGTAACATGTATAACTTTCATTGTATCTGATGGCCTGTAAAAAATTCAAACCATTGTTAACAAATATGTGTTCCTTAAAATCGCTCTATTCCTATGCTTATAGCGCTTTTATCCTTTGGTCTATGGGGCTGTGTGAGGTGTCATTTTTTGCGCCATGATGTGTTCTTTCTATCGGTACCTTGATTGCGCATATGCGACTTTTTGATCACTTTTTATTACAATTTTTCTGGATTTGATGCAACCAAAAATGCGCAATTTTGCACTTTGGGATTTTTTTGCGCTTTCGCCGTTTACCGTGCGAGATCAGGAATGTGATATTTTGGGCGCTTACGCACGCGGCGATAACAAACATCTTTGTTTATTTTTATTTATAACATGGGAAAAGGGGGGTGATTCTGACTTTTATTAGAGGAGGGGGCATTTTATTGATAACATTTTTTTTTTTTTTTTTACACTTCTACTCGAAGCCCCCCTGGGGGACTTCTAGTATAAGTACACTGATCTCTCATTGAGATCTCTGCAGCCGGAAGCAATCGAGTGCCGAGCCAGGATCAGCTCCATTACGGCGCTGACCCCGGACGCAGTAAGACACGTGGATCGCTCCTCCAGGACAATGTCCTGGAGGAGCGATCCACCCCACTAGACACCAGGGATGGCTGCATTCAAGTAATCGGATGCAGCTATCAACTTTGGCAGCTGCATCATTACTTTATTAGCGGGCACAGCGATCGGACCGTGCCCGCTAATAGCCGCGGTCCCGGGCTACGAGCAGCGCCCGGGGCCATGGCGGTTCAGAGCGGGGCCGCCGCGCGGCCCCGCTCTGAACACATGGAGGCAGCCCTGGCTGTACGGGTACATCCAGGGTCGCCTAGGGGTTAAAGGAACATAAATTGGTTTGTACAGACCTGACAGTCGGGCGGCGGGGGGCATTTCTATTCTTGTGTTTTTGTCTTTTTTAAAAATACAATTTATTAAGTATCGAATTGGTATCGAGCATTGAAAAAAAATTGTATTGGTATCGAACTCAAATTTCTAGTGCAGTGCCACCTCTCTTGAGGGCATAAAATACATTGCAGCCTCATAGAAGCAGGTTAGTAACATCAGAGGATACAAAAAAGTGTGTCATCAGTGTAAGAAAAAAGAGGGACCTGAGTTGGAACTGGAGCAGGCAGGGTGTGGGCAGTGTAGTTAATTATTTTCTAGTTTGATATGTCCCTATATCGCACTGGAGCGCTGAGGCTGAAGGTAAGTTTCTTATCTTGATCCTCAGCGCTGTTTTTGGGAAATTTGTAGTGTTATTGATGTCGTCACTGCAAAGCGCCAGATAAATATTTAATAGAAGGGGCGAGCCGGACGGAACAATGCACTGGGGATAGTAGCCCTGCCCCTAGTGCACCAAACTGCCTTTTTAGCATCTAAATTAAACTACAAATTTCCTGAAAATGGCGCTTAAGATCAGGTAAGAAAATTACCTTCGTCCTCACTGCCTCATGTACTGTAGGGACATAACAGCAGGTTAGATGCTTCTAACCTGTTGTTAGTTTTCCTTTGAAGTGCACTGTTCATCAATTGTTAAAAAAAATACCTGCAGACTTGGTTGATCAGTGACCCCTTTTTATTTTTCTAGTGTTTTGCACAAGCTTCGATGCTGTGGAATTGCTATATACCTGTATAAAACTTTTCTGCGTCTTCTTTCTGCTCTATATTTGGTTCATTTCATCGATGGACAGTGGCTGGGCTTCAATGCAGATGGACCCTCTCTCCAGCCAGGAGATAGGGCCCAACTGCCGTGAAGCTCTACCCAGTCTTTAGAGACTTTGTCAGTATGCTTTCCTATCGGAGGCTAGCATAAACTAGTGACAGAGAAGCTGAACACAATGACGTATCACTTACTTTGTTCTCTGCAGCCGATTCTGAGATATTCTCCTGAATAACATGGACAATAGGTGGTAGTCCTCTCTTTTATGTACATGAGACCAGTAGTCCTAGATATTCATGAGAAGGAGAAAACTCCACCTACTAGCTGCTGATTGGCAGTTATCTGTCCATGCTCTGTATAGGCAGTCAACTGTCAATCAGCAGCTGGGGGGTAGGAGCAGTGGTGTGGCAATAATCCTATTCTCCTGCATATTAGTAGAACGGCTGAACAGAATTATGTAAGTAATACACCGATCTGTTCATTTATTTTTCTAGCCTTTTGCTTTGGCATTAATTAGCCCCATTCCATTGCTCACCTTATCTGCAGTTCTCCTAAACTCTGTAAGGGTGTACAGGAAGTGATGTCATCTGCCTACACAACCTGCCTAGCAAGGGCAGGAGTTCAATAAGAAAAGCAATATAGTACCTGCAGTTAAAAGTATAAAACTGTGCCTAGCACATTAAAGGGGTACTCCAGCGGGGGGGGGGGCTATTTTGGGAGGAGGTGGCTGAGGGAAACAACGTCCACTCACCTCCCTGGTTCCAGCGGTGGGTCCCGTATTGCGGCGCTCCGGTCGCCGGTGCCCGGCTGCTTCCTGGTGTCTGACGCGGGCTCGAGAAGTGACGTCTCAGGTCTACTCAGCCAGTCACAGAGACGGGATCTGAGCGGGCTTGAAGGGATCCCGTCTCTGTCACTGACTGGCTGAGCGGACTTGAGATGTCACGTCTCGAACCCCCGTCAGACACCAGGAAGCGTCCGGTGACCGGAATGCCGCGATATGGGACCCGCCGCTGGAACCGGGGAGGTGAGTGGAAGTAGTTTACCTCAGCCACCTCCTCCCTGGCCAGATCCCAAAATAGCCCCCACGCCGGAGTGCCCCTTTAAAAAAAAATCACCCTTTATTGCCTAATTCTGACTCAGTAATGCAAATTACCATATAAAATGGCAGGAATGCACTATAACTGCTGATGTAAAGCTTAGCATAACTACTAATCCCTTTATGACAAAACATATGACGGCATGATAGGAGTTGTAGCTGTTCAATAGCTACAGCCTGCAATACACTAATTTACATATATATGTATTATTCAGTTGGCAATTCTCTTGTGTTTTCTAACTGCTACACTACAGCTGCTGTGACATTATAGGAATTATATTTCTGTGGCATAAAAATAAAACATCCATTCATCATTGTAATAAGAGTCTACTGATAGTAGCACTCATCCCCATTTCTATGCAAAGGACTAGGATGACGTCACTTCTTGTGTTTAGTCTATTTTTTAATAAGAAAAAAGACCTTGAAGGACCATGGACTGCAGTTTGAGAAAAAGGGAGACACTTGGTGGTCAAATGTTTAAAGTGATACTGTCACCTCCTTACTCTGTGTGCGGTTTGCCACACCATCCACAAGCTTAGATGCTGCACAATTGCTATATATCTGTATAAAACTTGGCTGCGTCTTCTTTCTGCTCTATAGTTTGCTCATTTCGTCGATGGACAGCGTTGACTAGGCTGGGCTTCAACGCAGATGAACCATCTCCCTAGCCTGGAGATGGGGCCCAACTGCTGTGAAGCTCTACCCAGTCTTTAGAGACTCTGCCAGTATACTTTCCTATCTGAGGGTGGCATAAACTAGTGACAGAGAAGCTGAACAGAATGTTGTATCACTTACATTGTTCTCTGCAGCTGATTCTGAGATATCCTTCTCATTAACATGGACAATAAGTAGTCCTCTCCTTTATGTGCATGAGACCAGTAGTCCTAGATATTTATGAGAAGCAGAAAACTCCACCTACTAGCTGCTGATTGGCAGTCAACTGTCAATTAGCAGCTAGAGGACAGAGGGAGGGGTGTGACAATAATCCTATTCTCCTGCATATTAGGAGAACTGCTGAACTGAATTATGTAAGTAATACACCGATCTGTTTAGTATTTCTGTCGCTAGTTTGTGATGCCCTTATTTAAGAAGGCATAAACCTAGTGACAGATTCCCTTTAAGCATTTTTAAATGGTTGTTCTAGCCAGCTTCTGCACTTTACCTTAGCACTAAGGGTGATGAGCCTGCCCCAGTATATTTACTTATTTATCATAGGTGGCCATGTGATCTAGCTGCTCGTCCCAAGCTACACATGAGTCGTGCAAGTTTGTTTCCCCATGTGGAAAGCTCAGACTCGCCTAATAGGAATTCAGGCATTTTAAATACCAGGGCCCATTTTACAGACTGTCATATTGCTAAACAAGTCTCTGAAGCTTTGCTGTTCAAGTCAAGAGAAATGAGTTCTTTGCAGTAGTATTTTCTGGGACTTCTGGGAGGTTTGCCCATTGGTACTTTTTAAAGTCACCTTGGAAACATTCATGCATCATCTTAGTGTTGTCATTCAAAACAGTAAATATGTCCTGTGGATATTTTTTCAGAGCTTTAATTTATGTTTACTGGAATCAAAAGTAAATAAATTGCTACGTATGTAATTTCAAAGGATTATTATTTTTATTCTTTTGCTTTGCATTATTAAATCTGATTTATTAACAAAACTGAGGTAAAAAAAGTAGACTTGTAAATACTTACAATTGCATCTACAGAACAAGTTTTTTTTAATAGTGCCTTAACACTGTTTCTACGTGCCTATTGCATGGTAAATGGGGTTTAGCTACAGGATAGCTGCCTCAATGATCTGTGCAAAATCTGTTTGTACAGACTATTTAGAACTTATGGGAAGATTTATCAAGATGCGCCCTGGTGTACGCCAGGGAGAAGGCCCAGATTCTTGCCTTCTCTGCCACACGCGTAAATTAGGATAGAAATCTACCTCTTAGTAAATTCGTCCAGGGAAAGGAAGGCGGGACTTTATTTAAGACTGTCGTATGAGTATGCCAGTCTTAATAAATGTCCCCTTAGTTTACAGCCACTGATAAGGGACAGACACTATTTACTTTTTGCAGTTCTCCTGCACAGTGGGTGGCCAGGGTATTGATTTGTAGGAAAAGATGGTTAACTGTCTACTACTCTAAAGCCACCACATCTTATTCCTCCTGCTCCTTTATGTGGTCTATAATAGCTACTGTATTTTACTTTCCACAAAGGTTTCATTGTCATCAGTGTATGGTGATAAGATATTAAAAAAAAATAAATAAATAAAAAAAAACATTTCATGCTTGTACTTTGACTGGACTGTTCCCTGAACTAAAGCCCCTAAAGGAAAACAATTACGTTGATAACACTTTGTCTTTAGATACTCTATGTAAAAGAATGACATGGTGTATGCCAAAGTGGTCCATCTGAGCTATAGGACCAAATTAGTACAGAATTACAAAGTCTAAGCATCAACTCTTCACTAGCCAGAAATCTCTAAAAAAAACCTTCAGAGGGAGAAACGTTAAAACATTGTCACATTTGTTTAGTACCTGCCTTGCCAATGCTACTGGCAAAGTGGAGGCTGCTGTTAAATTCCATTTACAGACAATCTTCTGGCAGGTTCATAAGCCAGAAAAATCTCAATAATTCCAAGAAATGTTTCTCAAAAAAAAATCTGCAGTCAGACACAAGTTATTATAGTGCAGATTTCTTTTCTAAATCTTTTGTAATATGCAGGCGATTGAGAAAGCAAATGCAATTAGAAGTGACAGAACTCTTTCTCTCTCTTACTCTCTCTCGTCTCTGTCTCTCCCATTTCTGTAGATAGTATGAAAGAACTCTAGAAGACATTTTCAAGAGGTTGAATGGTGCCCTATAGGGGGACATATTCCTTTTTCAAAGCAATTCTTGTTTGAGCTGACCCTGACATGATGGTGCATTCCATGGTTTTTTGGCTGATGGTATAACCCCTTTATAACCAAAGGTCATTGAGGCACAAATGTCCAGGTCACACTGAAGCAGGGTTGTGTTCCTCATCATCCAAGAGCCATAACACTTAATTTTTTTCACCCATAGGTCTGGTTGGGGGCTTATTTATTGCTCCATGATCTATTGTTTTATTCTTATCATATAGGTGTAAATGGATATTTTTGATAGCTATTTATTCTTTTCTTCTTCTTTGTTTTCATACCTAAAACCATATCATAGCATCAAACCATGTGTCATTAATAACATACAAACCTCCCCACCGGGGTGGCAAGATGAGGGGGGAAAAAAATAAAAATAATTAACCCTCAAGCCATTTACCCCAAGTGTTCAGGTATTTTTTCTTAGGTTTTCCCTGGCCCCTGCCAATATCTTTGCATTTTCCCCATGAGATTATACCAGCAATCAAACACTGGGGGGTGGAGTCCAACCAGGCTCTCAGAATTATTATCCTGCTATTTTAAATGCTATTTATTCTTTTCTGATAAGAAAAAACACTGGCAAATTTATGCAAGTTTTATTATTTTTCTTTTCTTCTTTTCATTCCATTATTCACCATGCAACAATACTGCGTTCTGCAATGCCAAATATGTTTGTTTTTATTTATTTTACATATTTTTATTTGTAAAGAGAGAAAAGGGGTGATTTAAAAAAACACAATTTTTAAAAGATTTTTTTTTTTTTTTTTTTTTTTTAAGTCCCAGGGGACTTTTTATAAGCCATCATTAGATTGCTAATACTGGTCAATGCTATGCTAATGCACAGCATTGATCAGTGGGATCGGCGCTCTGCATGTAGAGTCTGCCTGAGGCAGACTCTAGAAGCAAATCAACAATCCAACAGGACAGAGCTTGGTAAGAGACCCCGGATGTCAGGAAGGGCAGTCTGATCAGTCAGTGACAGATACTATTTCTATCATGGACATCCTCAATGCTGTGATCGCAGCGTTTAAGGGTTTAATGACAGACAGCAGTGCGATTGCTGCTGTCTGTCATCATGCCAGCTGCTTCCATTTTAATGCGTGCAGGGCTGCTCTCACTGAAGCATCGCCACATACATTAAAATTCCTCCATGCCAGAAACGTATGTATGTGTTGCAACTGCATGGTGCGTTAGCATTTGTAACGTATATAGACATATTGCTGATCTGAAGGGCTTAAGTAAGTGGTATTTTTTATTATCACTGAGAAGACTTCTCTAACATCTAGATAATGACTGACTGTTTTGTAATCAAACAATAACACCCACACGAACAAGACCAGCGTAGTATTTCTTTTCTCCCTCGGTTTCCCTTGTGGTGACTTCCACTTCCCTGCTTTTGTCTCTTCATACAAGCTATGTCATAAATATTTTTCCCTTCTTCCGTCTGGTTTATCATGTTATGCAACTACCCTAAATATAACCAGCTTAGTTGCCCCTGGAAATTAGCCTAATAAGTTGGAAGACTAACTTATGTGAATGTCTTGTTACACAAGAACTTTATTCACTTCCTTCATTGGCCTATTATCTTTGTTCATACTAGGTCATTGTAAAAGTTCCAGGATATTTTAGTACTCCCAACTACTGTGTGAATGGGAATATCTGATATTCATATGTGTGTGTATTTGTGTAGTTTTATTTCCTGTTTCCTAATTTTAGCACTAACTTACTATATGTCATTGTTAATCAATTGAGTCCCCGATGAGTCTCAAGGTTTTTTTTTTATTTATCTTTATTTAAACATTTTTCACCTTTTTTACATAATAATAATTAAGTATGGCAAACAAAGAATTCTTCACAACACAATACATGTAATACAAAGTGTATAAAATATACAGATCAGAAGAATTCCATATAAAAGAAACCCAAGCCCACCCAATCTCCTCCCAGCCCCGCCTGCCGGAAAGAAGGGAAAAAAAAAACCTCATAATAGCCTTGTACCTACACTGTAGATCCTAATAGTACGTCTCATACAGTATCACTAATTTCTCCCAACTCCCGACCCCCGGCGAGACTGGAGAAATCCAGTTCTTAACCAGAGCCAATTTAACATAAAACAACATCCTCAATATTGTTTTACCTTTCTCCTAGGTAGTTCCAAGCCGAAAGTATCACCCAGTATAGCCAGCTGGGGAACCCTTGGTATATCTACCTCACACAGTTCTTTTATTTTATCAAACACATGGTTCCACAAAATTTTGATTTTGTCACAGTTCCATAATAAGTGTACATACCCAGTTTCTTCCCTCCCACACCTAGGACAACCACTATGAGACCATTTATTAATTTTACACAAGAAAACAGGTGTATAATATACTCGATGTACCAAATTTAATTGAATTAACTGGTGATGTGCGGCAACTGATACTTTTCTAATATTCTTATATATAGTTGGCCAATTCAGGGTCTTCCATCCCCCCAAGTCGTGTACCCACTTTCCCCGACTCTTAAACTCAAATACTGTCTGACCCTGAAGATATTTATAAACATATGATATGCATTTTTTCCTCCCCACTTTCCTTCTAAATCCACTTATGACTTGATTCCGGGCTAGACAGCAAAACCTTTCCAGCCCTTATCAACCAAGCATTATCCTACAAGTTGAACTCCCCCTTCAAGCTCGGCCAACATTTCAAACCTCCTATCCCCACCACATCCCTGATGTTCTCAATACCTGTGGCCTGTAGGAGGTTCAATGCCCCCAACCTATATACGGGTAACAAATTAAAATTATACCACAACGGAGCGAAGTCAAAGAAACACCTCACCCCCATCATCTTTTTCCATTCCTTCCAAGTCTTGACACTAGCTCTCACCAAAGTCCACCTTTTACATGCACCATTTTCCAATTCCCCTGCTTCAAGTCTCTGAAAAATATCCAGGGGTTCAATAAGGCCACCTCTCCTTGCCATATCCAGAAATTTCTCAAATCCTACCGTGGAAAACCAATAAATCTGGGAGGCCAAATGATATAACTTAACGTCAGGCAACCCCAGTCCCCCTTTATCCTTCGGTGCCGTCAACTGGTCCAATTTCAGGCGTACTCTTTTCCGGCCCCAAATTATTGAATTAAAAATTGCTGTGATCCTCTTAAAATGCTTATCCTTAACATAAACCGGGGAAACCCCAAATAAAAACAAAAGTTTTGGGAGGCATATAGACTTAAACAAAACACCATTTTGTCAGTCTTGGAAATTGGGAGTTTCTGCCACACTGCGACTTTCTTTTCCATTTCAGCAAGCATACTACAGATGTTCAGCTTCAAAATCACCCTCACTCCCAAATATCTGAAACTTTCATCCCGCCCGAGCTGCCTGAGAGAGGAGAAACTAAAAGTCAATTCAGGATTAAGAGGCATCAGGACCGATTTTGACCAGTTTATAGCCAATCCGGACAACCTGCCCACAACCTCAAATATTTCTATTGCTCTGGGGATACCCACTGCCGGATCCTTCAGATATAACAGCACGTCATCAGCGTAGAGTGACACCCTGTCCACCTCGCCGCTCACCCCAAAACCAGCCAAAAGCGGGTCCGACCTGATTTTAATAGCCACCGGCTCTATACTTAGGGCGAACAGCAAGGGGGAGAGGGGGCTCCCCTGACTCGTACCCCAGCCCAAGTCAAATGCATCCGACAGACTACCATTCACACTCAGAGAAGCATGCACTCCATTATACAGCAGTTTTACCATACTGATAAATCCTGGATAAATACCAAATTGGCTCATGACCTCCCACAAATATTCCCATTCCACCCTGTCAAACGCCTCCAATGTATATGTGTGGATGTATGTGTGTGTAATATATACTCAACACAAGCAAAGGGCACAGCTACCGCAACTGGTGCCAGCAGCAGAAGATCTGTTCACCATCTCCTCCTTCATGGAAGTGATGAAAATACTGCAGCACTCCAAACGTCAAGTCAACTTCAAACAGTGTTTATCGCATTTACAAGCAAAAACAAGCACCTTGTTTTTGCTTCTATATGGAATAGACACTGTGGAAAATACTACAGCACTCCAAATGGCAAGTTTTCTTCCATCACTTCTAAAAGCTGACACACATATACCCTACTTTGGTGTACTCAGGGCCAGTGTTAGGGTGGGCAAATGACAATTGTCAAGGGCCACAGAACAAGCAGGAGTGTGGTCTGATAATGTAGGCACCTGGCCACAGGGGGGTTAAGGGGGCTGTCGCTTACATACTCACAGCGGGATCGCAGTTACGCTGCAAGTATGTAATCCTATTAAAACTGACAAGAGGCGAATGGCAGCAGATCTTGCTGTGAACTCGCAGTGTGAAATCCGCTGTGATTCTGTTACGTGTAAAGCTACCCTACTGCTGTATTGCTTGGTACCAATGGCTAGAAATATTTTGTGTGCATGTTGGGGGCTTGTGTTCTTGAGCAACACTCTTGTCAGACCACCTTATGATTTACCATTATGGTACAATATCTGAGCACTTAGGGCCATACTTTTACATTTTGCCCAGGGCCACACTGGGCCTAAGACCAGCCCCAAATTTACTAGTTTTTTTCAATGTTATAGCATGAGTGGTAGTGGAAGAAAACAGACTAACTGATCAGTGAGTAAGGAAAATCTCTGTATAACACTCATGAACAAAATAAATAACATAAAGGCTTTGCTACAAATCTGTTCAGGCTTTTTGAGATGTAGACCAGGGATAGGGAACCTTCGGCCCTCCAGCTGTTGCAAAACTATAATTCCCATCATGTCTGAACAGCCAAAGCTTTAGCCTTGGCTATCCAGGCATGATGGGTATAGTATTTTTGCAACAGCTGGAGGGCCAAAGGTTCCCCATCCCTCATGAAGACGTTGATTTTGGATGGTGATGTGGATTCATACAATGTCCTTTTATAGTTGGGTAATACCATAAAATAGAAACCTTCAGCATATAGAAAACAGTGGCACTCACCAACTTGCCATTATCCATGTCCTATTTTTGTCTGCACGGAATAGAACAAGTTTTAATAGACACAAGTCTGTGTGTGCCACTGTTTTCTTTATGCTGAATCTATCAATTGACTGTATTTACTAATAGTGAGCAACACCGTATGCTAAGTGGGGGAGTCAAACAGCGGGTGATTTTCACAGGCGTCCGGCTCATTACCAAGAGGGGGAGCCTTGATAGTGCTAAGAGTATTCTGTCTCTATACGTTTAAAAATAGAAACCACTCATGAGTATGATGGCATTCTCTAGCAAAATTATTCTAATAATACACACCGAATTTTCAGTAATATAGTGTTGACCTAAGTTGACCTTTTGTAGTTCTACTAAATTGGTTCTCAGAAGAAAGAATTTTTATTTTTGGGGTCAGTTGGGTGGTTAGGAAAACTCTTGTGTTAAAAAAAAAATAAATTATACCACATCGCCCTATGACAGTACTCTTGGAGAGCATGCATACTTAGTGGATTTTTGCATAAAAGGCTGGACCATCCTACTAGCCCCAGTTTTGTTTGCTACCTTGAGAGCAGGATGGCAAGTGTGGGATTGCACCCTCTACAAACCAGGATAGACAGAGACTGTGGGCGCCTGGTCCACAGACATACTTACCTTGGCATCAGGTTACCCAAGCGGTGTCTCTGGAAAGGAGCTGCCGTACTAAGCTTGAGCCCCAGGCTTCTCACCACCTGAAGCACGACGCGACAACCTCCAAATGATGTAATTCAGGGTCTATCTGTTCCAGCACTGGTGTTCGGGAGGGTTTCAGCGGCTATTAGCATGCTGTGTGTGATGCACTTCAGTCACAGCAGGGGCTACGCAGTGTTCTGGGCGCCACTGTATGGACATGTTTTCCATGAAGGATGATAGGGTTTTCTCTTCTGGCCGGGTTCAGGTTATGGCTGTATCCATGTTTTTCAGGACTCCTTTGGGCTACATACAACTTTTTCAGCCATCAGGATTCAAATGCCAAACTATTTGGCAAGTCTGCACATCACTATTTATGGCATATCAAGAGTGTCCTGTGGTCATGAAAAAAAGGGCTTGGTGACGTACCTTATCTGTGAGGGGCTGTGCATGATTGTCTGCCTAGGGAAGGTAGTTCTTCATTTTTCCCTATCTCTTTAAGGTCTATCTCTGCAATAAGTTTTTCCTCTACCTTTTTCTTCTCTCAGATATTGCTTGATTTGATGATTGAATTAAAGTGATATTGTCACCCTTCCTTACTCTGTGCAGTTCTTCTCACCATCTATAATCTTAGACGCTGCACATTTAATGTTTACCTGTATAAGACTTGTCTGTGTCTTCTTTCTGCTCTAAAATCACCTAAAGTGATTTTTGCATTATGACACAGGTGTAAAGGGTAAATTTTGAAGTTTTCATACCTTATTTTATATAATACATCATGGTGCTTGTTCCAGTAAAAAGTTAACTTAAGTTAACGTTTATTATCTGTGGATTGTGCCCCGCCCACATCACAGCCGTAGGCCCGCCCACGTGACATCATTGGTGCATAGGCCCTGCCCCCTCAACGACCATTGGAACAGGCCAGACTAAATGTCTAAGCCCCACCCCCTCTAGGTTGGCCCATACCAAAGGCCGCTGAGGGGGCGGGACCTATGCGCAGATGAAGCCACGGGGCGATGTGGGCGGGGATAAGTGGTGCTTCAGCCATGAAGCCCCGCCCAGGTAGCACAATCCAAAGATGACAAAAGATGACTTTTTACTGGAACAAGCACCATGACGTATGATATAAAATAAGGTATGAAAACTGCTAAATTTTCCCTTTACACCTGTGTAGAGAAGTCACAATGCAAAAAGGGGACAACAGTGTCACTTTAATTTCATCGACTTACAGTGTCACCTAGGCCGGCCTTTATGGCAGCTGAGCCACCTCTCCCAAGAGAGAGATGACCAAACTGCTGTGAAGCCACCTAGGTGACACTGCCCACCAATGAAACAAAGCTATTTTAGATCACAAGGAAGAGACAAACAAGTTTTATAAAGGTATATATCAAATGTGCAGTATCTAAGCTTGTGGATGTTGAGGAGAAACGCACATAGAGTGGGGGTGACAATGTCGTTTTAAGTTGCATCAGGCTTTGTTCACACATGGCACAGCAAAAGTGGTAAAACTTTATTGCAGTTCACTAAAAAAGCACAATTTTTGCTGCGATTTTGCCAATATTGATACAAAATCAGAGCAAAAGGCATCTTCTGTATCTTGTATTATTACAGTTCAGTTCACACGTACTGACTCTCAGCGTTAATAACGTTGCGAGTCGGCTAGGTCCTGACAGATCACTTTCACTACATACACACAGCGATCTGAACTACCGCTGTGTGTATGTAATTCTGCCGGCCGCTTAACCCCTTCAGCTGCCGCCAGGCTCCCGCTCTGTATACATTACCTGTCCTCGCTGCACGGGGTCCCAGCGTACTGCTCTACCGCCTGGCCAGTCAGTGGCTGCGGCAGGGCAACACACTGATTGGCCGGGCGGGAGAGCAGTACGCGGGGACCCATGCAGCGAGAAGAGGTAATGTGTACAGCGCGGGAGCCGAGCAGGACCACAGCGGAGCTGAAGGGGTTAAGCGGCCAGCAGAATTACATACACGCAGCGGTATTGCCTTGTTCTGCTCTTCATTATTAACCAAATATTCCCATCATTAAACACAAAATGAATTGGTATAAGTTGAGAAGACTTTTTGTCAGCGTGGTGGTGTGTTGTTTTTTGTTTTTTTATTTCAAATTTCGAATTTGAAATGTTACTAGAATTTATCTATTTTGCAAAACTATCATTTCTTCTTTTTTTTTTTTCCCCAAGTGGCGAGATGATTTTCTTAATGGCTGGATAACAGTACCAATAACACATGAAACACAAGAGGAGTGCCTCGGAATGGCTGTTCTTGATATGATGCGCATGGCCAGTGAAAAAGATGAAAGCCCTATTGCCATATACAATTCTCACAGGTAAGATTTATTCCATGTTATGTTCAATAACTAGTGCAATAAATGATAAAAACCCCATTATATAAAAGCTCAGTTATAATACAACAGATAAATTCATATAGTCTGCACCACTACTTCAAGCTGGGTTCACACACAGTAAAATTAAAATAAAATAAGTTTTGAGTGGGCATAAAACAATGCGTGAATAGATGCAGAAAAAAAACGGTCAAATTTTGCAGAGGGAAAATAATAAGCATGTGGACGGTCATATTCACAGTCGTCATTCTGTGCTGTTTGTGCACTGCTGTCCAGTTTCCTATTGACTTCAGTGGATCGCATTATTTTATTTTGAAAATACGGTCATACATTGACCTAAAAATACAGCTATATTTTACCCTTATTTTACAGTGTGTGAACATAGCCTCAAAATAGGGTCTACTTTCACTTTTCCGTTTTCATTATTACCATCTCACCTTTATTTTTTTTCATCCACGGAGCCCTAAGGTTTTTTTTTTTTTTTTTTTTCTCATGACCCCTTTTATTTTACCTTAAGATGTATGGGGAAACAAAAAAAACGCTATAAAAGTTACAGTAAATCTGATGTGTCGTTTGTATTACAGTATGCGTTTAAAATCATATGATGATAAATTTATTTACCTTTTTGTTTCATTTAATGACTTTTTTTTTTTTTTTTTTTTTTTAAAGTAAAGTTTGTTGTTTTAATTAATATGCTTAAAATTGCTCAGTTCTGATTCTTACAATCATTTACAATCTATTTATGGGGCTTTATTAGGGCCTGTTCTTTGCATCATGATCCGTAGTTTTTATCAGTAAATTTTTGGTTTAGATGTGACTTTTGATTGCTTTTTAACATATTTTTAATATATATCTTGCTAGTGTAGCGATCTCACTTCCCCTCTATGATGGTCCTCTATTGATTATAATTGAGCCGCGAAACCAGGCGGTGGTTCAAAAAAGGGACTGCGCCACCGACATACCCATGCGGGCGCTGCTCTGTTCATGTAAAAAAAAAAAACACAAAGTGATGTACCTAGTTGTACATTAGCTTTAATTATGAAGCCATAAAAAATTTTCATGCAAAAAGCTGGGCAAATGGGGTGGAATCACGGCCACTGAGATAAAAGGCAGCAGACTGATAAGCCGACTGCCGAGATAACAAAGCGATTTGCTTCTTTAGTACTGTAAATTCACTCCTCTCTATGAACAGATCGCCGATCGGACTACATGGAGGTAAGTATTAGACCTTCAGCTGTCAAGGAAAGTGTTCGGAACTTCGGCAGTCACACTGCAGGGGTTCCGATCATTCAGTGCACGGTGCTGCTCCTGTCACTGACACACTTAAATGTCGTGATTACTTTAGATTGGGGCGTTTAAGGCAGTCAGTCATTGACTATGAGTACCCGGCTGCTAAGCTTGCTTCATAAACCTGCTGCACAGTATGGCGTACCAGTACGTCATGATTCTTTAAGTTCCAGGCTGTCCTGATGTACCAGTATGCCATTTTGTAAAAGGGGTTTAAAGCCAGGGCCGTCTTACCCATTGGGCATGGTAGGCGGCTGCCCGGGGGCCCTTACGTCCTAGGGGGCCCCTGCCCGCTGTCACAGCGGGCAGGGGCCCCCTAGGACGCAAGGGTCCCCAGGCTGCCGCCTCCCATGCCCAATGGGTAAGACGGCCCTGCGCGCGCCCCCTTCCCCTTCTCTTGCGACCGCAAGCACTTTCTTGCTTGCGATCGCAAGAGGAAATCCGGCCCCGGCTGATGCGTCGCTCCCTGGGGGATTCTCCGGGAGCGCACGCATCAGGAACCTCTGCGCGTCGCTGGGGTTTCCTGTACCGGAAGTCCCGGCCTGGGCGCACACTGAGCTTCCGGATGTGTGCGCTCCCTGAGAATCCCCCGGGGAGCGACGCATCAGCCGGGGCAGAAGAGGAGAGGAAGCAGCGACAGGGGAGCGCTGGTAGGTGAGTTGGGTGTTTGTTTTTTTTTATCTGCTGTGCAGGGGGCCATCTATAAGGGGGGAATACGAGGGAGCCATCTATAGGGGGGGATACAGGGGGAGCCATCTATAAGGGGGGAATACGGGGGAGCCATCTATAGGGGGGATACAGGGGGGAGCCATCTATAGGGGGGATACAGGGGGGAGCCATCTATAGGGGGGGATACAGGGGGGAGCCATCTATAAGGGGGTGATACAGGGGGAGCCATCTATAGGGGGGATACAGGGGGGAGCCATCTATAAGGGGGTGATACAGGGGGAGCCATCTATAGGGGGGATACAGGGGGGAGCCATCTATAGGGGGGGATACAGGGGGAGCCATCTATAGGGGGGGATACAGGGGGAGCCATCTATAAGGGGGGAATACGGGGGAGCCATCCATAGGGGGGAGCCATCTATAGGGGGGGAATAAGGGGGAGCCATCTATAGGGGGGATACAGGGAGAGCCATCTATAGGGGGGATACAGGGAGAGCCATCTATAGGGGGGGGATACAGGGGGGAGCCATCTATAGGGGGGGGATACAGGGGGAGCCATCTATAAGGGGGAATACGGGGGAGCCATCTATAGGGGGGGATACAGGGGGAGCCATCTATAAGGGGGGAATACGGGGTAGCCATCTATAGGGGGGATACAGGGGGGAGCCATCTATAGGGGGGGATACAGGGGGAGCCATCTATAAGGGGGGAATACGGGGGCGCCATCTATAGGGGGGATACAGAGGGGAGCCATCTATAGGGGGGATACAGGGGGGAGCCACCTATAGGGGGGGAATAAGGGGGAGACATCTATAGGGGGGAAACGGGGGGAGCCATCTATAGGGGGGGGATACGGGGGGGAGCCATCTATAGGGGGGGATACGGGGGGGAGCCATCTATAGGGGGGGATACAGGGGGGAGCCATCTATATGGGTTGATACAGGGGGGAGCCATCTATAGGGGGGTTACAGGGGGAGCCATCTATAGGGGGGGATACAGGGGGGAGCCATCTATAGGGGGGGATACAGGGGGAGCCATCTATAGGAGGGATACTGGGGGAGCCATCTATAGGGGGGGATACAGGGGGGAGCCATCTATAGGGGGGGATACAGGGGGGAGCCATCTATAGGGGGGGATACAGGGGGGAGCCATATACAGGGGGGAGCCATCTATAGGGGGGGATACAGGGGGGAGCCATCTATAGGGGGGGATACAGGGGGGAGCCATCTATAGGGGGGATACAGGGGGAGCCATCTATAGGGGGGGATACAGGGGGGAGCCATCTATAGGGGGAATACAGGGGGGAGCCATCTATAGGGGGGGATACAGGGGGGAGCCATCTATAGGGGGGATACAGGGGGGAGCCATCTATAGGGGGGATACAGGGGGGAGCCATCTATAGGGGGGGATACAGGGGGAGCCATCTATAGGGGGGATACAGGGGGGAGCCATCTATAGGGGGGGATACAGGGGGGAGCCATCTATACGAGAGGGGGGGATACAGGGGGGAGCCATCTATAGGGGGGGATACAGGGGGGAGCCATCTATACAAGGGGGGGGATACAGGGGGGAGCCATCTATAAGGGGGGGATACAGGTGGGAGCCATCTATATTAGGGGGGGGGATACGGGGGGATACAGGGGGGAGCCATCTATAGGGGGGGGATACAGGGGGGAGCCATCTATACAAGGGGGGGGGTAACAGGGGGGAGCCATCTATAAGGGGGTAATACAGGGGGAGCTATCTATAAGGGGGGGGATACAGGGGGAGCCATCTATAAGGGGGTAATACAGGGGGAGCTATCTATAAGGGGCCAATACAGATGTGCAGTGTGTAGAGAGATGAGGATGGTGACAGAGTGTGGAGCCTAATATGTCTGTCTGGCAGATTCTGTGGATTCGTGGCTCGGAGAAGTTCTCATAACGGCACAGGGCAAATGGAAAAGAAGATGAAAAGGGAAGTACTCCGATCAGAGAAGACGTCTCATGTGAGTCACTTGATGTATCTGCACTGTAATGTATATGGTGTACAGAACCTGTGTAGAGCTGGGTACCTCTATATGACTGGATGAGGTGATAGTGATCTGTGTACAGTGGATTAGTCAGTAGCAGCGGTGGTGTTAGTCAGTATGCGGTGGTAATATTTGTTGCTTGTTATCTGGCATATATATAGAGAAGGGCAAAACAACATGTCTCATATAGACAGAGGGGCAACAACATGACTATTATATTATATATGAACCATGTTGTTTCCCTGTATTCTGTATACATGGAAACAGCATGGTTCATATATAATAGTCATGTTGTTGCCCCTCTGTATAGATGAGACATGTTGCACTGGTGTGACAATAAACCCTGCAGATTGCTGTTGGAAGTGCTGTCTCCATTGCGGTTTTTGGATACTTTGAAGCCAACCTGGTCTGGTTTGGTGCGGCACGCACGCACGGTTATTTTTTGTTTTTGCGCTGCTGAAAGACTGTATTGTGAATTAAAGTTTATGTTAACAATAATTAGTATTTTTTATTGTACGTAATTGTACTGGCTAGGGGCGGGGTTGCAAAGATGGGGGGGGTTTTGATGGCGGCGGCCGCGGGGGGGGGGGCCCAATTCGCACCTCTGCCCAGGGGCCCATAATGCTGTTAAGACGGCCCTGTTTAAAGCGTAACTATAATTTCAGTAGCCAAAAAATGAAATTCCTGAAATAAAAAGCCCACGTGTTACCCTTTAAAAAGAGCCCTAAACTGTGTTGATAGTGTGTACACTCACTGAGATATCCCCATTTTTTTGGCTCAGAAGAATAAATAAATTTTTCTCCTGGCTGAGAGAAAGTGGGCGTGGCCTATCCCTCATCTCCCTGGCTGGGTCCCTCCATTCACTGACCAGCACCTTAGCAGATGTATCACACATAGCAGGATCAGATAGAGCCCCAGCATACAGTATCACAATGTAAGATTAGATACAGAGCCCCAGCAGATGGTATCACACACAGTGGGATTAGATACAGTCATCTGCTCTCATTACACTGAAGGATAATGTCAGCCATGGAGGTGGGAGCACCTGCTGCAGACATCTGATAGTGAATGTTATATGTACTATGGAAGGACTACAGCTGTGTTGAGCTGGGACTTGTAGTCCTTCCCAAGTCCTCACCCACTCTCCCTCATGCAGTACATTGGAGTCATGGGGGCACTGGATACACTTGTGCCTCCATCCAGCTCTTCCCCTGCGCTGCTTCTCACACACAACACCCTCAGCTCTGCTTAGTCACCTCTGTGAGGGGAGGGGGGAGAACGTGCTGCTAGGAGGTGGGGGAGGAGGATTTGTTTATGTTTCTCTCTGTGTCAGGGCTGTTATCTGATCCTCCTGTCAGAGTCTGTACTCTATCTGCAGGGAGGGGGCGTGTCCAGCAGGAATGCAGAAAAAAGTCAGAGGCAAAGAGAGCTCTGAGGGGACTTTTGGCTTTATGTATTTAAAAAAACTGTTCATTTTAGGTTATTAATGTATATTGCAAAAAGTCTTATCATGACCTAAGCTAACTAATACTGAATGGTCAAAATATTTTATAGTTGCGCTTTAAGTCTTTTTAAGTCTTTCAAGTGAACTTTTATAAGCAATCACCAGATTGCCAATACTGATTATTTTGGGGTGCTGATTGATTACATTTTCAGCCAGCCCTCCATTACTGCCAAATAGAATCTGGTTTATTTGAACTCTGCTAGCACCCGACAGGTGCAGTACCAGTCGTTGGGACATTTAAATGCCCAAATCGCTATTAATCATGGCATTCACATGGTTAAATGACTGACATCAGCAGGATTGCTGATGTTGTTCATTAGCAGCACCAAGGTATAAGGTAGGCTTAGCTCCTGCTTCACACACACCTTCCCCTGCCTAGCCCATTAATAATGAGGTAGTCAGGAATGGGTTGAAGGAACATTCCAGGCGAAAATGATACTGTGTTCTGTCAAGTTCAGCCTGAGGGGTGGTGGATTTCACAAAATCCCTCTTTGAACCCTAGTGTCCTCTCAGCCCACAATCTTCACATAAGACAATGTATTAGTTTTATCTAATGTGTTTATTTTAATCTTTGACTGATTCACATAGATTTATGCTGGTCATATGAGACCAGGGGCGGTCTTGGCATTTCTGGGGCCCCAAGCGAAGTTATGTCTGGGGCCCCCCCTCGACACGCGTTCCAAAACAATAGACCCCTGTGTATTGCCCCAGTAGTATATACCCCTTATGAGCTACCGCCAGTAATATATACTCCTTGTATGCTGCCCCAATAGTATATACCCTTGTGTCCTGCCCCCAGTAGTATATACCCCTTGTTTGCTTCCCCCAGTAGTATATAGACCCCTGTGTGTTCCCCCAGTTATGTATAGCCCCCCCCCCCCCCGTGTGCTCCCCCAGAAGTATATAGACCTCCTGTGTGCTGCCCCAGTTGTATATAGACCCCCTGTGTGCTCCCCCACTAGTATATAGGCCCCCTGTGTGCTCTTTCAGGGGCATTTAGCCCCCCTGTGTGCTCCCTTAAGGGTATTTAGCCCCCCTGTGTGCTCCCCCACTTGGATATAAACGCCCTGTGTGGTTCCCCCAGTAGTATAAAGACCCCCTGTGTGCCCCACCAGTATTATATAGACCCCTTGTATGCTTCCCCAGTAGTATACAGACCCCTGTGTGCTCCCCCAGTTATATATAGACCACCTGTGTGCCTCACAAGTAGTATATAGACCCCTGTGTGCTCCCCCAGTAGTATAGCCCCCCCTGTGTGCTCCCCCACTAGGATATAGACCTCCTGTGTGCTCTCCAAGTTGTATATAGACCCCATTCTGCTGCCCCAAGTAGTATATAGACCCCCTGTGTGCTGCCCCCAGTAGTATATAGACCCCTCTGTGAAGCCCCAGTAGTCTATAGCCCCCCTGTGTGCTCCCCCTGTTATATAGCCCCCCTGTGTGCTCCCCCCATTTATATAGACCCCCGATGTGCGCTCCCCCAGTTAAACAGACCCCTGTGTGCTCCCCCTCCCATATAGTATGTAACACAATAAAACAAACACTTATACTCACCTGGGTCCGGGCGTCTCCTCTTCTCTTCACTCTTGTGGCCGCAGGAAGGGTTTTCCCTGCGATCACAAGAGGCCGCACTCCCCTTGTCCTGGCGCCAATGCTCCAGTGATGTCAATGGAGCACCGGCACCACAAGGACAGAGCGGCCACTTGTGACCGCAGGTAAAACACTTTCTGCGGCCACAAGAGTGACTGACAGGAGGGGAGCCAATGTCTCCCACCCTGTCAGTGCTTCTGCATGTAACGAGTGCTCATAGTTACAGTTCAGATGGCAGCAGCGAGCGGGGCAGCGGCCCTGTCCAGCGGTTTTGAGCACAAGAGCGGGGCCCCCCTGGATGTTGGGGGCCTCAAGCGATCGCTTGGGGTGCTTGGTGCCAAAGACCGCCACTGTATGGAGTGGGAGGAGTGGGAAACATAAACAGAGATGAATACTGTATATGTAGAGATGAGCGAACCTCGAGCATGCTCGAATCCATCCGAACCAGATCGTTTGGCATTTGATTAGCGGTGGCTGCTTAAGTTGGATAAAGCCTTAAGGCTATGTGGAAAACATGGATATAGTCATTAGCTGTATCCATGTATCCAGCTGTATCCGTTTCTAGACAACCTTAGAGCTTTATCCAACTTCAGCAGCCACCCGCCCCCAGTGGGAGGGAATTCCCTCCCCTGTATAACGCGGCTCTGTTAGAATCAAAGGAGCCGCGTCATAGAGAGGAGGGAGTTTCCTCCCACTGAGGGCGGGTCGGCCTACCTCCAATGCTTGAGCACCGGCCGCTTCACCGTTCTATCCCTGTGTCAGGTTAAAAAGAGAATGTACCTGGTGGTACATCCTCTTTAACCTCTTAAGGACATATGACGTACCCCTACGTCATATGTCCTCACTTGCACTTCAAAGCGGGGCCGCGCGGCGGCCCCGCTTTGAAGTGCCGCGATCCCGGGTGCCGCGAGTAGCCCGGGACCGCTGCTATTAGCGGGCACGGTCTGATCGCCGTGCCCGCTAATTAGCTAATCGGAGGCAGCTGTCAAAGTTGACAGCTGCCTCCGATTACCGGAGGCAACGTTTCCCTGGGGTCTAGTGGGGGAGATCGCTCCTCCGGGACCTTGTCCCGGAGGAGCGATCTCCGATACTGATGCCGGCCGGGGACGCGTCCAAGATGGCGCCGTCCTCGGCTCGGCACTCGTTCGTTTTCGGCTGCAGCAGCCGAAAGCAAGCGAGTGCCGATCTCATGGATCTCTGCAGCATATCTATGCTGCAGAGATCTCAATGAGAGATCCAAGTGTATATACTAGAAGTCCCCCAGGGGGGCTTCTAGTATATGTGTAAAAAAAAAAAAAAAAGTGTTGTTTATAGTAAAAAGCCCCCTCCCCTAATAAAAGTCTGAATCACCCCCCTTTTCCCAGGTTTTAAATAAAAGTAAACAAATAAATAAATAAACATGTTTGCTATTGCCGCTTGCGTAATCACCCAAACTATTAATTAATCACATTCCTGATCTCGTACGGTAAACGGCGTCAGCGCAAAAAAATCCCAAAGTGCAAAATTGCGCATTTTTGGTCGCATCAAATCCAGAAAAAATTTAATAAAAAGCGATCAAAAAGACGTATATGGGCAATCAAGGTACCGATAGAAAGATCACATCATGGCGCAAAAAATGACACCTCGCACAGCCCCATAGACCAAAGGATAAAAGCGCTATAAGCCTGGGAATGGAGCGATTTTAAGGAACGTATATTGGTTAACAACGGTTTGAATTTTTTACAGGCCATCAGATACAATATAAGTTATACATGTTATATATCGTTTTAATCGTAACAACTTGAGGAACATGCATAACAAGTCAGTTTTACCCCAGGGCGAATGGCGTAAAAACACATTTCCCCCAAATAAAAGAAATGCTTTTTTTTTTCAATTTCACCACACTTTGAATTTTTTTCTGGTTTCGCAGTGTACTTTATGCAAAAATTCAGCCTGTAATTGCAAAGTACAATTAGTGACGCAAAAAATAAGGGGTCATGTGGGTTTCTAGGTGGAAAAATGCAAGTGCTATGACCTTTTAAACACAAGGAGGAAAAACCGAAAACGTAAAAATGAAAATGGGCCCCGTCCTTAAAGGGTTAGGCCTGCCCCATACACCACCACCTCATGACTGTTTACACACAGATATATATACTGGGATAGATCATTAAGAGGTTAAATTATATTTTCTATTTTTTTTTTTAAGTTAAAGTAACTTTAAAATGGAGAAAATTAAAAAAAGTTTCTCCCTGAATGGATTTCTCTTTCTTCTATAGTGTCACAGGTGTCTTCTCCTTTCCCTACTCCTGTCTGTCTATCCTGGTCTCTTACTTTGAGACAACTAGTTACAGGTGGAGCCTTTTCCCTCTGAACTGTCTGCACAAAAAGGCAAAGAATGTTTAGCCCTGTCTGCCCCAGTCAACTGCCAGTCTAAACTGGAAGATATCAGAATGAAATTAACCCCAGTCTTCTCTGCAGAATTTGTACAGGGCTGTTGTTTTTAAGATGATGCAAGAAGTGTGGACAAGATTATCTCTTGTGTACTTTTCTCACTAAAGGGATTTACAGGATAAGAAAATATGCCTGGCTTCTTCCAGGAACAGCGCACCAACTAAAGTAGCCGCATTTTCTAAGCCTGTGTAGTGTCACTTAGTATTTAGGCTGTGTTAACACATGCAGTAATGCAATTTGAATGCATCATTTAATTGCAGTAATTATTTAATTTCCGTCCAGCCGTCTTTCATTGCGTTAATGAAACTCCAACATACGGTCAGGGGTTTGGGGGAAAATAAAAGTTATAGTCAATTTGTCCCAGTGCCCGCGCAGAGCCAAGTCCCACTCCTGGACCCTGCTGGCTATGTTTTCCTACGGCTACGCCAGAATCTGGCTAATGAATGCCCCGCTCAGGCAGTCATGGACTGGCGTGGGACACCACTGCAGTCACTGATTGGCTGATCAGGCTAAATCCCATGTGTTAACAACAATAGGATATGCTTAATGAAAAGTGTTTATTTAGGTGACACCTTCACCAATATGTACAAATATTTACAAATGAGATCAGTTATAGAAAATTATACAAAATTATGCACACTGTCGTGCCGTTCTTTCCCTATGTCGGGATTGTCCTGTACAGGCCAGAGCCTTTTTTGGTCTATCAGCTGTAGCCAGAAACTTATCAAACAACTCTACACCGTGATGGTAACACCAGCTAAATTACTCTTTCCAGTTTCAATTTGTGAGTATAGCAGTCAGTCACATCAATCACGTTTCCTGTAGTGTAGGTTAATGTTAGTCCAAATAGTCATATACATGTGCCTCGCCCAACGCGTTTCAGTCACTGGTAACCGTGACCTCATCAGGGGCGCCGAGGCTAATTCAAGACTGTGACAATGTAATACAGTTAGGTATAATACATAGTACACATATCAATAGAGGACTGTTATTCAGGCACAGCGTTGTGGCTACTCACTCAAACCGTTATCGGAAGCAGTGGGAGGGATGATCCTGAGTAGCAGTGGCTACCATAAACCCTGTAGAAAATGCATATGTGGCTATCAATATTGGTATACCGATACCACCATTTAACATTAAGAAAGGGTAACTATACTCACAGTTTTCCCTCTCTGCTTGTATTTCCGAGTGAGTGCGCAGTGTTTCTCGGGATATCTACCCAGAGAGGAGAAGTGATAAGCACCCTCATAGAGTAAACAATGTTACATACTATGTGCTGAATCAGTAGGAAACTTACATAGCTGTTCTGTGTAAACGTGAGCCTGTCCTCCCGCGGTCCTGCAGTGGCAGATAGACGGGAGCGCTCGCGGCCGTACACTCTAGTTAAAGGGCCGTGCGGTCACGGCGCGTCTGACGTCATCACGCCGTTTGGGAGCAGCGCGCCAAGCTGTAAACACTCCCCGTACACGCCCTTAGGGGAGTGATCACTCACTGTTAGTAAACAGAGTAGTGATGCGCCTGGATAGCGGCGCTCTCGCGTGCCCGAGATAGAAGCAGTGTACAGGAATGATGTGATCCTGTGCTACTGCTGATCGGCTTTTGGAGGGTGAGAACTGGTCGAACTGGGCGAATGTTAGTGCATAGGCCAATAATTCAGAAGGTCATGAGGCTATGAATATGGAAGCAAGGGATTGGATTTGATTACATTTTGTTTCCAAACAGTAGGTAATAGTTATAGGTAATAAGTGAGAGTGTGCCTAAATGCATGGCTACATCTCAAGTAATGTACCTGCCTAAGTGAATGCAAATGTGCAAGGTATATAGTGGTATTATGAGGACCACCTCATCCCTCTGTGTAGAAGAGGGAAAGGAGGTGTCAGGGGAGTATAATACCATATGGGGATAGACTAAATACATTGAGACAGTGGGGTCTATCATTCCCTACCAATCCCTACACTAGGGTCCCTATAGCCTAGGTGGGGTGGCTGCCCTAAAAAGGGCGGTCCCACACGGGATCCTAAGCTAGTGTACCCTAACATACCCTATTAGACTAATTGGGAGCCAGCTCCACTTTCTTGTAGAGGGTCCACTAAGCCCTTCCCTGACTACCTAGGTTCAGCTGATAGTGCCTGAAGGTAGGATATAGGGTAAAATTATGGGGGGAAGGATAGGAGGGGAGGGGGGGGAGGAGAGTGTAGGATAGGAAAATGATTGTTGGGGAGACGTGTGACATTGAACCCGGGTCGTGACATACCCGGAACCTGAGAGAAGATGACAGCCGGCAAAGTCTGGGAGCTCAGTGATACAGCACTGGGAGCGGGAAGCATATTGTCTTTGTTATCTTCCCCTATCCCCTGCCCATAGTATTTTTTTAAAAAGACCTTTATCATAAGACTTTGAAATAAATGTATGCAATTTTTTTTGCAAAATTCTGCACATACAATCTCTAGTAAATTAATTCTGTCTCTTATTCCTTTGCAGCTACAAATCGTTTCTACCGAAGTGTATTCGTGCCAAAATCCAAGACTATCATATTCTGACCCGCAAGAGAATTAGATACAGATTCCGAAGTTTCATTCAACAGTTTAGCCAATGCAAAGCTACTGCCAGAGACTTAAAACTGAAATATCTGATAAACCTAGAAACTTTACAGTCAGCATTTTACTCTGAACAATTTGAAGTCAAGGAAGCTTGCAGAGATCCTTCAGGCGGAGAGATTTTTGCAACTGTTGTGGTTACTGCAAATGAAGGAATTCGCTACACGAAAGGCAGATCGAAAGAAAAAGATACATTTGATGAGCAGGTAAAGACTAGTATCCTTGGTTTCAAGAGTATGGGGAGAATTGTTCTAAGTGGAAAGTGGTCTATATTATGCCTTTTGTCTGTAGAGCACCTTTTCCCTTGCACCAGATTTATAAAAAATGGCCCAAGCACCGTCAAAAATTTGGAGTGGACGAGTGTCTGTGCCATTTTACCCATTAAGGGTGCGTTCACACCTACAGGATCCGCAGCAGATCCGCAGCAGATGTGATGGTGCAGATTTGATGCTGTGTTCAGTTATTCAAATAAAATCAGCTGCGGATCCGGTAAGTGTGAACGTACCCTAAAAGGGCACATTTTTGCATTTGCACCATTTTAGGCTGGGTTCACACTATGTATATTTGAGGCTGTATTTGGTCCTCATGTCAGGTCCTCATAGCAACCAAAACCAGGAGTGGATTGAAAACACAGAAAGGATCTGTTCACATAATGTTGTAATTGAGTGGATGGCTGCCATATAACGGTAAATAACTTCCATTATTTCAATACAACAGCCGTTGTTTTAAAATAACAGCACATTTGCCATTAAATGACGGCCATCCACTCAATTACAACATCCACTCCTTGTTTTGGTTGCTATACAGCCTCAAATATACAGCCTCAAATATACGTAGTATGAAAAGAGCCTTAGGGTGTAATTTGCACCATTTTTATGCATAGTTCGAACTGGACTAGCTTTGCGTCAATTTGTGCCGTTTTAAGAGAGTCTTTGTATAAATAGCCGGAGCACTGAAAACATGCATACTAATATACTTTTTCTGAGAACAGATGTGAGTGGTGTAAACCGCAAAAATTTGCAACTTTTTACGCCAGAAGACACATGTAAAACAATGATAAATTCCCCCCATGTGTCTTCAATAAGAGCAAGGCCAGGTAGCTACAATATTGATTATGGCATATTCAATTCAAACAAATTGTGTTTCGGACTAGTAGACACGGTTATTGTCTGCAGCTATAAACAAAGATGCTGTTTTTCTGAAGCTTGCCAACATACAGATAAAAGTCAGCTGTCAGTCTAATGTTTATAGGTGTTATTCCACGGATAGGCCTTCTACCCTCTTTTCCTTGGATATCCGTTTAAATATTATTAAATTAAAACATTATAAATATTATTATAAATATTATTAAAATTATAACATAATAGAGCTTATGGCATTTATAAGGTTCCTGATTGAAATGTTTAATATGCTGTTTTAGCCTTATAATATTGTATATTTTTTTAAAATTAAAATTGTGTTATTGTGTTATGACAGGACCTACAGACGTACTGTGATTTTCCTGACATTATTGATGTGAGCATCAAACAAGCCAGCAAGGATGATTCCAGTGAAAGTAGAATAGTGACTATCCACAAGCAGGACAGCAAGTCTCTGGTAAATTGCTTTTTTGAATAAACCGATTAGATTCAAGTAGTAGTCAGGTCTTTTGTTGTTGTTTTTTTAGTGTAGAAATCATTTGGCACATTATAGTAGAAAAGAAGATGGAAAGTTAAAGTTACAAGTTGTTTTTATTTTATTTTTGTTTAAAAATAACAGCATATAAGTGCAGTTAAATACATTTTGAAGGGAGCCAGTCACCCCAGTTCTGGCTAAGGCCCGTTCCCCCTGAGCAAAACTAGCGGAAATGCTCTTAGCCTCCCACTCATAATGGGAGTCTATGGGAGGTGTGCGCTCCTGCTCTGTCCGCGCTGAAGAATTAACATGTTCATGCTTCAGCACGGACAGGGCAGGAGCGAGCGCCTCCCATAGACTCCCATTATGAGCGGGAGGCTAACGGCATTCCGCGGCAGACAAATCCGCCGCGGAATTCCGCTAGTTTTGCTCAGTGGGAACGGGGCCTGATAAAGCAAAAATACAGCACAATAACATTTTGTTCAATGTCTCCTTACATATATCTAAAGTGTTTCACATGCCATGCTTGTGCTTGAAAACATACTTAAATCATTTTCCGTACGTATGCTTATTACCTGTTACGTATACATTGGGCCAGTGTTTCCATCTAGACTAGTCACGACTGGCGGGAAATCGCCTGTCACTGACGAGCTCTGTGCACTGCTAACAGACTCCTTCCTCTCTCTGTGCAGACTGCCTCTTGCGGTCATGTGACCGCTCCTCTTAAAGCAATACCGACGTCACACAGGGGGTGGGCTAGTGCAACATCCCTGCTGATTGGATGTGTTCCGGGCATCATGGGAAAGAGCTTTTCCCGCCCAGAACACTTCCTGCTTTCTAAAATGGTGGCTGCCATTTTAGAAAGCAAGAAGAAAAAAATTCAGAGCGGACTTCCAAAAATCCGACCGGACTCGGACTTTTGGAAAAATCCGAACTGGATCCCATACCAGCCGAATCGGTTCGCTCATCTCTAATGACTATGTGTGTTATACTATAAACAGCATTGGTTGTGTGGTGGTGGTGGGGGGGAGTTTGTTAATATGTCAGATTTATGAAGCAAAAGACCATTTGTGAATGTTTTGTAGGTAGCAAAGTTCTACAGACATAACATTATGCAGCTGCAGTGCTACAAATTTGTGGTCTGTCAGTTCTGCGTGCTATGAGATATGTAATCTCCAGATTACAAACTGATTTATCATAAGAACACTCATCTCTGACGTGACACACACTCACACTCACATACATCTCTCATATATACTTAGCCTTTCAGGGCAGTAAAATGCAAACCGTATACTCTGTTGTTTAGTAGTTGTAGTCGACAGAAAAAGAGAAGGCCACTGTGGGAAAATACACATTGTGTATATGCTGGTGTTACTTAATGTCTATGTTTTGTAACTGATTACCATGTGGTGTGCTGGGTTACTGAGCTTTTCACAAATCTTACCACTGTCAGGTTTCCTGTGTCGGTCACTGTTCTTAAGTGATCAGCAGGCTATCTGACAGTGTGACATTAAAAAAAAGACTGTTTTCCTTCCTGAAATGGCTTTTGCTTTTGGCACTTGTTTTCCTTCCTCATGATGTATGCGTTAAGTTTTTATTTTGGTTATAAACCACAGTATTTATAAACTAATATTTTCAGGTAAAGATGTGCATTTAAAGCGACTCCATACCGTGAGATATCTGCTTTTACTCCAAGGTCTGTTCTGGGGACTATTCGGCAGGTGATGCAATTATTGTTCTTAAAAAACAACTTTTAAACTTGCAGCCCTGTGTCAAATTGGTTTGGCTTAAAGTACCCATGTCCTAGGATTGTGAAACTCCTCCGTCCCTCCTCCCCGCCCTCTTCATCATTAGGAATGCCCCTTGAACAATTTCTCCTATTCCTCACCTGTCTAAACACTGCATAGGTGCCTTAACGATCCACGACATGTGCAATGTTCACACAGGTGATGAATAGGAGAAATTGTTTTAGGGGCATTCCTAATGATGAAGAGGGTGGGAAGGGGTGTCTCAATGCTAGGGTATGGGTACTCTAGGCCTCCTCAATTTGACACAGGGCTGCAAGTTTAAAAGTTGTTTTTTAGGACAATAACTACATCGCCTGCCAACCGGACCCCAGGACAAATGTTGGATTAAAAGCCGCTATCTAACTGTGCGAGTGGGGGGGGGGTCAGATTGTGGGTACAGAGTCGCTTTAAAGAAAAAGTTTTGCATTTGCCATCAGTGTGTTTAGCTGTGCTGAGTTTGATGTTATACAATGGCTCTCGGCCATTTCAGATAACTGTCACCAAACAGCTATTTCTTCTAGTACCCCCATAAATATTATCAATTGGCACAGCCAAGAATGTATATGTTGGGAGAAGGCCACTCTCTGGTTGCAGCTTATCTCCCCAAGAACAAAGGGGTAGGGAGATTTTGAATTTCAACATGCCTGACTGTTCCCTGACATATGTCCTTTGATATCTGCGTCTGTGAGTTGGGGGCCTCCATACACATTAGATAGTCGATTGATCACTCTAAAATAGTTGAGTTTGACTGATTTAAAGTGACTCTGTACCCACAATCTGACCCCCCAAACCGCTTGTACAGTCGGATAACAGCTTTTAATTCAAGATCTGTCCTGGGGTCCATTAGGCAGGCGATGCAGTTATTGTCCTAAAAAACTACTTTTAAACTTGCAGCCCTGTGTCAAATTGGTGTGGCCTAGAGTGCCTGTGCCCTAGGGCTGTGACGCTTTTCCATCCCTCCTCCCCGCCCAGACAGGATTTCTCTTAATCATCACTTGTCTGAACACTACACATTTTGCTGGATCATTAAGGAACATGTGCAGTGTTCAGACAAGTGATAATTGATCCTGCCCAGAGGGATTCCCAATTGTGAGGAGGAACAGAGAGGTGGTGCAGCCCTAGGGCATACGTACTCTAGTCTACGCCAATTTGACACAGCGCTGCAAGTTTAAAAGTTGTTTTTTTTTAAAGACAATAACTGCATCACCTGCCGAGTAGACCCCAGGACAGATCTTCGATTAAAAGCAGCTATTGATTGTACTTACTAGATTGGATTGTGCAGTAAGAGCTTTAGGTATTTATTTATTTTTTACTTTTGTCTAGGAGGTGGAATTTTCCTCACTGAAGAAAGCTTTGTCTTTTATTTCACTTATTGATGGGTATTACAGATTGACGGCAGATGCACACCATTATCTTTGCAAGGAAGTAGTACCTCCCCGCGTTTTGGAAAGCATCCAGAGTTATTGCCATGGGCCGGTGTCGTAAGTATATACAGTATTTATGGTCCCAAACATTACAGGCTGTGTTCACCTTTGCAACTGTGTTTTTTAACCCCTTAAGGACTAAGCATTATTTGTAAAATTTCTTTTCAGAAATTTAGCTAAAAATTTGAAAAAAAATAGCATTTTTACATTTTGACATTCTCTTTTTTTTAAGGGTAACATTCTATATAAATGAGCTAATAATTCACATTTATACCACATCCTCACAACGTAAAACAATAGCGTTGTTTATTGACCATGGCCATCTGTATTGTTTTCTATTGAACCATAGCTACACTGTATTCACTGTATACAGATCAGCCGTGGTTCTGTGCGGTGGCGGTGACATGTCTATTTTGTGCGGCCGCTATTCAATGAATAGCGGCTGCACAAAATAGAGACTGCACATAATGTGAAGTGCGGCTCCTAGCCGCACTTCCCATTGTGTACTATGCTTAATTGGAGCGCAGGCACAACCGAATGCAATTAAGATAAAGTGATGTTCACTGCAGTACCAGCCGTTCTGTGACACGACACAGCCCATCTCATACATTGTGTTAACCCAGCCTTACAATATAATTACTTTATATTGTCATCATTTGGTAAATTACTTTTTAGGATCTTGGACTATTTCCAAAATCAATTTTTTAAGGACCAGTTAATCTCTGAAGTGGATCAAAGGGAACCAATCACCTCTTTGAGAAATTGTGACCTAGCCCCAGTACATTAGAGCAGGGTGCCAATTCCAGCTTCTGGTAACAAGGCCTTGGTGGCTCTGCTTGCATGCCTTATAGTCAAGCCACCTCCACTCTCTTTCCAGCCATTCACACGTGATTGGCAGTCTGAGTGTTGGCCTTTGTATTAAGTTCCCAGTGGTCAGGTGGCCAATCAAGTGTGATTGACTGGGATGAGGGATGCCACTGCAGCTCCGCCATCATGCCTAGTTACAAGAAGCTCGTACTGATCATTAAAATAATTTATTTTCTGAATTGCCACCCAGCGGGAGACCGCCAGGCACATGATCACAGAGCTGTGCTTGTCAGCTATAAGTTGAGGCCGGTATTCAGATGGCGAGTGATCGGACATTGAGCATGCTTGAGCTGTTCTCATCTCTAGTAAAGACTGTATTAGACTGCTTGACCTGTTGTGTAAACTGACCCTATTACACGGCTCGATGATCGCATGTTAAGCCAGCCTTGCATTTCCTATTACACGGAGAGATGTGCAGCCAATGGCAGATTATCTTTTAACGTGCTAAAGGACAGCAATAAGCTGACGTGCAAGTGTTTGCTCGCTTGTCTGCTCATCACTGGTTCTGTTACACTGGGAGATATCTGCCTGATTTGGCGAAATAGTGCGAGAAGTTCACAACTGATGTGTACTTCATTTTCCACCCCTTGGCGTATTGCTCTTCATATAGTTTTCTGGCTAGTGTAAATCTGATCCAAGATGTGAATTGCAGGTTATTTCTCTCTTTATCTATTACAGCAGAAGAGTTAAAGACTAACTCTAAAAATCCTGGGTCGGCAGAGGTTGGAGGGAACATTAATAATCGATTCTTACCTGTCCCTCTGCCCATGCAGCACAGCATCACCAGTCATGGACCCTTGTCGGTCTCCTGCAGCTGCTGCTCCAGCAACGTTGCATCCCAGCTGAGTATTGCCCACTGAGCCAGTCAGTGACGGGGCGGGACATCACTGTAGTTACTTTCCACTCCCAAACAGGAGATTGCCAGTGGTCAGTAAGCTGGAGACGCTGGGCTGTGGGCTCACTTATCAGTTTAATAATTACATGAGTGGGGCTTCACAGATATAGCGATGTCCATGCAGCCCTTGCTTTAAAGGTGTAAAATAATAAAGATATTTCAGTTAACTGTCTATTCTCCGCTGTTGTCCTTACGGCTTGTTTCTGGCATTCCCACCAATGACACTTCTGAACCAGCCTGTGCAGGAACAGGTCTGTCTTTATTAAACTTGGTGATAACTGCTTGATTCTGCCTGATTTAGTATATAACCCTCCTGTGTAATAGGGCCCTTAGTGGGTTTTTTTTTTACTGTTTTACATCCAAGTAATGCCAGTTGATTTAATCATTTCGCCTGGCTGGAGATTGTTACATCTCACCTCCTAGAACATTTTTATTATGGAGCCCAAAAATGTCTGGTAATTGGCTTGGTAAAACTATGTTCATGTATAACTGTAGGTTACCATGGTAAAGAAATGGTGGTACAAAGTGTTCTCACTACAAAATCATCAGATGTTATGTTATAGCCAAAATGTTAAGCAGCTGTTAAATCCTGACAAGAGAAGCCTGTAATTGTTTCAATTAAGCCTTTAGGCTATATGTATTCAAGTACGGTGTCCTCACAAAATCTGTAGTCTCATGCTGTTACAGAAAGCTATTCCAAGAAATAGTTGAATGGGTCTGTAATGAGTTTCTACACTATATGTTTTGGGTCACATAAATGTTTCTGTTGTTGTTTTGGATGTGACCATTCATTCCATTCATTAGTTTTACTACAGGTTTATATGAATGTTAACCTTTACATATTTTTTTAAAAAAATGGATGTCACGGTAGCCACCCAAGTCTTTGAATTTTCCATCAAAGCATTTACGAAGTAGAGCAAATTGCTTGTGCAGCGCATAAATGATATCTGCTGGGGTAGAAATCATATCATTGTACAAGCTATAACTACCATTCTGTATAGTAGAAAATATTGTCTTTCATTCATCTGATGAACACTTTTTAAAAAAACACTTTTTAACCTTTTAAGGACGGAGCCAATTTTCGTTTTTGCGTTCTTGATTTTTCCTCCTTATGTTTAAAAGGCCATAGCACTTGCATTTTTTCACCTAGAAACCCACATGAGCCCTTATTTTTTGCGTCACTAATTCCGTGTAGCTGTACAACACAGGACAGCACCGATCCATGAGATCGGTGCTCTATTGCTTTGGCCTGCTGCAGGCCAATACAATAGAATATCGAGCCGGGATCAGCATCATTACGTCGCTGAGGCCCGGCCCAGTAAGATGAAGGGATCCCCCTCCTCGGTTGCATGTTTGACAGCTGCATCCAACGGTGTTAATTAGCGGGAGCAGCGATCGGACCGCTCCTGCTAATAGCCGCAATCCCGTGCTGCAGATAGCAGTCCTCTTACGGACATATGACGTACGGGTACGGCATATGTCCCTAAGGGGTTCACCAGGTAAAGCACCGTTTTTAATACAGGGCTCCAGATGGCGACCAAAATGGTCGCCAATGCGACTGACATTTTGCAAATGGCGCCCAGATTTATTAATCTGGGCGCCATTTGCGACTGGCCCCGGCGCGCTGTCTCTTTAAGTCCGGGCCCCCGGCTGATGCGCGGCTGCCGGGGGTGTCCCATCCTATCCCCGGCAGCGCGGCGCATCAGTGAGCTGCCTGAGGCCTTACTTCCGGCACAGGAAGCGCACGTTAGAGACGCTTCCTGTGTCAGAAGTCACAGCCCCCGCGTACAGGGAGCTCACTGACGCGCCGCACTGCCGGGGATAGGATGGGACACTCCCGGCAGCCGCGCATCAGCCGGGGACAGCGCCTGAAGAAGAAGAGGTTCGCCGGGGGAGCGGGTTGTCAGGTGAGTTTGTGTGTGTTTATTTAAATACTGCTTAGCATAGAGGAAATGGGGGTGGGGGCATCTATAATGGGGGGAAGAGAAGTCGGGGCATCTATAATGGGGGGAGAAGAGGGGCCATCTTCAAGGGGGGGAGAGGGGGCCATCTATAAGGGGAGGGGGTATCTATAAGGGGGGGAAAAGAGGGGGCATCTATAATGGGGGGGAGAGGGGGCATCTATAAGGGGAGGGGGTATCTATAAGGGGGGGAGAGGGGGCATCTATAATGGGGGGGAGAGGGGGCATCTATAATGGGGGTAGAGGGGGGTCATCTATAAAAGGAGGGGGCCATCTATAAGTGTAGGGCAAACTGGCTGCAGACACTGGGAGATAGATATATGCACAATTATTATTATCAGGGCCCCTCAGGTGTCTGTATTGTAGGGGGTCACTTGCATTAGTCACTAGGTGAGAGATATATCTATTTATATACACATCTTGTGGGGGGTCACTATGGCTGCAGTCATAAGTCTAGCTCAGTATGTATAGACTGTTGCAAGCTTTTAAAGGGAACCTGTCACCCCCGGTAAATACAGCTAACGATCAAGCAACAAGCAAGAAATCATTAATCGTGGTCTTTTAACATGTTCTCACATTGTCGCTGGCCGCTTGCTGATAATTCGCAGATGCTTTGTCTGAACAGTCTCTCACAGATTTACCCTAGTGTGTGAGGTGACCTTAAATGATCTTAAAGCAATCATCCCAAAAAATTTTTGAACAACTTATTTTTGTCTAAACACTGATCGGCATAAAAACCGAATTGGCGCTTCAAAATCTTAAATCACTCAGTGTAAAAGGACCATAATACATAAACCCACATGCACACACATTCGCTATGTAGAAATACAAAATGCAACGAAAACCCCTCCTGAACTATCCCTTTTTTTGTTGGATAATGAAGATATGGGTGCCCCTCCTGTCCCCTTTATTTCTGCAGACACACTTTAAAAAAAAAAAAAATCCTAAGCACAAGAGGAATCATAATGTCATATCTTCCTTGTGCACACTTTACACCAGGGGTATGTGATGACCATGATCATACCACATTACCTACTGGAAGAATGCTGTGAGACAGGCTGTATCTGTTTCTATAGCAGGTACATATACCTAAATGCACTAATCCTTTCCACTCACAAACCACCTATTACAGCTGAAACAAGTCAGTGCTTGGAAGACGTTTGCCGTTATAAGTGAATCCAGTTACTAACTGATAATACTTTTAGATTGCTTCAGCAGTTGCAGGAACTCCAGTTACCACACTGATATTTTTACCAATATGTATTTGCCTTTCACCTGATTTTCTTCTGGTTTTATTAATTTGTCACAGGCTTTAATGCCTTCCCTTACCCATCCCTGACCCTGCTTGAAACTGCTTTCAGTTCCCTTTCAATTAAACAATGATTGGGAGGGGTGCAATAAGGCGTTATAGCTCTCAACATTTTGGAATGCTTCTTTGACATATCAGAGTACCTTTTTAAAGGGGTAGTCCTTGTATTGTCAATATTTTTAAATCATCTAGGGGGAGTTTATCAATGTCTTTTGTGTATGTTTTGGTCTGAAATTGTGGCGCATTTTTGAGCAGTTGGTTATTTACTAAAAATGTGTAACCTTTTTCTGTACAAATTTTTGAGCATTGTGCAAAAATTTACACTTTCGCAAAAAGTGTTTACTATCATACACTGATGATCCTGGTGAAAACATGAATAATTTCCCCCTCATCTTGTTTGTATGCCATTATAAAAGGGAAAGATTTTGCATGTAAGGGAATTCCCAAGTTTGCATGTAATATTACAGTACAATAATAAAAAGCAAGTTTGCAATTTACATACTTTTTTTTGTTGTTGTTTCGTTATCATGTTTTAAAGCAAACCTATACTTAAAGGAGAAATCTGACGTAAAAAAACCAAAACATTTTGGCCAGGGGGTGGGGGAAGCATAATAAAGAAAGGTTACTTTCCCTGTGCCCCTGCAATGCTGCAACTCCCTCTAGGACCCCCGATAACTGGGACGGGACATCGGTGCAGTCACTGACTGGCTAAGTGTAATCAAACAGAAGGATAGTGGTGGGCTCAGCTACTTGTAATAGAATACATTAGCACAAATAACTAACATTAAAACAAAGAAAAGTGCCCTGTGCTGTAAAAAATACAGTACAATAGCAAGGCAGTCCAGATGTGCTGTCGCCTACACTCTTTGCGTTCTGTTATGTCCCCATAACTTCATCAGGAGACAGTATGTATACTGACTGGCTGAGCGGGCTATTTCCCACCCTTTCCCGCCGGGCCATGACGTACCCTGAAGCTGAGAGACATCTGGCGGGGGGGGGGGGGGGGGGGGGGTCTGTTAGCCTGGTGACACAATGCTGTGGGGGCACTGGGACTGGTAAGTATACATTCTTTAAGGTGACTCTATCCACCAGCCTACCCCACCAAACTGCTGGTACCATCCGTTTTTTGAGAGTAAATCCTTACCAGTCATGACTTTTAAAATGTGCCTGGTGCCTTGGTTAGAGCAAAAATCTGCAGCGCTGTGCCATACTGTCGTGGCCTAGAGTGTCCTCGCCCCAACTCTGCAACACCTTCCTTTCCTTCTCTCCACCCTCATTCTTATTAGGAACACCCCCAGGATTTCTATTCATCACTTGTCTAAACAGTGCACATGTGCTGCAGTAGCAACACAGGTGCAGCTTAGGTGAGCGATGAATAGAAATCCTGGCTGGGGGCTTTGCTAATGATGAGGGAGGTGGGGAGGAAGGAGAGGCGTTGCAGACCTAAAGCAAACACACTCTAGGCCATTTCCCATCATGCCTGGACAGCCAAAGCTTTAGCTGCCCAGGCATGATGGGAGTTGTAGTTTTGCAACAGCTGGATGGCCGCTGTTTGGAGACCCATGTTCTAGGCCATGCCAGTATGACACCGTTCTGCAGATTAAAAGATCATACTCTAACCAAAAGATCATGCTCTAACGAAGGCCACGGCACATTTCTAAAGATGCAAGTAAGGATTTATGCTCACCAAACTGATGGTACTAGCGGTTTGGTGGAGTGGGTTGGTGGATACAGAGTCTCTTTAAAATGTTCCCCTGACTGCATGCTGGTGCTGTAGTTTTTGATTTTGACTTTTTTCCTTTAAGTGAAATCCAGACCCAGTCTTCTGAAGGCAGCTTTTTAGTCTTGTGCTGGATGGAAAAAAAAGACTAAAAGCAGGTCTAAAAAGCTGCCTTCAGGAGAATGGACCTGGATTTCTGGTAAGGATAGCTTTGTTTTACAGCATGATAACAAAAAAAGAAAAAAATGATGTGATTTAAAGCAGGTTTGCAATTTATATTCAATCTATAATTTTGAAAATTATAATGACAGGTACCCTTTTAAGCTCTTTTATTTCTTAAGAATAAAATTGTGTAAAGTGTTCTACTTTTTAACATACTGTATGTACCATGTAAGTATGGTAGATCACTAATGAAGTGTTGACTAATTATGATAACAGGAAGTACTTGGTTCCCCAGTTGTCCCTTTAGTGATGTTAAGTGATTACAACAATACTCCAGAGAGAAACTCTGTGTGTGTATTGTGACAATCTGGGGGTTACTCACTCGCTGGGATCGCCATCTCCCGGGTCAAAGATGTTTGGCACATCACAAATTGCAGTCCAGTCAGCGCTGTACGGCTTTATACTGACCACAGTCAGCTTTATTTATCAGTTCAAAACATAAGAGACAAGCAACACTTTGCAAAATAAAATAAACCTAGGCCGTCTGACTACACATTACAGCTTCCCTAGCTGACTTTCTAAGCCTACTGCTCCACTTGACCAGGTACACTGGTCTCACCCAGACTTCTTGTCTGCAGCTCCCACAGGCCTAGCACTGCCTGTGTTCTCCCACCCTGGGAGCCATCACCTGGGAAGCTCTGGAGTCTCTAATGGTGCGTTTACACAGACAGATTTATCTGACAGATTTTTTTAAGCTAAAGCCAGGAATGGATTTGAAAAGAGGAGAAATGTAATTCTTTCCTTTATGACCTGTTCTCGGTGTATAGTGTATTCCTGGCTTTGGCTTCAAAGATCTGTCAGATAAATCTGTCTGTGTAAATGCACCATAATAGAGCTCCACCAGGTGGTTTTCAAAGCCTCATTAGCTCTAGGCTGGAGTGGAGTATCTGGAGCAGGAGCTCCACCTGAACTCCAATTCCCACTCCAGAGACACAGAACTGCCTCTTACAGCCTCACCATGCCACAGTATATACACACACACACACACACACACACACATATATATATATATATATATATATATATATATATATATATATAGATATATACTCTTAAACACATTGCTTTAATAAGGTTGCTTTATAATATAACTTCATACTCAAGTGATTTTACTCTGTAAAATAACTTAATAAAAAAGTATAACTTGCCATGGAAAGAGCGATACTGACAGGAAGCTCCTCCATGGGTGAGGAGGAAACCTGCTGTATATTAACAGCGATATGCATGCAGCAGTGCTGGATCAGGGGACCAGGGCTTAGACAGGCCATCAGTTCCTGGCACAAATATTGGTGGCAGCAGAGAAGCCCATATTGCCGTTTATTGCTGCCAAATACAAATTGTTACTCTACAGAATACCCCTTTAGGGTGCCTTCACACATACAGTATTGCAGTGGATTTCATGCTGCAAGTTCTGCAGCAAAATTTGCAATATGCTGTACTTTTAACCACAGCCTACTTAACCTATCGCTGTTGGGCTAAAACATTACCTGTTGGAGCTCCTGCCTGCTTCTCCAGCTCCCTGACGTTCCGCTCAGCCAGTCAGTGGCTGTAGCGGGACAGCGCACTGACTAGCTGAGCGGGACATCAAGCAGCCGATGAAGCAGACAGGAGCATGGAAAGGTAATGTATAATCCTGGCAGCGGTGGGTTAAGTGGGCAGGGGGCTACATTCCCACAGTGGAATGAAAATCTGCTCTGAGAATGTATAGCCAGCCATAGGGAATCACACTACAGAGTATTGCAGCAGATTTGGCTGCGGAACCCGCAGCGTGAAATTCACTCCCGATATTGCACGTGCGAAGGCACTCTTAAGTTGCATCACTTGAATTAAAGTTGTCGTCAAATAATTTAACCCCTAAACAACACAGGGCCTATATTTATGCCCTGTGGCTGCTTCGGGGAGTTCAGAGGGGGGCCGCACGGCGACCGCGCTCTGAACTGCTGCGGTCCCGGGTGCCGTATGTAGCCCGGGACCGAGCTATTTTGGTTTTGCAGTGTACTTTATGAAAAAATTCAGTCTGTCATTGCAAAGTACAATTAGTAGCGCAAAAAATAAGGGCTCATGTGGGTTTCTAGGTGAAAAAATGCAAGTGCTATGGCCTTTTATGCACAAGGAGGAAAAAAAACAAAGTGCAAAAATGCAAGTTGGCTCCGTCCTTAAGGGGTTAAGGTTGTTTTTTTATGTTTGTTTTTGTGTTTCTTTTCTTTTTCTTAACATGCTCCTGTTTTTCTACCTTTAATACATAGGATGGAATTTGCTATTGATAAATTGAAACGAGCAGGAAGCCAAAAAGGAGCATTTATCCTTCGCTGCAGTCCTAAAGAGTTTAACAAGTACTTCCTCACATTTGCAGTAGAGGTAACGAAATATGATATTGTATGTTATACACATGTATGTGTTATTACAATGACATTATCACATTAAAGGGACTCTGTTGCCTCCAAAACACCCACTGTCACCCCCTTTTTGAATTATGACTTCTCTACAGGTGTAAAGGGTAAATTTTACAGTTTTTATATCATTTTCTATATTATACCTCAAGGTATACCTCAAGGCTTGTTCCAGTAAAAAGTGATCTTTTATCACCTGTGGATTGTGCCACCTTGGCGGGGCTTCTCAACGGAAGCACCACTTAGCCCCACCCACAATGGTACTGTAGGCCTCGCCCATTTATCCTTCTTAAAGATGACTTAAAGGGGTATTCCCCCCAAGAGCTAAAAAAATGAAATGCCTCCAAACCTAGCTTCTAAAAGATGGTCTGTATGCAAGATAGGAAACTACATTTCCCATCATGCAATGCTTCTGCCTGATGATGATGATGTAGCTGAGCGGAGATGGCGATGGTGATGTAGCAGAGCAGAGATGGCAATGTAGCAGAGCTGTAATGGTGATGTAGCAGAGCTGCGATGGTGATGTAGCAGAGCTGCGATGGTGATGTAGCAGAGCTCTAATGGTGATGTAGCAGAGCTCTAATGGTGATGTAGCAGAGCTGTAATGGTAATGTAGCAGAGCTGTAATGGTAATGTAGCAGAGCTGTAATGGTAATGTAGCAGAGCTGTAATGGTAATGTAGCAGAGCGCAGATGGCAATGGTGATGTAGCAGAGCGGAGATGGCAATGGTGATGTAGCAGAGAGGAGATAGCAATGGTGATGTAGCAGAGAGGAGATGGCAATGGTGATGTAGCAGAGAGGAGATGGCAATGGTGATGTAGCAGAGAGGAGATGGCAATGGTGATGTAGCAGAGAGGAGATGGCAATGGTGATGTAGCAGAGAGGAGATGGCAATGGTGATGTAAAAGAGAGGAGATGGCAATGGTGATGTAGCAGAGTGGAGATGGTGTAGTAGCAGAGCTGAGGTGGAGATGGTGATGTAGCAGAGTGGAGATGGCGATGGTGTAGTAGCAGAGCTGCGATGGTGATGTAGCAGAACTGTAATGGTGATGTAGCAGAGCTGTAATGGTGATATAGCAGAGCGGGGATGGCAATGGTGATGTAGCAGAGCGGAGATGGCAATGGTGATGTAGCAGAGCGGAGATGGCAATGGTGATGTAGCAGAGCGGAGATGGCAATGGTGATGTAGCAGAGGAGCACTGTGGGCGTCCAGGGGTGAGGGGGCTGCAGGTGGCCGCAGGTGAGTTTGCAGGGGGGGTGGGAATGGGGGGCTGCACGCACAGGAGTGCAGCGGGCGGCCACTGGGACAGCTGGGGGGGGGCACACAGAGTGTCATTGTGTGTGGGCACAGATATACGGTGCGGCCGTCGGGTGAGCTGTGGGGGGGGTTTACAGACCGCGGGCACGGGCGGCCACCGGGAGACCTGGGGGGCTGCACTGAAAGGAACGCCACGGGCGGACGCCGGGTGAGTTGCGGGGGGTTTACAGACCGCGGGCACGGGCGGCCACTGGGAGACCTGGGGGGCTGCACTGAAAGGAATGCGCGGGCGGACGCCGGGTGAGTTGCGTGGGGGGGGGGTTTACAGGGCACGGACGGCCACCGGGAGACCTGGGGGAGGCAGCACTGAAAGGAGCACCACGGTCGGCCACCGGGTAAGCTGGGGGGGTGGGTACGATACGGGTGGGATACATATTGCTGGTGAGCTCCAAGGGGAGGGGGGGGCACACAGTGGGGTGAGATCAGGGGGAGTTGGGTGAATGGGGTTACACAGTTGTGGGGGCTGTTGTCAGAGACGCAGACAGAGATCATCTGCAGCTGTCAGCGTCTCACTGTCCTCCCTCACTTCAGTGTGATGGGTTAGAAGCGCTTATCCGGCCCATTGAAGAGACTGAGGACACGTGATGCTGTCTCGGTGGGTAGGGGCCAGGAGCAGGGAGAGGTGTCGGGTTGGACTAAGATTTGATGATTCTATGCATTCCATGGGGGTGAACGCATCTAGATAACAGCAAAACTGTGCATAATCCTTAATAACTTGATATTGGCAAGATGGAAAGCTAGGGGTCGGCAACGTATAAAAGCAAAAATAATTTTGGGGGGAATACCCCTTTAAGTTTAGGGTTTTGAGGAGGGTGGGTTGGAGGTGACATAGTCTCTTAAAAGTAATTTTTAACATTATAGTATTGTATTTAATTTTCCACAAAGCATTGATAGCTGTTATCCATACAATATATGTATTAGGACATGTTAGAACCAAGATGTTAGAACTAGAGATGAGCGAACCTGGAGCATGCTCGAGTCCATTCGAACCCGAACTTTCGGCATTTGATTAGCGGTGGCTGCTGAAGTTGGATAAAGCCCTAAGGCTATGTGGAAATCATGGATATAGTCATTGGCTGTATCCATGTTTTCCAGACAACCTTAGAGCTTTATCCAAGTTCAGCAGCCCCAGCTAATCAAATACTGAACGTTTGGGTTCAGATCGACTCGAACCCGAACCCGGTTTGCTCATCTCTAGTTAGAACCAAGCATGTCTTAGGATGGACACTGTATAAGTGGTTCATGGAGAGAAGTGGTCCAGACCAGGTTGGCTGCATCTGCTGTTAATGTAAGTGATGAGAACCTGTGCAGGGATCTCCTCTCCACTGGTACTAACATAAAGTGCAGCGGGAATTAACTCTAGGATCTTGGAAAGGAGATGGAAGTTTTTATGCCAAATAATAATCATAATTATCTGAGTGTGTGGTAGTATTGACTAAAACAAAAAGAAGGTCTTAGTTTAATTATAGTTATAGGTTTCCTAAACTTCTATGTATTCCTTGTTAAAATTGTTTGAGCTTGAAATTAAAAGTTTTATTCAAAAAGCTGCACAGTTTTATTCAAAATACTCTTTTTGAGTAGTAGGGCTGCAATTCCCAGCTAATGTTTTTGTAAAAATCTTATACTGTCTTTTTAACCTTTTTTCTCTATTTTGAATGTGACCAACAATGTAAATGATTTAATCGCGATTGTGGGTATGTATGTGTGTGTTCCTCTAAAAAAAAACAATTATATAACAAATACATTTAATGCAGGAGAAGTGTGTTTACATATATGCATAACCCTGGATATATTTATGAGAACCCTAAAAAACTCTGTATATATTGCTGGCTGCATTTAGAAGAATAGACTACTAGTGCAACTTGACACATATTCTTATATCTACCTAGTCAGTTTTGTTTGGATTAAGCTTTCTCACTTCCATTTAGAATAAGAAGGTATTATGGGTCAGTGACCCGTGCTGCAAATCACCTATTCTCAATGAATGAGTCTGTGCTAATGTGCTCTGTTGAAGCATAGGGGGCTTAAATCTGAGACTCAGAGGATGTAAATCTGACAAGAATTTTGGCCCATCTGAGTTACACCCCTTTTGGAGAGAAAATTACTGCCCATTTCAATTTCAGGGGACTTTGCAGGAACTTTGCAGCAAAGTAGTATACTTGGCATAGCACCAGGATACAAACTAATACAAATAAGTACAGAGTAACTGTCACTTCCGGTGACTTCTCTAGGTAGGCCGTCCTGTGTTGTGTGTATATGAGGAACAGTACTAGTTCTGACTATTCTATCACTTTTATTTGGCCTTTCCCTCTGGGTACCACCCTGAAAACTTCATCTATGTGTCTGATTTATCTGTGTTCAGCAGCAGTGCAGTGGATGCAGAGTAGTCTCTGTGCTGTACACCTGTGCAAACCTCCAGAAGTTCCTAGTCCAGTAATGAGCAGTGTGACCTGTGAATCCAGCATTTTCTCTGGCCTACCCCCCGTGCTTGATTGACACCTGGAAGCTGTGTTACAGCTTGCTGCACTTCAGGAGCTCAGGACTCCTTGGACCTAACAGTTATCTAAGAGTGTTGGCAGTTTTATATTTTTAATTGCAGCGGACAGATTTCCTTTAAGTAAGCTAGATCTAAACTGATAAATTATGAGAAATAATAAAATTTATAAGCATTTCAGATAATTTTTAAAAGATAGCCTTACTAATCCCCATGTTCCTGGATTGTATTAAAGGGATTATCCAGTGCTACAAAAACATGGCTACTTTTGCACCACTCTTGTCTCCAGATTGGGTGGGGTTTAAAACTTAGTTCCATTGAAGTAAATGGAGCTTACTTGCAAACCACACCTGAACTGGAGACAAGAGTGGGGCAAAAGTGGCCATGTTTTTGTAGCGCTGGATAACCCCTTTGATAACCTGCTGCTTTTGGTTACGACCCACTGAGGTGGGCCAAGTAGGCTAAGTTCAACTGCAATCCTCAGAAATGGTTAGCAGTTTCTTTCCACTTAGCCTGCAAGCAGGGAAGATTGTGGAAAAATATGTGCACTGTTGTATGACAACAGCAGGGTCACAATTCAGAGAAGAAACCAGTGAGTAATCAGATCCATGGGAGAGAAGAACTATACATTGAGTTACTTAACTAAAAACTGCACATTTATCCTCTCTTACTTATGTATGGGGTATACATCTGATTTTACCAACTTTGCGTCACAGCCCCTTTAAAGTGACACTGTCACCCCCTTTTTGCATTCTGACTTCTCTACACAGGTGTAAAGGGTAAATTTAGCAGTTTTCATACCTTATATTACATCATACATCATGGTGCTTGTTCCAGTAAAAAGTGATTATTTATCACCTGCGCATTGAGATAAGTGGGCGGGGCTTCACGGCCAATGCACCACTTAGCCCTTCCCCTCTGTGGTGTCTTCGCCGCATAGGCAACCTTTAGGCTAGCCCTTCCAATGGCCAATGGGGACAGGGTCTATGTGGTGATGACGTCATAGAGGGGGTGGGGCTAAGTGGTGCTTTGTCCGTGAAGCCCCACCCACTTATCCAAATCCACAGATGATAAAAGATTACTTTTTACTGGAGCAAGCAGCATGACCGTGTCATTTCAGTGTCTTTCCCCTAATGCCATATATGCCTAATATGTACATTTTTTCTCTTCCCTTCACACAGCGTGCCGGCGTACCTGAATATAAACACTGCTTGATAACAAAGACTGGGAATGGAGAATACAATCTCAGAGGAGCCAAGAAAAATTTTAGCACACTGAAGGATTTGTTAAACTGCTATCAGAAAGAAACTGTTCGATCTGACGGCATCATATTTCAGTTTACACGATGTTGCCCCCCTAAACCTAAAGGTCAGAGGTGTTTTGGATCTCTATGGTTAAACTTTAAAGGGGAACTACGGATAAGGAAAACCTGTTTTCTATTAAAAGTACATTAAAAGTTATATAGATGTATCTATACAATGTATTACTGTATCTGTACGTTTTTGCCACACTGGTAGCTGATAGAAATCCAGGAAGTGAAAAAATAATGGCCCCTGTGCCAATCCACATTTTCTCCTGCTCCCACTGCTCTCCCACCTTAGGAGACAAATATTTCATGCCTCTCTCTCACATTGTGTGTGTTTGCTAGACACAGGCTGATGATGCAGAGAGGGGGGCAGGGCGTGATTCACCATCTCTGACCGGCCAGTAGCAGGTGTTTTAACTTTGCTGATTGTGCAAAAGTCTACAGAGAAATTAGGGCTGTGTTCACACATGTTGGAGTGTCATTGCAGTACTGCAGTATCTGCACAAAAATGATGCAGTAACACAAATAGATAATGCTAAACATCAGAGAGGATAAGAGCCGGCGCTGCCAATCCCACCTGCACAAAAAACAAGACATAAACAGTATATCCCATGTAAGATAGTATCGAATAAAGTCATTTTTGTGGGAATCAACTTCAAAGATAAAAGATGCTTGATCATAATATGTGTGTGGAAAGGAAAAGAAAAAAATTTATTTAAAAAGTTCTTTGCTTTATTCCAATATCAGCATTACAGGTAGAGAATACAGCGTGCTGTGCGGGTGGGACCACAATGAAATGATAAAGTGCTGCAAATAATTCAGTAACACAATGAAACTGCAATGTGTGAACACAGCCTAGCCCTAGAAGATGTTCTGCAACAGCTTTGGGCGGGAAATAGGCAGGGTGGGGGACTGTGATGGAACAGCTGAGGGAAAGCATTGCATTCTGGAACCTGTAGTACTGAGTACATCTGCTCAACCAGGAAGTACAACCATACAATATAGAAGAACCCCCCCCCCCAAACAAATGGATTTTTGGTAGTTTCAAAACTGGGATAGATAGGAAAGTATTGTTATATGCTTCTGCAGAAGTTTCATTTTTTTTTTTTTTTAATACCTCTACCCGGAGTTCCCCTTCAAAGTGAAGTTACATCTTTTTTTTTTCTAACATGAACAAATCGGTACTGGAGTGGGGATCCCAGTGGCACTATCCTTTTCTTTGAAACACTGCCTGGTTTCTGCGCTCTGCGACGTTCTTTTGCTGTTCACAGGCCCAACTCCATTGCCCCCAGTGTGACAAAATCCCCTCCCCTCTGTGACACCATTACAATCAATGGTGCTGTGTCACAGAGGGGAGGGAATATGGAATCGGGCGATGTTTCAAAAAAAGGATGTGCCACTGGAAATCCTGCGTCAGTGGCGATTGCCTAATGTAAAAAAAAAAGATTTAAAAAAAAAAAAAAAATCTACCTGATGAAGTATTCACTTTAAATATATTATCCAGAATTTGAACAAATATTATTTGAATTTTAGGCTTGTTGTAGAGCAGTGGTTTCAAACTCCCGGCCTTCCAGCTGTTGCAAAACTCCAATTCCCATCATGCCTGGACAGCGGAGGGTAATTGTAGTTATGCGACAGCTGGAGAGCCTCAGTTTGTCATTTGTGTTGTACACTGTGGATATGTTGTGTTTATTGAGACAGAAGCCTAATTGTAGTTTTTTGGCTATTTTATTTTACTACACATACATTCTTTAGAGCATGGGTCTCCAAACTGCGGCCCTCCAGCTGTTGCAAAACCACAACTCCCATCATGCCTGGGTAGCTAAAGCTTTGGATTTGGCTTTCCAGGCATGATGGGAAATGTAGTTTTGCAACAGCTGGAGGGCTGCAGTTTGGAGACCCATGCTTTAGAGAAACATTTGTGAAATGTGAAAGTTCTGTTGCGTGTTTCTTACCAATAGATTAGTGTACATGCTGACAGATTGACAATTTGTAGTTTGTTGCTAAGAAGCACTTGTGTAGGTGATTGGAAACGGTGATTGGAAACGGAGCATTTGTTTTCCTTTTAAAAACCTGCATTTTTTTCCTCTTTTTGTGTAACATATTTTTTTCTTTTATGTATAGAGAAATCAAACTTGATTATCTTCAGGAGTAACAAGGTTTCAGACATGCCTACATCACCCTCCTTACATCGACACAATAATGTCAACCAGATGGTCTTTCACAAAATTAGGAGTGAAGACTTGACTTACGTATGTAATTCTCTAGTAGTATTTTTATATACTGTAAATAAAATCAATGTAAGGGTGCCTTCACACGTACCGTATCGCTGCGTTTTCATGTGAAATTAAAAATGCGCATGTAAAAAACGCAGCGTTAAAGACGCAGCGTTAAAAACGCAGCGATACGGTACGTGTGAAGCTACCCTAAAGAAAAAACACGCTTTCGATGTAAATAGGGTTTAAAGTCAATATTCATCTTTTAACTTTAAATTTTTTTTTTTCAATCCCTCAACATTCAATAACCCAAATTGCTACAATTTTATAGGCCAATACATTACTCAAAAGTTGTTTTGCTACAAACTCTGCATGGTTTGTTGTGACTTGACTTATGCTGGGTGGGTGGGTTGATGACACAACTTTGACGCCCAGCAAGCCCTTTTCTCTGTGATAGGACTGGCACATGTAAGTCGCTGGGCATTGTACACTTGCCTTGGTAACCTGACTGCACAGTGTAAGCTGTGAGCTCCTTGCTAAACTGTGCAGAGTGTGTTCACATTAATTCTAGATGTACAGTTTAAAAGGGCAAGGACTCTATTACACCAAACAATTATCGGCAGTATTTTGCCGATTACCGGACGTTCTGGCCAACAGTCGTTTGGTGTAATAGTGCCTGTTAAAAGACCACCATCAGCTGACATCAGAGGCTGATTGTGGTCTTTCAACAGGTTGAAGAATCCCAATAGCAATGGTTTTGCTGCATGTTGCTCTGTGTTATAGGAGCAGTGGCAGCAGGCCTCCGCTCTCTTTAAAGGGCAACCCAAACGATCTAAGGATCGTCCAGGCGGCAGCTCCCTGTGACCCCCCCCCCCCCCGCTCCTCCTGCCCGCTGTCTGTGCATGTAATAGCACAGGCAGCGAGTGGGGAACGAGGAGGTAGTGAGCGCTGAGCTGACAAGTCGGCATTCGCCATCTCCTTTTAATCGTGCTGTGTATTATGGCCCTTATACCGTATAAAATGTTGTTTGTATTTCAACAGTAAGTATGAAAATAAATATTTCTTCTATAGCTATATTGATTAAAAAAAAACAGTTTCTGTTATGAGATATCTTACACTGATGTCAGAAATCAGCAGAATAAGAAACAACAGGGGGCGTTGTGTCCATCTTTTGCAGTTTCTAGTGGTGGACACCAATTCTGTTGATGCCCTTCTCACCAGGTGCATTGATACCTGTGTAGATGCCTGTATATGTAAAGAGTGACAAGGAGTACTACACAAAAATCCATACATATATATTTCTCTGAGTGAGTGAGAGAGACAATGTACTGTATGTATAGCTTTATTTTTCTCTTTTTACGTATACACCTTAATAACATAAGTACATAAAGGAAGTAGATGAACCGATAAAAAAGAAAAAGCAGTGTTGACAGTAGAAAAGGAAATTCGGGGAGACAAAATCCCATAGTTCTATTTGCATAGAGTGGTGTGGGTTATCATTCCCCCTGTTCATCTAATTAAACCCATAAGTGGGTTGAGGTTAGGTTGACAGCATGTGCAATTTTGATGTGTTTTCTCATTCACATTGCATTTTTTAGAGAAATTTTGCCAGAAGTCAAAAGTGTTATGAAGGATTGAACAATGTGCTGCAGACAGTGTGCTACAAAACGGACTTTGGAACCCCCAACATCATCATTCATTATGATGCCATGAGCTCCGAAACCGTTTATTCATGTACTGAAGCATATTCCTTTTTTTCTGGTTTTCTATTTTCTGATTGTAATTTTTGTTTCTAGCATATTATATTGGGTCTGTCATCTTGACTAAGCTTTTTTAACAGCATATTTAGTGGCATGCTTTATGGCAAGCCTCATGAACATCTCTAGACCCAATTCTTTGTATGAGACACTTTTGAAAGAATACTCTGTGGCCTCATTCCACAGGGAGAAAGGCTGAGTTGCTATTGTTTTGCCTATCTACTGGTGTCACCTTTTGCTTTATTGCTGTGCAGAATCCTCACCAGAAAAAACATCATCAAAATTCATTAAATATGTTTAATATAAAAACAATAGGTTATTTTCTTATGACCCATTCCCTTTAAGCACTGCAATTTTCTGTGGGTAAGACTGGTGTCTGTCAGTGAGGTCTGTCAAGCCCAACCATGTCTGACAGGTAAAGGATTCCAGCATAGCTGTTATTCTTATTACTCTTTTATGACAGAGCAGAGCAGCAAAGAAGAATGCCAATATATTTGTATTCATTTCTTTTATTTAGTTATTAGCAAGGTTGTTACATTCAATTCTAACTAAATAAGAAAAGCAAGGTTAGGAGTCAGCAAACATAACTGTCCGATTAATTTGACCGCTGACAGTTCTGTGTATAAAACACGGCATCCTTTGACATCTAAAAGCATTCTAACCATTAAAAAAAAATAATTTCTTTTTATAGGTAGAAAATCTTGGGCAGGGTACCTTTACTAGGATTTTTAGAGGAAAACGGGAAGAAATAGGAGACTACAATAAGATTCATGAAACAGAAGTTCTTCTCAAAGTCTTGGATAAATCTCATCGGAATTATTCGGAGGTTTGTTTTACTACTTTATATTATATTTACAATTATATAGTTTCAGTAGTTTCTCATACAATGCTTGATCACCTGAATTATGTTTCATTGTATATATTAAAGGACATTCTTTCTCATTTGTTCCTGTTCTAGTAACCTATTGAAAGCATAAATTAAATTTCAAAAATCAGCCCTGGCCCTTTATCAAGGCCATGAATGCAGTTTTAATGTTGATCATTGGTAGCACATTGATTTTTTTACTCTTCTATGTGATTTTTCAGTCATTCTTTGAAGCAGCAAGTATGATGAGCCAGCTGTCGTACAGACATTTGATTTTGAATTATGGAGTTTGTGTATGTGGTGATGAGAGTAAGTAGAATTTTTCTATTTTTTCTTGTCAGTTGATGTAGTGCAGTTGTCTGGGTTTCCTTTTTTTGACACTACAGAAAGCCAGATAAACCCTATAGTATAGAGTATAAAGTATAAATTCAAAGTATAAATTCAAAGTATAAATTCAAGAACAAAGTCTAATTTATGTTTCTTAGGCCGGGTTCACACTGTGTTTTTAGCATACGTTTAATGGATCCGTTTTTTTTTTTTTAGGGACAAAAAAAATAGTGTCAGCGTCCATAAAAAAAAACAGATCCGTTTTGATCCGTCTTTTTTATAACGGAAGTCAATGGAAAAACGGATCAAAACAGATGCACACAAATGCATCCGTTTTTGCAATCCGTTTTTGCAATCCGTTTTTCATCCGTTTTTTTTTTTTTTTTAAACGGAGGGAAAAAAAAACGATTGCAAAAACGCAGTGTGAACCAAGCCTTACCGTAAACTGAAGGTAGCTGCTTGCTTTGTTACCATTATCCATATGCTACATCATTCCATCCTACACTGCATCCTTAAAGGACGCTCACTTTCTGAGATTCCATGACACTATACCTGCAGGCAATGTCCAATAGCTTCACAGTGTCTCTGATGTTGCACAGATGTTGTGCAGCTATTGGACATTGTATGCAGGTGTGTTTTACCCACTTGTGATGATCACATTTTAACCCCAACCCCCTTGCATCTCAGAATGGAGAGAAGAGAGAAAAAGTTTGTTTTAGTGAACAGAAGGCTTTAGCGGTCTTCTGCATATGGCATTAAATGCTATGTATTTGTGAATGGTTGTGTACTACAGTATCTGTGAGTTTAAGCTTAGACACTGAAAGAAGAGGTTAAAGAGGTATTCTGGGATCAGAAAATTGTATCAAAAGGGTAACTATAATCTTCAGTGGGCGGCAGGATATGTGGTCCGGAAACCTGCTGCTGGGCTCCCAAAGCAGGCACGCGCCAAATACGGATTTCTTCCAGCAGCGCAGTAGATTGCATTGTATACAATGTTTTTTTTACAGCGTATCCTTTAAATAAAACTGTCATCCCAGGATATATAACTTACTAATATAATGTTATCAATAACAGGATGGATATATAGGATGTTTTCCATAGTCAGTTAACACCTCTGCAGCCATTGTGGAAACACAAGTCCTAGCATGCCATATACAGGGAGACTGCAAGGCTCAGCATGGAGCCTGCACATGATGGAATTCACACGGGGGCGATGGGATGCACATCGGTGGAAAACATGGACACGGATGTAATAATAAATGCAATCACAGATCTAGCTAGCGAGACTAAATCACGGTCCTTGAAGGGAACCTGTCACCCCCCGTGCCGGGGTGAAGGCCGCCTGACCCCCCGCTAGAGCCCCGGATACTTACCCCATCTCGCCAAGTCCCGCACCTGGAGCCGGTCCCGGGACAGAGATATCCTTGTCGGAAGCCAGCCCCGCGCTGCATAGATGAGTCCGATGCTCATAGAGAATGAATGGAGCCGTCATTCTCTATGGGCTTCGGACTCTGCAGCACGTGCACCGGGCTTCAGACGGGGATATCTTTGTCCCAGGACTGACTCCAGGGACATAGTGAAATAGGGTAAGTATCCAGGGCTCTACCGGGGGGTCCGGCTGCCTTTACCCCGGCATGGGGGGGTGACAGGTTCCCTTTAAAAATAACTGGATGTGTGAATGAGGCCTAAGACCCCCATTGGATTTAGTGGTTTTAGAACTGGGGCAGGTAAGCAATGCTTTATGCTTCTGCCACATGTTGTTGCTGTTTTTCTTTTTTTGTTTCTTTTTCTACCTCATGTCGATGTACCCCCTTAAGGTTGGTTGGTTTAGATGAATCATGAATGAGTGGAGGTGATTATTTTTTAGAAGAAATGTTTATTCAATTTAAGTTTTTTTTTTTTCTTGTTTAGGTATCCTTGTCCAAGAATATGCAAAATTTGGCTCGCTGGACATATACTTGAAGAAAAACAAAAACTCAGTAAATATTATGTGGAAACTGGAAGTTTCAAAACAGCTGGCATGGGCAATGCATTTTCTTGTGAGTATACACCATTTTTATAGTAAGCATCCATTGCTTTTGTTTTGTATAATTCATCATTGCTAAATGTGTCAGTAAAGGGAAGCTTTTTTTTTTACAGTTTTTATAACATGATAAACTGTATTTTTCATATAAAAATCCAACTATTCTGAAATGAGGCATACAGTCATGATAAGTGAGCTGTGTAAATAGAAGGCAATGCTGTATTGCTGCAGGTGATGTTTTTTAAGGTCTTTTACTTTTTCACAACAGATAAGACTGAACTGACCAAGAATCTTGGACTTCTATATAACCGTTAATTTACAAGTACTTTTTATTGCACTGGCTTATCTATGTTATGTATATAAAGGCAAATCGCTAATGATGTTCGTGCAACCCTTGCTGCCTAATAGTCGGCCTCTGTAATAGCTCAGTAAGCAAGCGCCGATCAAGCATTTAAAGAGAATGTATTGCCTAGATTTTCTTTTAGGGTCCTTTTACATGTACAGACAAACCGCTTAATCGCTTGTTTAGCAAGCAAGTGATGATTTTTTTATTTTTTTTATTTTAAACATTAGGCATTTAGACAAGATAATCACTATGAAAAGTCATTAATGCGATTGTATATATATTCCGTGAATGATGAGTGTTTACAACTGAAAGACTTGAGAACTATTAACAATGATTTTGAGGTCAGCTCAAAAGATGCGATCAACGACATACCAATTATTTTGTTTGTAGTTTGATCGTTGCCGCACCAGAAGATTATCGATTAAATCTGAACGATTTAAACAATTTTTGCACAATAATCAGCCCGTGTAAAAGGCTTCAAAAGAGATCAAAACGTCATATATGTGTAAAACTATACATCTTTCCATTAAAAACAGTCTCTGTCACAAGGAAATTAAGAACGATATGTAGCTTGGAATGTGACAACTGTTTTTTTCAGCATTTGTCAGGATAATGGTTTTTACTTTGCCTAATTGGTAATGTTCAAAAAAAACATTTGTTATGCTGTAATCAGGGCTTGCTACAGACTTTTAGAGGGCCCTTGGGTGACAAAGCCTCAGCGTGCCCCTTTGTATAGCAAACCATATGGCATCATTATTAGAGGGTCTCAGCAGACCCTTACTACTAAACAAGATGCTCAGAAAGCTGGAAGACCTCCATTATACTGATTACTTAAAAAAAGATGGTAGTAAAGCTGGGTGACCTCCATTATACTGACTACTATTTAAGATGCTAGGAAAGCTGGGTGAACTCCATTATACTACTATATAAGAGAACAGTAGAAAATGCAGTCCTCTAATGTGGTGTATATATGATGTGATTTACATTTATAAGGATTTACATTGGGGAAACTAAACGGAAACATTCTAGGATGAATTTACACAAATCCACAGTAAGAAAGAATCTTGACACCCCAGTGGGCAAACATTTCTCTGGACCAGAAGACATTACATGGACACGTCACAACTCACAGCAGAGTGACCCCAGATATCTGGATTTAAAGGGAATCTGTCAGCACTTGGACTCAGGCTTTTAGAATGCTGTAGTTGGCAGTCCCCTTGTGAGCATGTTACCTTTTGGTAATTTTTCCGTGGAATGGATTATGCTCAATCTGGGGTCTCCTACTGTATTGAAGTGTTGTGGCTGAGGAGTTGTGGCTCAGCATTTGTGCCGCACTCTGGCACATCTCACGACCCCTTCCCCCTCCCTCTCAATCATGAATAATCTCTGCTGCCCGGCCTCTTGCCCTCTCATGCTGTCAGCAAGTGTCTCTGAGTTTTGATTTCTGTCATAAACAGACTACAAAGGACTAATCTGCAATCAGATATAGTTGAAGTGTAAGAGCTGTGGTCTTGGAGTAAATAGAGGCCTATAACAGGTTTTTTTTTCCTGGTTTGATACCCCTGATGGAAATGAAATTGTGACTTTTTTTTCTTCTCTTCATTGTATAAAAATTTATTGTAATACTAATTTTGACCTGTTTGGGAATTCTTTGAGGAAAATATATTTTATTTCCATCAGGGGAATCGAACAAAAGAGAAAACTATTGCTGATCTCTAGGCAGGTGATTTACCTGTAGACCACAGCTCCAACACAGGCTAGAAGATTCAGCTATGTCTGATTGCAGATCAGTCATCTGTTGGCATATACTGACTGACAGTGCAAGTGAGCAGGAAACCTGGCAGCCTTGATTATTCAAGAGGGAGGAAGGAATGGCGAAGGGTGCTAGAGTGAGGCTCAAAGACTGAGCCACAACTCCTCTTTGACTCTTTTATACAGTAGGAGACTAGATTGAGCATGCTCACAAGGGGACTGACAACTACAGTACACTGTAAGCACCTCAGGTAGGGCCCATGTGCTGAAAGATTCCCTTAAAAAAAAAAATAATAATGTTATTCTTCCAATTGTGGCTTATCTTAAGGATGCATCTCCCCTACACGCACATACACACGCGCGTCTGATGTAACATGTTTTAAGGGTTGTGCTAATCTTTAAGACATTCATTTGGAAGGAAGAAGGAAGGAAGACATCTTTGTACTTAGAAACTTTGTGAATAGAATTATTTATGGGTTAACAAATAAATACGTCATTGTTAAAGTGACTTGGTACCCACAATCTGCCCCCCCCCCCAAACCACTTGTACCTTCGGATAGCTGCCTTTAATCCAAGATCTGTCCAGGGGTCCGTTTGGCAGGTGATTCCGTTATTGTCCTTAAAAACAACTTTTAAACTTGCAGCCCGTGCCAAACGGGAGTATCTGTGCCCTAACTTTGCACCAACCCTCCGTCCCTCCTCCCCACCCTCTTCATCATTAGGAATGCCACTGGAACATTTTCTGCATGCTTAACATTGCACAGGTGCCTTAACGATCCAGCCCATGTGCCGGGCTTACACAGGTGGGGAATAGGAGGCAATCTGCCTGGGGCATTCCTAATGATGAGGAGGGTGGGGAGGAGGGACGGAGGGGTGGTGCAAAGTTAGGGCACAGATACTCCCGTTTGGCACGGGCTGCAAGTTTAAAAGTTGTTTTTTAGGACAATAACTGCATCACCTACCGAATGGAACCCAGGATATATCTTGGATTAAAAGCAGCTATCCGAAGGGACAAACGGTTTGGGGGGGGGGGGGGGGTACAGATTGTGGGTACAGAGTCGCTTTAAAATACCTTGTTTTTTTTTTTTAACATGTTACAAGACTAACTGTTGCTATATATTTGGTTAACTGTTAGTAGGGCCTATTGCATAAAAATTAATTTAATGGGAACTGCACACATTACAGTCTCATTACGTCTCCGTATTTATTGAGACCCAAACTTCCGGATTAGCAGTGGATCTCGCTGCTGATCCACAAGCGGACCATTGTGACAGGTACACTTTAGTGTTTCAGCGGATTGATGTTTAGCTGTCAAATAATCCTTTATAAATTAGCAGACAAAATGTTAGCCAAATACAGTGTCCCGTTTGTATCTAATAGAAAAAAAAAGTAAATTTTTTTTAATGAAGGAAAAAAAAGACTGCGGCTCTTTTACTTTATCAGTCATTGAACAGATGTTCTCAAAACCAGTGTAAGAGTCCTATCAAGTGTTCGTTTATAGACTGGAAGTCCTACCCTCCTTGAGTGGTTTTACAAGGTGATTAGTTTTAGTGTCCTTATTTGACCTGGAATGCTCCTTGGTACATGGCTTTTTTAGTGTGTCCTCAGGTACCCCCATGATGTGTCTCCAGACATCTTTTCAGGAATATAGGTGTATCTAGTATAGAATACTTATTTCATAATAAGCATCATCTAACATTGTAGTCTACATCAACTAAAGGTGTAATCTAATATTTTTTTTTAGCCGACTATGGAATATTACCACTAAGATCTGCTATTTATACACTTTAGGACTTGTATTATGTGGTATTTCTTTTACTCTCTGCAGAGCTTTTAAAACTGCTGCCCTACACATGGAGAAGAGAGGAACAGAACCATACCTGAGGTCCCAGTCATGCAGCTTCCATAATTGAGAAAAGCATTGTTTAATGTCCTGAGAGGTGGCCTCTTGTTCGAAGAATGGTGCTTTTTGCATCAATAGCTTCCCTGACCACCACCCTCCTCTCAGGCATGATTGACATCTCTTTCTAGGGGCCTTATTAGTAGACAACAGAGCTGTTAGTAGTAGCTAGCATTAGAACTAGGAATACTGGGCGATAGGACATTAAACAGCAGTTTTCTGGGTCTTGCAAGCTACATGAACAAGACTTCAGGTATGGGTTTTCTCCCCTCCTGTCATTAAAGGGGTAGTGCGGCGCTAAAAAATTATTCACAGAATAACACACATTACATATACAACTTTGTAATGTATGTTATGTCTGTGAATCGCCCCCTTCCCCGTGTCCCACCACCCCCACCCGTGTACCCAGAAGTGTTGGTGCATTATACATTACCTGATCCGTGTCGAGGGCCGTCCGCCATTTTGTGCCAAACGTCATCTTTGGACAGACGGCCGAGTCACTGCCGCTCGTCCGCCACGTCACAACTGTGCTCAGCCGCGATTGGCTGAGCACAGTTATGCTCAGCCAATCGCGGCTGAGCATCGGATGACGCTGCAGAGGGCGGCCGGCATTCGGAACAGATGGGGCTATTCGCCGGGCAGCCGAAGAAAACGTCACTGAATGAAGATCGGAGACGGGTGTCTGCACGTGGCAGGTGAGTATAGCGCACCACACTTCCGGGTACACGGGGGGGGGGGGGGGGACACGGGGAAGGGGGCCATTCACAGACATAACATACATTACAAAATTGTATAACTTTGTAATGTGTGTTATTCTGTGAATAATTCTTTACCGCCGCACTACCCCTTTAAAAAAAAAAGCTTCTGATATTTTGGAGAGACAAAATATCATGTCAAAAGTTTTAGGGTCTGAGTGTTCAGGCCGTGACCAATTGGGAGAACAAGCTGGGAGTCGATCAAGTGCAGTAGACAGAGCTTAGAAATGAATGTCTGGCAGTATGGTTGCCTCTCAGCTTATTCTACGTATCGGTCACGATCTGAACACTCACACCCGTACTGATTTAAACTTTGGTCATGTCTCTCTTACATGACAAAAAATTTTTGTAATGCCAGGTACAGTTCAAGTTCGGTTGACAATAATTTTACTTTGCAACTAGAAACTATTTGTGTGTATAAATAATAAATTTGCATCAGCAATAAACAGTAGTTTATAGTTAATTGTTGTGTGCATTTTAACCCCGTCATGACCCAGTCCAAAATGGCCAGGCCAATTTTAATTTTTGCATTTAAGTTTTTTCTTTCTCGCCTTCTAAGAGGTATGGCACTTTTATTTTTTTCATCTACAGGGTAATGTAAGGGCTTGTTTTTTCAGGAACAGGTGTACTTTGTAATGGCGTCTTTCAATCCTCCATAAATTGTATGCCGGAACCTCAAACATATTATTTATGGAGTGGGAAAAAATGCAATTTTGTAACTTATAGGGGTTCCCATATCTACATAATGCTTTTTACTGTAAATTTAATGTTCTCTTTACTATATATGTCAGTCCCAATAAAACAATAGCCATGTTTATATAGCTTTTCTAAAATTTTACTATTTTTTATTGCAATTTTTTTTTTTTACAAATAATTCTAAAAAGGGTTGCCATATTGCTTTTATTTGTATAATGGGAAAGTAGGGTGATTTAAACTTGTATTGGGGAGAGGCTTTGTCATAGTTTTATAAACCTTTTTTAATTTCTTTTACACGTTTTAAGTCCCCCTAGGGAACGATTACATGCAATCATTAGATAGCATACACTGGTCAATGCTATGCCATTACATAGCATTGATCAGTGTTATCTGAAAAGAGAGGGGATCCGACTGAACTGAGGTAAGCAGTATACCTCCAGCAGGCATGGAAAATTATGGGGATCCCCGCAGGAAATAGCAGATGAGCATAGATCCTGCATAGATTATGCTTTTACAAGTTTGTGGTCTAATTTTACTCATACATTTTTTGTCTTTTACTCTTGCTTCCTTTTTCATACTTTAGGAAGATCGTAATCTAGTACATGGTAATGTATGTCTGAAGAACATTCTGCTGATCAGAGAAGAAGACCGGAAGACAGGAAATCCGGCTTTCATTAAGCTTAGTGATCCAGGAATCTGCATTTCTGTTCTGCCAAGAGAAAGTAAGAGTCTTTAAACAGATGGGCCCCGTTCACACTGAGCAAGAAAGTCCAAATTCCGCGGCAGATGACAATTAGCCAGACTGCAGCAAAAGAACAACATGGCCCTGTTCACACTGAGCAAGAATGTCGGAATCCCGCCTTGCTCAGTGTCCCTTTGTGAGTGAATAAGAGGGCGCGCACTTCTCCGCTGCCGCCGCTCTCTCTGCAAAGCAATGACATGTCACTTCTTTAAACGGAGAGCGGCAGCAGCGGAGGAGCGTGCGCCCTCTCATTCACTCACAGTGAGACACTGAGCAAGGCGAGATTCCGACGTTCTTGCTCAGTGTGAACAGGGCCATGTTGTTCTTTTGCTGCAGTCTGGCTAATTGTCATATATTTTGAGGGGTATTTCAATAAATTAATACCGGAATAAAACAGCAGGAGTACACTATAAAATAAGACGGCCATCTTAACTTAAAGGGAGATTAACAGCAGGTTAGAAGGCCCTCATGTCATTCTTGACTGTGGCTTGTTGGAAGGTGGTTTGCTTGACTGGAGACCCACTTGGCTTTGTTGTTCCTTCCCGGTAGAAGGTCTGACTAGCTTAATGACATTGAGAAACTTGTGATGGTGTCTCAGAGGTGTTTTGGATAATCTCCCTGAGCTCAACCATCATTCCTTTGTAATGCATGCGTAAAATCAGCTTATTGTGGAAAATAAGTCAATTTTAAAAGGTAAAGTGGGCAAAACAGCCCAGTGTAAAGGGTAAAATAATGCAGTCCTGGAAAAGGGATCTTGTGGCTAAGTATCGTATTGGAAATTCTGTGAAGACTTTCTATGAGGAGCATTTAGACTAGGTCTTGATTTCTCAAAATCAGTCAGAAGTGTGGCCAGTTAGTAGGGAAAGCGTGTCAAAGGGAAACTATCAGCAGGTTAGGCAACTGTAACCTGCTGACATCTTCCTTTTGTGTACAGGGCACTGAGGATGAAGGTAAGCCTATTACCTTAATCTTCTGCATCTTTTCTGTGTATTTAGTAGTTATATCCACAAGCTAATTGGAAGCTTTGGAGTAATGGGGGCAGGACTACCATCCCTGGCCAGCACGCTCTGCTGATACTCTTTAGGAGGGGCGGGCCTGCCGGAGTGGGTCTGTGCTCTGGAGACGGTAGTCGCATCCCCAGTGCTCCAAAGTGCACAGTTAGCCTGTGGATATAACTACTAAAAACACAGAGATTGCGCCGAGGTTGAAGGTAAGAGACTTAATAATAATAATAATAATTCTTTTATTTGTATAGCGTACACAGATTCCGCAGCATATAGTTTTGCCAATTATTGCTCTCTGTCCCCAATAGCTCACAATGTAAATTCACCTATCTGTATGCTTTGGGTGTGGGAGGAAACCAGAGTACCCAGAGGAAACCCAACGCAAACACCGAGAGAACATACAAACTCTTTGCAGATGTTGCCCTTGGTGGATTTGAACCACTGAGCCACCGTGCTTAAGTGCATTCTTAATGCCCTGTGCTTAAAGGAAGATATCTTAGCTGCTGATTAGACTTAAATGCTTAAAGTTATATCCAGTAAGATTGTGATCCCAATGTATAGAGTTCTAGTGAGACTGTCCACAGTACTTTACTGCTGATTTTTTCAAATAGTTTTCATTTATGGCCCACAGTATTTTATTCTGTACACTGTAACCAAAGACTAGATTGAAAACTAAGCTTTTAAACCAGCACTTTTTGTAAAACTGGATATCTCACTGTACCTGTCACTGTTTTCTCATTAAGTTCTTTTGGAAAGGATTCCATGGGTTGCTCCTGAGTGCATCGAGAATCCAAAAAATCTCAGCCCTATGGTAGACAAGTGGAGTTTTGGCACCACCTTATGGGAAATATGCAGTGGTGGGGATAAACCGCTTGGTGCACTGGATTCACAAAGGGTAAGTCAGAGTTTGTTGATGGATGGCTAATACTTTCTGTGGTGGCTTGCAAACTGGATATGCAGAAGATAGCTAATAAAGCAGATGATAAGTAAAACTCAGGCCCAGATTTATCAAAGTGCCTGAACTCAAAACTCTATCACTTTGCCCATAACAACTTGTCACAGCTCAGCTTTCACTTCAGCAAATCACATTTTAGGATATGAAAGTTGAGCTGTGGTGGGTTGCCATGGACAAAACCAAAGAGTTTTGGGTTCTGGCAGGTTAATAAATCCTGGGCCTCTGTTGCATGATTTTGTCATGGTTGATTAAGTAAAAAAGTTCAAGAGGGGCTTGGATGCCTTTCATGAAAAATATAAATAAAAAATATAAAATTGAAACCCTGCTAGGACTATCAGCTGTCAAATAACCACCTAGATGCTGCTGTTGCTATTGCTGGTTAAATGACCGGCATTTAAAGTGATGCCTGTCACTGAAAGTGTGTGTTGACTGTTAATAGCAGCTGACATCCACCATGAATAAAGTAGGATCAGCTTCTGAGCCTCTTTGTACTCCCTCAGTTCCAACTTAAGTCTTGATGGTATTTAATATCATGTATTGCTTTCATAGCAATATCACTCCGGTTCGTATGTCATGTTTTTAGAATTGCCTTCTTATTTCACAGATGATATAATTATATTCAGTGCATCAGGTATCGCTACAGGTATAGTATTAGAATGGGATATCCGCAAATAATGACCTGTTGGGAGCACTTGACGACTAGAGATAGCTGATGGTCCTGCATATAAGAGACCTTTATAGCAAATCTTTGACTATGCCATAAATGTCTCATATGGGAATACCCTTTCAAGAATTTGACATGACATTTTACAGTTATTTTGTTTTGTCTTAGAAATTGCAGTTTTATGAAGATCGACATCAGCTACCCACACCAAAATGGATTGAGCTTGCAAACCTCATCAACAGTTGCATGGACTATGAGCCAGATTTCCGGCCATCATTTCGAGCAGTTATCAGAGAACTTAACGGCTTGTTCACTCCAGGTAGAAATCTTTCGACCTAATGTAGATAAAATAAACCAACAGTTTGCTTGTTTATTTTATTTTTTGTCTTTCTCACAGTTATATGATGGTATGCTTTGTGTGTTTCCTCAGACTATGAGCTGCTGGCAGAAAGTGATTTACTTCCTAATATGAGGGTTGGAGCATTTGGCTTTTCTGGAGGATTTGAAGATCGTGATCCAACACATTTTGAGGAAAGACATCTCAAATTCCTGCAGCAACTTGGCAAGGTACACTTTTATATATGAATTCACAGTCTTGTTTTCTTATTAGATCTATTTGAACAAAATATTGTAGGTAAATAGTCACATGGATGATACCTGGTTTAACTTTTTTAGGGCAACTTTGGAAGTGTTGAACTGTGCCGATACGATCCATTGCAAGACAACACTGGTGAAGTTGTAGCTGTGAAGAAGCTCCAGCATAGCACTGAAGAATACCTGAGAGATTTTGAAAGGGAGATTGAAATTTTGAAATCTCTTCAGCATGAAAACATTGTAAAATACAAGGGAGTTTGTTACAGTGCAGGTGAGTCCATTTAGAAGAGAGTGTTCAAAAACGTGTTATCAGCATTTCTCTGACTGTCTTTTTGGGGCAAAGCTCATAAAAAAAGACAAAGCAGAAGCATTGGACAATTTATCTGTGTATGCTTGTTTCTAGTTCAATTCCTGTTCCCCTTCTGTACTGTTGCATATAAATATTTATTAACTAGAAGTGGGTAAGTCTGCCTAGCTGACTTATATTTACAGTGCTCCTTGCTGTAGCTGCCATACAGCCAGCCTCTCACACTACAACAACCAGGGTTGGAGCTTGCCCTGATCCAGGTTGTTGCATACCTTTAAATGCTGCCATGAACAGCGCATGTGGCATTTAGGTGGTTAACAGAGGAGAGGGGCACCCTCTGTTCTCTGTTGGCACCTTGCACTGTGGTCATTGGGTGCTGCTGGCTGTGATAGCAGCTAGGAGGCCTGACAACGACCTCTGGTCTGCACTCCATGGAAGCTGATCTGGTGCAGTAACACTGAAAGCATAATATATTACAGTACAGATCTGACATGTCATACTGGTAAAGCAAATGGGAAAAAGCACTGTTTTGCCCTTTCTTTTTTACTTCATACAACATGGCTTACCTGGAAGAGTGCCGCAAATGGTGTACAGATTTAGGGAAAATTGTATAGAAACTAGAAAATGTACCCGGCGCTGCCCGGGTATAAAGTGTCAGTGTGTTAGATTTGTTCTAAGGTGCCCAGGAGACCAAGCTAAAGGTATTGTTTCATCTGAGTTAATTAGTGGAATTAGTGTATACCTGTAGTGCATAGTTGGAGGGGTTCTGTATACCCACAATGTATAGTTTTTAGGGGTCTCGCATATCTGTAGTGTATAGTTGGGGGAGCTGTATACCTATAATGCATAGTTGGGGGGGTGGCTGTATACCTGTAGTGTATAGTTGAGGGAGGTCCTATATACCTGCAGTGTACAGTTGGTGAAGGTCCTGTATACCTGTACTGTATGGTTTGGGGGTCCTGTATACCTGTACTATATAGTTGGTGCTGTATATCTGTAATGTATAGTTGGTGGAGGTCTTGTATACCTGTAGTTTATAGTTTGAGGGTCCTGGATACCTGTAGTGTATAATTGGTGGAGGTCTTGTATACCTGTAGTATATAGTTCGGGGGTCCTGTATACCTGTAGTGAATAGATTGAGGGTCCTGTATAACTATAGTATAGAGTTGGTGGAGGTCCTGTATACCTGTAGTGTATAGTTTGGGGTCCTATATACCTGTATTATATAGCTGGTGGAGTTCCTGTATACCTGTAGTATATAGCTTTGGGGTCCTGTATACTTGTAGTATAGAGTTGGTAAAGGTGCTGTAGACCTGTATTATAGAGTTGGTGTAGGTCTTGTATACCTGTAGGGTATAGTTTTGAGGTCCTGTATACCTGTAGTGTATAGTTTGGGGTCTATATACCTGTAGTATATAGTTGGTGGAGTTCCTGTATACCTGTAGTGTATAGTTTTGGGGTCCTGTATACCTGTAGTGTATAGTTGTGGGTCCTGTATACCTGTAGTATATAGTTGGTGGAGGTCCTGTATACCTGAAGTATATAGTTGGTGGAGGTCCTGTATACCTGTAGTGTATAGTTTTGGGGTCCTTTATACCTGTAGTGTAAAGTTTTGGGTCCTGTATACCTGTAGTATATAGTTTTGTGGAGGTCCCGTGCACCTGTAGAGTATAGTTTTGGGGTCCTGTATACCTGTAGTGTCCTGTATACCTGCAGGGTTGTATTTACCCGTATGGTTATTCAGTCACAGTGTGTCGGTATTGGTCATGTCTGGTATGGCGGTGTTATCCAGTCACAGTATGGCGGTATTGGTCAGGTCTGGTGTGGTATTGGTCAGGTCTGGTATAGCGGTGTTATCCAGTCACAGTATGGCAGTATTGGTCAGGTCTGATATGATGGTGTTATCCAGTCACAGTATGGCAGTATTGGTCAGGTCTGGTGTGGCGGTGTTACCCAGTCACAGTTTGCCGGTATTGGTCAGGTCTGGTATGGCAGTGTTATCCAGTCACAGTATGGCGGTATTGGTCAGGTCTGGTATGACAGTGTTATCCAGCACAGTATAGCGGTATTGGTCAGGTCTGGTGTGGCGGTGTTATCCATTCACAGTATGGCGGTATTGGTCAGGTCTGATATGACAGCGTTATCCAGTCACAGTATGGCGGTATTGGTCAGGCATCCACCTTTTTGGGATGCTCAACCCCAGTCACATGATCTGTCTGATTAGTACTAACAGTTGGTTTTCACACACAGCAAGGGGGATTGTGGGAAAGTTTCTGAAACAGTAAGTAATCAGATGCAAAGGGAAGAAAAATGGTACAGGGATGTAAGCTTCTTTACTAAAAACGGCACATTGGTTCTCCTTTACGTACATACATATATACACTCACCGGCAACTTTATTAGGTACACCATGCTAGTAATGGGTTGGACCCCCTTTTGCCTTCAGAACTGCCTCAATTCTTCGTGGTATAGATTCAACAAGGTGCTGGAAGCATTCCTCAGAGATTTTGGTCCATATTGACATGACGGCATTACACAGTTGCCGCAGATTTGTCGGCTGCACATCCATGATGCGAATCTCCCGTTCCACCACATCCCAAAGATGCTCTATTGGATTGAGATCTGGTGACTGTGGAGGCCATTTGAGTACAGTGAACTCATTGTCATGTTCAAGAAACCAGTCTGAGATGATTCTAGCTTTATGACATGGCGCATTATCCTGCTGAAAGTAGCCATCAGATGTTGGGTACATTGTGGTCATAAAGGGATGGACATGGTCAGCAACAATACTCAGGTAGGCTGTGGCGTTGCAACGATGCTCAATTGCTACCAAGGGGCCCAAAGAGTGCCAAGAAAATATTCCCCACACCATGACACCACCACCACCAGCCTGAACCGTTGATACAAGGCAGGATGGATCCATGCTTTCATGTTGTTGATGCCAAATTCTGACCCTACCATCCGAATGTCGCAGCAGAAATCGAGACTCATCAGACCAGGCAACGTTTTTCCAATCTTCTACTGTCTAATTTCGATGAGCTTGTGCAAATTGTAGCCTCAGTTTCCTGTTCTTAGCTGAAAGGAGTGGCACCCGGTGTGGTCTTCTGCTGCTGTAGCCCATCTGCCTCAAAGTTCGACGTACTGTGCGTTCAGAGATGCTCTTCTGCCTACCTTGGTTGTAATGGTTGGCTATTTGAGTCACTGTTGCCTTTTTATGAGCTCAAACCAGTCTGCCCATTCTCCTCTGACCTCTGGCATCAACAAGGCATTTCCGCCCACAGAACTGCCGCTCACTGGATGTTTTTACTTTTTCGGACCATTCTCTGTAAACCCTAGAGATGGTTGTGCGTGAAAATCCCAGTAGATCAGAAGTTTCTGAAATACTCAGACCAGCCCTTCTGGCACCAACAACCATGCCACGTTCAAAGGCACTCAAATCGGCTTTCTTCCCCATACTGATGCTCGGTTTGAACTGCAGGAGATTGTCTTGACCATGTCTACATGCCTAAATGCACTGAGTTGCCGCCATGTGATTGGCTGATTAGAAATTAAGTGGTAACGTGCAGTTGGACAGGTGTACCTAATAAAGTGGCCGGTGAGTGTATATGTGTGGTACACATCTGGTTTTACCTTCTTTGCTTTGTAACACCACCCCTTTTAACCATATTGACCTTGCATTTTGCTTTCCTAACACATTTAAATTTAAATTTTAAGGGCGTCGAAATCTAAGATTGATAATGGAGTATTTACCATATGGAAGTTTACGAGACTATCTGCAAAAGAACAAAGAGAGACTGGACTTCAAAAAACTGTTGCAATATGCCACCCAGATATGCAAGGTAATAATAACAGTTCCAGTTCCATGTTATTGGGCTCACAATGTGAATCAGTGTGTTTTGGAGTGTGAGAGAGAACCAAAGTACCTGAAGAAAATAGGAGAACATACAAATTCAGTGCAGATGATGTGGAAGATTTATCAAGCTATTTTAAGATTTTCTTTGTTATTCATAAAAACCTGACCTAAATTGTTTTGTCTGGGATCAGGAAATATATTACCATTCCTAGCTTTCAGGCATTTCCTATGTAACTTCCAAGATAGTGTCATGGTTCCACCTGCACACACAATGATCACAATTTAGTTACCCCCACTGTTTGGGAAGTTACACAAGGATTACTGAAGAGCAAGGGATGGTAAATATCCCCTTCCTGGGCAACCGTAGTGATGGCTACCAGAAATTACTTTTGGACAGACCCTTTAAAGATTAAGTCAATATATTCTAGATATTGCTGTAATATACTTTTTAAGGTGTCCCCTTCTGTTGTTTTCATTGCCTCTCAGAACATCCATTTAGTATTGTTAGAGATATGGATAGGTTGGCGGCTTGAGCTTAGATGAGTCAGATGAAACGCTTATAAATGTATGGTCATGTACATGGGGATGAAAAATTCAGGTTGGGATTTTGTTCTAAATAGGAAAACACCGGGCAACACTGACATGGAAAAGGACATAGGAGTTTTAGTTGACAGTAAATTAACCAGTGTCAGACAGCTGTTGCCAAGGTACATAAAATGGTGTGCATCAAAATGAGTATAGATGCACATGTAAAGATTCAGTTCTATGACTATACAAATCGTTAGTCATACCGAACATAGAATACTGTGTACAGTTTGGGTACCAGTGTACAAGAAACACACAGAGTAGCTGGAAAGATTTCAAATACTAGAAACCCAAGTGATAAATGGAACAGGAGGACCACTATATCCAGAAAAAATATCAAAATTAAGATATTTAGTTTAGGAAAAAAAATGACTGAAGGGTGACCAAATCTGTTTACACCAATATATCTATTTTACACCAGCACACAAAGGAATTCTTTACTGTAAAAGCAGTAAGACTATGGATCTCAATGCCAGCGGAAGTGGTCATAGTAAAATTGGTCTGGAGGCATTAGACAATGCAGCAGTTTTTCTGATTGGAGTCAGGAAGGAATTTTTCTTCCTAAAATGAAATGCATTTTTAAGCTTATGGTGTATTCTTTACAATTATTTTAAATGGGTTGCAATCATTTTCATGAGTAAAAACATTATTTACTTATTTATCCCCCCCAATGTACAGGGCATGGAATATCTTACAGTCAAGAGGTACATTCATAGAGATTTGGCAACTAGGAATATTTTAGTTGAAAATGAAAACCGAGTGAAAATTGGGGACTTCGGATTGACAAAAGTGCTACCCCAAGACAAAGAGTATTACAAAGTTAAGGAGCCAGGTGAAAGTCCTATATTCTGGTAGGTGGTCATATGAAAATAACATAACTTTCTATGGCTACAACATTTAGATGCTGTAGATTCTTTTACCTTTTAAATTTTTATTTTCTTGTTCTAAATGTCACCATACACTTTATAATGATTGTATTAAAAGAGAAGTCCTGCGTCTTCTTTTATTTTAAAATCCGAAAATTATACAAAAAGTTTGTGACGACTACACTGAAACAATTTGATCCTCAATATACTATGCATTATGTTACTCTGTCACCATAAACAATATACTGGAAACCCACTTAAACAGTGTATACAAAAACCAACTTAAAGGCTCATATTTCCACATTAATAATTACCCTTTATTATTTGCAATTAAAAACGTAACAGTCAAAGAGGTAATTTGTGCTCAACGACAACCCAATACAGAAAATGACATTGCCGCCACAGAGTACATAGGATAAATAGACCTTTAATAATTGCTCTATGCCCTCTCTAGATGTAAACTGCAACAGTAATCATACTAGTCAATGGACATAGCAGTAATAAGCCCCTCAGTATGCAGCCCTGCACACCAATAGCAGTAATAAGCCCGTCATATCACGGTTATTAGAATTCCCGCATAGATGCAATAATATCTTAAAATGAAGTCTTACCCACGTTCAACTGGTGGGATGGCGTCTAGGTAGACATTTTCTACCTTAGGTAGTTGTGACGTCACGACTGGGGGGGGGTTGAGTTGCTAAATCCCGTACCTAGCTGCTTGACAGCCCGCCCAGCCAATCAGTGACCGAAGTGGCTTCCTGCCCCAGTCACTGACTGCCTGAACGGGCTCTCAATCAGCTGGATCATTAGGTCGCTGAGAAGTTGATTCCGGAGGCCGGTGGGGGTCCCAGAGGGGCGATCTGGTGCTGGACAGGGATGGGTGAGTAGTGGCGCTTGTTATGTTTCCCCCTTGCCCTTGCCTTTTCCAAAAATAATTGCAGCCCCAGACTTTATATCATGTAAAATTTTTAAATCTTTGTTTCCAAATCTCTTTGTAAACCACTGTTGTTTTGGTATAGTATGGCTTTTACATACTGTATTTTATATTTTTATTCTTGCACTGATTTAATTACCCATGTCATCCTCATAGGTATGCACCAGAAAGTTTGACCGAGAGCAAATTTTCTGTGGCATCAGATGTCTGGAGTTTTGGAGTTGTTCTCTATGAACTGTTTACATATAGTGAAAAAAACAAAAGCCCACCATCAGTAAGTATGCTATATAGTCTGTTGTAACCAATGTTTTTTTGTGAAGTTTGACTGCTGTAATATGCTGTACTACTGATGACATCCAACCTTTGTGATTTCTGTGCATGTTCATCAGACTGTCCTATATACTTCAAATAGAATTTGTCATCAGAAAAGGACTTCTTGCTTAAATCTATATATTTTTTTTACTTTTTCCAGCCAGATACTGGTATGTTCTTTCATTTCTAAACTGTTTCTATTTTCTGATTTGTAATTTAAAAAACATAAGTATATTTTAGCACATTTTGTGGGCAGCCATCTTGTCTGAACTGTTTAAGAGCATTTAGTGGAATCCTTTACAGTGGGCCCCATGGACATAGATAAAATTTAACGCCTCCAAACTGTATTCTTTGTATGGGACATATCTGTAAGCATGCTCTATGACCTGTGCAGAGGTCATTCTAAAGGGGAGGCAGAGTGGCCATTGTCATCTTTATTGACTGGTGTCACCTTTCTCTGTAATTATGAATTGATCACTTTCCAGCAATCTCATCCATATCATTGCTGACCAAATAGTCTTCGTCTAGTTTTGCGCTTAGTGATCAAACTAAAAACTGCAGGATTTCAAACATATTTTAAACTATGCATATTAAAATGAAAATGAGAAAAAAAATCGCCAAAAATTCTTTAAAAATATGGTTAACATAAAAACTTGATTTAAATAATCAGTTATTTTATGATTGTACATCCTCTGTAATAATTATTGATTATATGTTTTTCTAACTTCCATTTTACTCTCTGTATTTTAAAATAATCCTGAAATGGTGTATTTTTTTATTCTGGCCTTTAAGCCTAATAATAAGCCAACACTTTCTGTTCTGTAAAGGAAACTTTTCAGTAGTCTTAATTATCATCGCAGACAGGTTTCAGTGAAAGGTGACAACTATGTATAAGACAGAATCACTCTTCACTATAGGGAACGGTCAGCTTAGCTTCCCTCCCCTCTCTGCATTATTACAACTCCACAGGTTACAGAGCATGCCTACAAAATTCTTCCATACAAGATATGGTCACTCCAGTCTATTGTTCCCTATAGTCCATGGGGCTTGCTGTAAACAATCTTTGAAGAGGAACTATAGTCATGCCAAACACATTTAGTAGTTAACATTAAGTCATAGCTTAGGGTGCCTGGAATGTAAGGGCCCTATTACATGGAGAAATGTGCTGAAGTGGACTGATTCAGTAGATAATTGCTCTATGTGATAAAGAAAACAATTAGCCAAAGAAATGATCATTGGCTGAATGTCGTTTAAACCTGCTTAAAAATCATCGGCCATGCATCGCTACATGTACGCGGTCTCTTCAGTGACAGGCCGCTCAGCCAATCACTGGCTGTGGCACTGACCCATCTCAGCCAGTGATTGGCTGAACACCACTTCTTCTTTTACACAGGCTGATTATGAGCATTCTTACAATAATCGGCCTGTGAAAAAGGGATTTAAACTTGGGGAATACGGCTACCCCCTCACTACAGCAAACAATTACACAATATCTAATATAAGCCCAAACAAAGTACATACAATCTTAATCTCTGTGAAACACAATTTGTTCTGGGACCGTGCTTGTAATCTAAATCCACTCTTAAGCCAAAGCAAGTTTTCCCATACAAAATCACTGAATTGCAGACAATTGGTTCCACACCCCAAAAAAATTTTTTTATTCTGAATAGGATGTAGAACAGATGAAACAAACAGTGAGAAACAGCTGAATCTGTTATATTATAAGTTACAGAGTTAAGAGATAAATTGTTAGAAGAAAATCGTTATTGCGATCGCTTTAAGATCGCTTAAGCCCATCTCACACTTAGGGTGAATCTGTGAAAGACTGTTTAATTGAAGCAATCTGCGAATTTTCAGCGAACGACGATTTGAGTGCATGTTGAAAAATCATAATGAACAATTTCTCACTCGTCACTTCATTGTTCACTGTGTTTACACGCGCCGGTTATCACTAGTGCGATTTGTTATTGCGAAAATTCTAACGATAATCGCCATTAGTGCTTTCCTAACAGAGCACAGATTACAAGCATTTGTTATTAATTTGGGACGTTTATCCAACTGGCTAGAAGCCCTGTGACTCCCACGAGTATCGTCTTTATGGTTTCATCACTATGGCAACAGTTTATGGGGCTGAATGTCCTGTTAAAACACTAAATATATTTGTTGTTCATAGAACTTACTCAGCTGACTCCTTATCATTATACCAAGTGAATGCTTATATGATCAATTGTTATTGGGAGGAGAATGCTGAAAAATACATTGTATTGGAAGCATAATACTACATGAATAAGGCAGGTGTAAGGGTTAGGGTATGTTCACACTGGGTAAATCAGGCGGAATTCCAGGGCAGAACTCCACCTGTGTCAGTTTGCCATAGCCCGATTTTGGGAGAGCGCGCGCCCCTTCGCTGCCGCAGCTCAAAGAAGTAACATGTTACTTCTTTGACCGGAGAGGAGAGGGAGCGTGCGCCCTCATATTCACTTACAGCAGCTCACTGAGCACAGCGGGATTCCGCGGCGGAGAGGTCCTTAAATTGCGTCCGTTGAGCTACTCTCCCTGTCTCAGTCCGCTGCTGTTAGACATGCCCCCTTGTGATGAGGCAGGGAGAGGAGGTTCAACAGACACTAGGACCCGGCTTAGTCAAACAGTGATAAAAGCACACAGGAAAACTGGAGTGACAGTGTTAATCCCCCCCCCCCCCCCCCTTGTTTGTGGCAAAGTCAGAGTTGAGGCTGGATAAAGACAGCCAGCATCCTGCTTCATTTCTTAAGTGAGCAGTTTGGTACTATAAATGTATGAAGAAAGATTTTATTTGTACGCAGAAGCATGCATAGAATAGAATAACAAATTGGTTATTTTTCGGGAAGTTTCTTTGCCTTAACCTTCTATATGCTTTCTCTTCTACAATAGCATGTCTACAGACTTTTTTTTTGTCATTTACAGGAGTTCATGAGGATGATTGGCAATGATAAACAGGGGCAAATGATTGTATTCCACCTAATAGAGCTGCTAAAGAATAATGGAAGACTGCCACAACCAGAAGGGTGTCCTAGTGAGGTACTGCAGTTGTGTCTACTAGTTATGACAAGTTTACTGTTACTAATTGCCGCAGTGTTAATCTGTGAGGCCACTGAAATATAAAACTGACACATTATATGTGTTCTTTTTAGTTATTTGTGAAAAAACTGCAGTTCTGACAGTGTTTTGTGGTTTATAGTTACACCATTAAGGTGTGTTCACACTGAGTAATTTAGGCGGAATTCCGCACGGGCACTTTCCGCTGTGGAATCCTGCCTGTCTCAGTGTGTCATAGCCCATCTATGGGAGAACGTGCGCTCCTCTGCTGCCTCCGCTCAAAGAAGTGACATACAGCAGCTGATAAGCAATTGAATTAAAATAGATGTAAGTTACAAATCTATATAACTTTCTCACATCAGTTGATTTGAAAGAAAAAAAAAAATCACTGGAATACCCCTTAAATGGTAGCAGGGGTATATAAAAAAAATTGTAGGATGGGAGGGGAAAATGGAATATTTTTTTTTGTTTAATTTAGTTCAGTAAAAATGACTGTCGAACAGTATGATTAAAGTGATATCAAATTTATAGTTCTTGTTTTTCATCGTAAAACAGCATTCAAGTTTTCAGCACCCTATTCTGAGATCCATGATGATTTTTTGCAGAATGAGATACCATCTTGGGGTACATAGAACTTTGTCTTTTGTGTGGGAGACAAAGTAACTAGAAATCAGCAACAGAGGCATTTTTCTCTGATAACTGTTATTAACTGATTGCACCAACAAGAGTGTGCTCCATACTCCGCACCGCTGCTACAATGTAATAATACAGCATGGTGTGTTAAGGTGTTTAAAATAAATTTTTTATGACACCATTTTCAACATTTACATTTTTTGTTGATTAAGCTGTAAGAGTGCTTTGTGTTTGTGGGATGAGTAGTTGTAGGTTTTATTTGTGCAGTGTTGATTGTGTTCTTATTACATTTTTGGGAGGTTGAGTAAGCATAAAACAGCAGTCCTTTTTCCCTGCCTAATCCCATTCAGGCTGTGCCTTTGTTTGCTACTTCCTGCTGATGTCTTAACATGCAGGAAGTCCCCGCTTAGCTAGTTGCTTGGAGCGGAAGGGGTGCGCCTCAGCCAATGATTGGTTGAGACGCACTTACCCCTTTTAAAACATTTTCTTTAGCTGGTAAACCCCTTCAGATTTGTGTACCAGGCAAACATTGTACACTGAGTAAGAATTTCTTTCAGGAAGCCTCAATTTCATCTCCCCCATCATTGCCAGCTTTTACCAAATACAGCTTGGGTGAAAAGTGAGAAAGTTGTATTCCTTTCCTATGGCTAACCAGTAGTAGAAACTGGCTTGGACTAGGCCAGTGGTGCAGAGCAGAAAGAGTTCTTCCTTTGCAGGGTGCAGATGATGAGTATATCTCCAGAGAGTAAGGACATTGACTACTATTGTATAGGCCATAGGCATGTCTTTACTCTCTGGAGATATACTCATCATCTGCACCCTCCAAAGGAAGAACACTGCCCGTTGGTATTCTTCCAGGGGCAGCGGTGATCCACCTATAAGTGCTTTATAGTGTTATATCTATCTCTTAGCACAACCCTAAAAGGTGAGTGTGATCTAGTTGGGCCTTATACACACAGCACTGTGATCATCTGCAGTTACTGCACTAGGGAGCGCCCCTGTCTCTTTATCTTCCAAACTATGGCTGAGCAGGCGTCTGCGTTATAAATTGGGGATACTTTAGCTAAGCATTGCATGCATTAAAGGTGACGTTTTCCTTTTTATTTTCCACAGATTTATCTCATCATGATCGAGTGCTGGAATAATAATATCAACCAACGTCCTTCCTTTAAAGATCTCACTGTAAAAGTTGAACGAACACGGGATTCTATGGGAGTATGAGGGCTGCACATGTGGACTCTTGCTTTGAAATGTGAACATCAAACAATGACATGAACAGTTTTTGTGCTAGCCCAAGTTTGCTTGTACACTGCAAATGAATGGACTTAGCTGGGGCATCTCGTTCATTTCCTAAAGCAAAACAGCCAGTGAAGACGTGAAAAATATGATGAATGGACAATGCTGCACTCAAAGTGCAGGGATTTATGGATCTTCATGATCCATGAGGAGAGTTCTGAAATGCACAGAATATTTGTACAGTTAGTTACAGACTTTACATGACCTTTTCCAAGGGCTTTTGTTAATTCTAGCACACATTGAACATTTGAATATGTATATTGGTCGTTTTATGTACATTTGCTGAATAATAACATATTTAATACATTTTTCAACATATCTAGGTGTGTACCTACCCTACCCATTTTTTGTAGCAATATGGAACCTGAAACAAGGATAAGCTTTTCTATGAGTCATATTAAAGGGATCAAGCATCACCAGTTCACACTTCCCGAAGTGCTTTTAAAGAAATAGGGCAAACATACTGCCAAAAAGTAGCCGCATATAAATATTGTTACGTTCTCGTCTTGTAAGCCTGGCGATAAGTAATTTGCCTAATGTACAGATTTTTTTTTTTTATCCCAGACATAAGTTTCTGAATGTATGGCAATCTGCAACAATGTCAGCTTTGTGATCGCATAGACTGCAGTGGGCTGAACACCATGTTTTGGCTGTGACGATTGCATTAAAGTCGCTTTGGTGCTTTGCAGTCTTTATGAAACTTCAGCTCAAGTAAGTTGTCTGTACTTCATGTCTTCTGTACTACTTGTGGAATCAGGGGTAGTGCGGTGTTTAATATTTATTCACTAAATAACACACATTACACAGTTATACAACTTTGTAATGTGTGTTATTTAAGTGAATGGCCCCCGTCCCCGCGTTCCCCCCACCCCGGAAGTGTGGTGCGGTAAACTAACGTATTCACTGTCAACCTCGGCCGCCATCTTGGGTCGACGACGTCATCTTCGAGAGGCCGGCCGGACCGCTCCAGCAGTCCCTCATGCCGGCCCCCCTTTGCCGCGTCATCAGATGCTCAGCCGCGATTGGCTGAGCATAGTTATATGTATAACTTTGTAATGTGTGTTATTTAGTGAATAAATATTAAACGCCGCACTATCCCTTTAAGGGAACCTGTCACAATAATAATGCTATACATTTAACCAGTATCATGTTAAAAAGCAGGAAGAGTGGGGCAGGTTAATACACTACTCAGAAAAATTTAGGGATATTTGACTTGCAGGTGATATCTAATGTAAAACGTACTAATTTCATGCTACAGTGATATTATATCCCGAAAGTAGGGCATATAAGTAGAAACATGCAAAGGTGATTTCCTCATCTCAAACTATTGAAACAAAAGCCAACAGTGGTGTGTATAGCCCAACAAAAATGTCAATGTGTCAGTAACTTGTCATGTGCTCTTGAGCATCAATTACTACTTGACAATGACTTCTCATGCTGTTAACATTGAGGTTCTGGAGTATAGGGCTACATGTAGTGTTAAGCAGCCTTACTGAACTGTTTGGGCTCAGCAATATTCTCCAAACCCGATTGCTCAGCATGTGACTCCCGGCAGCTGGAGAAATTGCCTAGGGCTGTCAGGAAAACATGGATACATGTTTGAATGGCAAGCGCTTAAGTTTGGAGAACCTTGCCAAACCGGAACAGTTTGGCAAGTCTGCTCAACACTAGTTACAAGCCTCTACACAGTGACTGAGCTAATCCTATAGGTTTTCTATGGAGTTCAGGTCTGGAGAAAGTGCAGGCCACTCAATTTCAGGTACCCCAGTCTCATGCAGCTGTGTCCTAACAATACGACTTTGATGAGCTGGAGCATTGTCGTTCATGAAGATGAAATTAGACCTGTTTTGTTCATGCAGATGCACAATGACTGGATTAACAATGTTGTTCAAGTAGTATGGGCTTGTCACTGTACCAATCACAGAGTGAAGGGCAGTCCTGTATCAACTAGACACACCAGCAGCAAGTTGTGCAAATAATTGTGTCTGGGCACTACTAGCAATGAGGTAACTTGGACAGTATGAACTGCAGCTAGTATACACCCACATTGGCGGAGCTCACTCATCCACAGTAGTTCTTTGTATGTTGCTTGCATCCAAAAATGATGAAAGATGAGGCTCTCTCCATTTCGGAATCTTCATTAGCAGACAGTTTATTCAAATATGTGCAGGTAACAAGCATACAACCTTGTTACCTGCATATGTTTCAATAAACAGTCTGCTGTTGAAGATGACAAAAACGTTCAGAAACATTGAATAATTGGACATGTAGTTCATCTGTAAAGGTAAGAGTACATTTTAGGTTTAGCCTGAAATTTCACCCGCAAGCCAAATATCCTTAACTTTTTGTGAGTAGTGTATACAGCTTTGTGGGGAAAGATTAATTGTAATTTAATACTCATTTCAATCTCTGATTATTCTTGACTTAGAAATCCAGGGGATATAATCCATGATTTGACCGGCCTTCTGTATAGGTGTTCCTAAGATAGCTGTTCTAGAAAAACAGACCCACACCTAGAGTTGCGCTGCAGTACAACACATAACTAGTGGACAGATCCAGTTTTGTTTTTGGAAGAAAGTAGTGATGTTTTTCTAATCCAATAAACACCCATATTATCGCCTACTGGACTCCTAAGTCCAGAATGGTCTAAGGTTTAAATGAATAGATTCTTACAAGCTTGTATATCAATGTGCTTAGCTCATTTTGCATTTGAACACTGTGCATGCAGAATAGACTGCATTTTCAATGTGACTTTTAAAGGGGTTATCCAGAATTAGAAAAACATGGCTGCTTTATTCTAGAAAAAAAGCCGCTCTTCGTGTGTGGCTTTACAGCTCAATTCCATTGAAGTAAATGAAGTGGCATTGTAATACCACACATAACCTGAGGACAAGCGGGAACTGTTTTTGGAAAAAGCAGCTAGTTTTTCTAAGTCTATCATATCCAATGTTATAGCATGGGGAATCGCCTAAAAAAAATAGTTTTAATACTTCTTTTTAAAATCACTGGAGACTACTTTGTTCTGGTGTGTACTCATCAGAAGAAAGCCTTGTATTAAAGAGGTTGTTTGAGGATATTAAAGGGGTACTCTGTGCAGGGGCTTTTTTTAATTATATGCCCTGGGAAAGGTCATTTGAAAATAATAAAGTGCTCTTACCTCCCCTGCTCTCTCTGCACCGCCAGCATCTTACTGATCCGTCCTACTGTACGACTGCTTCCAGGAACACCCAGCCAGTTGGCGGCTACAGCGTTATACCACCTCAGTCGCTGATTGACTGGGTGGGCTTGCAACATCATGGCCCCAGGACCCAAAAAGCGGGGCGGATCCTAAGATACTGGTGATGCTGCAGGTAGGTACTGAAGGTAAGTGCTCTTAAATATTTTTAAACAACCTGTGCCCGTGTATATATTAAAAAGGCTTCCGCCCAGAGTACCTCTGTGATGTTAAAAAAGAGGGGGGGGAGGTGGCTATTTTGCATGGCCACATACTTAACATAAATAGGGCTTAGCTGCAATACCATAGAGAAATGTGATACTGTTTCCGAAAAAATAGCATACTTTTTTTTTCTTGCGTACAACCCTTTCAGTGTGTTTATTGATAACCATTGTGCCTTTTGTAAAATGTAAACTTTAAAGGAGTTATTCAGCATTAGATAAAGATAGCTGCTTTTTTCCAAAAATAGTGCTGTCCTCAGGTCCTGTGTGGTACTACAACATTGCTCCATTCACTTCAATGGAACTAAGCTGCACTACCACACACAAAGACATGAGTGGTGCTGTTTCGAAAAGAAAGCTGGTATGTTTTCTCTGATGCTGGATCACCCCTTTAACTGTTACACATCTACAGTCATAAAACAAGCACTGAAGCACCAGTAAAGTGACCTCGCCTATAGTTTGGGGAATGCTGCATGTGAAAGGCCAATCTCTAGTGTATATACAAACAATACACAATTTATATTTGGATCAAATGATCCAGATTCTGTGTACTGAAAATGTTGGAGATGAATTCGTTTAATAGCATGTTTGAATGCCATAGACTACTCGAGACCAGTGGATATTTTCCAGGATTGGACCTTAAAAGACATCTGTTCATTTTAATGCTGCCTTTTTCCTTTCCCCCAATAAATTCCTGTTATAAGCTGGTTGTTGCCTCCACATGCGCCATGTAAAGGTTGTTTTTTTTTTGTTTCATTATTACCTGCTATTACTATTTGTTATGAATTATAATGTTAATTTTATCTTATCTTTTCTGAATGCAGAAAGTAATATAAACAATGGATTTTATGGCTACCTCTAGGGACTGTTATATATAATTGTAAGACCAATTTTGACCCAATGCTAGATATACTCATTTATAAAAATGTGCGTAACATTAAAGGCCTGTTTGGGCTCTGTTTGCTTTCAGCATTCATATTTCAGCACTGCCCCCAAGCATACTGTATGCTTTAGAAGTATGCAACTATGTTCCCATTTTGTTGCATGTCTTCAATTGACTCTGATTGTACAAATAGTTGTATTGGCATGTTATGGGCCGACTACAAAGGATATCTAGGTCTTTATACAGCTTTGTGACGCTCTCCTCGGAGAGAAACATAACTCCTATGAGCTGAATATGCACACATTGAAAGTATACTTTGGAAACACATTCTCTAAGCCTAATATGAGCCTAACCTAACTTGTGTCACATCCCATTATGATTCTTACATTTCCTTGTAATAAAAATCATCATTATTGGCATTTGTAAACTTATAGTTGACCTTCTAACTGTTCAAGCACAATGCTGCCGCAGTTGAATTTACATTAGAAAATGGTCAATGTTCATTTGTAAGGCTGAAATGACCATCTAATCCAAGTAGCATTTTTTTTTTTAAACCACAGTGTATATGTATATGTATGTATATATATATGTGTGTATATATATATATATATATATATATATATATATATATATATATATATATATATATTATACACACACACATATTCAACTACAATTGCACAACTAACATTTTATTATCCATTGTTTGCTTGGAGAATAAAACATTCGGAAGGAACAAGGTTACTATAAAAGGGTTATTAGATTTTGAAAATTACTGGCCTGTCCTCAGGTAAGGTCATCCAAATTAGATTAGCTGTTTTGTGGCAATGCAAAACTCCAGCAAGCACTGCATCCTCTTCATCGTTTACATGTGCTTCTACTAGCACATACAATACTTTCATTGCAGCTGTGTCTCATTCACTTGAATCCCTTTAATGACTAATCAAAAAAATATAAACATAAAAATGAATTAAAACTCCATTATGTTGCCTTTTAGGCCTACTAGAAATTGGGGAAACATTAGTTCTTCAGTGGCCATGTTTGGGTCAATTTTTTTACAAAAGTAGTGCACCTATGCACTAAAAAATAACCCCGCAGTGAGTGTTTACAATTGAAGTCCAGCCCAGGTCATTGCTGAGGATGTAACCACAGTGCGGTCGCTTTTGTTTTTGAATATGGCAATTGTTCAGGATAATTTCTGCTGTTCTGCAGGCCTCCACTACAGCAACCAGAGCTAGAAGCACTTTATCTAATAGAGGAGGTGAAGAGGTGGGGCCTGTCCTAGATAGCATATCTGAAACCTTCATTACTAAATACAACTCCCAATGCCTTTTTACGTGGCATCACTTCCTGTTGATATTGGATTATGTTGAACAAATTTACATTCGCACCTTTATTCATCCTACAATATCCCTTATAAGATAAGTACAGCGTGTGACAGCAGTAGTTTATATATGGAACCCATCAATATGGAGGATTTAAAAATTAACAGCACTGTGTAACATCCTCCAGAAAATATGTCCACAAACTGGTCTCGTGTTTATTCATAGCAATTGGTAACAAAAGCCGATCATATACACAGCACTTTCTGTCTTACTATGAAGGGCATTTACTTTTGCAGTAGTAAACTGAAAATGACAGAATGATTCAGTATATGCACATGTACTGATGTCATCAATTACCTCAGAATTATTATTAATGTAATATTTAAGTTGTTAGAGGTGCCAGTATCTGAGTCTTTACCAGGATTTTATTGTATAGTGTTCATATTGCCTCATTTTTGGTGTATTGTCTTAGGTTTGAGTAATCCCACAACAGGATCTTCTGACATGTCCGATTCTTATTAGTCACTGGGACCCCACAGACGCCCTGAATATGCAGGTTCCGGTGTTCGTTTTTTAGTAGAGAGATGGCGGTGTTTTGTGGCCACCTTTCTATTAGAATGATTGGGTGTTTCAGAAATCTAACCGTGAGAATGCTCTTTTAAATCTTTTTACTGCTCTTGTCTGTACTTGTACATAGCTTGGCCTTGTTTTCCTCCAAATTACACATTTTGTTTCCATGCCTAGTCTGATCTGCTTCTGATTGTATTTTAAGGTGAAAAAGCAATTTCTATGTAAAACCGTGTAAAGAATGCATTTGTGAAACCTATTTTATGTATGTACAATATTACTCAGGGATGTGTAAATACTTCTATGTGATTTCAGATCTTCCAAAAGTAATAGAAGAAAATCAAGTGGCTTGTTCTTTATAAATATAAATTTTAGCAAACTGCAGTGAGTTTTTTTCCCCTCTTTTGTAAGTCAGAAGTGCATTTTAAGTTGTGTTTTTATTTCAGGAAGGAGGTCACTATTGGTTAAGCCGTGTTTTGTTATTTTATGCCACAGCTTTTGATTACTTTCTTTGAGACTGTATAAGCAAAAGACCTTTAGCGATTAATAAAAAAAACACCTTTTTTTAATAAATACCTTGTATGGATTTTAATCTGCCTTGGGCATCGCTGGAGCTGTTTATTGATATTCTTTGCCTGGTAATGTAAAATTGCAATTTGCTTCTTGCTATTCTGTTTATAGAGATTACTCATCAGAGTTTATTTGTAGAAAAATTCAGTTTGATGTTACAGGCTGACATAAGAACTTGACTGATGCCAAGTATTCCCCCACCCTTCTCTTTTGTTGGCACTGTAATAATCCAGCTGGGTTATGCAGGTCGGTCTCATTGCTAGGGATAAGCCACATAACTGCAGTGTTTTCTATGATCTTTGTCAGACAGCGCATCCCTAGCAATCTGTCTGTCTCCAGAAAATTGGTAACATTTACCTCACATATGTCCCTACCATGTTAATCATGTGTGAATTAAAGAAACTCTTTAAAACAATGAGCAGTCACCTCTTTTTAAAGCCTGTTTTTAAAAAATTCTGGTAAAATAAATTAGTAATATTTCCCACTCTTTCTAAACAATAAAAAACAATAAATCACTTCTAATGTACCAGAAGTATATTTATGCAGTACACTGAGGGTTTGGCGTTTTTTGGGCAAACTGTGGCGTTTTTCTGTCATATGCTATGTTTACATGTTTTCATCTCCTTTTTAAAATGACGTCCGTCATTTTAAATCTTAAATAACGGATGTTATTTAGCTGTCTGGCCTCCCCTTAGTGCAATGACTGGTGTTTGTACATTATTCAGGTTTGGCGTTACTAATTGGCCTTTGGATGTGGCTTAATTGAAAAGTCCATTGAATTCAATAGTAAAAAACGGAGAAAGAACGGTGACAAAGGAAAACTGCGTGTGAACAAGTAATAAAAAATGTCCGCTGTTTGCAAAAGACGTCCAAAAACTGATCATTGGACTTCCACCTTCCATTTCCCAATGCATTGCAGTCAGTTAAATCGCGGCAATAACAGAAGTTTTTTTGAATATCAAAATCGGCTGCCTTTTCTCTATTTTTGACGTTGTAGGAACATAGCCATAGACTTAAATGGTAGTCCTCAGCTCCACTAAAAAAAACACCATAGCCTATGCATATGGCGCTTTTCAGGGAGAAAAACGCCATTGTTTGGTCCACAGGGGGTTAAATGAACCCCTTATGGACCAGACTGTGCTAGGTTCCGGGGGGGACGGGGGAAGGTTAACATACCCTCTGGTCTTCTATCAGTCTTCTTCTGATCAGCGGCTGCAGCAGTGTCCCAGCTGCAGACGCTGATTCGCCAGCTCCATCTTTGAAGAGACGGAGCCTGGCACACTTCACTTGTAGTTCAGTGTGCCAGACTCTGCTGACGAGAAAAAAGGAGACAAGGGGCGCCTCTTGGTGCAATATTGACTAAGCAGCAATAGTTTGTATCGGGGTGCCAATAAGATAGCACTCACCTGGTTGAGTTGTGCAAAGAGATGCTGACATCTCATTGAGTGAATATCAATAGGGCCCCTCTTTTTTTCCCCCAGCACTACACCGATCCCAGCAAGTAAAAGGGGGCAATGTGATGGGTACTTTGTGACGTCAGTGTGGCCCCCATGGGGTTAAGTGAGGATGGCATGCATCCTCACTTTACCTCCTGGGGGCCACATTGTTCAGTCTGGCACACGAAGGATTAAGTGGACGCCATGCATCCTTACTTAACCCCTTGTGTGCCATACTGTAATGTACAGAACACCTGTAACAATGATGGGCGTTCTGCTCCTGGATTTTTTGTGTGTGTTTTTCCCTTTTGTTTTTCAGATATCTGTATCCAGAGGATTAAGTCGAATTCGCTGACCAGCGGTTTTCTTTCTTTTTTAAAAAAAAAAAAAAAATAGTAAAAGAGGGCTGTGGGGGTGTTCTTTAAAAAAAAAAAAAAAAAAAACTTTTTTCTATTGTGTTGTGTTTTTATTTTATTTCAGGCTTCATAATGGAAGCTGTCTGATATTATTACCCCACTACCCACCGCACCAGGGGTACTGGGAAGAGCTGGGTTACCAGTATCCCCGGAGCGTCAAATTTGGTGCACCTGGACTGGGTGGTAGTAGGCTGGTATTTTTAGGCTGGGGAGGGCCAGAAAAAATGTCCCTTCCCACCCTGGTACTACTAGGCTGCTGTTGTTTGAGTTTTAAACCGTGCTGAGTATAGAAATAGGGGGAACCCTTTGTTTGTTTGTTTTCTTTTAAAAACCATATAGGGTTCCCCCTTTTTCCACTACCAGCCAGGTTTAAAAACCTTACAGCAGCAAACCTGGCTGGTAGTGGAAAAAGGGGGAACCCTATACGGTTTTTAAAAGAAAACAAACAAACAAAGGGTTCCCCCTATTTCTATACTCAGCACGGTTTAAAACTCAAACAACAGCAGCCTAGTAGTATCAGGGTAGGACGGGACATTTTTTTTGGCCCTCCCCAGCCTAATAATTCCAACCTGTTTCCGCCCAGTCCAGGAGTGCCAAATTTGATGCCCCAGGACTACTGGTATCACGGCTCTTCCCAGTACCCCTGGTGTGGTATACTGGGGTAATAATATTAGGAGGGGGGGTTAGTGTTAGCCATTTTATAGTGGCTAGCACTAGGCCGTGGCTTACAAATGGATGCCATTTATCAGACAGCTTCCACTACTAATCCTGAATTTAAATAAAAATAAAACATGACACGATAGAGAAAAGTCTTTTATTTAAAAAAAAACAAAAAAAACAACACCTTTACACCCAGTGCTGGGTGGAGAAGGGGGCCCCCATTGATACTCACCCCGACGTCTTCTCTCTTTAGCAGAGCCTGGCACACAAGTGTACTGACCTACAAGTGTACTAGGCTCTGCCTTTTCAAAGATGGAGCCTCTAAATCGGTGGCTAAAGCTGGGACACAGCTGCAGCCGCTGATTGACTGAAATCACAATGCTCCAGTGTCATTTCAGCCAATCAGCGGCTGAAGCAGTGTCCCTGCCCAGCTAAAGAGTAGAACACTGGGAGAAGACTGCTCCAGCAAGGAAGGGGTCACTTAACCCCTTCCTTTCTAGAGCGGGTGCAATCTGGTTTGGCATTTTTACCCGAACACGAAGTTCAGTGTTAGGGTGCGTTCACACCTACAGGATCCGCAGCAGATTTGATGGTGCAGATTTGATGCTGTATTCAGTTATTTAAATGAAGTCTGCTGGGATCTGCAGCAGAAAATACACTGCGCATCTGGTAAGTGTGAACGTACCCTTAAAGTCCATGTTCGGGGAAGGCTGGGTTCACACTGCGTTTTTGCAATCCGTTTTTTGGAAAAAACAGATGGAAAAAACTGATGCTTTAGTGTGCATCCGTTTTTCCATTGACTTCCATTGTAAAAAACGGATCAAAACGGATCAATTTTTTTAACGGACACAAAAGTAGTGTCAGCTACGTTTTTGCGTCCGTCAAAAAAAAACTGATCCGTTTTGATCTGTTTTTTTTTACAATGGAAGTCAATGGAAAAACGGATCAAAACAGATGGACACAAATGCATTCGTTTTTTTCAGCCATTTGCAAAAAACGGATGAATAAAACGGATTGCAAAAATGCAGTGTGAACCCAGCCAAAGAATGCCCAAAGTCTCAAAGAGACTTTCAAACTGAGAGGCAAAAACGCCATGCATCTCATTGTGGGGTTTGTTTGGGTGTAAAAAAAAGTCACAAAAGACCTACAGTATGTGTGAGGGTACTCTGAAGCACTTATCAACATTGCTGACTTTTGTTACACTTTTTTTTTTTTTTTTTTTTTTTAACATTGCTATTAATACATTAAAACAACATCTGATATTGTCCCAAAATGATACAATGAGACACTGCTGCCAAAATTAGCACATTTTTCAAAAAATTTAAAAATATTAGTCCACACTGCTCACTCTTTTGATTAATGGGGTGACATGGCGAACCCAGCACAGCAGAGCTGACTGCTGGAAGGCGTGGGTCAGGCAAACATTTCTGGCGATAGGCGCCAATTTATTTGTGTTCTGGCACCTGTCAGGGTGGTATGGGTAATTGCAAACAGACAGGTAGACTTGGTCACACAGGTGCAGCAATTAGGAAAATTAGACAGACTGTGCCTTCAGAGCGCAGCAAGCTGCTGTTTGCCTGCTGGTGTGGAGAGAGATTAAAGGGGTACTCCGCTGGGGGGGGCATTTTTTTTCCTGTTACCGGGGAGGTGGGTAAGGGAAACGACGTCCACTCACCTCCCCGTTTCCAGCGGCGGGTCCTGCATTGCGACGCTCCGGTTCCCGGCCGCTTCCTGGTGTCTGACGCGGACCCAAGGCGATACGTCTCTGACAGTCCGTGAGAGAGGCGGGATCTGAGCTGACTTGAAACATAGCCTGCCTCTGTCACTGGCTGAGGGGACCTGAGACGTCACATCATGACCCGCTGTTGGAACCGGGGAGGTGAGTGGACATTGTTTCCCCCCCCCAAATTGCATTTTTAAGAGAGCTTTCCTAGCACAGGTGACCTCGGGGTCGATTCTAGGTTTTCTGCTGCCTGAGGCGAGAAATAAAATGGTGCCCCCCCCCCCCTCTCAAATTAACAATTAGTAGATAAAGGGGTTGGCCACTTTATAGTAAAATAGGTCAGTACAAAGTATTAGTAAGTGTTCTCACTTTATATACTGACAGCAGCTCCCTGTGTACCTCATAGATCGAATATCAGACTCCCCTTCACCAGGCTGGGCTGCCCTGCTCTGTTTTGTTTCAGTCCACAAAATGACTGACATGGAGGAGCATGTGACCATGCCCTTTCCCCTGTGTCCTCCATAGACATATACAGGCTCATTGGTGGACACTGGGGGGCGGGGCCTGGTCACATGCTCCTCCATGTAAGCAATCTTATGGACCAAAACACCACAGAGCAGGGCAGCCCAGGATGGAGGAGAGGAGTCTGATATTAGCTCTATGAGGTACACAGGAAGCTGCTGTCAGTATATACAGTGAGTACACTTACTAATACTGTACAGTGAGCAATTTTACTATAAAGTGGCCAACCCCTTTAAGAAATCTAGGAAGCCAACTGCATTAACAGATATATACATACATAGATATATACTAGCGGCAATATACAGCACATATATACCAATAGTAAATATATTGCACGGATATATTCTTTTTATGGCGTTCACCATGCAGGAAAAGTAATGTAGTTTTTGTTTAGTTCAGATATATATCGTTTCTTTCGTCTCGGTATGTTCACACTATGGAATATGCTCAAAAATTTCAAGTTTAGGCCTAGGGCTGACTCTGCTTAAAGTTCCACCTGTCCCATTGACTCAGTGATATTCTCAAGCTCAGTCTGTCGTCCCAAAAGAATTGAGCTGGAGAATATCATTGAGTCAATGGGACCAGGTGAAACTTCAAGTGCAGTCTGCCGCATTGTCTCCGCGTGAAATTTCCGAACGTATTCCATAGTGTGAACATACACTCATAGTTATATATATTCTTGTTTACATTTTTTTATTTGAAAATAGGGAAAAGTAGTGATTTCATTTTTTTATATAGTGGATTCTTTTTTTTTTTTTTTACATCTTTTTACAGTACACTGCACTAATAATGTAAGTAGTGTATACTAATCCTTATGGTATTATTACAGTGTGCAGCTATAACTATGGCATCTAGGGATTTTTCTATTGCTTCCCCAGCAAGGTGAATATGGGTACTGGCTTGCTGTGGGGGAGATAATAAAAAGAAAAAAAAAACAGAATGCCAGTCACTGGTGACAGACAGCAGCTGGCAACCCTGGGCATAGACTGGGCTCAGCTACTGACATCCCTCCATACTTATACAGGGCACATGTGCTGTACAAACAGGACAGAGTAGATATATATATACATATATACACACACACACACACACACACACACCTCCTGTGTCTGTCTCCTCTCTAGCAGATGTCACATCCCAGGCCAGCAGTGAAGGGGTCAGAGGATCAGGCTGTATGGGAGGGGACAGGGCACACACAGCTTCCAGTCATAACTGCTGTGTCTCTGCTCTGACACAGACAGCCAGCAGCTAGGAGACAGCTGCCCCCAGTGACAAGGCTGTCCATCACTGAGCTACAGACAAGGCTGTCCATCACTGAGCTACAGAGAGGGGGCCTGAGGAGGAGACACAGGGGTCTGAAGATGCAAGGGTGCCTGGTGCTGTCCCTGCAGACCAGATGCAAGTGGAAAGATAACCAGAGTGAACTTGCAGAGTGAAAGTAAGGGATTGTGCCGCCCCTTAGCGGAGCAAAAAATCTGCCTCATGGCAGAAGTGGCCCTGGGTGACTTATTTCCTATGGTACTCACAGTTTTGCTGTGCTGCAGGCTTTAAATCTGACAAAAATTAAATTTTAAACTATGAACAGCAAATGGCTGGAAAAGATAAACTGCACATCCCAATAATAGAAAAAATATTCACAATCTTTATTTAATACACATCAATGCAAAAAGGACAAACACTTAAAAACACGTACAATACCGATCACTGGTTCTGATGCAACACAGTGAAAAACTGACCTATCATAAACATATATATGAGGAGCAGCGAAAAAAATAAAGCTAATGACCAAGGGAAAAAGAGTGATAATAACCTTAATCAAAAAGATCTCAATACCCCAAACACAAAGAATATGAAGTATTAAGTGAAAGATAATCACGCAAGAAATGAAAAATACATAATGCAAAATGCAAGAATAAAAACCCAGAATGTGAAATAAGCTCCACTGCCCCAGATAGAGTCAGACCAGAACGCGTTCCGTCACCAGGACTTTCTTGAGTCTCTTGGGTTTTTATTCTTGCATTTTGCATTATGTATTTTTCATTTCTTGCGTGATTATTTTTCACTTAATACTTCATATTTTTTGTGTTTGGGGTATTGAGATCTTTTTGATTAAGGTTATTATCACTCTTTTTCCCTTGGTCATTAGCTTTATTTTTTCCGCTGCTCCTCATATATATGTTTATGATAGGTCAGTTTTTCACTGTGTTGCATCAGAACCAGTGAACATGTTTTTAAGTGTTTGTCCTTTTTGCATTGATGTGTATTAAATAAAGATTGTGAATATTTTTTCTATTATTGGGATGTGCAGTTTATCTTTTCCAGCCATTTGCTGTTCATAGTTTCACATGTTGTTTAGGCTGTGGAATCTGGCACTCCCTACTTTATTTTGTGGTGCCAGCTTGTTTTTCTGCAAAAATTTAATTTTAGACAGGCCTCCCTGTGCTCCTCATCAAGTCCCACACCCCTGAAGGTGCAGAGACACGGCTCTTGGCACACAGCATCGCTCAGCTATGATTTGTAAAGCTCTCTGCCGCTAAGCTGACTGAAGAGACTTAGCTGACATCAGCCAGGCAGAGCTAGAAACTTGTGGGGCTGTCATCTTGGATTTTCATCTGGAAACTTTTTTTTTTTTTTTTTTTTTTTTTTTTTTATGGAGCAGGCGCCTTTTGCAGTGTGCAAGAAATCACCTGACCAATTCCAAGCAATTATCAACACTGCTGACCTATACTACACATGTATTTATTTATTTTGCAACATAGCTATGAATGCATTAAAATAACTTCAGATATTCCCAACATTTTAAAATAAGACACTGCTGCCAAAATAAGCAATTTTCACAAAAACAAAAATCAGTCAATACTGCTCACCGCACTGTTGAATGGCAAACGCAGCAGAGCAGACTGATGAAAGGTGTGGGTCTGCCACCACTGATTAAGGTTACATTCCAACGTTCAGAACGGACATCGGATCTCCCGATATCATCAATCATTATGATGCCGGAAGCTCCGAAACGGTTTAAATCTTGACACTACTGCACTGACACAGAGTTACGGAATGTGCACGGAACGTGAGAGTGAGGCTCAAATTTGCCCGAGGAAGACTTTAGCAGCAGATATGAAGTCTTGTGTTGCTTATGGTAGTCTCCTAGGGGGACTTTAACCCCTTAAGGACCGGGCCTGAAATGGCCTTAAGGACCGGAGCAAATTTTATGAATTTGACCAGTGTCACTTTATTCATTAATAACTTCGGGATGCTTTTACCTATCCGGCTGATTCTGAGATTGTTTTCTCGTGACATATTGTACTTCACATTTCTTGTAAATTGGAGTCGATACTTATAACGAATCTTTATGAAAAAACCCAAAATAGCGTGAAAAATTGTGAAAAAATGCATTTTTCCAACTTTAAAACTTTTCTGCTTATACAGAAAATGGTTATACCACATAAATTATATATTAAATAGCATTAGCAACATGTCTACTTTATGTTGGCGGCATTTATTAAACTATATTTCATTTTTTTTAGACAATAGGAAGCTTAAAACATTAGCAGCAAATTTCCAAATTTTCAGTAAAATTTCAAAATCAGATATTTTTAGGGAACTGTTCAGGTTTAAAGTGTATTTGAGGGGACTGTGTGTTAGAAAGCCTCACGAAGCACCCCATTTCAGAAACTGCACCCCCTAAACTCTGCAAAAGCACATCCAGAAAGTTTTTTAACCCTTTAGGGGAGTCACAGAAATAAAAGCTAAGTGTGTAAGAAATTTGAAAATTTTAATTTTCTGTGCAGAGATTTTATTGTAATCCAATATTTTTCATAATTATAAACCTATTACCAGAGAAATGCACCCCAATATTGATTGCCCCATTTCTGCAGTTTATAGAAATACCCCATATGTGGCCCTATTGCGCTATTTGACGCAACCACAAGCCTCAGATATAAGGGAGCGCCTAGTGAATTTCAATGGCTCCGTTATTTTTGGTCATTTTTGACTGTACCACTTCAGGTTGGCAGAGGCTCTGGGGTGCCAAAACCTAAAAAACACCCCTAAAGGGACACCATTTAGAAAACTACACCCCTCAAGGAATGTAACAAGGGGTGCGGTGAGCATCTGGACCCCACAGGTGCTTCACAGATTTTCCAAACAATATGGCTTGAAAAAAGACTAAAGTATTTTTTACACTAAAATGTTGTTCTAGCCTTCAATTTTTCATTTTCACAAAGGGATAAAAGGAAAAAAAAAACACAAAACATGTAGCACAGTTTCTCCCGAGTACGGAAATACCCCACATGTGGACATAAAGTGCCAAGCGGGCGCAGGACGAGCCTCCAAAGGGAAGGAGCGCCAATTGGCTTTTGGAAGCTGGATTTCACTGGAATGGATTTCAAGGGCCATGTCGCATTTACAGAGCCCTCGTGCTGCCAAGACACTGGAAACCCCCCACAAGTGACCCCATTCTGGAAACTACACCCCTCAAGGAATCTAACAAGGGGTGCAGTGAGCATATGGACCCCACTGGTGACGGGCACAAATGTGGAAAAATGTGACGTGAAAGTGAAAATTTTCATTTTTTCACTTTCATGGCACAAATGTGCCCGTCATCCAGGGGTCCATATCCTCACTGCACCCCTTGTTAGATTCCTTGAGGGGTGTAGTTTCCAGAATGGGGTCACTTGTGGGGGGTTTACAGTGTTTTGGCAGCACAAGGGCTCTGTAAATGCGACATGGCGTTCATCATCCATTCTAGCCAAATCCAACCTCTAAAATCCAAATGGCGCTCCTTCCCTTGGGAGGCTTGCCCTGCACCCACATGGCGCTTTATGTCCACACGTGGGGTATTTACGGACTCGGGGGAAATTGCTCTACACATTTTGTGTGTTTTTTTCTCTTTTAACCCCTTGTGAAAATGATAAATTCAAGGCTAGACCAACATTATAGTGTAAAAAATTTAATATTTCATTTTCACGCCACATTGTTCCACATTTGTGCCCGTCACCAGTGGGGTCCATATGCTGACTACACCCCTTGTTACATTCCTTGAGGGGTGTAGTTTCCATAATAGGGTCACTTGTGGGGGGTTTAACTGTCTTGGCAACACAGGGGCCTTTTGAATGCAACATGGCCCCTCGAAATCCATTCCATCCAAATCCAGCCTTCAAAAACCAAATGGCGCACCTTCCCTTTGGAGGCTTACCCTGCACCCGCATGGCGCTTTATGTCCACATGTGGGGTATTTCCGTACTCAGGGGAAATTGCTCTACACATTGTGTTTTTTTTTATCTTTTAACCCCTTGTGAAAATGAAAAAATCAAGACAAGATCAATGATTTAGAGTAAAAATTTTAAAAAAATTACACTAAATGTTGGTCTAGCCTTGATTTTTTTCCATTTCCACAAGGGGTTAAAAAAGAAAATGAACACAAAACGTGTAGGGTAGTTTCCCCTGAGTACGAAAATACCCCACATGTGGACATAATTTGCCATATGGGCACAGGGCAAGTCACCAAAAGGACAGAGCGCCATTTAGAGGCTGGAATGGGGGATGGAGGCCATGTCGCAATTACAAAGCTCCTGTGCTGCCAGAACAGTAGAAACCCCCGACAAGTGACCCCATTCTGGAAACTACACCCCATAAGGAATCTAACAAGGGGTGCAGTGAGCATATGGACCCCACCAGTGATGGGCACATGTGTAGGACATGTGCCGTGAAAATAAAAAATACCATTTTTTTCATTTTCACGTCCCAAATGTGGCCGTCACCAGGGGGCCATATACCCGCTGCCCCACTTGTTAGATTCCTTATGGGGTGTAGTTTCCAGAATGGGGTCACTTGTGGGGGGTTTCTACTGTCCTGGCCGCACAGAGGCTTTGTAATTGCATCATGGCATCCTCTAATGGGAATGGCGGCCATACCTATTTAGCTGGGGAAAAGGGACAATTCTAATTTATTTGGGGGTATTAGGCCAATTATTAGTTTATAAGGTTGGAAATGACAGGTGTCCATCAAATTCAACCTGTGTTGATCCAGAGGAAGGCAAAAACCCCTCGTGAGGCAGACGACAGTAGCCTCATCACAGGGGAAAAATTCCTTCCCGACTCCATAATGGCGATCAGAATAATCCCTGGATCAACGTGACCCCTGAAATAGGAATAAGGGACAGAATTTAGATAATGTAGAACCCCAATGACGTGTAGTGCGCCTTGGAGCGATCCAGTATGCAGAGGCCGGGGTGATCAGGACAGGTGTCACACTGGTAAATGGTGTCCTTCCTGATCCCCCTGTTACGCCACACTCTGCACTTCTTCTGGGGTCTCCTGTTCTCCAGTGTGGGGGACGTCACCTGGAAAATGTTGTCCTGGTGCGATACGGGGTCCTTCATATCCAGAAGCGCTGGGTCCGCTCCATGGCTGCTAAATATTAGGGCGCTATTACTATTTCTGATATGTTCGGATCGTGCCGCAAGCTACAGTAGCTCAGGCAGCGAGGGACCAGAAGAGGGGGTGCTGGTATAAAAGTTATCCCCGTACGGGTGGTGGTGACCTTTATCCAGCAGTGGGAAGATCAGTTCCCGGACGATCTCCCCACTAACTCCGAGGATGGGGGGGGGGGCATCTGGCGGCTGGATTCGGGTGTCCCTTCCTTCATACACTCTAAGGGTACGTGCACACTGCGGAATGGCGAAGGATAACCCTTTGTGCATTCCGCAGTTGGCACCCGCCGGCGGACTGATGCAGGCGCACGTCTCCGTCCGTGTCGTAGACTCCATTCTATGCACGGGCGGATTCCGCTCTGCGTCCAACGTGTTGATGGAATGACGGATAATGGAATCCGCCCATGCATAGGATAGAGTCTATGACACAGGCGGAGACGCGCACCTGCATCAGTCCGCCGGCGGGTGCCAGCTGCGGAATGCACGAAGGGTTATCCTTCGCCATTCCGCAGTGTGCACGTACCCTAAATCTGTAAGTGTACCCTGAGGTACTCTCACAGAGTTTGTAGAATTTCACGCCATACCGTCATCTCTTATTGGGACGGTACTGGCGGAAAAGACGTGTCTGGGGGGCAGCGTACGCTACGCTACTCCCAGACACGTCACTGGATGATGAGGAGGATGAGGATGAATGGAGGAAAGAAGGATCCCCCCAATTCATCCTCACTGGCTGTTTCGGTGTCGGAGGCAATAATAATGTATGCGTCCGACACCGAAAACACCCTGGGGGCCATCTTTATATGGGGATTGGTATATGGGGTATGTAGTGGTGTAGTGTAAAACTTTATTCAATGTAGTGTGGTGTAATGTAGTGTTTTTTTACGTGTTTTTTACAGTAAGTATACAAAAAAAACCTACGCCAAAAATGGTGTTGCTGATGAATGCCGCACTTATGTTCGGCACTTATAAGCAGACCGTGGCAGTAGGATATAAAAAAAAAACACCCTACGCCAAAAAGGAGGAGTTGCTGATTAGCAGCGCACTTTCGTGCGATGCTGATCAACACTCAGCGGCGATAGGGTGCGGAAAATAGAAAAAAAAAAAATTGGGAAAAAATTTTTTTTTTTTACTACATTCTGAACATCCCTGTAGTGGCTGATACGTGTATTACACTTATCAGCCGCTAGGGGGCAGCAGAGCGCAAGATCCGAAAATAGACGACGCTGGAGCCGGAAAAATACGAAAATAGACGACGCTGGAGCCGGAAACAGCCGATCGGGACTCACGGAAGAAGCCGAAGTCCCGACAAGAGGAAGTGGACGCCGGGAACCCGGAAGACGCCGATCAGGACCCCGGGACAGGTGAGTAATGTACAAATACCTGCTCCGGACCCCTCAGCTACCTAGCTGAGGGGTCCGGAGCAGGTATTTATTACTTGTGGGGACTTTGATCGCCGTGAACGGCCGGCCGGCTGGCCGGCCGTTCACGGCGATCGGGACGGTGGTACCGTGACCACCATTACTTTTTACAGTAATGGCGGTCGGTGCCGTCCTCGGACAGCACCGACCGCCATTTTTTTCCGGGTCATCGGGCCACCGATGGCCCGGAAAGGTTCCGATCGCCGCTATGGGCTTATCAGCCAATAGCGGCGATCGTCGGCATGGGGGGGGTTAACAACCCTCCATGCCGACAGGGAGAGATGGCCTGCTATGTATTATAGCAGGCTATCTCCCCCGATCGGGACCCGGCCGGCCGCGGCGCCCGTTTAAAGGGATGACGTACCGGCACGTCATGGGTCCTTAAGTGACAGTGATCCATGACGTGCCGGTACGTCATGGGTCCTTAAGAGGTTAAAAGGGTAAAAAAAAAAAAAGTATGGTCATGTGCATAATTGTCTGAATTATTTAGTAATAACATTTTTGATCTCGCTCTGTCAATGGTATACACGAAAAAAAAAAAAAGCAAAATCCAAAAGGAATTATTATTTTTTTTTTTTTTTTTTTTGTTTTGTCATTTCAGATAAAAAGGAATAAACAGTGATGAAAAGTCACATCTTCACACATGGTACCGACAAAAATTACATATCACGGCATAGAAATTGAGTCCTCATACATAGTCACAGCCAGAAAAAATGTTATAGAGTTTAGAATAGAACAATTTTTGACAAATTCATTCTTTGAAAGTTAAAAGGGTTATCCTTGCGGCCAGTGATTGGCTGAACGGGCCCTGCAGTCAGCGTGGGATACCGAAGGATAACATGTTTTGTTTTTTTGTTATATGTACAAGCAGATATATATATAAAAATAAAACAGGCCGACCGCCGGACAACCCCTTTTAACATGAATATCACAAACGCAACAGAATGACACATACTCATGTTTGGCCACATGGTGGCACTGTAAACAAATATAAGCATGTTAAAGCGATATATTGCATGTGATTTTATTTAATATGGTACAGATACAGTTACTCATTTCTACAACAAGGAGCATTGTACTAATTGCTAAACTTAGAGTAAGAATATTTTCTCCATTCCTGGTGGGCTGGCATACACGTTATTTTAACAGCCACACTGCCAATATGTATCTATGGACAAAAGTTTTCAGACATACTTCTTATGGTGCGTTTACACAGAGAGATTTACCTGACAAATTTTTGAAGCCAAAACCAGGAACAGACTATAAACAGGGAACAGGTCATAAAGGAAAGACTAAGATCTCTCCTCTTTTCAAATCCATTCTTGGTTTCAAAAATCTGTCAGATAAATCTCTGTGTAAATACACCATTTTTTATGGAATTTAAGTGTTTACGGGTGCGTTAACACAGACAGATTTATTTGACAGATTTTTGAAGCCAAAGCCAGGAACAGACTATTAACGAGAACAGGTCACAAAGGAAAGACTGAGATTTCTCTCATTCTCAAATCCATTCCTGGCTTTGGCTTCAAAAATCTGTCAGATAAATCTCTCTGTGTAAACACACCTTACTTCAGTCCCATTGCCATCTACAGTGAGTGGACAAAATAACTAGTACACCAGCTACAGCTCACACTTTCTATTAAGGGTAGAACCTACTTTTACATACAGTACAGCGGAAATGTGTTGAAGATAAAAATATAACTTACAAACAACATTTATATTGATTTTGTTCCACCCTTCAACTAACACTGGTGTTAGATCCTTGATAGAAGCCAGCAATGGGAATGTACTTCTAACCTTTTTCTCAAGAATGCCCCACACACCCTCAATAATATCCAGGTCTGGTGACTGGGCTGCAAGCCTGGGTAGATGCTTTAAGGGGTTTTACAGGACTAGAAGAACGTGGCATTTTCTTTCCAAAACATTGCCCTACCTGTCCTCTGCTTGTGTGTGGTCTACATCTCTGCTGCATTCCCCATTCATTTTCATGCTCCTTGATCCCATACTTGTAGCAGAGTGGAAAAGATCTTCTGGAAATATTGTATGGGATTTAGTTGGTCACTTAGAATATCCAGGTACTTTGGGGCTATTATTTTACCTTCCAGGATGACTGCTACACATGCTATAACTCCATACTATTACCTATGGATTTGGAATGGGATATTACACAGCGGTAATTGGGATCATGCCCACCTTAAACTATAAGTTTAGGTGTTGACCAACACGCTACTAGATTGTATTGAGTCTTTGGACTGAGCTGAAGGGCCCTGATGTTATCATATACCTAATATGTGACTGTTCGGGGTAACCAATAAACACTCCTATATAGCAGAGAGGAAACAGTATCCTGCACTTACCAGTATTAACCTGGCAGTGCCAATGGTTGCTAACAGCAATATCCTTTGTCTATTTTATATGGAAAATTGGATTTAACGGTTGATGTTACAATGGTAGCATATGTGGTTAGGAGAAATGTGCATACATATCATATTTTTTAGGATTGTTCCTAAATTAAAACATATGGGAAGATTATATGCTAATTTTTTTTACCTTTAATTTTTTTGTTAATTAAAAAAAAATGACCTAAAACAGCAGGGAACCATGCATCAGGTTTCTCCTCTTTTTCCTTACAGCAGCCATGTGTCAGAATAGTTTCCCAATGCCTCTTATGGTGCCCAGATTATTTAAAAATCTGTCTGACAATATAGTTGGACGGGTTTGACATTTTAATAAAGGTGATGGACGTCATTTTACAGTCAGGGGGTCGGAATGTTTTACATTGAGGAGAGTGTTTGTAATACATACTCCTTGACTTTATAATCATGTTTATTACCTGATATTTAGCCCATAAAAATTAAGTTCACACCCATCTGACTAATAACTGAATAGTTGGAGAAACATATCTTGGAAACTGAAGAGCATATCAAGAAACCATAAAAAGGGTGTGTAATAAGAACACATTGTGGTGCGTTTACACGGAAAGATTATCGTTCAAATTTTCACTATAACGATCGCATTTGAGTGATAATCGGCACGTGTAAACACAACGATCAAGCGACAATCGAGAAATCGTTCATTTTGATCTTTCAACATGTTGTCAAATGGTCGTTGGTTGTTCATAAAAAATTTGCAGATCGCTTTGTGTAAACAGTCTTTCACCAATTCACCCTATGTGTGAGATAGGCTTAAACTATCTTGAAACGATCGCAATAACGGTTTGCCAAATGATATATCAATTGAACTAAATGCTGACCGTTATAAAAAAAAGCCACATTGTTATTTCAAAATTGTTAATTGTTTGATTGGGCGAATTATCGCTCTGTGTTAACGCAGCATTAAGGCATTTAATAATAGTGACATCTCATTTTTAGGGGGGTTGACAGCTGGTTCTCCTTAAATGACCCTTCTTTACTCTACAATTATTTACAGTTTTTTAACTATGGACATTGCTACCTGCCATGGCTGTTTCAGCTTCTACCCCTGCCCTCACACCTCACTGTCCTTCAGATTCTTATTGTCAAGACAGAATGCTAAATTATATAATACTACCACAAACCCTTTCCACTATGCTAGTGCAGTAACATGGGGTTGCTAGGTGTTGGTGTAACGACTAGGCACTTGTCACGGTGGCAAGGAGTGGTATGCCCAGCCCCTGGGTCTACTAACACCAGGCTTTGCAAGGTTAGAACAAGTGTAGGTGCATGCACGGAGTAAACACAGAGTCCAGTACTTAAAGGGGTATTCCCCAAATTATTTTTGCATTAATACATTGCCCACCCGTAGCTTTCCATCTTTCCAATATAAAGTTAGTATGGATTCTGCACAGTTTTGCTGTTATCTAGATGCATTCACCCCCACGGATTGCATAGAATCATCAGACCTCAGTCCAACCCGACACGCTCGCTGCTCCTGGCCCCGACCCTCCGAGACGGCATCACGTGTCCTCAGTCTCTTCAATGGGCTGGGCTAGCGCTCCTAACCCAGTCCACTGAAGTGAGGGAGGACAGTGAGACGCTGACAACTGCAGCCGCACTGAACGGAGCAGGCAGACGCCGGGTGAGCTGGGGGGGGGGGCAAACACTGCGGGTATGCTCCGGCGGCTGGCGGGGAGCTCACCAGTACTGTGTATCCCCGCCAGCCGCCGGAGCGTACCCGCAGTGTTTGCCCCCCCAGCTCACCCGGCGTCTGCCCGCTCCGTTCAGTGCAGCGCCCCCCTCCCCAGCGTACACACAGACACCCCGCCCCCCCGCAGCTTACCCGGCGCCCGCGGCACTATTTTCACTGTAGCCCCCCTCTTCCTCCTCCCCAGGTCTCCCGGTGGCCGTCCGCGGCACTCCAGTGCGTGCTGCACAACAGTCCTACCTCTGTGCGAACCCACACAGTCTGTGCCGCTCACCTGTGGACGCCGGCGGGGGCTGTCTTCAATGCAAGAGACACCCCCCCGCCACCCAAGCGAGGACACCTGCCCCGTGTATCTCCCCCCACACTCTGTGCATCCCCCCAGTTCACCCGGTGGCCACCCGCAGCCCACGGCGCTCCAGTCTGTGTGGCCCCTCCAGTCCCACCCCCCTGCAAACTCACCTGCGGCCTCCCCACAGCCCTCTCACCCCTCGACGCTCACAGTGCAGCTCTGCTACATCTTCACCATCTCAGCTCTGCTGCACCTTTACCACCTAAGCTCTGCTACATGTTCACCACCTCAGCTCTGCTACATGTTCACCACCTCAGCTCTGCTACATCTTCACCACCTCAGCTCTGCTACATCTTCACCACCTCAGCTCTGCTGCACCGTCACCGTCTCAGCCCTGCTGCACTGTCACCATCATTAGGCATAAGTATTGCATGATGGGAAATGTAGTTTCCTATCTTGGATATAGACCACCTTTTAGAAAAACTTGTAACTCGGGAACGGCAGCAGCTAGAAAGACTCTTGGGGGGAATACCCCTTTAACCGCATTGAACAGTTTACTGAGTAAATCTTCAATGCAAATACACAAAAAATCATTTGTTGGCAATAAGGTTCAAAAATAGATAGAGTGAACAATAGTCCCTTCTACTGATGGACAACACAGAACAAACTCATACTCATGGTTTAAAAGATACCGCCTCCTGCCAGAAGAGATCAGAGTGCCAGGTCTGGTAGTACAAGTCCCAGGCTTGCACAACTGGGTGTAGTCATTAAAGACAACGATCAGCTGATGAGTAGTTGGCTGATCGTTGTCTTTCAAGATGTTAAAAAATCACCGGCCGCTGACCGTGAATCACTCCGTGTAAAAAGAAGTGTGCGGCTGATTAAAGGGGAACTCCACATAAGGAAAATTTATTTTCTATTAAAAGTACATTAAAAGTTATGTAGATGATTCTATATAATGCATTACCATGTTTGTACGGTTCTGCCACACTGGTAGCTGATAAAAATCCAGGAAGTAAAGAAAAATGGCCCCTGTGCCAATTCACATTGTCTCCTACACCTTGTGCTCTCCCACCTTAGGAGACAAATCTTCCATGCCTCTGTATCACATTGTGTGTGTTTGCTGAGCACAGGCTGATGATGCAGATAGGGGGCAGGGTGTGATGTCACAGGAGGCTTGGCTGGATCCCCCAATCCCCTGAGTGATTTACAATCTCTGAGCAGCCAGAAGCAGGTGCAGCAACTTGTTTGGCACTGTGGTGAGGGAAAGCATTGCATTCTGGAAGGAGTGCTGCATACTGGGAACTAGGAAGCACAGAAACACAATACAGAACAACCCCCCCAAACAAATGGATTTTTGGTAGTTTCAAAACTGGGATAGACAGGTAAGTAAGGGTATATGCTTCTGCAAAAGTTTAATTTTTTTTAACCTCTACCTGGAGTTCCCCTTTAAAGTGTATAGTTTAAATTACCCCTCCACGCTTCCCAATGTCCTCCTGCTTGTTTCCTGCTGATCAGATCCGCCTCTGAAGCTTCTACACCCGCCACTGGGTGTGATGCTGTCCTGTCTCCGTCAGTGATTGGCTGAGAGGCTTGTCACTTCAGAGACGGGTTTGGAAGCTTCAGAGGCGTATCTGTTCAGCAGGGAATGGGCAGGAGTACATCAGGGAGCATGGAGAGGTAAGTTAAACTTAGTATATTTACCCTGATGGAATAGTCAAGTGTGCACACTGCTGCTGTTTGTTGTCTATGGGTCTGCTGGAATCAGCTGACTACATCACCTGTAGGGAGGGTAATACTGTTTTAACATGAACTACTTAGGCTGCACTCCCAAATTCCGTGATCCTGACGGATCACGGACGTGGAATGCATGTACCGGAGTCCCCCAGCGCCCGGACAGCATCTGTAATTAGATGCTGGGAGCGGGGGAGACTGTATTCATAAGCGCCGCGCTGTAGTAACAGCACCGCGCGGCTGATTCATTACAGCGCGGTGCTTATAAATACAGTCTCCCCCGCTCCCAGCATCTAATTACAGATGCTGTCCGGGCGCGGGGGGACTCCGGTACATGCATTCCTCGTCCGTGATTCGTCAGGATCACGGAACGTGGGAATGCAGCCTTAAAAATATAATAAGTATTAGATTTTTACATTAGGATAGGTTCACACTACAGAACCCAAGCAGAGAGATTCTGACGGAGTCCGCAGCTCATACCCGTTCACGGCCACGACACCATTCTATGCACAGGCAGATTCCACATTCTGCCGAAAAATTTGTCAATTCTTTCGGCGGATAGCATAATCTGGCTGCCCATAGAATGGTGTAGATGGAGCCAGCGGAAAGGCACGGCCGTGAACGGATACGAGCTGCGGAATCTGGCGGAAATTTTCTGTGCGTGTTTCGTAGTGTGAACCTACCCTCCAGAACTTGATCTTTATACTTTACATCAGATTTTATTCTTTGTATCAGGCAAAGTAATATAGGGAAGCAATGAGATCTCAAACAGCTTGTCTTAATAAAATATTTTTAATTTGGACACTTTATGTAATGCCTATTTGATATATAGTCATCAAGATCTACAAATATTTGAAATTCCAATGCTGCCCATAAAAATATATTAAAACCCACAATAATACTCTCTTTCCAAAATCACCATGGGATTTATTTTACGGCACCAAATGTAACCTTAAAACCAAGCTTGTTGCTCCTCATTTTTATGTATACATCTACACACTCCTATGCCTGCTCTGGGTCCTGAGACCTGGTGTAACTGACTACCACTGGGACTTTGTGCAGGTCAGTTGACAGAGACAGGGAAAAAAAAAACATGTTAAGCGTGTACTGTTCCCAGCTTATTCTCTTGAATTGGTCAAGGTCTGAAAATTCAGAAACCCGACTGATAAAAACTTTGATGCTTTAACAATGTTGCTGTATTGCGAAATACTATAAAAATATCACATCAATGTTTTTTACATTGTAAAATATTCTTTTCATGGGATTGTGCTCCAAATGTGATCAAAATCACATCCCCTTTTCTGATAATGCCAGCAACATTGTATGGATATTGATGAAAAAATGTGAATGCACATCTGGATGCAAATCTGGAAATATGGTCTCATGCTACCTTCTGGTCAGAGGGTTCTTTTTTAAAGGGGTTAAAAATAAATTTTAGGTTCCACATCAACTATGCAGTGCATTACAGCTATCTATCAGTATCTCAACATAAGAGATGCCGACGTATACTGTTGCGTTTTGATGCAGGTCCCTTACAGTTCACTACAGCTGGTGAACACTATTGAGTTCTACACTATTGAGTCCAGTTAAATTAGTGTATATCAATATGATGTAACAATCACTAGCTGACTACATTATGACAGCAGACGTCAACAGAGTCATTGCACTACACCACAGCATATGTTGGCATCTCTTATGTGGTGGGATGTTAATGGATAGCTATGATACACCACACTAGCTGCTCTCACACCTGTATTGTCTATTAGAGTCCCATTTATTTATTTATTAATTTTTTAAAGTATCACTGTCGTTAACACTTTTTTTGCAGAAATCAATTGGCCAGGCGATTTTAAAAAACTTTGTAATTGGGTTTATTAGTCAAAAAAATGCATTTTTATAATGAAAAAGCAGTTTGAAGCTCTCCCCCCTGTCTTTATGATTGTCTATGGATAGGGGAGGGGTTGAGGGAGATGAGGCACCAAAACAGGACAACAAAGAGTTTTTTTTACAGCTACATTACTGGGCTATCTCCTCTGACCTCTGAATACCAGCTTACACACAGTTCCCTGCTGTGTAATCCTTTGTTCTCTGCTCTCTGCTGCTGACTAATCTCCCTCCTCTTCCCTCCCCTCTCCATAGAACAGATAGGGTCCAACTGATGTAAAAGAGTTGAGATTTCCTGATAATGAGCAGTGGATGAGAGAGGGGAGGGAGGGGGGTTTCTTAAAATCGCCTGGACTATTGATTTCTGTTAATAAATAAATAAATAAAAAAATAACGACAGTGACACTTTAAGGGGTAGTTCATCCCAAGAAAATTCTTTAAAATCAACTGGTGCCAGAGATTTGTAATTTAATACTATAAAAAATATCAAGCCTTCAGTACTTATCAGCTGCTGTATGTCCTGCAGGAAGTGGTGTTTCCCTTCTAGTTCTAGATATCTCTGCCTATGTCAGGAACTGTCCAGAACAGCAGCAAATCCCCACAGAAAACCTCTCCTGCTCTCCAAACTGGAAAGAATACCAATTTCTGCAGGATATACAGCAGCTGATAAGTACTGGAAATCTTGAGATTTTACAATAAAAGTAAATTACAAATCTCTAGCATTTTCCGGCACCAGTTGATTTGAAAGAAAGTTTTTTTTGTGAACTACCCCTTTAATCCTTTCACTACTTTCCTTCAAATATTTCTGTTACATTAGCAACAGAAGAGCAGTGTAATGGCCCTATAACATAGAGCGATTATCTGCCGATTCAAGCTGATCATTTCGCCAGCCGTGCATCGCTACATGTAAAAGCAATGCACAGCCTTTGGCTGATGACAGGGAAAATAATAAAATAAAGATTATACTTATGGCTTCTAAGAAGTGACAGACCACTCAGCCAATCACTGGCTATGCAATTTTGACATCTCAGCAAGCGATTTTTTTTTCTTTTTTTGCCACATTTACTTCAGATTATTACTTAAATTTGAATGATTTAGTGACTTTTTTTTGTACAATAATCGGCTGAACCTAAAATCATTATTAGCTAATCATTTGCTGAAATTCCACATTTGTTCGCTGTTAGATGTAGTAATGATCGTAGCTAACAACCATAGTTCTGTGTAATATGGTGAACAATTTCAGGTAGCTCTCGTTTGTGATCATTTATCGTTAAGGGTAGCTTCACACGTACCAGATCCGCAGCGGATTCCACGCTGTGAGTTTGCTGCCGTGCACTGATAGGGACCGAGCAGGTAATGTATGCTCCGGTCCAGGGACTGAGGGGGGGTTTAAGGGGCCAGCTTACATATCTGCATTCCACTGCGGATATGTATCCCATAGACCTTCACATTACCAGGATCTGCAGAAGATTTAGCTGCAAACTCGCAGCATGAAATCCGCTGCGAATCCGGTACGTGTGAAGCTACCCTAAAAATCGCTTCATGTAATAGGACCCTAAAAGGGTTAAACCTAACTTGCTCCGGTAAATGAAAGTTATGGTGCGTTTACAAAGAGAGATTTAGCTGACAGATTTTAAAAGCCAAATCCAGAAATGGATGTAAAAAGAGGTGAAATCTCAGTCTTTCCTTTATGACCCGTTCTCTGTTTATAGTTTGTTCCTGGCTTGGGCCTCAAAAATCTTTCAGATTAACCTCTCTGTGTAAATGCACCATTACAGATAAGGAGACAGCCTAGCCAGAGAACTGTTCCTTACTTATAAAAAAAACAACAAGACTTTCAGTACTTATCAGCTGCTGTATGTATTACAGAAAGTGGTGTATTCTTTCCAGTCTGACACAGTGCTCTCTGCTGCCACCTCTGTCCATGCAAGGAACTGTCCAGAGCAGTAAAAAATCCCCATAGAAAATCTCTCCTGCTCTCCAGACTGGAAAGAATGCCACTTCCTGCAGGACATACAGAAGCTGATAAGTACTGGAAAAATTGATATTTTTTAATAGAAGTAAATTACAAATCTCTGCTACCAGTTGATTTAAAAAAAAATTCTTTTGGTGAACTAGCCCTTTAAGGCCCCCGTGCACACAAAGCAAAGGCGGCGGAATTGTCCGCCAGCCTCCCTGTCATAATGTCAGTCTATGGGAGGAGCGTGCACCGCATCTCTCAGAGCTGAAGAATGAGCATGTTCATTCTTCAGCGCAGGGAGAGAAGCCGCGTGAGCCTCCCATAGACTGTCATTATGACAGGGAGGCTGGCGGCATTCCGCGGCGGACAATCCCGCCGCCTTTGCTCTGTGTGCACAGGGCTTAAGAGAAGAGATACCTAGTAGAATTAAATGTCAGAAATTGTGGCAAACAATAGTTAATAATGTAAATAAGAATAACTTCAACTGTATCATTAAAGTGTCTTATTTTCCCATGTCAAACACTGCAAATATTTTTTTTTTGCAAAGTAATATGCTGTATATAGAGTAACTTATTTGGGAAAATTATTTTGAATATACTGGGTCAGATTTAGCAAATCTGTCTAACAACTAAGTGGTCTACAGTAGGCCTGTGGAGTCGGTAAGCCGCAGCTCCAACTCCAACTCCTGAATTTTATCAGGACCAGTCATTTACCAGGGGAGCTATTTATCACACTGGCTCAGCAGCTTCTCCCTAATGTCCTACATGACCCTGGGGCGACTTCTGAGTGAATAAAGGAATACTGCATATAAAGCAGATTCTCCTGTGTGTGCAGTGGATGCAGTGAGTCTCCAGCCTTCATGTCCTGAACTACTCACAACTAGACCAGATGGAGCAGGTGATCTTTTCCTGCTGACAGTCTTCTTTGTTTCCAACTAAATATTCACCATACACCAAACACTGTAATATAGAGGTCAGCCATAGTGATATACAGAAGGTTACACATAGTGATATAGAGAGGAGTCACACAGTTATATAGAAGGTCACTGTGGGGGCACGCAATAGCACGCACACACACACATACACACACACACAGCCTGCTGCAGCCATAGCATCCACACAGCCCGCTGCAGCCATAGCACACACACACAGCTTGCTGCAACCATAGCGCACACCACACAAACACTCGGCTTGCTGCGGCCATAGCACACAAACACTCAGCCTGCTGCAGCCATAGCACACACACACACAGCCTGCTGCAGCTATAGCATACACACACATACACACAGCTGCAGTCCTAGCACACACAGAAAAACACACAATCTTCTCCCAGAGAGAAAACACCACACTAAGGACAGAGGCTACTGCTACACTACTTATGTCTTCTCCTCCTCCTCTATATTACACAGGATGTCTTCATATTACACTGCTGCTCATATACAGTCATCCAGCATCCAGGAAGGGAACAGCACAGATCTCCCCCCACACAATGGACTCTTCCAGCTCAGAAACAAACTGCCAAATAGTGACCGACAACTTTTCCATGGCCACCCTTATGTAATAGAGCCAGTGTCCTATTACTGATATATCCCCCGACCACCCTTATGTAATAGAGCCAGTGTCCTATTACTGATACATCCCCCGACCACCCTTATGTAATAGGGCCAGTGTTCTATTAGAACGTTGCTCATAATATATTCATGAGCAAAACTTGTAAAATTCATATCAAAATTCAATTATACATTTTTTTAAGTTTTTTTTTAAAGCTGGAGTCGGTACATTTTTTTTCCAACTCTAACTCCGACTCAAGCCAAAACTAGCTTCGACTCCGACTCCACGACTCAGACTCCACAGCCCTGGTCTACAGGAACCAATCACAGCAAAGCTCTAATTTCTCAAATTCATCTCTAAAACTATGTTTTTGCTTTCAGACAGTTACAGTGCAGCTTTTATTTTACTATAGGGGTTTAAAAATCAAAAAACTATGCTGTGACCTACTGCTATGGGCAACAAAGACAATTATTTTTAGATAGTTTTAATAAATTTGCCCAGTATGTTTACAGATTAGAATTATTAAGGAACCGTCATCTAGCTTTGAGATGTTGAACCACCAACACACCTTTTTTGCAGCTGGAGTTTACTGGCTGTATCACACATGCCTGGTCTAGCAATGTTGTACAATCTGACATTTTAGGGCCACGTCGCACAGTGTGAGTACCGAACAGATAGGCAGACATCACCCTGGGTAATAGGGCAGGGATCAGCCGATGAACAAGCAAACTGGGTCGTTAAATAAAAAAATAAAAAAGAAATCATCGTTATTACCGGTACATCTCCCAGGAATCTTTTGTACAACTCTCCCTACATGGTTACCAAGCTATAGCATAGACGCTGTAAGGGTGCCCCCACACACACTTTTTGTCTGGTGTTTTTCAGGCCAAAAAAACCCCGCCACTGCGGCACATGGCGTTTTTTTCATGCATTCATGGTTTTTTTTCTGCCATTTTTGAATTTATGTGTGAATGATCTTTTTTGTGCCCTCAACTTTGTTTGCCATCACATGACCTAGTTGCTGGACGACAAAAGGTGACAAAAATGCCAGAAAAAAATGCCATATGCACAGCAATTGGCGTTTCTGAGATAACAAGAACTGTTTCAAGTGTATGGGAGAAAAAAGGCCACGGTTTGCAATAAAAAAACACCCAACCCTCATCATGCTGCATTTTGACAAAACACACAGAGCCTCAAAAACAACAAAAAAAGAGAGAAAAACAGCAGCTGAAAAAATGGCACGTTACACAGACATATCATAAACGTCTATTGACATCTGGCCACTGGTGTATTTGAAAAAAACAAAACACAATAATCACTGAACTCAAGGAGATCAGTGAAAAAATTCCAATGAAGTACTCAATCAAGAGTCTCCACTGATGCCCCCAAAAATTTAAATACGCAAAACAAGAGCCGTGGAGCCTCAGTTGCGAGTCTCAAAACACGGGAATAGCCAGATATCCCTAGCCTGTTGTTGTTTGATTTGTCATTGCCCCTACTAGCCAGAATCCTGCTCCACACTGACGAGGGGCAAATATCCCGAAACAGCTGTCTGTGGATGGATGCCTGCATTGGCAAGCCTTTGTCATGTCGCAATACTTGCATCTTGAGTTAGACTTTGAAACAAAAGGAGCCACCCTGTTGTTTCCCTATTTATGTTCCAATACTTGCAACAGAGTGGAACTTAAGGGGCTACCTATCAGGGTGGTGTGGGATATCTAGGGATATCTGGCTATCCCGTGTTTTGACACTCGCAACCGAGGCTCCACGGACTCTTGTTTTGCACACTGGTGTGTTTGCAAAAAAAAAAAAAAAGGCAAGGGGGGAGATTTATCGAAGGGTGTAAAATTTTGTCTGGTGCAAACTGACCACTGCAACCAATCACAGCTCAGCTTCCATCTCTGGTGAAAGAAAAGAGGAGCTGTGATTCGTTGCTGTGGCAAGTTTGCACCAGTCTAAATTTTACACCCTTTGATAAAAACACCTTGGGGGAGATTTATCAGTGGTTGGATTTTAAGGCAGTGTGAAGCCAGCCTAGGGGAAAGTCGATCAATGTTCGTTTAGGGTGTGGTTTGGGCTGACAACAGGAGTGAAGTTCTGGTCTCACATCTCTGGCTTCAGGCACTGGGAGAGTACAGCTTGCTTCATAATGCATGTATAATAGTGTAATAAAGCACGGTATACACTCAATGGCTCAATCAGTGAAATGCAATGCAGTCCAGAATGTCCCAGTGAGCAGTTTCGGGACATTAACCCCAGCCTCATAAAGAGGCGGGAGTAGTTTAATGTCTTAAAAATAGGTGACAGATTTAAAAATAATAATATCAATAATAAAATAAATAAATATATATACCTTCACAGCCGGCTACACAGGCATACAGGTCCATGGCCCCCATGTTCTCCGCACGTCCCGTCACTCCTGACACATGGCATGTCCTGCTGCTGATGGGCTTATGTTCATGGGGTATTACGGGGAGGTTGTCTTTCCCCCCCCCCCCCGTGGGGGGTGGGGGTTTGGGGGGGGAGAGAAATAAGACATCCATCATAAATAAGACACAGTGCCTGTTTTTGAGGGGGGGGAAATATGCACTTATATGTCTTATTTTCGGAGAAACACGGTATATCTATTTATCTCATGAGGACCCAAATAAAAGTAAAAATTATGGTTGTGAGGTATTATGTTAATAAAACCCATACATCATACGTATTGACTAAATGACCAAGAAAAGTTCCACAGCAAAACCAAAAAATAGTTTATTGACAAAACTATTAATAGTCACATTAACATTTACAAGCCACAAAAAGGCTTTTGGTTAAAGTACAAATAGCGATCAACCAAAATATTCTGTGTAGTCAAAGTAGGAGAAATACTTGGGTAGATCACATTACAGCCAAGTCTGTGTACACTGTATACGAGATCTAGAAGTGCATCATTATATCTGGCACTTTAGCACAGAGTGCTGATCTCTGCTTTTGTGCAGCCCCATTTGCAACAAATTCCTGCCACTCCGATAGACAGTTCTCTCCGCCTTCTAGTGATCCAAGGAAAGCCATTGGAGCCTGCAGCAGCACTGTTTTCTGAATTACTAGTATCCTCTCCCTGGCGTACATACTCACTGAAATCCTCCATTGGTGTATATGCGTAATCATCATAGGAATGAAAAGAATCCTTCAGAGGTTGCTGCCTTAATGGTATATTTGACTTTTGAAGCTGTTCCAGGCGAGATCCCAAAAGTGCTTGCATCTTTAACTGATGTAGTTCTTGGTTTGTACTGTCCTGTAAAGTGTCTGGAGATGCAATCACAAAAAAACAAAAACAAGGAAACACAATAATTTTAGTAATTTAGTTACAGGATTTTACATACAAATTCCGATCTCCTAGTTTTTCCATCAAAATGAAGGTAACGGAAAGGGTAAGGGAACAATTATTATTTCAAATGTTAAGAATACAAAATATAAAAGATTATATGTAAATGTGTTGTATACACTTATTGCCACACAAACATGCCTCATGCCTACAGAATGGATAAGGAAAATTCAAAATAAATGGGTAGATTTATTTAAGACTGGTGTTTCATACACCAGTCTTAAAGAGGTTATCCAGGCTTATAAAAACATGGCCGCTTTCTTTCAGAAACAGCACCAATCTTGAAAAGAAAGTAGCTTTTTCTATTCCTGCATAACCCCTTTAGGCTATGTTCACACAGCATTTAACAGTGTGAAACTGCTGTCCGCTGGGCTCCATTTACTTCAATGGAACTGAGTTTCAAAACCCCACCCAAACTGGAGACAACAGTAGGGGAAAGTGGCCATGTTTTTGTAGCGCTAGATAACCCCTTTAATGATATGTGAACACAGCAGGCGGCATTTAACTGATTTCAATGCAATGGTGCCCCTGCAGTAAAGAACAGACGCTGATTCCATTGCAATCAGCGTCTTTTCTTTACTAAAATATTACGTTTTGTGAACATAGCCTTATACTGAAGTGAAATGCCCAAAATTTATTGAGCGGGAATATGGAAGTATGTACATTTTGTTGCAGACAATCTGAAGGGGTCTCTTTTGGCAGCAAGTACTTAGACTTCTGTCTGGCCCATTCAAGTTAAAGGGGTTATCCAGCACTACAAAAACATGGCCCCTTTTCCCCCTTCTCTTGTCCCCAGTTCAGGAGTTGTTTGCAATTAAAGGGGTTATCCAGCGCTACAAAAACATGGCCACTTTCTCCCTACTGTTGTCTCCAGATTGGGTGGGGTTTTGAAACTCAGTTCCATTGAAGTAAATGGAGATTAATTGCAAACTGCACCTGAACTGGAGACAACAGTAGAGGGGAAAAAGTGGCCATGTTTTTGTAGCATTGGATAACCCCTTTAAGCTCCATTTACTTCAATGGAACCGAGTTCCAAACCCCACCTTATCTGGGGAAAAAAGTGGCCATGTTTTTGTAGTGCTGGATAAGCCCTAATGTTACAGAAATTTACCTTAGCGTATGATCAGTTACTTAGGTGTATTGGCAGCTTTACTAAGAGTCAGGTGAACAGTGTGCCTAGAAATGAGATGCTGGTGTCTGATATTTGTTGTTTTTTCCACTGAAGACTCTGGGGGAGATTTATCAAACTGGTGTAAAGTAGAATTGTCTCAGTTGCCCCTAGTAGCCAATCAGATTCCACTTTTCATTTTTCAAAGAATCTGTGAGGAATGAAAGGTGGAATCTGATTGGTTGCTAGGGGCAACTGAGCCAATTCTACTTCACACCAGTTTGATAAATCTCCCTCTCTGTTTTTAAATCCTGGCTACTGAAAAGAATCAAACTGGCTTCTGGAGAGACAGGACTAGCTGATCCTTAGTCCTTTGTCTACCCCTGCTTAAACACACATTGAACTTACTTTATGTTTACCTGCCATGAATTGCAACTAAATGATCAGCCTTGTAAGCCCGTTAAACCATCAAATTGTGCTCATTCACTGCAGAAATTACATGGAGTTTCTGTGAATTTTGCCATTTGTAATGCATTAAATCTGCAGCTAAATATACCTGAAAAAAGTATACTTTTAGGATAAGGGTACACGTAAATGCACACGTAAAATAAAATGCTGCAGATTTGTGTGGCTTTGCATGTATTACGGTAGCTGCAAAGATTTTGTTACCAACCCTCATCTAGCTCTGGTGTAGACTTTAGGAGGTATGGCCACATGTGATGTATACATTCTGTGATTCCAGTGTTTGCAGTAAAAGCAATGTGCTGGGGAAAAAAGTGCACACAATTCCCACATGGATTCTAAATCCAATGTATGTAACTAATGTATGTTGCACAACTCACTTTAATGGGCATCACAGCAGATTTTGCTTGTGTGAGGCTACAAACACACACAGCTTATTATGGGAAAACTGCCACTGCAGAAGAGGATCCAACATAAAACAGGAGTACAAGTCCTCCCTTTATATTGTCCACTTCTGGTTTTGGCACAAAAACTGCAGTGGGAGTTTTCCCAAAATAACCTGTGTGCGTTTGCAGCCTTAATGGTGCGCTTACACGGAATTATTATTGTTCGAATTTTCATGATAACGATCGCATTTGAGCGATAATTGGCTCGTGTAAACACGGCGAACGATCAAGCGACGAGAAATCATTCATTTTGATCTTTCAACATGTTCTCAAATCATCGTTGGTCGTTCGCTAAAAATTAGCAAATCGCTTTGTGTAAACAGTCTTTCACCGATCCACCCTATGTGTGATCCACCCTATGCTGATCGTTATAAAAAACACATTGTTACTGCGAAATCGTTAATCGTTCGGTTGGGCGAATTATCGCTCCGTGTAAGCGCAGAATATAGGAACCAGAATTTTTTCCAGAGAAATTATGAAGATCATGAAGAAAACCTATGACATTATAGTCTAACATGTAATGGATATAGCAGTGCCTTCAGTCCTATGATGGAACAAAAAGACAGATGCTCCAACATAGGTGTGACCCTAACTTTATGCCACTACTGATTTACCCCAACTCAAATTCCACATATAACCACTGGTAAATCCAAATTTCTTATCAGGAAATCCAGATAAATTTCTGGACCCATAAGGTTCTATTGGGCACGGATACTTCCAGATTTTTCCTGCAGGGTGTCTATGCCGGAAAATAACTATTAGGCTACAAACCCACTTGGCAGGTCTGCAGCCAGTCCCCTCGCTGCGTATTTGCAGCGAGACTCGCTGCAGATCCCGGCCCTATACTTTTAATGGCAGACAAACACGCAGCAGGGATGTACATCCCTGCTGCGAGTTTGTCTGCAGCCCACCCCATTAACCCCGCCGGAGCTGATACTTCACCTGATCCCGGCTCCGGCGATTCCCGATGTCTTCAGCAAGCCGGAGCGGGGACCAGGTGAAGTATATGCTCCAGCCAGCCGCCCACAGCCCCTTTAACACCTCCCACAGCCCCGGCCGCCCAATCGCCCCCCCGCAGCACCGATCGCACCCCCCCCCCCAATCGCCCCCCTGCAGCACCGATCGCTCGCACGCCCCCCTGCAGCCCCGGCCGCCCGATCGCCCCCCCTGCAGCACCGATCGCACGCCCCCCCCCAATCGCCCCCCTGCAGGGGGGGGGGCGATCGGGCGGCCGGGGCTGCAGGGGGGCATGCGAGTGATCAGTGCTGCGGGGGGGGGGGCGATTGGGGGGCGTGCGATCGGTGCTGCGGGGGGGGGGGGGGCGATCGGGCGGCCGGGGCTGCGGGCGGCTGGCTGGAGCATATACCTCACCTGGTCCCCGCTCCGGCTTGCTGAAGACATCGGGAACCGCCGGATGTTTGTCTGCCGTTAAAAGTATAGGGCCGGGATCTGCAGCGAGTCTCGCTGCAAATACGCAGCGAGAGGAATCGCTGCAGACCCGCCAAGTGGGTTTGTAGCCTAAGGGTCTATGGCGTATTTATCGCTGCTAGTTTCTAGCACATAAATCCACAGTGATACTGATTGCTATAAAGTCAATGTATGTGTATTCTCGCTGCGTGTTTGGTGCGATTTTTCCATGCGAGTTTTGATTTTCACATGATTTTCACAGGGGACTTTAACACCACAAAAAACGCAGCTACTTTCGTGCAAGTTTTGTGCGATAAATACGCAGAAATACGGTATGTTCGAAGGCACCCTAAGGGTAGCTTTACACACACTGTATAGCAGCAGATTTTCTGCTGCGGATCCAAAGCAGATCTGATCTAAATAACTGAACACAGTATCAAATCTGCACCATCAAATCTGCTGCGGATCCGGTGTGTGCGAAGGCACCCTAAATGTAGGACATGTCCTATATTTGGGCAGAATTCCGTCACCGATGCCCCATTGCATGGCAGTCCGGGCAAGTGCTGCTGGGTGTTGATGCTGGCCCTTTAACTGTACTTGATCCTAAAAAGGGGCGCATACAATTAAATGTGATGCTGTGACTGACCGGGCTGGGAGCCACCTTGGTGGTGTGCCAGAAGACAAACAACATCACATGTAATGTTAGTGCCGCACTGCACAATGTCATTGAATAGTGTCGCACTGCAACTGTGACATAGAACAACTGTGATGATCTACGGCACGAATCCTTGATGAGTTTTTGGTCATAGGAGACTTTTTGGATGCAAGAGGCTTTGCTACCTTTGCATTTAAGGGGTTATCCAGCACTACAAAAACATGGCCACTTTCTCCCTACTGTTGTCTCCAGATTGGGTGAGGTTTTGAAACTCAGTTCCATTGAAGTAAATGGAGCTTAATTGCAAACCGCACCTGAACTGGAGACAACAGTAGGGGGAAAAGTGACCATGTTTTTCTAGCGCTGGGTAACACCTTTAACAGAACAGCCAAATCACAGAGAAGTTGCAAGCAAGTCACTCACAACTTGCATGCCTTAAAGGGGTTATCCAGCGCTACAAAAACATGGCCACTTTTCCCCCTACTGTTGTCTCCAGTTCAGGTGCGGTTTGCAATTAAGCTCCATTTACTTCAATGGAACTGAGTTTCAAAACCCCACCCAAACTGGAGACAACAGTAGGGAGAAAGTGGCCATGTTTTTGTAGCGCTGGATAACCTCTTTAACATGTAATGAGGTTGAGTGACTGCAAATCGCATTTACTGTGTCTTCTCTGTGTAGCCCCTGCCTGACTGTAACTCTGATTAGGAATTTTGTGTATTTACCCGGGCAGCTCAACTCTCTGACACACAAGGCTACGTGGACTTGCAGCATTTTGGGCTACATGTTTGTTTGTTTTAACCAAAACGGAAAGAACTGGAACAGAGAAAAATAAAAAGGTTTTTTAAATTTTTTCTGTGTTTTGGTCTCACTCCTGATTCTGTTGAAAATACTATATGAGAATCCAAAAGTTTATGTTTTGAGACTTTAGAAGTCCAGGTAAAGATAAACGGAAACTTTTAGTGTAATATTTTGGAACCTACGGGTAGTTTCTAGAGGCTTGTTGGGTTTTTACCCTTCGTGTGGGTGCAGCATTTGCTTTTTGCAATTGAGATTTTTCTGGAACATATATGTCAACTCTCTTGCATGTATGAATATAAAGTAAACTTAGTGGAAACCATATCAAATATTCCCATTAAATTCAATGGGAAAATGGGAAACATTAACCTGCCATTTTTAAGTTACGGCCAAAAGCCGTGTGGGAACTCTCTTCATCCCACAAAAACAGAAGGGGTCTTTGACAGGTGCCACTTTGCGGCATCCATCATGTATACCCCCTGGGCACTTTTCTGTTGGGTGACTGGGGTCTATGGGTACATTTGCTGTAGCCACAACATGTAGTACAGGGACACCAGTCTGTTTGATAGGAACCTTCCTCTCATATCTACTCTCTGAGGGACTCACTAAAACATGTATGCCAGTCATATCAATGGGACGTGGTAGGGCACGGAAAAACAAGTGACAATACATGGTTGGATTGGGAAGCTCCCATTAAAATAAATGGTCTCTTCATGACACAGCCCGGCACACTGACTGCCTCAGGAGTTTGCCTGTGTGCACATGACCCAGAATTCTGCGTTTATTTTTCATGTTGCAGTGACGTTTCGGTCAGTGGCAGAGAGCCTGGTTACTGGGGATAAGGCGCTCATCTTCCCCTCACAGAGAGTTATGTGCCGGGAGACATCTAACAGCCACCAAGGTGCTGAGGTAACTTATCCGTCCCTTCCCGCCCAGGGCTCCTCACCTGCAGTCCGGTACCCGGGGCTCCTCCCATCCTCCTGCTGCAGCCGCTTCCAGCGGGACCCTCCGCAGGCGAAGATCACCGCCCGGATAAACTCGCGGCCACATAACTTCACCCCGTACTCAGAGGCGGAGACCGGGCTCCTCGGCCCCCTCAGCTCCCCGGGGAGCGCGGACACCAGCATCAGCAGCGCCGCGAACAGCAGCGAGCCCCTGAGGAGAAGCGCCATGTGCAGCCAGGTGATAAGCGCTACACTGCGGAGCCGATAGAGAGAGCAGCCAAGTAGTCGTCAGTGTGCCCGGCTCTGCGCTGCCCCTTATATCCCTACCGGAGCGTGAGTCACCGAGCCCCCGCCTGTGTCCTCCATCATCATCATCATCATCTCCTCCACGAGTGGCGGCAAATCATTAGTGTACAGAAAGTTTTACATACAAGCCTGCCATTGTGTATACATAACCATTACATACCAGTAACCAGCCTGTAGCCACAAGACATGCGGCTTCTGGTGACACGTACGCCATGTGTGACCACAACCTTGCGTCTCTTATAAATCATCAGGAATCAGATCCTTGTGGTTTCTGAGATGTTATGTGCAGACAGGATCTGGACACTCAGTACAGACATTTTTTTTTTTTTTAAATATAATTCATTTGCCAAAACCATATTATATACATACTGAAGGGGTTTTCCAGAATTTAAAAAAAAATAACTTAGTAGATGGGAAAAGAGAGGTTTTACCAAATACGTCTTATGATTTATTTTTGGTGATTTTGATTAGGAGAATAATATATTTTACTCATCAGGCAACCGTGTCCTGGCACATAACAGCAGATTATGACCGACCACAACAGAGTATGAGCGACAGCACAGCAGAGTATGACCGACAGCACAGCAGAGTATGACCGACAGCACAGCAGAGTATGACCAGATAACACAGCAGAGTATGACCGACAGCACAGCAGAGTATGACCAGATAACACAGCAGAGTATGACCGACAGCACAGCAGAGTATGAGCAGACAGCACAGCAGAGTATGACCAGATAACACAGCAGAGTATGACAGACAGCACAGCAGAGTATGACAGACAGCACAGCAGAGTATAAGCGGACAGCAGAGTATGACCGGACAGCTTAGCAGAGTATGAGCGGACAGCACAGCAGAGTATGACCGACAGCACAACAGAGTATGAGCGGTCAGCACAACAGAGTATGAGCGGACAGCACAACAGAGTATGAGCGGACAGCACAACAGAGTATGAGCGGACAGCACAGCAGAGTATGAGCGGACAGCACAGCAGAGTATGAGCGGACAGCACAGCAGAGTATGAGCGGACAGCAGAGTATGAGCGGACAGCACAACAGAGTATGAGCGAACAGGACAGCAGAGTATGAGCGGTCAGCACAACAGAGTATGAGCGGACAGCACAACAGAGTATGAGCGGACAGCACAGCAGAGTATGAGTGGACAGCACAGCAGAGTATGAGCGGACAGCACAGCAGAGTATGAGCGGACAGCACAGCAGAGTATGAGCGGACAGCACAACAGAGTATGAGCGAACAGGACAGCAGAGTATGAGCGGACAGCACAGCAGAGTATGACCAGATAACACAGCAGAGTATGAGCAGACAGCACAGCAGCACACAGATATGGAAGTAACCTAGGAGAGATCAAGCAATGTTATGTTGAAATCCCCTGGGGGGAGGGGGTATGGAATAAAATGAGCGGACAGCACAGCAGAGTATGACCAGATAACACAGCAGAGTATAACCAACAGCACAGCAGAGTATAAGCGGACAGCAGAGTATGAGCGGACAGCACAGCAGAGTATAAGCGGACAGCAGAGTATGAGCGGACAGCACAGCAGAGTATGTCCAGATAACACAGCAGAGTATGAGCGGTCAGCACAGCAGAGTATGACCAGATAACACAGCAGAGTATGAGTGGACAGCACAGCAGAGTATGAGCGGACAGCACAACAGAGTATGAGCAGACAGGACAGCAGAGTATAAGCGGACAGCAGAGTATGAGCGGACAGCACAACAGAGTATGAGCGGACAGGACAGCAGAGTATAAGCGGACAGCAGAGTATGAGCGGACAGCACAGCAGCACACAGATATGGAAGTAACCTAGGAGAGATCAAGCAATGTTATGTTGAAATCCCCTGGGGATGAGCAGACAGCACAGCAGAGTATAACCAACAGCACAGCAAAGTATGACCAGATAACACAGCAGAGTATGAGCGGTCAGCACAGCAGAGTATGAGCGGACAGCAGAGTATGAGCGGACAGCAGAGTATGAGCGGACAGCACAGCAGAGTATGAGCGGACAGCACAGCAGAGTATGAGCGGTCAGCAGAGTATGAGCGGACAGCACAGCAGAGTATGAGCGGACAGCACAGCAGCACACAGGTATGGAAGTAACCTAGGAGAGATCAAGCAATCAAGTAAAAACTAAAATCACCCATTATACAATGAAAAGTCTAAACTCCAACATAAATAAATTCATACTGTCATTGATCATGCTTATGGTGCGTTTACACCGACAGATTTATCTGACAGATTTTTGAAGCCAAAGCCAGGAATGGATAAGAAAAGAGGAGAAATATCAGTGTTTTTTTTATGAGCTGTTCCCTGTGTATAGTCTGTTCCTGGTTTCGGCTTCAAAAATCTGTCAGATAAATCTGTCTGTGTAAACACACCATTAGTGAAAACTATAAACAAAGAAAATATCAAATTCCCAAATTTTTTGGTCAGCTCACATCCTAGAAAAAAATTAAAGGACAACTCCGGCGTTCCTAAAAAAAATAATAATAATAAAACACTGACACACAAACATTTCATAATCACCATCCCTACAGTGACAATCACCGCTTGAATTTCCCGTTAGCCGCGGCCCCCTCCAGTTCTGGTCGGCACCTTCCTATCTCCCTCACTTCTGGGTTCTAGTAAAATGAATGGGAGAGAAAAGGCTACTGGTGTGTACCGGTGGCCTTTTCATTGGTTGAATCACAATACTTGGCTTCCAGCATGCTTAGCCAAGGGGGGAACAGTGTCAGATAGCTATATAACATACATTACAAAGTTATATAACTTTGTAATGTTTGTTAATTAAGCAAAAAAAGTAAAAAGCCGGAGTTTGCCTTTAATATAAAGCAAAGGAAAAAAATTCCATAAAAAGGTTTAGGGGTCAGAATACAGACATCGAAAGAGGCACCAGAAAAACTAAATTCAGAGACATATCAAAAGTTTTATTGGTGAGGGTCTGAGTGTTTATACGGCAACCAAGTGGAAGAAAGAGGCGGGAGAAGTTGCGCTTAGCATCATGTGAGGAGACAGTTGCATAATGAAAGTGTATGGGGTACCTCTTCTCTCATAGATACAGAGCCAGGAGAGGATCGTGTCTGAACACCCAATGCTAACCCCAAAAACGTTAATATGAGTACCGTACCGATTAGGTAGGGTTGGGCGATATACCATGAAAATACCATTACTGTCTCTGGCGTCTGTTAACCGACCTCATCTTTGCCAGGATGGTATTTGCAGCATTTCTTCCTGTCTGAGCTGTGAGCGCTGCACAGGTTGGAGGAGGTCTCCTATGTGCTGTCTGTGCAGGGATGCCCCCGGCACCACAGCGTGTCAGAGGGACCCCCCAGCATTGTCCTGGTCACCATACCAACCCCCCATCCTCTTCCTCCACTTAGTACCAGCCATGTGTCCCCGCTCCCCTCCCGTACATTCCATTCCCCAGATGCTAAATAAAAGAGGTAGTAAAATATGAAGTGACATAGAGCGGGAGGGGGGTGCACGGCCCTCTGACCCCCACTACTTCTGGGCGCAGGGGCCTCTCATGATACTGATTCCATGCCAGGTGCTGCGGTTCGCGATCCTGTTGTCCGTGCTGTGCCACAAGTCCATAAAGGTATCCGCGCACCAGACCTATGGACACAGCTGGATTTCACTAATGCACAGTATATATGCACAATATATATATACACCAAGAGGGCACGTGTGTAGTTATAGCTTGAGAAAAGACCACTGCTGTGGTCAGAAACTTTGCTGTTTTTGTACATAAACTTTTCATCATTTTTTGCCACTTTGGAGTGTTGCTGCTCTTTCTTGGAAACATATAACATATACACACACACACACAAAGGGCACTTCAAGAAACTGTCCCTCAGTATAAAACAGTACCTAGTAGAGTGCAGTGGATCAGGCTTCCTCTCTGGTCAATAATAAGCTTCATAACTAGAGATGAGCGAACCTGGAGCACGCTCGAGTTGATCCGAACCTGAACTTTCGGCATTTGATTAGCGGTGGCTGCTGAAGTTGGATAAGGCCCTAAGGCTATGTGGAAATCATGGATATAGTCATTGGCTGTATCCATGTTTTCCAGACAACTTTAGAGCTTTATCCAACTTCAGCAGCCCCCGCTAATCAAATGCCGAACGATCGGGTTCGGATCGACTTGAACCCGAACCCTGTTCGCTCATCTCTATTCATAACTCATCTGTCACACTGACTCAGTCCTTGTTAGCTGGCTCCTAAGAATCTCCTCAGTTCCTCACAGAGCTTGTGGTCTTCTCTGTTGAGGATGTGACTCCTGTTACAACTGCATCTTGAGGGGAGCTCATTAGAATAGCTCCGCCCTCTTTGGAGATTTTCTGGACCCAGGAGGCAGCTGTTGTTACCATTGTAACTCCCTGAGTGTGATTTGTGTGTTTAGTGATTATGACCCATCTCCAGCATGGCTCCTCTCTATAATACAATAACGAATAACCAATATATTAACAAATCTAAATATAATATAGTGTCCATTCTCACATCCTAGATCTGAATGAATGAAATATTCTCATAGAATATTTTGTTCTGTACACATTTGAATGTGCTGACAACAAAATCACGCAAAAATCATCAATAGAAATCAAATTTATTAACCACTGGAGACCTGGATTTGGGGTCACACGTAAAACTTAAGTGGAAAAACACACTACAGGCTGATCCAAATTGATGTAATGTCCTTAAAACAAGTTAAAATGAGGCTCAGTATTGTAACCTGCCTGAATGACCTCCCTACAATGTCTGGGCATGCTCCTGATGAGGTGGCGGATGGTCCTGAGGGATCTTCTCCCAGACCTGGACTAAAGCATCCGCCAGCTTCTGGACAGTCTCTGCTACAGCGTGACGTTGGTAGATGGAGCGAGACATGATGTTCCCAGATGTGCTCAATTGGATTCAGGTCTGGGGAACGGGCCAGTCTATAGCTTCAATGCCTTTATTTTGCAGGAACTGCTGACACACTCCAGCCACATTAGGTCTAGCATTGATTATTCTGCATTAGGAGGAACCCAGGGCCAACCGCACCAGCATATGGTCTCACATTGGATCTGAGCATCTCATCTCGGTACTTATGGGTAGTCAGGCTATCTCTGGCGAGCACATGGGGGGGCTGTGCGGTGCTCCAAAGAAATGCCACCCCACACCATTACTGACCCACTGCCAAACCAGTCATATTGCATTCACTCTCCATGGCATCTCCAGACTGTCACATGTGCGCGGTGTGAACCTGCTTTCATCTGTAAAGAGCTCAGGGCGCCAGTGACGAATTTGACAATCCTGGAGTTCTCTGGCAAATGGCAAGCGTCCTGCATGGTGTTTGGCTATGAGCACAACCCATATCTGTGGACATCGGGCCCTCATACCATCCTCATGGAGTCGGTTTCTAACAGTTTGTCCTCCTGTACCTCCTTGCACAAAGGCAGAGGTAGTGGTCCTGCTGCTGGGTTGTTGCTCTCCTACGGCCTCCTCCACATCTCCTGGTGTACTGGCCTGTCTCCTGGTAGTGTCTCCAGGCTCTGGACACTACACTGACAGACACAGCAAACTCATCTCTCTCCCCTCACCTTTTATCGTCATGCTAATGTCAGGGACTGGAAAAAAAAAAAAAAAGTTTCTTGAAAAAGATGGTCTTAAAAAAACTTTTCACATTACAAGTTTTTCTATCTGTCAGGGTCTGAGTGTTGGAGCTGGTAGATTGAGCTGTACTCTTCTCTCTTCTAAAATACATAACTAGAGAAAAGGAGCTGCTGCACCTTACACCTATGGCTGACAATAACGTCTCTCGGCTACATTTAAAAACCAACACCATATTGCCTCATGTACCGCGTGCAGGTCTTCTGGCCCACGAGTCCGTACACTAAACCAACACTGTGTCGGGTGGGGGTGGGGTCAGTGGGTTTGGTCCTGTGACAGTGGGGTTGCAGGGCTATTCTGAGGCCCTTCCTCCCCTGTTGTCGATTGCTTTGCGCGGTTGGTGGTTGCTGACCGACACAGTGGTGGTTTAGTGTGGGGCCAGAAGACCTGCATGCTACATGAGGCAATATGGTTTGATCAAATTATACTGTATACCAACAATCTGGCGTTGGTTTTTAAATGTAGCCAAGAGGCATTAGTGTCAGCCATAGGTGTGAGGTGCAGCAGCTTCTTTTCTCTAGTTTTGTAATTCTCTCTTCTAATCCTGAATAACCCCTGACCTTCCTATATACATGAACTTGCAGCTCAGGTGACTGCTATCTCTTGTGATCCTCTGATACGAATGAATTCACAGCTTAGCTGAGTGTGCTTGTGTTTTTAATGGGGAAGGGAAGAAGATTGTACCAGGAATGAGGGTTGAAGATCCTGTAGTGGCTGTATATCTTTTTTTTCCAAAACCTGTTTTATTAGGTTTTTTCATATACAAACAAACAAATAGGTACCAACATCCACAGATAAGGTCAAAACAAAGACAGAGTAGAAATGCAGGCAAGGAGACAATGTTTAATTTTCTTATGTAAACCCGGTGTATCCAATTGCAGCACCTCACAAAGTGCAGATGCGCCTGGTGGATATTGGGGGAAATGGGGGGGGGGGGCAAGGGAGAGAGGGAAAGGACGAGCAAAGGGAAGTTTCAGAAAGTTTTCAAGGGTGCCAGCCTGGCCAGTCGATAGCAATTAGATACCCACTTAGATATCGGAGGGGCCTCCAAAGAATTCCAATGTAGAGGGATCAGTAATTTTGCTGCTGTTAATAGGTGCATAAGTCACTTTAATAAGTCACGTTAATAAGTGACTTTTCTTGGGGTGGAAGCCACAGCAAAATCATTTTAGGTCCATTGTTGAGCCTTTTAATTTGCCCATAGTTGACCTTATCGTCTCCCAGTATGGCCTAATGATGGAGCAGTCCCACCACAAATGTGTATATGTACACTCTACCTGTTGACATCTCCAACAGAGATTATTGTCCATCAGACTAGCTTTAAACAGAAAGGAGGGCGTTTTATACCATCTGGTGTATAATTTATACGAGTTCTCGAGTGCGAACACAACAAGAGAAGCAGTATGAATGTGCTGCTAATAAGTCCCGTTCCTGGGAAGTAAATGTGGTATTTAATTCACCTTCCCACGCCCCAAGAGAAAAGACGGTTTATGAGATAAGGGGGGTGTCAGTAAGGCAGAATACATTTTTGACATTAGTTTTGTCGGCAGTGAGTCTCCGGCTATCAACTTATCTAGCCAAGTGGGCCAATAATGGCAGATAAGGGGCGGGGGTGACGGGGGGGGGGGGGGGGGGGGAATCCAACAGGGGCGGTTTGGAGAAAAGATTTGGGCTTAAAAATCTACAAAGAACGACCTGGATAAATCAAAACTTTTGACACGTCTCTATGCCATAGCATGGAATCCAACAGCATCTAAGTGGAGTAATCTTCAAAGCTTTATTGGAGGATCAAGAATACAATACATCGTTTCGGTTTACATTGTATTCTTGATCCTCCAAAAAAGCTCTGAAGATTACGCCACTTGGATGCTGTTGGATTCCTTGCAACTTGATATTCTGTCCAGCTGGGATTGTGGACTAACCAGCGTGCTTCCATGATTTATCTGCAACATTGGGACTTTCTGGTGCTGTTGGACTTTCTACTTCTTTCTGATGTCTCTATGACAGGCACACCTTAAGGACAAAATTAGACGTCCTAAAAAGGTCAAAGTGGTAATTCCACAAGGAGAGGAGAGGCTTAGCTGTGAGCTTCATGTATGACCTCCTCCATCTATTAATTTTACGTTTTGCTGTAATGGTGTACTGATCACTTTTCAGCAGTTTCCTGCTTATCACCTCAGACAGAATAGTAAAGGCTGCATTACATGGCACGATATAGAGGAGAAAGCGAGTAGGGATGGTCCGAACCTGCTTCGGTTTGGGTTCGTAAGAACCCGAACTCTCTGCAATGATTCCCGCTGTCTGACCACTCCGTGTAGAGGTTGGATACAGCGGGAGGACTGCCTGGAAAACTGGGATACAGCCATAACCATAGGCTGTATCCCAGTTTTCCAGGCGGTCCTCCCGCTGTATCCACCCGCTGCACGGAGCGGGCAGACAGCAGGAATCTGATGCAGAGCGTTCGGGTTCATACGAACCCGAACGGAAGCAGGTTCGGACCATCCCTAAAAGCGATCGCGGAACTGTCAGGTCAGTGCTCGCTTCCCTCTCATTCTATGCTCACTGCCTGTGCTATTAGGCTGCATTCCAATGTTCTGTTTTCCTCACAGACGTGGAAGGCCTGTAACGGACTTCTCCCCCACCCGGGAAGCATCTGTAATTAGATGCTGAGAGCGGGGGAACTGTACAGATATGCGCAGTGCCGTAATGAGTTAGCCGTGCGGCACTGTCATTACAGCGCAGCGCATATCTGTACAGTTCCCCCGCTCCCAGCATCTTATCACAGATGCTGCCCGGGCGGGGGAGAGTCTGTTACAGGCATTCCTCACGGAACACGGAACGTGGAAATGCAGCCTTACACTTACAGACAGCGAGTTGGAGAGACGGCCCATTGAAGTCAGAGATGGTCTACTGCCGCCTGTTACTATTACACGCACTGACGCACAGCAGACCCTTGTTGTCATGATCTTTCAACATGTTGAAACACCACTATCTGCCATCATCGTGCATGTCAGCTGATTGTGATCTTTTACAAGCACTATTACATCAAACGATTATTTTTCAGTAATCGGCCAATAATCGCTTGGTGTAATAGGGCCTTAAGTCTCAGCTTAAGGCTATGTTCCCACACAGTATTTTTGTTCAGTAGTTTGGTCAATGCTTTCCAACCAAAACCCAGAGTGGATTGAAAACACAGAAAGGCTATGTTCACACACTATTGAAATTTAGTGGATGGACGTCATTTAAAGACAGATAATAGGCATTATTTTAAAACAATGGCCTAAACAGTTTACAATAATGGCAATTATTTGCCATTAAATGACGGCCATTCACTAAATTTCAATATTGTGGGAACATAGCCTTTCTGTGTTTTCAATCCACTCCAGGTTTTGGTTGCAAAATACTGAGCAAAAATACTGTGTGGGAACATAGCCTAAAGCAGGCATGTCCAAAGTCCGGCCAGAGGGCCATTTGCGGCCCGCGTTCCGAACTTTTACGGCCCCCCAGGTATCCAGCTTGCTATTATCTGCCTGTGTTATAAAGCATATAGCATGTAGCATGTAAAATGGTCGGCCCTCGCACATGTTCACTTCATCAAATTTGGCACAAAGTTTGGACATGCCTGGCCTAAAGGATACTAATAACTTATATAAAACCCACATGGTTGCATTAAATGTAACACCTAATTTTCTAATATTTTTTTCTCCATTACATTAATAATAATGGACATCTACAGCAGTGCTTCTCAAACTGTGAGGGGGGGCCTCACCAGTGAGGCGCCCCCTAATTGTTGGTGAGGCCCAGCTGGGGAGCCAGTTTTCACAAAGTAACCATGATCTGCACAGTCCTTATGCTGTTGGCAAAAATCTCCATTTTAGCCACATTATTAATTTATTTTGTAATTTCTTTATTAGTATATAGAGTTTGGAAGACTGTGAAAGGTAGCCCTAGCATTATTTTCAGCTTTTAAATGGACTTTCACCACAAATAATGAGGCACCCTCTTGGTCAGTCTGGTGAGGCCCAGGCATTGCCTTGGTCTGTTGTGTGAGGCTCCAGTACAAAAAGTTTGAGAAGCACTGGTCTAAATCATGTTACCTCCCTCCGCATTTACAACTATCCGTGATTTGTAGCCACATTGGGTGAGCATTAGTAGTCATAACGCATGAAAAAGATAACATAGTTCTAAGTGTGAGTGAAAACTTATCATTTGTTTATTTTATTGGAATAAACCTAGGCATAATTTATTGTTACGGCACACAGTACATTCATTTATATTATAAAATGCATGTTAAAGCCTTTAAAAAAAAAAAAAAAAATAAAAAATACATATTATAGCTGTAAACAGTCTGAGGATTCTGTAGAAAGAACAGTTTTCTATATTTTCAAAATAGTTGTTACTAAATCTATTATCCTGTACTGTATCAAGTCATACATTAAACATACCAGCAGATATTATTATCTTACAGAACTAATATACAATGGGCCTCTATCAGGACTGTCTAATAGCAAAACTCACCTTGCTGCCCAAAGCAACCAGAGTGCATCTTTCATTACTCATTCATTACTGTACTGTGAATTGGCTGCAGCAAATGATCAGGTTTAGGCTACAGTCACACGTCTGAAGGGCTATCCGCAGCCATGGACCCACAGCTACAGACAGCACTATGGATGTGCATCCATAGCCGCCCGCAACACATGGACCCATTCATTGGTTAATGGCGATCCGTGCCACACGTATGGACCTGTCAGTATTTTTTGCTGCATGGATCACAGCCCCATAACACCTATGTGAACAAGGCCATTCAAATAAACTGGGCAGAAATTACAGACGTATGCATGTAAGCCTTAAAGAGTCACTGTCGTATTTTTTTTTTTGCAGAAATCAATAGTCCAGGCGATTTTAAGAAACTTTGTAATTGGGTTTATTAGCCAAATCTGCCATTATCTGCATGTAAAAAGCCTTTTCCCAGGTCCCCCCCTCCTTCCTCTTTTTCATCCACTCTGAAAAATCTGAAAATTGTGACTTGTTGCAGGAGTCGTACCCTGTCTGTTCTAGGGAGAGGGGAGGGGGGAGGAGGAAGGAGGGAGTTAGCCGGCAGCAGAAAGCAGATAACAGAGGATTACAGGCACGGAGCTGGGTGACAGCTGTAATCTGAGCTCAGACAGGTCACTGGTGACTGTCACAGGAGATATCCCGTGAGGGATTTGTAGATTAACTCTTTGTTGTCCTGTTTTGGTCTTTTCTTTAGCTCTCTCCATAGGAGAACAATGAAGACAGGGGGGAGAGCTTCAAACTGCTTTTTCATGATAAAAATGCATTTTTCAGATAATAAACCCAATTACAAAGTTTCTTAAAATCGCCTGGACTATTGATTTCTGCAAAAAAAATTTCACGACAGTGACACTTTAAGGTTACACAGTTCTGAAAGATAAGACCTATTATTTTGACTTTTTAACACAAGTGTAAATATTAAAATGCTGATATTGATTGATGGTATAAACAAGATTTTATGTTTGATTTTAAGATTTTAGGATGCCTCTTATATTAATTGAGCCTTAAAATTAAGGTTTGTGTCTATTTTTCATTTAATTTTCAAGTAAACATCTGTAGTACAATCTGGCACCAATACAAAGCGGAAACTGGTGACAGCAGCCTGGGACGCAATATTATTATTTATTCAATTAAATACAATTTTTTGGTTTGCTTTTTTACTGGATATTTACTTTTCTATAAAAAAACTTTCTTTGAGCTTTTCTTGCTTTTTCGATCAGCTCAAAAGTTGGTAATCCCTGTGGCATTTCTAGTAAATGATTCTCGTTTTCAAGAATATCTTCAGCACCACCTTAAGAGAAGAAAATACATGATTTTATCACAGTGCTAAGTGACTAGATGACATAAAAGCACATTAAACGTTTCATTTTAAGAGAAAAAACATGTAGTTGTGGATTTAAACATAATACAAGTCTTAACAGTTTGAGCAGTGTTTACCCTTCTATTTTATACAGTCTTCTTTCTAATTATTGTCTTATGTGTCTGCTGGAGTAAGAAATGCAGTCGATGTCTCATTTGTGACTTTTGATGCCCAAACACTGTCCTTGCCATTCTGTATGCTGCATAGCAGGGACAGCACACTGACACTGGTGTGTATAAGGGAGAGAAAAAGAAGAAGAAAAAGAAAAAAGCGGGCACCGGCGCCTCGTGTGATACCTCAATACACCAAGGATAAGGATTATGTGAGAAGATGCTCACCTGGATGCCACTTGGGCTTGGTGCATATCACCCCTCAACAGGGTACAAATCCGAATCCAGGGTCTTGTTTGGTAACAGTCCACTGTATAGGGGCCTACTACCTCTAGGGACTGCTGAGCTGACTGTACCAAAAACAGGATGATCCCAAAATAATGGGGCCCGTGGAGAGAATAAGTGAATTAAAAAAAAAAAAATTAAGGTACTATAGGTCAGCGCTGTCCACACAGAGAAGTGGCCAAAAGCTTGAATAAATGAATTTAATATAATCAAAAAATATATACTTAGTATAGCACAAACATGACGTGTTTCAAAGACATACGTCCTCTTCATCAGATAAAACAGTGCACTGACCTAGAGTACCTTAATTTTTTTATTTTATTTTATTCACTGGTGTGTATAGGCACAGAAACACAATTTAACCACTGCCCCATACCTGGATGTCAACATATAGGGGCCTTAATACAGCAATGGTTCAATGACTATAATCCCCAAGTAATAATTGTAATTCTGATTTATTATTACTTTTCCCCTATCCAAGATTGGGGACAAGCGTGAGATTATAGGGGTCCGACCACTGGACCCCCTGGAATCTCTAGATCGGCACCCAGGCTCCTTTTTTGAATGGAGCTGTGGTTGGCGTGTGACCTGCAGCTCCATTCATTTTCTAAGCAGCCCCCGGAGAGAGCCGAGTACAGCACTGGGTTTTCTCCGCCGCAGCTCCATAGAGAATGAAGGAGCAGTTCCATTCAAAACAAAGGAGCTGGGGCACTGTTCTAGAGATCCCCGGGTGGCCCAGAGATCAATACACCTTGATCCCATACTTGTTCCCTATCCTGTGGTTAGGGGACAAGTAGGAATACATTGGAAAACCCCTTTAAATAATAAATAAGTAGCTTTTAAAAGTTTAAAGTGTCTATGCGTGCCTAGAATAGTAATTCCTTCTAATCTTTATACAATGCTAAAAGTTAAACAGGTGTTCTTATTTTCAAGAAATCCCTTAAATAAATTTGAACATACACAACCGTATGGTAATTTTTACAGACAAAAACCTCTGCATGCTACAGCACAATTTCCATTGCATCTTCCCCAATTGTTGTGTACATATTCAAATAATTACTTCTCTATTACATGAATTATTTCTGGCTGCACAGATGCATGTTGCCATAATATAACCACTACTACAGGTAATAGAATTAACCCATGTTACACATGCTGAGATGTCAGCCGTTAATACAGGACAGAACACATGAGTTATGTGAATGTATTTAGCATGATGAGAGTTAGAGATGAGCAAATTTACAGTAATAACGATGCAAAGTGCTTCGTTATCTCAGCAATCCGCTCAACACCTTGCTGACATTTAACTCACTGCTGCTCCTTCCCGGGTTCTGGGAAAAGTTGAATCCAGTCCTGGGAAACTGAACTGGATCCAGCTTTTCTCAACACCCAGGGAGGAGCGGTGGTGAGTTAAAAGGCAGCAGGGTGATGGGCAGACAACTAACAAAGTGATTTGCTTCGTTATTACTGTAAAGTCGCTCATCTCTAATGAGAGTACATGTTAACTACTAAATAGTAATACCAAAAATTATACAGCACAGTGTGTACTGATAGAAAACAGATGCAGATGTGGATCTTCTTGCCCCAGGAATGATTCAGGTTGGCAGGTTTAACTAAGCAACCGATGTTAGAGCCCTTTTAGAAAGACTGACAAATTAGTCTAGAAAAGATAACAAGATTACATTAATAGAACCTACATTTTGGTCCCAAAGGGCTCCAACAATGCATATAAACATGGATTGTCTTTAAATAAGATTTCATTTAAAGCAGTTGCCTTACAAACAGTTGCAACTTTTGTCCACTGTTATGATTCAGATGCTGCTATTTTAGACATACAGATGACACTGCAAGATGCTGTAAATAAAACTTTAGGATCAAGGAGTAAAAATAATCAGACACTTGTACCTTTCATCCTATGGACAAGAGTCCCATAGCCCATATCATACTGGTATGCAAAAACAAATCCTAGTGGTATGATGGGAATAAATAATCCTGGCTTCTTTCCTTTTATTGCCCTGTACAAAGCACAGAGTGTCAAAAGTTATAGTATAGATTAAGTCAAAGATACAAATAATTGCTTTTATTGTAAAACAAGGTAAAATTCACCAACTGTACGTGAAACCTTCACCAATAAAAATGTCCCCTGAAATATATATGCATACATAGATAATCATGCGGCTACTGTAACCTAAATGTAGGTAAAAAATTACAAGAGTGACCAGTACCTCCAACTGGCATTAATTTACCTAACCTCCCTATGTGTTTCTACCATGGGTACCACAACATCACCAGTGGGGAAGCTGTTGGGAAAAGAAAAATATGGGCTTAAAGGGGTTATCCAGCACTACAAAAACATGTCCACTTCAGGTGCGGTTTGCAATTAAGCTCCATTACCTTCAATAGAGTTGCAAAACCCCACCCAAACTGGACACAAGAGTGATGAGGTCTCTGGAAGAAAGTGGCCATGTTCTTGTAATGCTGGATAACCCCTTTAAGTGCATTCCATAAACCAACAGCCACAATTAGTAACCACTAGAGACGAGTGAACTTCCTGTAAGTTTGGGTTTGCATGAACCTAAATGATCGGCATTTGATTCCCGCTGCCTGGTGAAGGTGGATGCAGCCCAAAGACTGCCTGGAAAATATGGATACTGCCTATGGCACCTGTGCTCTGGGGCTTACATTCTAATTTCCCTGTTTCAGACAAACACACACACTAAGGTCATTTTGTCAATTTTCAAAAGAAGCAAATTCCCACCACTTTGAAATATAGGAAACCAAAGTACCCAGAAAGAACCCATACAAACAACTGCGAGCGGACGTACAGCATGATAAATCTGGCATGGGAGGGGGCCATATGTCCTCCCCACCTTGCTGGACTCCTCTGCCCACCCATCAGACTAGCGGGGGTTGAGACTGGCGTACGCCAGGGAGAAGGCAAGAATCTGATAAATCTCCCACCTTATGCATAGGTTGTCCTCGGTCATGTTTAAACTCAGGACCCCAGTACTGCAAGGCAGCAATGCTAACCACATGCTTGCTACCATGCTGCCCCAAAATATATATTAGAAAATGTAATAACATTTGATAGCATTTACACTGCACCACAAAGTCCAGCATGAGCATTCTATGTTAGTATGTTAATTATTTTTAAGTTTCTAGTATTTAAAAAAAAAGTACAAACCCTGCTGTTAATCCAAGTGCAGCTAAGCTGAAAAATGTCCCGTAATACTTCAAAAACTCGCGCGTCCAGGCAATCTGCATTGCCATCTGCTTCTCCCTCATCTGATTCTGCATCAAGATCTGCCGCTCTAACTGCAAATAGATGAAGCAAAAAAGATAAAACTCAGTTATATGAAACTTAATGCAATTTTTCTCCCTTTAGAAAAAGATTGATTTCAATATTAGCCCCATTTGGTAATCCATCAATATTCAATGTGATTTTTTTCCACCTGTTTTGTCTTATACATAACTTCATTTTGTCAACATTAAAGGTAAGTGAGCAGGTGTACATACAATGATTATAAATCTTCATATGATGTTGAGGAAGGATTCCTAACCACAATTACATTTTGAGAAGCATGTCACTGTTAGCGGCACATGATAACAACCGCTGTAAAAACAACAATAAAAAACATTATCACATTTTCTCATAGAATTTTTAAAATATTTTTCTGGCACATCAACTGCTTGGGACATCTGGGGGTGCATAGTGGTTACTGTGTGGTGGAGGATTTTTTTATTTTCGTTTTCTGACACACTTTAAAATACTTAGGGGGGTGATGTATCAAGCTCTGTACCTAGGGCAAACCAGCGAAAAAGTTGCAAATTTTTGCGCAAGATCCTCCCTTGCAAAAAAAATTGTGTGGCTCTGCCAGTTTGCACCCCATGCGCCACATAGATGGAGAGATGGCATTGCAAAATATATCAATATTTTTGCCCGGACTCCAGCTTATAGCCCGCTACACAGCAGCCTTGATACTCTGGATTTATCAAAAGGCGTGCGCCTCTTAATAAATCCAGCTGCGCAAACCTGGAAAAAATTAAAAGAAGTGTGGCGCAAAAAAAGGCGGCTATTTATACAAAGTGCCCAATAGTTTTTATAAGAAATTATGACATAATAAAGGCCTATCTACACTGAGGGACTAGTGAGCTTTCACAATAATACATAGCCTATGTAAACCAGATGCAACTATTGTCTGCCATTCATGTTTGGAAATGTTACTATACCATGACATATGTTATGACTGTAATTATTTCACCCTCTCAGTGATTCCTTTATTGTCAATCAGGTAAAAGCTCTTAAAACTGCTATAATTTCATAGATGTTAACCCCTTCATGACCAAGGGTCATTGAAACACGGATGTTCAGAAGCATTGTTCCTTGCCTTCTAAGAGCCATAAAGCTTTTATTTTTTCACAGACAGGGCTGGTTGAGGCGATATTTTTATGATCTATATATTTTAATAGTATCATATGGGGTAAAAGAAAATGTTTAGAAATATTTATATATATATATATATATATATATATATATATATATATATATATATATATATAAAATCTACAATCCTGGTGTACAATGGGAAGGGGGTTAATTAAATTTTTATTGGGGGAGTTTTTTTTATACTAATAAAACAAAAAAAACCCTTTTTGTTTACATTAGATGGCATATACTGATTAATGCTATGTCATAGCATGGCATTAATCAGTATTATTGGCGCTCTTCATAAAGTCTGCCAAGTCCACGAGTGCTATTTTTGATATCCTGGGACTACTAGAACTCAGCTGTTTCCAGTACTCCTGGTGGCAATGGGTACTGAGGTAATAATGCTGGGGTGTTATAGCCATTTTATGGGCTAACACTAAGCCTAGGATTATTAATGGATGCCGTCTATGAAACAGCTTCCACTGCGAAGCCTGTAAAGTGTGTAAAAAAGACAATACTTAATAGATTTTTTTCAAATTGAAATAAAAACACCCCCACATTCTTTGTAGACAAATTTATTAAAAATAAAACTGCACTGGTCATTGACGTAGTCCACCAAATCCAATTTAGTCCTCAAGATACAGAATATCTGAAAAACAAAAGAGACACAAAAAACAAGGGCAGGAGCAGAACAATCATTTTGACATGTGTTCTGCTCCTTTACAGCAAGCATCTGTACAGATAGCTGCATACTATCTGGGCCCCCACAAGATTACATGGGGATGCTATACATCTCCACTTAACCCCCTTAGGGCTTGACTGTGCTCCATCTGCTGTGCTTAGCGCACTGCACCTACCCCATTAAGTCATTTAACCCAGTGCGCTCAGCACAGCAAGCAGAGAACAGTCTGTCCCCAGGGGGTTGAGGATGCATAGCATCCCCGTTTAACCCCTTGGTTGCCAGATTGTTCAGTATGGGTCCCAGGGGGTTAAGTGAGGAAATAATCATACTTACCCAGGCTCCGGACTACAACTGGACACCACTGTAGCAGCTGATTGGTTGTGTTGATTGCAAGCGCAAAAAGGAACACAGCAAGCATTGTGTACCGGGCTGGTAAAGATAGAAGACTGGAGCCCGGGCCGGTACCTTAACAAGTGATTTCTGTGTATCCTGACATTGTGAGACATGTTGCCGCATGCTTACTGCTTTGCCACCAACACAAGCTAGGGAGGTTGTTTTGTGCTCTTAAAATAGCATATTTCTTATTAAGTGCACAATTGTTGCGGCCACCAAAAAATACATTGTATTATAAATTGCAGTCCGCCCCTGGCTCCCTTGTTGGAGCCTCTGCAAGCTTCCCCAGCGTGTGGTCCCAGTCAGTGATTGCTGTCCTGGTTCCAGCTGTGTCCTGCTGTGTTTCTGCCTGCCTTCCTGGCTATATGTCTCCAGCTCACCTGCCTTCGCTAGCAAGCCAAGCCAGGGGTTGCTGTAGATACAAATGTGAACAGCGCTCCATAGTGTGATTCCCACAAAACCAATTGGTAAGAGAGGAAAAAAAAGGAGACTCTCACCTGTGGAGGTTGTGCAAATGCAAGGCACAACACTCAGCAAAAGCATGTAGATAGATGGACCGCAGCCACTCCCAAGAACCAAACTGGTTACTATAAGCATAAAATACCTCCACTCCAAAACTTGGGTAACTTCGGGCACAGGTCCAAAATGAGCATAGGTAATATAAACGGGTTATATTTATTTAAAAACACAACGCGTTTCAAAGTCGTACTGACTTCTTTCTCAAGTGTCTTGAGACACTTGTCAGCCTTGGAGAGGAAAAAGTACAGTGTAGGGTCCATTTCAGGCCTTATTGTGGTCAGGGCTGTGGAGTCGGAGTCGGAACTAGTTTTGGCTGGAGTCGGAAAAAATGTACCGACTCAGACTCCAGCTTTAAAAAATCTTAGAACAATTTAAAATTGAGTTTTGATATGAATTCTATACGTTTTGCTCATCAATGCTGTATATATTATGAGCAACATTCTAATAGGACACTGGCCCTATTAGATAAGGGTGGTAAAGGAAAAGTTGTCAGTCACTATTTGGCAGTTTGTTTCTGAGCTGGAAGAGTCCATTGTGTGGGGGGGAAGATCTGTGTTGTTCTCTTCCTGCATGATTGTATATGAGCAGCAGGGTAATATGAAAATATGATAACTTGCAATGAAAAAATGAAAATATGATAACTTGCAATGAGTCTTTTACAGCGTTCTGGAGGAATTTTGGCCCATTCATCTTTGCAGAATTGTTCTAATTCAGTTACATTAGAGGGTTTTCGAGCATGAACGGCTCATTTGTGACCTCTAGGATGAGTCATTGCTGCGCTCTTGGGGTAATTTTAGGCGGGCGGCCACTCCTGGGAAGGTTCACCACTGTTCCATGTCTTCACCATTTGTGGATAATGGCTCTCACTGTGGTATGGCTGCAGCTGTGTGTGTGTGTGTGGTATGGCTGCAGCTGTGTGTGTTTACTTTGGCTGCAGCTGTGTGTGTGTGCATGCTATGGCTGCAGCAGGCTGTGTGTGTGTGCTATGGCTGCAGCCGGCTGTGTATGTGTGTGTATGCTATGGCTGCAGCAGGCTGTGTGTGTGTGCTATGGTGTACCCCCACACCCACAGTGACCCCTCTATATCAATATGTGTGACCCCTCTATATCACTATGGCTGACATCTATTTTTTTTAGCAGTTAGGGGCTGTTTTTAGCGATATTTATTTGTGTAGTGGGTCTGTGTCTGCATTGTGTTTTTGTTTGTATGTTCTAAGTAGCCCGCTTACAGAATTGTGAGACACATTTTACTGCAGAAAATTTGCTATTACTAATTGCTAACCATTTATGAAGGAGACGGAATCAGACATTTTCAATCTCTCTCGAATACTAGCAACACATTTGCTATGCATCAGTCCTGTGGAACAGACCTGGCAGGATTACATTTTTAAAACAGGGCTAATCATTTCCCTTATTTATACCCAAAAGGGACTACACATGTTTCTCACCCTCAAAGATATCATTACGCAGTACCTGGATGCAAAAGAGTGAAATACCAGTTATGTAATCATACAGTCCAGGCACACTGAAATTATACCACTGGCTTTTATGAAAATGTCAATAATTCTGTGCATGATGGAATACACCATAAAGGATACAGAAACACTATAGAAGTTAAATATATGTTTGCTATAACTGCAATATAGGTCTAAATATTAAAAAATTTAAATTAGTGGGAACCAGGTGGAGCAGCACACCCCTAATAAGTCAAAACTACAAAACAGCTCAATCTTTTTTATTTGATGCATTGCTAGGCAAACATATATTTGATCATTAGAGTCTAATGTGATCTTTTATTATAGTAAATAATGTCTATATAAATATATTTGGCAGAATTCATGTTAGGAAAATTACACCTTGTAATCTGCACAGGGTAAAGTATAGAACTAAATCTCTATGTACAAGCAACATTCCACGCATTATAAAAATTCCATTTATATGGTGACAGAATGTTCAATCAAGGTTAAACTTCCTAATCTAACAGAAGTAAAAGTATACTGGAGCAAGATGCGCCAGGGTTATAACATACAAGCTGGAACACATTTCTGGCATGACTTACACCGATATCTATACCACATTATGTTAAATCTGGTAGGCTGTAGAAGTCTTATCTTTCTATGGGCCTGTTTTTTTTTTCTTCAAAAGTGCCTACAGTGGCATAAAAAGTTGCAAATTTTTCAGCAAAATATGGCTTGCTCAAACATTTGTGACCTTAGATTGCCAGGAAACTAGTATACCAACTAGAAAAATCCCTATTAAGGGCACATATAGGGTGTTTCCAGCTTACTGTGTGGTTTGCTAGATGACAGTAGTATGTATCAATTTCTACCCACTGATCAACTGTAAATACGCAGCAGGGGAAGTCATATTCATTGTAATTGAAGACTGGTCAACAAGCAAACCATGAAAGAACAGACACTTTAAAGGGAACCTGTCATCACTTTTGTGCTGTCTGAATCATGGCAGCACTAAACAGGAGCAAGCTCTCTTATTCCAATGTTCTATGATTCACTCTGAAATGCTGTGGCATTTCAGAGCAATTACAGTTGTTAAAGTAAATGTACCATCAGGCCAGGGCTCAAACACTGGAGGCAGGTCAACCCACCCCCAGGGGGCGGAAACCCCTGCCTCTCTATGATATAGCTCCACTGATTCTAATGGAGCAGCGTCATTGGGGGGGGGGGGGGGGGGGGGGGTCGGCCCGCCTCCAGTGCTTCAGCCTGGGGCCTGATAGTCAAGAACAAATCAAGATGGTCCCTAGCCTTTTCTCTCTGCCCTGCTGGGCTTGTGTGATCGCTATCTATCTATGTCCAAACAAGGAAGGATCAAAAATGGAAGCCTGGTGGAGAGAAACCAGTGGAATAAGGAAGCTTAACCCTCTTTCATGTTGGTATGGTTTGGGCAGCATGAAGCTGCCAGGTTGCCTTTAAGTGAATACATCCCTTGTAAAGCCCCAGGAAAAATGAGGAGCATTACACATTGGCATGTTCATGTGTTACATTGATTTCCACACTCGAGTCCTCAATGAAGAAAGATTCTTTTTGTGGGTGCTTTCTGCTTTAGCATATGATCTTAACCAGGAAACTCCAGTCTATTACCGAGGAATTAGTTGAGAATTGAACAAAGCTGGTATTTACAACTAATTAAAGTGTTTATTATAGTATTCTTTATTATTTGCATTATTAATACACTAAAAACACTACTAATAAATAGGCATCCTCATGCCTGTAAACAACTGTGTACCCCTACATAGCAGTTTACTATCCCAACTTTTTTTCTTGGAGGTTGTCATCCCCCCTCCTGCAGATACAAACGCACAGCAAGATCAGAAAGCACTGATTTAAACTTTGTCAAACACTGCGGACCAATTAAGAAGAATGAGGCACGCAACTCTCAGTAATTGATACATCCAGACTGATGGGATCATACAATGTCGTCATAATGAAGTGTGGCAGCAACTAATGCCCGGAAAACTTACCTCAGAGGACCTAATTTGAGCTTTTATTTAGTATGTCAGTATAAATGATACAAATGTGTGAGGGATGTGCAATGAAACAGCCGCCCATTCAACCTGTCAAAAGCCTGAGACAAACGCATAGGACCTTTGTGCCCTAATCAATACTGTCAGGAAGCAAATGTTTAATGTTTCCTCTAATAGGAACAAATTCTCATTATTACTTTAGACTACTAGCTTTGTTTTGTTTTCTTATGGATGTCTTTTTTAATGAAAGTTCTGCCGTGCGCAGAACAAGGTTAAATGGACAACTTTAGCCTACCGTCACTATATTGTACATCAAAAAACATCACTGAAACGTAGGGATGCACGATGCACCGAAATATCGATACTACTATCGATATTTCGGGCAGAAAAACGGTTCGATACCAGGAACTTTATGTTAATTTGCATAATAGCGCAGTTTAACATAAAGTATAGAGCAGAGAACACGGCCGGCGGCTATCTGAATGCCGGCCGTGTTCTCTGTATGCCTCTCCCTGCTCCCACCTGTCACTTCCTCCGCGCTCTCTCTCTCTACGTTCCCGGCGGCGCCAATTTCAAATAGCCGGCACATAGCAATTGCTTGTGCCGGCTATGTAACTGTGTTGATGCCGCTGTCACACTGACAGCGGCATTAACCCCTCCTGAGCCGCTCCGTATGCAGCAGGGGTCGGCTACTGTGTGTAGCAGACCCCCACTGCCGATGTCTGTCTGATAATAGGATCCGGCTCAGCCAGACTCTTATCAGGGAGATGATTTATGTGGCATGTGGCACGGAGGAGAGCGGGAGGTCCGGGAGAGGAGGACAGAGAAGGCTGGAGGTGAGGAAGCTGAAAACGGAGAGCGGGGGTCAGGAAGAGGAGGACGGAGAACGCTGGAGGTGAGGAGGACAGAGAGGGCTGGAGGTGAGGAGGCTGAAGAGGGAGAGCCGGCAGTCCGGGAGTGAGGAGAAGGGAGAGGAGGCTGAAGAGGGAGAGCGGGGTCGGGGAGAGGAGGACAGAGGAGAAGGCTGGAGGTGAGGAGGAGATGCGGCCACTCCATCTGGCTGCACTGTGAAGTGGGGGCCACAGGACTGTGAGGAGGAGCGGCCGGGGCCCTCAGATAACTCCCGGGCAGACATCAGTGGGGGATGACCAGGAGGTCGGCCGTGCTCTGACGGGGGAGGGGGGCTGTAACCTGCAGATTACCCTGCCGCCCAAATCCTGGACACCATGCCCTGAAAGAAGAAAAAGTGCAACTACAACCCTCATCATCCCAATAGCTGAAGTGTGTGTGTGTGTTACATGACTACAGCCCCCACCATCCCCCTGGTAGCTGAACTGTGTGTGTTACATGACTACAGCCCCCAGCATCCTCCTGGTAGCTGAAGTGTGTGTTACATGACTACAGCCCCCACCATCCTCCTGGTAGCTGAAGTGTGTGTGTGTGTGTGTGTGTTACATGACTACAGCCCCACCATCCTCCTGGTAGCTGAAGTGTGTGTGTTACATGACTACAGCCCCCACCATCCTCCTGGTAGCTGAAGTGTGTGCTACATGACTACAGCCCCCACCATCCCCCTGGTAGCTGAAGTGTGTGTGTTACATGACTACAGCCCCACCATCCTCCTGGTAGCTGAAGTGTGTGTGTTACATGACTACAGCCCCCACCATCCTCCTGGTAGCTGAAGTGTGCTACATGACTACAGCCCCCACCATCCTCCTGGTAGCTGAAGTGTGTGTGTTACATGACTACAGCCCCCACCATCCTCCTGATAGCTGAAGTGTGTGTGTTACATGACTACAGCCCCCACCATCCTCCTGGTAGCTGAAGTGTGTATTACATGACTACAGCCCCCACCATCCTCCTGGTAGCTGAAGTATGTGTGTGTTACATGACTACAGCCCCCACCATCCTCCTGGTAGCTGAAGTGTGTGCTACATGACTATAGCCCCCACCATCCCCCTGGTAGCTGGAGTGTGTTACATGACTACAGCCCCCACCATCCCCCTGGTAGCTGAAGTGTGTGTGTTACATGACTACAGCCCCCACCATCCTCCTGGTAGCTGAAGTGTGTTACATGACTACAGCCCCCACCATCCTCCTGGTAGCTGAAGTGTGTGCTACATGACTACAGCCCCCACCATCCCCCTGGTAGCTGAAGTGTGTGTGTTACATGACTACAGCCCCCACCATCCCCCTGGTAGCTGAAGTGTGTGTGTTACATGACTACAGCCCCACCATCCTCCTGGTAGCTGAAGTGTGTGTGTTACATGACTACAGCCCCCACCATCCTCCTGGTAGCTGAAGTGTGCTACATGACTACAGCCCCCACCATCCTCCTGGTAGCTGAAGTCAGTGTGCTACATGACTACAGCCCCCACCATCCCCCTGGTAGCTGAAGTGTGTGTGTTACATGACTACAGCCCCCACCATCCTCCTGGTAGCTGAAGTGTGTTACATGACTACAGCCCCCACCATCCTCCTGGTAGCTGAAGTGTGCTACATGACTACAGCCCCCACCATCCTCCTGGTAGCTGAAGTGTGTGTGCTACATGACTACAGCCCCCACCATCCCCCTGGTAGCTGAAGTGTGTGTGTGTGTGTTACATGACTACAGCCCCCACCATCCTCCTGGTAGCTGAAGTGTGTATTACATGACTACAGCCCCCACCATCCTCCTGGTAGCTGAAGTGTGTGTGTGTTACATGACTACAGCCCCCACCATCCTCCTGGTAGCTGAAGTGTGCTACATGACTACAGCCCCCACCATCCTCCTGGTAGCTGAAGTGTGTGTGCTACATGACTACAGCCCCCACCATCCCCCTGGTAGCTGAAGTGTGTGTGCTACATGACTACAGCCCCCACCATCCTCCTGGTAGCTGAAGTGTGTGTGTGTGTGTGTTACATGACTACAGCCCCCACCATCCTCCTGGTAGCTGAAGTGTGTATTACATGACTACAGCCCCCACCATCCTCCTGGTAGCTGAAGTGTGTGTGTTACATGACTACAGCCCCCACCATCCCCCTGGTAGCTGGAGTGTGTTACATGACTACAGCCCCCACCATCCTCCTGGTAGCTGAAGTGTGTGCTACATGACTACAGCCCCCACCATCCCCCTGGTAGCTGAAGTGTGTGTGTTACATGACTACAGCCCCCACCACCCCCCTGGTAGCTGAAGTGTGTGTGTTACATGACTACAGCCCCACCATCCTCCTGGTAGCTTAAGTGTGTGTGCTACATGACTACAGCCCCCACCACCCCCCTGGTAGCTGAAGTGTGTGTGTTACATGACTACAGCCCCCGCCATCCTCCTGGTAGCTGAAGTGTGTGTGCTACATGACTACAGCCCCCACCATCCCCCTGGTAGCTGAAGTGTGTGTGTTACATGACTACAGCCCCCACCATCCTCCTGGTAGCTGAAGTGTGTGTGCTACATGACTACAGCCCCCACCATCCTCCTGGTAGCTGAAGTGTGTGTGTTACATGACTACAGCCCCCACCATCCTCCTGGTAGCTGAAGTGTGTGTGTTACATGACTACAGCCCCCACCATCCTCCTGGTAGCTGAAGTGTGTGTGTTACATGACTACAGCCCCCACCATCCTCCTGGTAGCTGAAGTGTGTGTGTTACATGACTACAGCCCCCACCATCCTCCTGGTAGCTGAAGTGTGTGTGTTACATGACTACAGCCCCCAGCATCCCTCTTGGAGCTGAAGTGTGTGTGCTACATGACTACAGCCCCCACCATCCTCCTGGTAGCTGAAGTGTGTGTGTGTTACATGATTACAGCCCCCACCATCCTCCTGGTAGCTGAAGTGTGTGTGTGTGTGTTACATGACTACAGCCCCCATCATCCTCCTGGTAGCTGAAGTGTGTGTGTGTGTTACATGACTACAGCCCCCATCATCCCCCCTGATAGCTGTTGTGTCTGTGTGTTACATGACTACAGCCCCCATCATCCCCAGCTAGCTAGTGTTACATGTCTTCAATTTCTATTCTTGTGGGGTTTTTTATGTAATTTATTCAGTATCGAATTGGTATCGAGCATTGAAAAAAAAAAGTTGGTATTGGTATCAAACTCAAAATTCTGGTATTGTGACATCACTACTGAAACGTCACTAATAAAAGGGTGCTATCCCAGCCACAAGGTGTGGATACTGGTATGGTTATAGCTCTGAAACATCTGCAAGTTGTGTTCTAAGGAATTTAGTTGGAGATTGTTTTTATTTGTATTTTGATACCTACATACACATCTTTCCATTATACTTTCCTTACTAAAAACTTCCATTAGAAATTGCACCAAACTGCCCATGTGAATTTGGCACAATAGTTTCATTGAAGTACTGTTGCAGTACTTCAGCATCTTCATAGAAATGATGCAGTACTGCAATGAAACTGCAATGTATGAACACAGTGTGAGGCCAGTTTCACACATACAGCATCACTGTAGATTTCACTCTGCGAGTTCTGTAGTGATACTGTTTCTTGTGATTTTCTATGGCTTTACATACTCGCAGCAGATTTTTCATTCTGCTGTATGTAAAACCCATTCCCACTTAACCCACCACTGCCAGGCTAATACATTACCTGGCCACGCTACCACTTGCTTCTTGGGCTCCCACATCCCTGACATCCCGCTCAGCTATCAGTGGCTACAGCAGGACACCAGGGAGCTGGGAGCCCAAGAAGCAAGCAGGAGCACGGACAAGTAACGTATTAGCCTGGTATTAGCCTGGCAGTGGTGGATTAAGTGGAAAGGGGCTTCACATACAGCGGAATTAAAAATCTGCTGCGAATATGTAAAGCCTAAGAAAATCACAAGAAACAGTATTGCAGCTGTGTGAAATCTCCTGCAATGGGGGTGTTTAGACAGGAAGCACGTAGAATTCAGGGAGGAACATTCAAAAGAATAGGGCAAACTAGGCTGTCACATGAAAATACCATAGCAGAAACACATCTGAAAAGATGTTTAAACAAATTTAACTTATGGTATGTTCAAAATTAATCTTCTCAGGTCGCTGCACAGTAAATTAAGTCTGCTGCAGCCTATGCCTGATGCTGCAGCGACATTAATTTACGCTGCCGGATGACACAGGCATAGAAACTGTAACAGTGATAGCTGGGGACCCGCCGCAACTCTCAGCGCCGGAGTTGCGCTCCGATGCTGAGAGTTAACCCTGTAAATACTGCGGTTAGCAAGACCGCAGCATCTACAGTGCTCCTGACAGAGAATTCTCCCTGTACAGAGGGAGAATTATCTGTCCGGTGTCCATCGGAACTCTGCGAAGTGATCGCAGAGACCAGATGGTAGCCATGGAGGCCATGTAGCCATGGCTACGGAGGCCGGTGGAGGGAGGGAAGGCAGGGAGCATGCCAGACTGTAACAGCAGCAGGGGACAGTAAAGAGGGGGCAGACATAGGGACATCAGCTTATGGGATCATTATGATCCCATAAGCTGATGTCCAAAAACGACCTGGGCATTGAGGAATCAAGGACCCATGGTCGTGAAAGGGTTAACATATAGATTGCAGAATTCATGCTGCATCCAGTTATTTATTCATTTTGATTATTCTTCTACTAGAATTGGACATAGCATAAAATCCGTTTTTTGCATAAGCTGATTGTAAACAATAAGCGTGTTCATTATTTGGATGGTCGTAATAAATTATGGTCGTTATTCCAGACAGTGTGTGCATTGCCAGACAATTTCCTATTGAATTTAATAAAGTGCATTATTACATCTAAAACGGCTGTATTTTTCCCTCAAAATTACGGCTATGTTTTACCTTAATTTTACTGTGTGTGAACATAGCCTAAGACTACGCTGTTGAATACCAAAATGAAGACAAGCTGACTCAATGCAATGTGACATATATAGAAGAAAAGGTCACTAGCTCTAAAAGTGATAGTGCTAATAAATTAGTCAGGAATAACCTATTGTGCATGTTATCACGACTGTGATTTACCTGATCCTAGCTGTCTCCTGACTTGACTGCTTAGGCCTTTAGCCCCTATTACACGGGGCGACATAGAGGAGCAAACGAGCGCTGTCAGCGCTCATTTGCTCCTTGTTCCTTGCCGGCGTTATTACATGCGTTGGCAGCGAGGGGATGACTGCAGGGGAGGCCGCAGGGAGGTACGGAGGGGTTGCCAGGATGATCGCTCATGTCTGCCGATCTTTGCCTTCGGATATAACGGACGAATACAGCTGATAACTAGCTGCATACTAGGGACAGATGGGATCACCTGAATAGCCCAATAGGCCGAATTCTACCATGTCTTACGCCTGCTTGCAGCCGTTAAACACGATAAATCGGGCACGGGAGGAGGCCAGGCCTCTCCCTGCCATGCCACACACCCCTGCCCGTCCATCAGGCGAGTGAGATGTATGCCGTGGAAAAGGAGCAGATCTTTGCGCAAACCTTCTTTAAACCAGAAGTACAACTTATAAACTTCTGTGTTCTGTAAAAAATATGGAGAGAGAGTATAGAAGACAATGTTATGCTCATGAGCAAATTGAAAAAAATAAAATAATGTGTCTCCATCTCCTGTAAGTTGGGAGTTGGAGCTTCCATGTACTGGATGTGCATCAATTTTAGTGCAAGATAAAAATAAAAATGCTACGCTTTATGTCAGATTACTGGCAATGGGCTTGATAAATTTCCCCGCTTGAGTCCCGCGAGGATTACAAAGTGACTAAAATGTAAAGGAATTGCCGCTTATTGCATTGTTGTTGTTTTTGTTACCAGCAAGGCCTGACGTACTGCAATTACAGAGGTCACAGCTTCACAAAAAATCAATACAGGACACAACCAATTTACTGGGCTTCCTTCTACAACAAGTAATGATTGCAATGGCCAACAAACTTACATCTTAATTTACTTGTGTGAAGACCTTATTTCTCTAGTTAAAGTCTGGCCAAAACAAAAATATATTGCAGGCAGGAAGAGGGACAAAATAAAGAATCAATACTTACCCATCCCCGTGCCCCCACAGAGCCTCTGATCCCAGACCCCCGCTGGCCTCCAGTAACTTCCGCTCATGCTATGTCACAACCCAACTCAGGAATGCTAGTCAGTGACTGGGACAGGACACTGCTGCAGTTACTAACTGACAGAGTGAACCCTTCCCGCCTGGGTCGTGACGACTGCGGAAGCTGGAAGAAACTGCACCCCTGCGGCCGTCAGGGCGCTAGTGACATGGCGCTGTGGGGGCACAGGGATTGTTAAGTATTGATTGTTTATTATGGTCCCGCAGACCCCTGACTGCAATGTCTCTTGTTTTGGTGGGACTTCTTTAATTCTTTGAGTGTACTTTAACCCCTTAAGGACAGAGCCTAAAATGGCCTTAATGACTGCGCCAATTTTCATTTTTGCATTTTCATTTTTTCATTATGATGCCATGAGCTCTGAAAGGGTGAAATCTTCAAGCTGCTATATTGACTACATGTCAGTAGAGTAGCACAAATAGTTTCATAGCTTACTGCATCAGAATGAATGATCTGGTCCATAATGAGGTCCTGTCTATAGTATACAGTCTATGCATGGACCATATATTATGGATGTGTAAATAGGGCCTAATCCTGATAACGCCAATATATATATTTTAGCACTAACTTAAAGGGGTACTCCGGGTGGGATATTTTAGCACTAACTTAAAGGGGTACTCCGGGTGGGAGGCCTCTTTCCAGTATCACAGGCTCCAGCACTGGGGCTGGCATCACACTGCTCCAGTCCCCTGGTATCCAGCCACTTACATCTCAGACAGGACTTGAGAAGTGACATTACCAGACCCACTCAGCAGCAGAGGCGGGACAAACACCCTACCCTGCGAAAAACTGAAAAAAGCCTCTAGCTCAGAGTACCTCTTTAACCCCTTCATGACCGAGCCCCGGATGTCGGGGTCAAATTAATGCAATGTTCCACCCTTTAGCGCTTTTATTCTTCCACCTACAGAGCTGGTTGGGGTGTCATTTTTGCGCCATGATCTCTTCTATTTGTTGGTATTATATTGGTGAAAGAAATAATTTTTGATTGTTTTTATTCATTTTTGCTAATATATATTTAAAAAAAAAAAAAAAGCAATTCTAGTGTTTTTCTTTTGCTTTTCATTTATGCTGTTCACTGTGCGGGAACAATAATGTTATATTTTAATAGATCGGATAATGCCGCACACTATGATATATAATATGTTTTTTGTTTTTTATTTGTATAATGAAAAAGGGGGTAATAAAAGTTTTTATTGGGGCATTTTGATATATTTTTTTATATGTTTTACAACTTTTTTTTTTAACACATTTTGTATTGCATATATAAGTCCCTTAGGGGAATCATATATGCAATGCTCAGCATATACTGATGAATGCTATGCCATAGTATAGCATTCATCAGTGTTATCGGCGATCTGTACATAGAGTCTGCCTGAGAGAAGATTCTCTGAACAGATCTAAGATCCGACAGGATAGAGGTAAGTGGCTTACCCCCGCCTGCCGGTACAAGTGATCAGGACCCCCGCAGCCATGCAGACAGGTCCTTGTCCTGTTACTGAGTACCTTAAACACTGCGATCGCTGTACATCGCAGCGTTTAAGAGGATTAATGACAGGCAGCTGCAGGACCACGGCTGTCTGCCATTATGCCCCGGCCTGGGGACAATAATGTGTGCAGGGCCAATAGCATTGAAACGGCCCTGCACATATTAAAACTCCTTCACAGCCAAGAACGTTTATATACGTTCCTGCTGCATGGGGTATCTTTTTTTTTTTTTTTGCACTGAACCTGGAGGCACTGCATTACCAGGTCAATGCCTGGAGAGGACAGAGCAAGCTCTTTTTCCATCTCCCTGTTCTAAAAATCCATTTAATATATGGTCCCCAGATAGAGGACGTATCAGATTTTAAACTGATAAGAACAGATACTACACTTGATCTTGGCCAAAAGGCCGAGAAGCGATGCATGGGGTATCTACAGCAGGAACGTATATAGCCGTATGGCTGATGTGAAAGGGTGAAGGGGTGCATCATAAGAAAGACAAACACCTAACACAATATATCTATTTATCTATACACACAGTTTTCTATTTTGCCTCAACATTCTTTAACTTGTTTTACAGAAGAGAATATGCCTATTTGCATCTACTATCTTGTGTGCTGAAACTACAGCTCTGAAAATGGCTACAAATATGAGCTAACTTGACAAACCTTTGGGTTAGTCTAAACCGGAATGTTCCGCATTTGACTCCTGGGGACTTAAGAAGTCTGATGCAGCCCTAGGGAGTTCTGATATGTTTGTATAGATATGGCCTTAAAGGGGTATTCCAGGTGAAACGTACTGATTGGCAGGGTGCCAAGCCGACACCTGCAATCATGATCTATTTAACACTGTATTACAGAGATGGCTAGCGCATCAGTAGATTCTGCCGAGAAAAAAATTTAAGCTGGTTTTGCAAAAATTTTTAGAGGTTACATTAAAGGGAAACTATTAGCAGGTTAAAAGAATCCAACCAGCTGTTATGTTTTTATAGGGCTGGGGATCCTCCGCTGGGCTGTTTGATCCTCCACTAGGCTGTTTTATTAATGTGCAAATTAGAGCTTGCTACTTTATCCCTCAATGCACCGATCAATCCACTTACTACCTGTTCATAAAAACAATTTATTATTATTATTTTTTTTTTACGAACATGACTATAAGCTATACAATTCTTTCCCTGGCTGCAACAATCTCTGGTTTAGCAACAACTTATTTTATTGTTTTACAATAAAGTTTGGAAGACCACAGATGGTAAGGCCAAAGCATATGCTTGGTCTGTTTGGTGAGACCCAGGCCAGTACAAGTAGTATGAGGTTTCTTGCATTACAGAATCAATTCTGTATCTATAATGGGATAATAGTCCAATGGGTATTGATACATTCATTTTTTTAAAACGACTGTACCATCAGTATGATGGGGCTTCGTTGATTATAATGGAGCCATCGTCATAGAGGGTGAGGGTTTGCTCCCACTGGGGCAAGCCGGCCTCCTCCAGTGCTTCACCCCTGTCCAGTGCCCAGGAATAAAACGGCGACGCTAGTGGGAATCGGGCCCAATTTAAAAAAAAAAGGACCACGGCACCATTCTATCCATGTGAAAAACTTAAAGCCAATATACTGATGGTGCATTCACTTTAAGATTCTTATTTGCTTTTAAATGGTAGGCTATAAAGTACAGACAGAGTTATAGAACTTTATAATGATGATGCTTGCATGGTTTGATATACTCACTTAATATAAAAGGGCCTAAATAATTCCAGATAGTGCAGATACTAGAAAGTCTTATTTGACAGAAAGCATTTTATTTTCATTTTGTACTGCGCCTATTTCCACTCACTTATCTATCTAAGGATGACTGTTCTGAGTGACCACGTAGGCTGGACATCTGTGGTTCAGGAATAATGAAGACAAAATGTGAACAATTGCCAGCGGATGAGATCAAATTAGCAGGACCCGGATAACGATCGCGGTGACACACGCGGACAAGCAATTATTTTGTGCTTCGCAGAAAGTTGACACAGAAAGTGAAGAATTCTCCCACCAATAAGAATCTGTGAACTTGCAGAGCTTTATATGGAGACACAGCTTTTCAGCGCTAATAACTTAAGAATGTCACCTCTGGTTTCAGGCTCTCTTCTGTTCGTCACTGTTACATCAACAAATGACCTTTCCATTTCTAGCTAGTGCAAAACAGGTATATTTGTATTTGTCTGTGTTCAATGACTTTTACTACTATTGTTAGGATGGACCATGGGTGTAAAACCGGTTCCCTCAGGAAAACTAGAAGTCAAGATTTCAGTAAAACTACTGTATGCCACCTAAAGTTCAAACATGAAAAATATTCAGGAGATGACACCCAGAAGATATCATGATATATACTACTTTCTGCTAATGTAGATAATAATACAGTGTGAAATATAGCTGACCTTACTAGTTTATGGCACACAATCTATAGATGGTGCAATTATTGGCTAGCTAGCTCATTACATAGCAGATGATAGTACCATAATGAACAGCTGGATGCTTCAGTAATCGATTGTAGAGGAGGGGATGGTACTTTAGGAGGACAGGGGGAATAGGCTGGAGGAAGGAGAAGATGAGTAATATAATGAGTACTCAGTATAATGAGTACTAGAATGGCAATAAGATTTCCGGTCCCTAACGAATTACGTGGAAATCAGCAGCTAATGAGAATAGTTGTAAAACTTAAAAACTTCTACAGTGCCTCAGAGCCCAATTGTGAATGCTGCTAGCGTGCACATTATCCTAGAGTTCATTCATATGAGTAAGGCAAGTGTACTTCAGTGAGCCTACACTTACAAATATAGAACTTGCAAAATCATCAAGTTTCTAATATGGTGTAAACATTATAACCACCCTGTTTAAAAGCAATAGACGGCAGAGCATTAGTCTTCTTAAGGTCAAGCTGTATGGGGACCGCTCGGTGAGATCGGCAGATGGTTCGCAGACCCTTTTCACGGCACAAAAAGTAAGTAGGCAGGCTGTACAAATGATCCTTGTATCATTCGCGCAGCCCTGGAAACTGACAGTACGGATATGTATACATCTGTCCTTAGTGAAGAACAGAACCGGCACTACCCGTATTGCTCTGTGCTGTGTTGACACTGGGCGTTGCCATAATCTTGTAAACACACTGGGGTGCTACTCTCGAATAGCGTAAAGTCCGAATAACACACAAAAGATAAAGATGATGAGAGGCACTCATCATTTAATGTCGTTTATTTGTCTTTAACATTGCATGCTTGCAGATCATGAGCACGTCAACCACGAGATGGTTGGTGTCCTCGAGGTTTGTATGCATAGAATGTACCCTGTATGTTAAAGACAAATAAACCACACTGAATGGGGAGTGCCTCTCGTCATCTTTATCTTTTAAGTATATATCTGTGCTGTCAGTTTGCAAATCACAAGCAGTGTATACATACAATTTATGCTGCTTGTGATCCAACTCTCCTGTCCTCCAGCCGCTGGCTGTATTTATTCCAGACCCGCCTCCTCTGGCTGTCAATCATTCTAGGGGAGGCGGGGCTTAACCTCTTAGGGACATATGCTGTACACGTACGTCATATGTCCCCAAGAGGTGTTCAGAGGGGGGCCGCGCCGCGACCCCGCACTGAACTGCCGCGATCCCGACTGCTATCTGCAGCACGGGACCGTGGCTATTAGCGGGAGCGGCCCGATCACCGCTCCCGCTAATTAACACCGTTGGATGCAGCTGTCAAACATGACAGCTGCATCTAACAGTGTTAAATGCAGCCCATCCCTGGTGTCTAGTGGCGGATCCCCCCCCCACGATGCGATTGCGGAAGGGCGATCCCTTCATCATCGACATAATGACGCTGATCCCGGCTCGGTATTCCAATGTATTGGCCTGCAGCAGGCCAAAGCAATAGAGCACAGATCTCATGGATTGGTGCTGTGTTATACAGCTACACTGATCTCTATGAGAGATCAGTGTAGCTGTATTAGAAGTCCCCCAGGGGGACTTCAAATTAAAGGGTAATTGAAAGAAAAAAGGGTTTCCATTAATAAAAAGCACCCTCCCCTAATAAAAATTTGAATCACTGCCCTTTTCCCATTTTATTAATAAAAATAAATAAACAAACGTTTGGTATTGTCGCGTGCGTAATCGCGCAAACTATTAATTTATCACATTTCTGATCTCGCACAGTATACGGCGCAAACGCAAAGACCCACCAATCGCGCATTTTTGGTCACATCAAATCCAGAAACATTATAATGAAAAGTGATCAAAAAGTCGCATATACGCAATCAAGGTACCGATAGAAAGAACACATCATGGCTCAAAAAATTACACCTCAATCAGCCCCATAGACCAAAGGATAAAAGAGTTATAAGCCTGGGAATAGAGCAATTTTAGGGAACTTTTTTGCTGTAGAGGGTTTTGTTTTTTTAAAAGCCATCAAATAATATAAAAGTTATGCAAGTTGCATATCGTTTTAATCGTACCGACTTGAGGAACATGAATAACATGACAGTTTTTCCATAGGACAAACAGCGTAAAAACCCCAAAGAAAAAGAATTGCGTTTATTTTTCAATTTCACTGCGCACATAATTTTTTTCTGGTTTCGCAGCACATTTTATGCAAAAGTTAAGTCTGCCATTGCAAAGTACAATTAGTGACGCAAAAAATAAGGACTCATGTGGGTTTCTAGGTGAAAAAAAATGCAAGTGCTATGGCCTTTTAAACACAAGGAGGAAAAAGCGAAAATTGGCTCCGTCCTTAAGAGGTTATTAAAGGGGTACAGCAAAAAGTTTTTTCCAGTAATTGAAACAGATTACAAAGTTATATAACTTTGTAATATGCTTCAATCACCTATCTGCTCCCTTTCCCTATCTTTCCCTCCCCTCAATCCCCCACCAGCAAGTGAAGTTGACTCCAGGCTGCTCTGTGGAAGCCATATTTGACCCGGCCAAGATCTGTTTCTCTTATGGCTCTACTAGGCATTGCTCCCACCTAGCCAGAATCCTGCTCTACACTGATAAGGGGCAGCACCCCGAAAAAGCTGTATGTGGATGGTTACCTGGCCTTGGTTTTTCCCTTGTCATTACATTGACTTATAGGGCCACTTAATATGGTGGTTTTCTTACAGGAGCCACCCCTTGGCCGGGTCCTTGCCGGAGGGATATCTGGCTAGTCCTGTGTTTCGATACTCTTTGATGAGGCTCCACAGGCTCTTCTTTTGCATATTCATGTTTCCCAGGGGGCAATGCACCTAGGACTTTACTGTTTTGAGCGCTTTCACTAGAAGCCGGCAGTGTTGTCGTTTGGCTGGTCTCCCTGAGATCAGCGATCTGTTTCTCTTATATTTTGACAGTGATATCATCAAGAGGCAGGCAGGTCTAAGCCCTGTTAAGCCAGCCTCCCTTTGTCAGATGACTCAGGTTGCTCAGCTCTGATTGGCTGAGTAAGATGTAAGCCATCGGACTTCCGGTTCCGGCGCGTATGGGATGGCAGCAGTGTAAGTGAGCTCCTCCACCCTCCGCTCATAATATCGCTCCCCGCTCTGACTCCTGACATTACCGGCCCTGCCGGACCACATCTCTGACTTCTCTAAGAGCGGAGGAGTCGGAGGCACCACTTCATTAAGCGGGGAACCAGTTATACACCTCCCCATAAGCCCTCCTTCATTTACCTCACAGCTCTGTCACAGGGACACCTAAGATGGCGCCGACACGAGGTGCTGCTGCTGAGGCACACACAGAGGAAACACATACCTCACAAACCCCAGTGCCGGACCTCTGTGACACCATAATACCAGGACTAAATATGTCTTGCAAGGCACTGGCAATTCAAGTGTCCAAGATGATATTAAATGACATAAAATCCTCTCTGGAGGCCACTATAGTTTCCTCCCTAGCAACCATACAGGGAGATATAGCAACGCATACCTCACAGATTACTGAACTTCAGGAGAGAGTCAGCTTGTTAGAAGATGAAATACATTCTACAAAAATAAAACTACAACAGAATATGAATGTCACAGCTTCATTGCAAACAAAGACTGATGATCTAGAGAACCGCTCTAGGCGCAACAATTTATGTATTATAGGTTTACCTGAATCCATTCCAGCCATGCAATTACATGCTATATGTTCTCTAGAAATTCCCCAAGCCTTGGGTATCCCAGGTCACATTACTGTGGAAAGAGTTCACCGTGTGGGACCCCCACCAGCCAAACAAAAGCAAGATGCAAATAAAAAAGGACAGAAACCCAGACAAGTGATTGTCAAGTATCTGAATTATAATGATAAAAACAACATTTTACAAAGCTTTAAAAAATCTACAGTTGATGTTACAATTCGTGCCCACAAAATCCTCATGTTTAATGATTACTCCGCAGCAGTGGTTCAAAAACGTAAAGCTTTTGCACACATTTGCTCGACATTGGTAAAAAATCAAATACGATTTGCTCTTCTTTATCCTGCCATACTGAAAGTTTTCAAATCGGATGGTTCAGCCTCTCTTTACAGTTCTCCTGAGGAAGCCATTTCTTCCCTTAAAGATGTAAAGTGTCTCACTCCACCTATTCAAGACAAGCACAAGAGACGACGTTTGGATGGTCCTACTGACACGGTAGAAAAAATGGAATGATTATGAACTCCATCTCTATTCTGTTGGACGCTATGCTGCTCATTAAAACTGAGTATTATTTCTCTATTTAGCCCTATATATGTTGACTAAATACTATATTAGGGACACCTTGTTACTACATTATTATTTTCTTTAGTCTAGGTAGTAATGCATTTGGTGGTGTGTGTGTGTCTATGTGTAAGTATGTATTTATGTATGTATATGTGTGTGTGTGCATGTATATGTATGTATATGTATAATTCCACCTTGTATGGTTTTAGGTTTAAGTACAACTTCTTTAAGTACTAATCATTATATACTGGCTCTTCCTTTTATTTTATTTTATTTATTTGCTTCCCTGTGACAATTCACACATTTCTCAGGAGGGTAGGGATGTGTATGTCTTTAATTTTAATATATACTCATTTAGTGGAGCGGAGGTTGATGTGACCTCTCCACCAGTTATTTCTTTCTCTTTATTTCTTCTCCATAATGCGGAGTTTGCGAATGCTCCGAACATTGGACAATACGAAAAAAGGGAAGTCCACATCTCACTTTATTCGCTTAGTTTATATTGTTAACTGTTTTATTCTTAGGTATATCACCTTTAGTTTGTTTGAAAATGCTACATGCTATCCTCTTTTTCTGCCTGAAAGGGTTACCCACTATGTTATTGTGCTTCCAGGGTCTCTTCTTAACACCTCCTCTTCTATTAATATTATATGAAATTAATCACTTGGAATGTTAAGGGACTACGTTCCCCATCTAAGAGGACTTCTATACTGAAACACCTTAAGAGACTTAGGGCCGATATAGTATTATTGCAAGAAACACAATTAACTGAGTCGGATTATTTCAGACTCAAACGTTTTTGGGTGGGTGCAGTTTATGGTTCACCAGCTATTAACCGTAAAGGCGGGGTAGTTATTCTTACACATAAAAATTTAGCCTGTACGGTATTATCTCAATATCAAGATGATGAAGGCAGCATATGTCATCTTCTTATTGACACTCCAGCGGGCAAATATAGCATATATAACGTTTATGGTCCCAACACTCAGAGACCTGATTTTTTAAAAAAAATTGGAAAATCTCATTCTGCAAGATGACAATAATCTTAAAATAGTTGGTGGAGATCTAAATACTGTTCTTAATACAACTGAAGATAGAAAAAGAACTAAGACCCCTACTGTATATACTTCATCAGATAATATTTTATCCAACTTCCTTAATTCTACCTCTATCTGAAATTCATGATATAGTAATTTCGGATCACTCCCCTGTTAGTTTACAATTAAGAGATATTTTTCAGAAGGGATCCGATATTATTTGGAGATTTCCTTCTCATTTAGCTAGTGATGAATCATTTATCAAACTATAAAAGAAATGGTGGTCAGACTTTTATTCTAACAATGCTGAACATACACAATCCCCAATACTTTTCTGGGAGACTGCAAAAGCAGTTCTAAGGGGCCAAATAATTTCTTATGTGGCTGCCCAGAAACGTGAAGCACGTAAAAACTATCTTCAACTTTCCCAAGACCTGCGCTCTACATACACTCTTTTCCTGTCTTCCCCTACAGATGACAATAAATCTAAATGGACGGCAGCTAGACAAGCTTTCGAAATTGCACAGGAAAAACTCAATGCTATATATAGAGATCAATACATATCCCGTTTATTCCGCTATGGTAATAAATCAGGGAAAATGTTAGCTAACCTTGCTAAAGGACGTAGACCTACTACACATATCCCTGCTCTCAAAGATACAGCGGGTAATATACAAAAAGATCCTAAAGTCATATCACAACTTTTACAACAATTTTACCGCTCACTATATTCCAAAGATAGGCTTGATCTAGCTGCTGGTAAGAACTTTCTAGAGTCATTAACTCTACCTTCTCTTGATACACCTTCTCTTGATTCTCTCAACTCCCCAGTCATATTGAAGGAAATTACTGCCACTATCTCTACACTTAAAAATAACAAAGCTCCAGGCCCTGACGGCTATAGTGCGGAATTTTATAAATCTATGTCTTCTGTCATCTCCCCCACTCTTCTTTCTACTTTCCAAACTATTCTGACTGACCATCACATGCTCCCCTCGGGAGATACTGCATATATCAAAATACTACACAAACAGGGGAAGGATCCGACATCTCCTAATTCGTACAGGCCAATCTCCTTAATAAATGTAGACCTAAAATTGTTGGCAAAGATTATGACCAATAGATTGGCAGACATCCTACCATCACTAATAGGCAGCCATCAAGTTGGCTTTATAAAAGGACGTTCTGGTGTCACTAATATAAGAACGGTACTAGCGGCCCAGTCTGGTGTCCAATCTGGGGGTCGTTCCAGCCACTCTCCAGGTCTGTTGGCAATTGACACCGAAAAGGCTTTTGATAATATCAGCTGGGAGTGGCTGGACATGACCTTAACAAAATTTGGTATCACAGGTCAATTCAAAGATTTTATTTCCACAATATTCACATCTCCGAAAGCTAGAATTCATACCCCGGGTTTCCTTTCAGATAGCTTTCCCTTACAAAAAGGTACCAGACAGGGTTGCCCCCTATCCCCTCTATTGTTCAATTTGGCGATGGAGCCTCTTGCTAGATATCTTATTTCTTCTGACATTTTCTCAGGCACAGGGTTGGTTCCCAAATCATCAAAGTTACATGCTTTGCTGATGATACTTTAATATATTTAGATAACCCAGATCTACATGTCCCGGCAGTATTAGATGCCTTAAAATTTTTTGGTTCCTTCTCTGGGTATAGAATCAATATACATAAAAGTCAACTTCTTTACCTAACTACACATAAGAGGTCTACTTCGGGTCCTGCGGGGGTCTCCATCACTAAATCCTATATTACTTATCTTGGAATCCAGATTGGCAGAACTCCCTCCTCACTATATTCCCTGAACTATCGCCCTATAATTAAGAGAATAAAACAAGATCTCCAGAGATGGGAATCTCTACCATTGTCAATTCTAGGCCGTACCCACTTAATCAAAATGATGTGTTTTGGAAAACTGTTATATCCAATACAAACAATACCCCTTTTACTCAAACATTCTGACGTTTCCCTACTCCAATCATATTTCACTAAATTTATTTGGCAATCAAAGAGACCTCGTATTGCCTATTCCACTCTCTGTCTCCCTACTTCTAAAGGTGGCGCTCAATGCCCAGATATTAGATTATATAATTTAGCCGCTCTCTTTCGCCATGCTAAAGATTGGATTATAGACACGTCATATTTCTCCAATATTTTAATTGAGAAAGCTTTAGCAGCACCTTGGCCTTTACCCACCCTGCTACATGCTAAATTACCAGAACTACCCCCAGAAATTAAGAGAAGTGTTATCTTTAAAGACACCATTGCCACATGGAAGGCGATACGAAAATTATATGGTTTACCCTTTTGCCTATCGAAAAGATTTCCTCTGTGGCATTCACTACTTTACCCACCTGACTCAGACAAATTAGATTACTCAGAGTGGCAGAGTGCACATGTTTCTTCTGTTGGGGATCTGCTGGATACTAATTCCAACACTTTCTTATCATGGGATATCGTCAGAACACGATTTAAATTGTCTTCATTTCATTTACCTCAATACGATTCTATAATTGAATTTCTTACTTCCAGAGTACGGGACATAGCAGAAGCAGAAAGTGATATAGAATTTGATAATCTATTCCCAACACCACCGGTTCATAATTCTTTATCACATACATATGGAGAACTTAGATCACGCTCTCAAAAGAATTTATCTAGACAAATTTTTTTTTAAAAATGGTCCTTCATAATTTTTTCAGAGGATCTGACCCAACAAATATTGAGAGGATCTCAACTAGTGCATTCTGCCACTCCCAATGTGGTTCTACGTGAAATACATTTCCGCTTTATACACAAGGCTATATATGCCTTTAATATTCCTTTTTCCAACTCCCACACTGCTCACAAACAGTTGCCCGAAATGTTCACTTCCTAAAGCAGACTTGTTTCACTGTGCCTGGGCCTGCACGCTAGTGCAGGAATTTTGGGACTCTGTGCGGCTCTATCTTTTGTCCACTTGGGGCCATGCCATACCACTTCTCCCTCTTAGTTATCTTTTTCATTTTATAGATATAGACTCTACTACTCCCTCTCCTAAATTACTTACTTCTAAAGGAATTCATTTAACTCTATTAGTTTCCCTGAAATGTTTATTAAGACACTGGATACTGGATACTCTACCAGACATTTCTGAGGTAATCTCCGCTCTGAAGGAGATCTTTCATTGGGAACTTTTGGATGTATTGCGCACCAAAGAAAAATCAACAAAAACATTTATGTCCAAATGGACACAATTTCTAATTCATGATTTTACTATAGAAGAGAGAGACTCTGTCATTAATCAATTTAAGGACACTGATTGGTATTGCATGGCCGCCCAAAAGGGAACTCTGGGAGCACTCCAAATATCTTAAGCTTTTCCCTTTCTCTGTTAAAGACAATTCTCTCCGTTCTATTGGTAGCATATTTGAATATCTGACATCTATACCATGTTTTAAGGTGATATTATAGGTTACTGTTTTTCTACCTATGTTTTTGGTAAGACTACGTTGTATTGTATATGATAATATGTCTTAAGGTTATTACAAAGGCTCATAGTATCTGTATGATATTGTAAACATAAAATCCTTTGTTCACACAAGCTACAAAGAGATGTCGGCACTATCGCATTCAGTGGTAAGCAATGCGTTCACAAATGTGTTATAAGTGTAGGAAGTGTCACTTATGGTGTCTCGGGTAACGGGATTGTTTGGACCCGATAGAGTTGCCTTTATGTGGTGCTCAGACAGGTATGCAGAGGTAAGTTAATCCAATATAATGCACAAGCCAAGTAGTGAAGCAGCAGAAAGATGACCCGTAGCACTCACCAGTCTTCAGGCAATCCGTATCTTTATTTCAGGGTGACATCAAACAGGTTGGTGTGGGGCAGGGGGAGACAGATCCAGCAGATGCTGTGCCCTCGGGCTACAGCCGTTTCGCGGGTAAACTTCCCGCTTTCTCAAGCCACTGAGGTTCAAACCCGGGAGTCAGTTAGTAACCTCTCACTCTGACGTCACCGGTGGGGGGTGTGACAGCACACAAACATAAACACAAACACACGTGGTGGAAAAGTGACACATTAAAAATGTAACAAGATGTGGAGGAAAGATGGGTTAGTTACATAAAGTACATAGTATTAGGGATCGAAGTGATCCTGAACATTGCTGGCCGCTTCTGAGTAGAATCGGTGTTCCAGTAGTTTTGCCAAAGCAAACTTTATGAATGAACTGTAGAGTAGTAGTGTAGTACCGTTCTTGGCCACACTGGTGCTGCACTCATACCAGCTTCAGCTAATGTGTCAGTTTTGTATCCAGTTGGAGATGAGGCAATTAAATGTGGCAGAAACTTCAATGGGCAGACTTGGTTACAGGAAAGCCACCAGTTCATTGCGCTCATTTAGTCCCAGGCCTCCTAAGGCGTTTGTCCTAGAAATCCATTTTGCCTCTTTCCTTAGAAGCAATTTGTGGCGATCTGTGCCTGGGGACCAGGTGTTAACTCTTTCTATCCCAGCAAAGGACAGGGCATTCTGGTCACTGTTGTGCGCGCTTCTGATGTGGTCGATCAGCCGATAACATCCTTGTCCGGTCCTAATGGATCTAAGGTGTTCTTGGAATCTTTTGAAGAAGCTTCTTATTGTGGATCCTATATAGAACCTCCTACAGGGGCAGAAGATAGCATATACTATGTAGTCGCTACGACAGCAAATGGGTTGGCGTACTTCAGCCTGATAGGCTCCCAGTGTGACCCGGGGGCCTTGTTCCATGAAGTTGCAGTAGTTGCACCTGCCACATTTCTTGTTCCCTGCGGGGTTTAGTTGCTGTAACCAGTTCTTCTTCTGGTTGCCTGATTTAAAGTTACTTGATACCAGGACGTTTTTTAATGTTTTGCTTCTTCTGAATGAAATGAGAGGTTTTTTTGCAGCGATCTCTCCTATGGCGTTATCACTTTCCAGTATATGCCAATTGTTATATATCACTTGTCTTATAGTGTTAGCTGCTGGACTGTACTTGAAGGTGAAGATAAATCTTTGATCTTTTTCTTCCTTTTTCTTTTTTTTAAAAAGGTCCTTCCTGGGTATTTTTCTCACTTTTTCCAGGGCTGTATTTATTACGTGCAGTGGGTACTCCCTTTGGAGCAGGTCAGTTTTGAGTCTTGCTGCTTGTTCTTCAAAGTCCGAATCAGCTTCGTTTATTTTTCTAAGCCTGATGAATTGGCCGTACGGGATCGCTGTTTTCACATGTGTCGGGTGATAACTGTTGAAGTGCAGGTAGCTATTTGTTGCTGTGGGTTTTTTAAAACCTTTTGTGGTGACTCCATCGCAGGTTTTTTCAACTTTTACATCCAGAAACTCTATTGAGGTTTCACTGAAATTGCTTGTAAAGTACATATTGAAAGTGTTATTTGCATTCAGGTATATTATGAATTGATCAAATTCTTCTTTAGTGCCTTCCCAGGCAATGAAGATGTCATCCACAAATCTGGTATATTTTTTAATCTTTAGTATACATGGGTTGGTGGCATTAAAGATAAACTTTTCCTCAAAAGCAGCAAGATAAAGATTTGCAAATGTGCATGCTACCGGCGTCCCCATTGCGGTCCCGGATCTCTGTGTGTACCATTTGTCATTAAAAGTGAAGCAGTTATTAGTGAGTATTAGCTCTAGAGCCTCACAGACAAAGCTTATGAACTCCTCACTTTTTTCGGCTGCTTGTAAGAAAGAGCCGATTACCTCGATCCCTTTTCCCTGTGGGATCTTGGTGTATAAGCTCTCGACGTCTATCGAAGCTAAATTCCAAGAATTTTCCCACGTGCCATCTTTAAGGATTTTCAGGAATTCGGTCGTATCCTTGCAATAGGATGGAGTTGAGTCCAGTATTGGTCTGAGCAACCAGTCGATGTACTTGGATAAGGATTCAGTGGGGCTGCCTATCCCCGAGACTATTGGTCTACCTGGGGGGGCTGTGAGAGACTTGTGAGTCTTGGGTAGGAAATACCATCTTGGTCTCTTTGGGTTTTCAGCCACTAATTTCTCTGCAGTCTTTTTACTGATCACATTCCTTTCCATGCTTTTTCTCAGAAATGTCTGGATTTTACTCTGGATTTTCACCGTGGGATCAGAGGGGAGGGGTTCGTAAATTTCTTTGTTCAGGAGTTGTCTTTCTGCTTCTTTTAAGTAGTAGCCCTGTGACATCACTACTATATTGCCGCCTTTGTCGGCCTTTTTTATGACTAGATCTGTGCGGGATTTTAACCATTTGAGGGCTTTTTGCTCTTTTTGGGTCAAGTTGGGGTCCGCTTGGGGGTAGATGAGTGCCTTCATGTCCCTCTGTACTGCATTGTGGAAAACATCAATATTGCTGCCTTTTTGTATTTGGGGGTTAAAGCTGGATTTATTTCCCCCTTTGAACTCTGACATGCTGGGTTCAGTGGTATTTATGGCAGTGTCATTACTTAATTCAGCCAATGTGATTATACTGGCACGTTCCTCTGCTGAGAGATCTGAGGCTGCGCTGAAGCCTAGGGGTCCCACTACTGTCTGCATTTCACCTTCCCGTTTTTCTTTATTTTGGTTATTATACTTGTTCTGCTTGAAAAATTTGCATAGATTAATTTTTCTGATGCCCTTATAAAGATCAATTTCGAAGTCAGCACTGTTGAATTCTTCAGGTATGCAATAGTTAAGTCCTTTTTCCAGTAAGTCTAAACAGTCCTTATCAAGATCCACTCCAGATAAATTTACGACCGAGTATTTATTGTTTTTCTTTGTTAGTGGAGGTCTTTCCAGGTGACCTTCCTCTTCTTCTCTGCTGTTCTGGTCGTTCTTTTTTGTTTTACCCCTTCCTCTCCGTGTTCTTCTCCTTCTAAAGGGGTTGGTGTGGTTTTTGGTGCGTTTTTTGATGTTCCTGCAGCTTCCGATGTGCTCCTTCCTGGATTCCCTGTAGTTTTACTTTGCTCATCTGAAGAGCTAGATTCCGTTTCTGTGGTCCAATAATCTTTTGTTTTGCGGGTTTGTTTTGGTGTCTTTTTCCTGTAACTCCTGTTTGTTTTTTTCTTTTCTTGCCAGGAAAAAACCTTTCCTTCTTCGTAATCTTTTCTGTCACGTATAAATTTGTCTTTTTTTCTTTCTTTAATTTCTGTTTGTAAGGGAACTAGTCTTCTCTCTAGTCGCCTGCAGAATTGCTGGTTTTGTTGTTCTGTTTGTCTTGTCCTCAGTTCAATCTTTGCCTTACATAGCTCTGTGGTCACTTTTTCATACTCTTCTTCATTGCGTTTAAGTGTCAGCAGCATGAATTTGAATGAGCTCTCGAGTTGAAGTTCAGTCCACTCTGCAAGGAAACTCTGATCTTCTTGGAACTGTGATACTTCTTTATATATTCTCAGTCCTCTTGGGACCCTTTTGGCATTTTTATACGATTTTAGTGATTTTACAGTCCAAAATAATCTGATTTCTTTCTCTGCCAGCTGGATGATTTTGAACTCGAGGCTTTTGGTACTTATAAGTTGTAAATCTTCTTTGAGATCGCATTGCTCAAAGAAATCCTCCACACCTTCTCTCCCTGCACCCAGAGCCAACTCTGCCACGTCCTGAACCAATAATTCTTCTTCCATATCACTTGCAGACATAAATCAGAACTGAACCACCGCGATGTGCTCAGACAAAAGTACAGTCAATTAAATCACACAAGCTACAAAGAGATGTCGGCACTATCGCATTCAGTGGTAAGCAATGCGTTCACAAATGTGTTATAAGTGTAGGAAGTGTCACTTATGGTGTCTCGGGTAACGGGATTGTTTGGACCCGATAGAGTTGCCTTTATGTGGTGCTCAGACAGGTATGCAGAGGTAAGTTAATCCAATATAATGCACAAGCCAAGTAGTGAAGCAGCAGAAAGATGACCCGTAGCACTCACCAGTCTTCAGGCAATCCGTATCTTTATTTCAGGGTGACATCAAACAGGTTGGTGTGGGGCAGGGGGAGACAGATCCAGCAGATGCTGTGCCCTCGGGCTACAGCCGTTTCGCGGGTAAACTTCCCGCTTTCTCAAGCCACTGAGGTTCAAACCCGGGAGTCAGTTAGTAACCTCTCACTCTGACGTCACCGGTGGGGGGTGTGACAGCACACAAACATAAACACAAACACACGTGGTGGAAAAGTGACACATTAAAAATGTAACAAGATGTGGAGGAAAGATGGGTTAGTTACATAAAGTACATAGTATTAGGGATCGAAGTGATCCTGAACATTGCTGGCCGCTTCTGAGTAGAATCGGTGTTCCAGTAGTTTTGCCAAAGCAAACTTTATGAATGAACTGTAGAGTAGTAGTGTAGTACCGTTCTTGGCCACACTGGTGCTGCACTCATACCAGCTTCAGCTAATGTGTCAGTTTTGTATCCAGTTGGAGATGAGGCAATTAAATGTGGCAGAAACTTCAATGGGCAGACTTGGTTACAGGAAAGCCACCAGTTCATTGCGCTCATTTAGTCCCAGGCCTCCTAAGGCGTTTGTCCTAGAAATCCATTTTGCCTCTTTCCTTAGAAGCAATTTGTGGCGATCTGTGCCTGGGGACCAGGTGTTAACTCTTTCTATCCCAGCAAAGGACAGGGCATTCTGGTCACTGTTGTGCGCGCTTCTGATGTGGTCGATCAGCCGATAACATCCTTGTCCGGTCCTAATGGATCTAAGGTGTTCTTGGAATCTTTTGAAGAAGCTTCTTATTGTGGATCCTATATAGAACCTCCTACAGGGGCAGAAGATAGCATATACTATGTAGTCGCTACGACAGCAAATGGGTTGGCGTACTTCAGCCTGATAGGCTCCCAGTGTGACCCGGGGGCCTTGTTCCATGAAGTTGCAGTAGTTGCACCTGCCACATTTCTTGTTCCCTGCGGGGTTTAGTTGCTGTAACCAGTTCTTCTTCTGGTTGCCTGATTTAAAGTTACTTGATACCAGGACGTTTTTTAATGTTTTGCTTCTTCTGAATGAAATGAGAGGTTTTTTTGCAGCGATCTCTCCTATGGCGTTATCACTTTCCAGTATATGCCAATTGTTATATATCACTTGTCTTATAGTGTTAGCTGCTGGACTGTACTTGAAGGTGAAGATAAATCTTTGATCTTTTTCTTCCTTTTTCTTTTTTTTAAAAAGGTCCTTCCTGGGTATTTTTCTCACTTTTTCCAGGGCTGTATTTATTACGTGCAGTGGGTACTCCCTTTGGAGCAGGTCAGTTTTGAGTCTTGCTGCTTGTTCTTCAAAGTCCGAATCAGCTTCGTTTATTTTTCTAAGCCTGATGAATTGGCCGTACGGGATCCTTTGTTGCCTGTGAGCGACTTTCTTTTTGAATATGTAATGAATTTTCAATATGTATGTTCAAATATTACATAAGCCACTAATAAAATATCGTTAAAAAAAAAAAAGATGTAAGCCATCTAACAGTTTTACAGAGTCAGTTAGACATCACAGGAGACAAAGTGCCCAAACCAGGAAGTAAAGAAAAAATGAAGACACCAACTGGAGCTTCAGGGACCTGCAAACATAGGGAAATTCAAACGGAGACAGACTCAGGAGAGATGGTAAATGTAAATACTATGTTTATGAGTGATTGTTTTTTTGTTTTTTTTATTAGCGCTAGAGTACCCTTTTAAATATACTGGCCAGAGGACTGGAGAGACGGATGACAAACAGTGTGGATGGTAAGTATACACTGCTTGGGATCTGGAAACTGACAGCACAGATATTAGGTTCCCTATCAGTCAGTTTCCCCTTATTGTTTTCGGCCTCACATAACACTGTTTACAGAAAGATGTGCAGTTGATGAAAATAAATTTTAAAGCGGCTGAAAAGACAATCAGCCGGTCCTCAGCTGATCGCTGTCCTTTTTACATGGGCCATTAATTGATAATTGGCCAGAGGAAAAAGCCCTTAAAGGGAACCAATCACCTCAAAAATGCATATAAAGCTAAGTACATGTGCTGTTAGAGCACACAGCACACTTTCCACACATGTTTTCATAGCCTCCTTGCCTCCCCTGTGTAAGCCACAAAGTCACTTTATAAAACTGGCGCCCTGTATGCAAATTACCTGAGGTAGTCATCGGGGCGGTGTGCGGATAGCAGGTGGTCACAGTCTGCTGGGCGTCTCCTATCGTCCTGGGCGTTCTTCCGCTTTAATCACGCCCCTATGGGCGTGATTCAAATTGCCCAATAGCTGTGACGCCGCCGCGCATGCGCAGTACAGCCGCTTCCATTCCGGCGGTACTACGCTTGTGCAGAATAGCCTCGAACTCAGTGTGAGCCGGAGTTCGAGGCTATTCTGCACCGGCGCAGTACCGGCGGAATGGAAGTGGCGGTACTGTGCATGCGCGGCGGCGTCACAGCGTAGGCACGCCAACGTTGAGCACGGTGCGCTCCCGAGTGACGTCACAGCTACTGGGCAATTTGAATCACGCCCACAGAGGCGTGATTAAAGCGGAAGAACGCCCAGGACGATAGGAGACACCCAGCAGACTGTGAACACCTGCTATCCGCACACCGCCCCGATGACTACCTCAGGTAATTTGCATACAGGGCGCCAGTTTTATAAAGTGACTTTGTGGCTTACACAGGGGAGGCAAGGAGGCTATGAAAACATGTGTGGGAAGTGTGCTGTGTGCTCTAACAGCACATGTACTTAGCTTTATATGCATTTTTGAGGTGATTGGTTCCCTTTAAGTTATTAAAAAAACATTGCCAATGATTGACAAGTTATCTGAACACATAAGTGCACTATGCTGCAGTCCGAGTGCATTTATACAGGTCACAGAACTTCATAATGTCAATATAATTTTTGAATTCTCTCAATGGACAATGAAACAATTTTAAAAAATGTATTACTGTTATGTCTCTTCAACTGTATATAAAGGCAAACAAACTCTGGGTGAATTTATCCAAACACCAGTCTAACAAAGCCACACCCCCATGCCTCACACCACATTTACTAAGAGGCGCATAAACTTACACCAGCTGTAACTACGAAACGTATATTATCACAAAGTAGGGACAAACTGAAGACAGTATGAGGCTGGGTTCCCACTACGTATATTTCAGTCAGTATAGTGGTCCTCATATTGCAACCAAAACCAGGAGTGGATTGAAAACACAAAAAGGCTCTGTTCACACAATGTTGAAATTGAGTGGATGGCCGCCATTTAATGGCAAATATTTGCTGTTATTTTAAAACAACGGCTGTTATATTGAAATAATGGCAGTTATTTACTGTTATATGGCGGCCATCCACTCAATTTCACCATTGTGTGAACAGAGCCTTTCTGTGTTTTCAATCCACTCCTGGTTTTGGTTGCAATATGAGGACCACAATACTGACTGAAATATACGTAGCGTGAACCCAGCCTGAGACTGCAAGCCTACACTACACAGTTTGTTTGCTGTATGTCACCATAAAGAGTCATAGTCTGTATAACAGCTTTAGAAACAAAACGTAAGGACATTTCTAACTACAGATGCTTATAGAGGAAGGTGAACTCTTCCCAATTACTGGATTGATTACTAATGAAATGTTTTCTGATTGTCTTACAAGTCCCAATTATAGACAAACGCGTTCTAACTAACACACAAATTATTGCACCATTGACGTATTTTATTGAGCATACTGAGTAAACAACTGCCAATTGCAAGATAAGGGGTCCCCTGTCCCCATGTGGATGGACCAAGGTTAAGCATGGGTGCTGTTGCTCAATTTACTCAATATTAGACTGCTAAAGGAAGCGATCCCGAATTTCTAATACATTTGCTTACATAGTACAGCAGCATAGGCTATTGTTAGAGAGATAATGCAGAGGCTCTTGTGTGTGCCTTGTGCTTACCTGTGTTAGCTGTTGTGGCAGGCATGTGTGTTCTGCCATATTGATTCATATTTCCCCACTGATTTTCTATTGCTACGTATACTTCTTATGAAGACTCTGGCTTTAGGGTTTGTTCACACTAGGGAATTAGGAAGTTTGCGCCACAAACTCCACTTGAAATTCTGCCTGTCCCATTGATTCAATAGGATGTCTCACGCACACTCCACCATCCGCCCACAGAATTGACATGTCAATTATAAGTGGGTTGGTGTCAGTTCACATTGTATGCAGTTTTGAATGTGTTTTCATATTCAGAGTGCATTAAAAAAAAATATCACGACTAAGGTGTTTTATGAAGATTTGAACTCTTCAGGCTGGTTTACACTTTGCGCTTTTAGTGTATTTGGCTGGGCTTTGCACAACTGTGGTAAAACAGTGGCATTCGGCAGGGATTTGGGGAACATCACTGCTAAAACATAAAAGAAAGCTGCAAAACACATTGTGTGGGGAGATATATAACTACAGTACATCCTGATCCCATAGAAACAGCAGCAGAAGCATACAAGTGGAGCTGGGTGAGGACTTCAAGTGTAAACTAATTGCACTGTAGGACTAGTGATAGTGAGTGTGCATTATATGGCAAATAATGCAAAACAATTCAAATGCTTCTTGAAGATAGCAGAGCACTGTTACTTGGTATCTCCATCAGTCCCACAGAAAATGAATGGATCGACAGCGTGCATGCCTGACTGGCACTCACATGGATGGACAAGGTATCCTCATCATCATCATCATCAACAGTTAGAACCCTGCCAATCAAGAATGCCTGGTTTGTACACCAGGAAGTACCGTGCTCCCGGCCGGGGTGGGGGCGGGCTGATGCGGCCGTCATGCATGAGCAGAGAGCGGCGGCCGGCCAGATGCCAGTGTGAGGAGCGGTGAGGAACGGGGCGTGCGGGCGGGAGTCAGGGATAGTGAGGAGCGGCGCGGCTGGCCAGATAGTGAGGAGCGGCGCGGGCGGGTGGGAGTGAGCAGCAGTCAGAGGCAGCCCCTGTGTGAGCGGCGGCGGCGGTGATAGGGATAGCACAGGTACTCTTTCCCCATTATCTGCAGATAATGGGGGAGTAGTACTTTGTATATGTGCCAGCACTGAGCAGGGAGGGGCAGGTAGATGGCACCTCTCTCCCTCCCTGCTCGGTGCCCAGCAAATGTATTCATTGAATACATTTATGGGATACTTTGGGGAGCAAGGACACTTGCTCCCCAAAGTATTCTATAAATGTATTCATGAAGTCCCCAAAAGTACAGTGCATAACATTGCATTACATACACTGTAATTCCTATGGAGTGTCCAGCAGGGGCGCACTATATATAGAAGTCAATGGTACTCATTGACTTCTATATAAAGAGCGCCACCTGCTGGACACTCCATAGGAATTACACCTTTCGTCGTGACGTCACTGGATCTGAGAGAATTCTAACACTTCCTGATACACTAAATTAAGGGAAATAGCAGTATATGAGCATTTCCCATAATTAATGTACATTAGAAAATTGTATAACTTTTCATAAGTAATAACATATAAAAAAATAATTTTGGCCGGACTTCTCCTTTAAAGGTGTGTGTGTTTGGGGGGCGCCGAAAAAGAGGTTCGCACAGGGCGCCATTTACCCTAAGGCCGGCCCTGATGGCGAACCACTATGCCCTGAGGCCATTAGTGGGTTTGTAACTCCTACTCTCTCCATACCCAGTGGCTCTCTGCTACATTCAGCAGCAGAGAACTGTCGCTAATAGCCTGCATGGAGCGATCGCTTTATGCAGGATATTAACTGTTTAAACGCTGCTGTCACATCACATCCCAGAAAAAAAAGAAAAGCAATCATGGATCCCAATCTGATGTTTTTTATACTTACCAACATTCTAAAAGCCAAAATAGAGATATTCGAAGGGAATGTGTCATCAGAAAATGACCTATTGTTTAAATCAAGTTTTTACATTAAACATATTTGAAAATTTTTGGTCATTTTTTTTCTAATTTTCCATTTTTCTCTATAGCATAAAATAATCCTGAAATCTTGCAGTTTTCATTCTCACCACTGTAGCTAAAACTTCCTGTTCTGTCTGTGGTGATAAGAGGAGGCTGTTGGAAAGTGATCTGTACAGCATTGCAGCGACATGTGACACCAGTAGATAGATAGCATCAGTATATGTATACTGACAATATAGTATAATACAAGACAATAACAGCTTCCTGTGGAATGACCTCTTCAAAAGTCACAGAGTATGCTCAGTAATGTTTCACATTCATCTCAGGGGACAGACTCAGACTATTGTCATCTATGTCCATGAGGCTTGCCGTAAAGGATGGCACTAAATGCCCCGCCTCTACTATCTCGGAAGTAGCAGCCACGGCAATCAGTGCTTAACCGAAAGATACAGGGGGAGCCGTGAGGGAGCAAGGCAAGCATTTAAAAAAAAAATTGTTATCCGGAATACCCCTTTAAGCAACACTCCTGAGATCACGCTTAAAACTTGCACTTTTTCAGTCCATTTCTGGGTTTCTACTGAAAAGGGCAGAACTCTTGGAGTATGGATTTTATAAACCCCCACTCAAATGTACAGTAAGTATTTTTAGCTATGGGGGTTATGTTCTCACTGTCTATTTACAGATATGATTGTATTTATTCAGTAACATATTACGTTTATGTATTATTCTTTATTCACCCAGCTTTGGTTTTACCGCAGCAATATAAGAAATGAAAGCTGAGCTGTTTTGGGCACCAAAGATTATCTTACTAAAAGGACTCTTGATAAATTTCCCCATGTAATTTTAATCAGACACGTTAAAATTTTCATTCACATTTATGTTCATTTACAATGGTCCCTCAAGTTACAATATTAAATGGTTCCAGGGTGATCATTGTATGATGCAAATACTGTATGTGTTGATAAAGCAATTACAGTACTTACAATAGTCAGAAAGAGCTAAAGAAAGCTGTAAATCATGGACAAAAAAAGAATAGGAGCTGTCCTTACCTGAGCAAAAATTACAGGTATAAAAACATTTAAAAAGTACAGAACAAGTAGTACTGCACTATACTGTAGAGAAGCTACTAGAAAATCAGTGCATGCTATTGAGTAACATGGTGGATTCATCAGCGAAATGCCCACTTATTGGTCATGTCTTCTAGCCATACATGTCGCAGACTCAGACTATAGCATGTATGTCAGGTAAGGTCTCAAGTTACAAAGGCCAGCATATGCTGAAAATATTGTAACCTGGGGCCATTGTAACCTAAGGGACTATTGCATCCCCCCTTGTCTAATATATCTGAAAATCCTACTTGAAGTTGTGAGTTCATCAGCATGAATTCCTGCTGTTTCTTCATGTTTTCATCCATAGATCTCGATAATAAGGACCCCATTTCTGAAAGAAGTTATACAAAAAAATCAGTTACTATTACAAGGTAGACATCTAAAAGCTTATTAGCAGAAATTCCCAAAATAGTAACACCGAGTACCCACAGAATTACCAATATATGCACCGTGTACAGAGAGGGCTTGTGTTATGAGCCCTCTTTATAGCCCTTAACCGGCACCATGACGTACATATAAAACATAGCATACATCTTATATTAAAAATAACATACGTCTTATTTGTACCTCTCCATGCTTCCCCTGGCAGCTCCATGTCCTCTGCTGACTGTTGCCACTTGCTAAATGAACGGCCAGTCACTGGCCATAGCGCTGTCCTGTCTCAGTGGCCGCCTGGCTTAGAAGGCTGTCACTGCGGAGAGTTAGGGCCCTATTACAAGGGGCGATTATCGTTCGAAAAATCGTTAGATCATTCAGATTTGAACGATAATCGTTTAGTGTAATGGCAGACAACGATTGAACGACCAACAAAAAATAGTTGGTCGTTTGATAGAATATGGACCTATTTTATCGTTGATCGTTTGCAAATTGTTTGCATGGAATAAGATGTCGTTCGGTCGAACACAATAGCGACGACAAGACGACCACAAGAACAATCATAAGTAAGGATCATCGTTCGGTGTAAATGGGTGAACCATTTCAGGTCGTTCACCATAGCGGTCATTTCAGATTGTTAATTGTCAAAAAATCACTTTGTGTAACAGTACCCTTAGTCTCGGAAGTGGCACAGCCAGCAAGGAACCCAGATACACCGCAGGGGGGGGGGATGTTGGATGGGGGGTGGAGAGGTGAGAATATAATGTTTGTTATTTATTTTTTTTAAATAAGGGCAGCAATATATAGAATTTTTAAGTGCCAGATAACCTCTTCAATAGTACGGGCAAGTCCACATGGCACAATACCATAATATATATATATGTAACTTTTGAACTGCATTGATCCATTATCTTGGTGCTCAGTGCTACTGGTTCAGCCTGCTGAAGACAGACTGAATCAGTCTTTGACTCTGTAGGCCTGGGGCTGCACTGACAACACATTAAAGCGACTCTGTACCCACAATCTAACCCCCCAAACCGCTTGTACCTTCGGATAGCTGCTTTTAATCCAAGATCTGTCCTGGGGTCCGATCGGCAGGTGATGCAGTTATTGTCCTAAAAAACAACTTAAACTGGCAGCCCTGTGCCCAACGGCCGGGGCTTGGAATGTTTATGCATTAGGCTGGCACAACCTCTCTGTCCCTCCTCCCTGTCCTCCTCATTATAAGGAATGCTCAAGGCAGATTGTCTCCTATTCCTCACCTGTGTCAACCCGGCACATGTGCTCGATCGTTAAGGCACCTGTGCAATGTTCAGACAGGAGAAAATGTTCCAGTGGCATTCCTAATGATGAAGAGTGTGGGAAGGAGGGACAGAGGGGTGGTGCAAAGTTAGGGCACAGATTCTACCGTTGGGCACGGGACTACAAGTTTAAAAGTTGTTTTTAGGACAATAACTACATCACCTGCCGAACAGAACCCAGGACAGATCTTGGATTAAAAGCAGCTATCTGAAGGTACAAGTGGTTTGGGTGGGTCAGATTGTGGGTACAGAGTCACTTTAACCTCTTAAGGACATAGGACGTACCGGTACGTCCTATGTCCTCACTTGCACTTCAAAGCGGGGCCGCGCGGCGGCCCCGCTTTGAAGTGCCGCGATCCCGGGTGCCGCGTGTAGCCCGGGACCGCCGCTATTAGCGGGCACGGTCTGATCGCCGTGCCCGCTAATTAGCTAATCGGAGGCAGCTGTCAAAGTTGACAGCTGCCTCCGATTACCGGAGGCAACGTTTCCCTGGTGTCTAGTGGGGGAGATCGCTCCTCCGGGACCTTGTCCCGGAGGAGCGATCTCCGTTACTGATGCCGGCCGGGGACGCGTCCAAGATAGCGCCGTCCTCGGCTCGGCACTCGTTTGTTTCCGGCTGCAGCAGCCGAAAGCAAACGAGTGACGATCTCATGGATCTCTGCAGCATATCTATGCTGCAGAGATCTCAATGAGAGATCCAAGTGTATATACTAGAAGTCCCCTAGGGGGGCTTCTAGTATATGTGTAAAAAAAAAAAAAAAGTGTTGTTTATAGTAAAAAGCCCCCTCCCCTAATAAAAGTCTGAATCACCCCCCTTTTCCCAGGTTTTAAATAAAAGTAAACAAATAAATAAATAAATAAACATGTTTGCTATCGCCGCGTGCGTAATCGCCCGAACTATTAATTAATCACATTCCTGATCTCGTACGGTAAACGGCGTCAGCGCAAAAAAATCCCAAAGTGCAAAATTGCGCATTTTTGGTCGCATCAAATCCAGAAAAAATTTAATAAAAAGCGATCAAAAAGACGTATATGGGCGATCAAGGTACCGATAGAAAGATCACATCATGGCGCAAAAAATGACACCTCGCACAGCCCCATAGACCAAAGGATAAAAGCGCTATAAGCCTGGGAATGGAGCGATTTTAAGGAACGTATATTGGTTAACAACGGTTTGAATTTTTTACAGGCCATCAGATACAATATAAGTTATACATGTTATATATCGTTTTAATCGTAACGACTTGAGGAACATGCATAACAAGTCAGTTTTACCCCAGGGTGAATGGCGTAAAAACACATTTCCCCCAAATAAAAGAAATGCGTTTTTTTTTTCAATTTCACCACACTTTGAATTTTTTTCTGGTTTCGCAGTGTACTTTATGCAAAAATTCAGCCTGTAATTGCAAAGTACAATTAGTGACGCAAAAAATAAGGGCTCATGTGGGTTTCTAGGTGGAAAAATGCAAGTGCTATGACCTTTTAAACACAAGGAGGAAAAACCGAAAACGTAAAAACGAAAATGGGCCATGTCCTTAAAGGGTTAAATTCCTGTGATTTTGTTGCAGGAAGAAAATCTGGACCACTGCATCACCAATGATGCAAGGCAGTTAAATAGCTGTCATAGGCGATCACTTGATTCCACTATAGGAGCTGAGAGATGAATATGATGTTTAAGTTTTAGCCATACTGTATTTTGTCAATATTTGTAGAATGTATTGAACCAGCTGATATCTGTACTGTGTGATTACAAACTGCATGCGTTTTTTGATGCAGCACTGCAATGTATACCCAATAAAGAACAAATGCTGGACAATAATTTAGAAAATTTTATCAAAAGTATCTCTTTATTAATCACATATAAAATATAAAATCACATAAAATAAATACATATAAAATCAAGCTTTATCACCCTTGATAAAGCTTGTGGGCGAAACGCAGCATTGGGTGAGTGGTATTGCTGGGCAGTAGCTTCATAGAAGGGCATATGTGGTGAGGTGATTCTGTCAGTGATTATGTGTTAGACTGTATCAGTGGCCTGGATATAGACTTTCTAATTATTTAGTTATACACTTGTATATTACTTGTGGCCCGGCTCTCTATTCCTAATAATTACATTTGTTTGTCTCCCCCCTATACTTACATCTTTGTATTCGGCCCTCCTTATGATGGATATATACATATATATGTGCATATACATGTTTGTACAGGTATTTTACTGTATTTCCGCCCTGCAATCCATCCAATGTATGTACTGTACTTGCTTCCTGCATTTTTTTAAAGAAAGAAAATTTGTTTTTATTTTATATGTGATTAATAAAGAGATACTTTTGTTAATATTTTCTAAATTATTGTCCAGCATTTGTTCTTTATTGGGTATATTTTGGTTTTGTAAGCTTATGGACACATAAATATGTAAAGGTCCTATTGTAGGTAGCGCAGCACTGCAATGTGTAACAGATTGTCTGGGCTTTGTCATTACCATGTTTCATCAGAGGTGTCATTCTTAAGGCCCTATTCCACGGGCCGACAGTGAGGAGCAAACGAGCGCTATTAGCTATTAGCGCTCGTTTGGTCCTCGTTCTCCGCCGGCTGACGCCGCTATTACATGGGGCAGCAGCGAGTGCGGGGAGGGCCGGAGGAGCTGCCCGGGTGATTGCTAATCGTCCGGGCAGCCCATACGATATAGCGGCGGTCTGCTGCCGCCGGTCCTATTACATGGAGCGGCGGTATATAGCATATCACTGCTATACAAGTCGTTTGTCTTTCAACATGTTGAAAGACAAACAACTTCAACGATCAGCCGACATGAGCGATGTCGGCTGATCGTTGCCTCCTATTCCACGGGACGATTATCGTTCCATGGAATAGGGCCTTTACTATAATAAAATCTGATTAAGCTTATCACATGGTAAAGCCCACAGATTCAATTTGGACAAAACTGTAGAGCCCACCTGATTAATTAGGTCCTAATTATATCAACAAAGAAACAAAGCAAAACTGTGACTGTGTGAGCTTTTTACAGGTACAGATAAATTACTTAAGCACTGGTTTGTCGTACAACAAGCAATGTTTCTTTTTCTTTTAAACAATAGGCGTTTAAATGAAAAGATAGGATTGCTACAAAAAGTTGTTATATGATCGCATTTACGATCAGAATCATGATCGAAATATATATTGATTCCTGTGAATGAACGAACGACGAGTGTTTACACTGGAAGACTTGCCAAGTAGACATGATTAATAATGATTTAGAGGTCAGCTCAAAAGGTGTGATCAACAGCATTCAAAGGAATTTTTGTTTGATCAATGTCGTGTTAACATCTAAAGATAATCGTTTAAATTCGAACGATTAATTGCAGGATAATTGGCCTGTGTAAGAGGCCCTTTAGCCTTTTGAAGCATTTTTTGCTGCAATTATAGTAGATATGCAACAAGAATGGTGATATTTTACAGCAATTGTACAATTTGTAGTAAAACTGTGCTATCCTGCTGCCCTTTCAACAAAATTGGGACAAAACTGCATAAAAAAATGGATGTGTGAAAACAGCTTAAGTATTGTCAGCCTATGATTAACCCTTAGGGGACACAGCCAGTTTTCATTTTTGCGTTTTCGTTTTTCCCTCCTCGTGTATATAAGGCCATAGCGCCTGCATTTTTCCACCTAGAGACCCAAGTGGGGCTTTATTTTTTGCGCAACTAATTGTACTTTGCTATGGCAGATGTAATTTTTGCCTAAAATGTGCCGGGAAACCAGAAAAAAATTCAAAGTGTGGTGAAATTGAAAAAAAAAAACGCATTTCTTTTATTTGGGGGAAATGTGTTTTTACGCCATTCACCCTGGGGTAAAACTGACTTGTTATGCATGTTCCTCAAGTTGTTACGATTAAAACGATATGTAACATGTATAACTTATATTGTATCTGATGGCCTGTAAAAAATTCAAACCGTTGTTAACAAATATACGTCACTTAAAATGGCTCCATTCCCAGGCTTATAGCGCTTTTATCCTTTGGTCTATGGGTCTGTGTGAGGTGTCATTTTTTGCGCCATGATGTGATCTTTCTATCGGTACCTTGATTGCGCATATATGACTTTTTGATCGCTTTTTATTACAATTATTCTGGATTTGATGCGACAGAAATTGCGCAATTTTGCACTTTGGGATTTTTTTGCGCTGACGCCGTTTACCGTGTGAGATCAGGAATGTGATTAATTAATAGTTTGGGCGATTACGTACGCGGCGATAGCAAACATGTTTGTTTATTAATTAATTAATTTATTTTTATTTATAAAATGGGGAAAGGGGGGTGATTCAGACTTTTATTAGGGGAGGGGGTTTTGTGTTATTAAAAATACATTTTTCTTTTACTTTACACATATACTAGAAGCCTCCCTGGGGGACTTCTAGTATATGCACTCTGATCTCTCATAGAGATCCATGCAGTATAGTTATACTGCATGAATCCATGAGATCGGTGTTCTATTACTTTTGGCTGCTGCAGCCAAAAGCAATAGAATGCCGAGCCGGGATCAGCGCCATTACGGAGCAGACCCCGGCCCGGGATGGATGCAGGGATTGCCCCCCCGCAATCGCGCCGCAGGGGGGCGATCCCCCCACTAGACCACCAGGCATGTATAACAGCAAGTATTTAGAAGCAGCTGTCAACTTTGACAGCTGCTTCTAAGTACTTAATTAGCGGGCACGGCGATCGGACCGTGCCCGCTAATAGCCGCGAGCCCGGGCTACTCGCGGCACCCGGGATCGCGGCAGTTCAGAGGATGGTCGCCGCGCGACCCCCCTCTGAACTCCCATAGCGGCACGAGGACGTTCAATAACGTCCTGGTGCAGCTATGGGTTAAGTACAGAGATCTTGTTTAGTTACAACTCTGTCTAACTACTATCTTGTAACATCTGCTACTATATATATATTTGTTATGACCTTGTGACAACCCATGTTCCCACTAATCCTCCTATAGCAGTTTCCATATGCCAGTAAGCTGTGGCTCCTGTCTGCAGATATGTGCCTGTTGCCAGTAAGGACTCGCTCCTTTTTGTATCAAGGAGTGATAGACATTAGAGATGAGCGAACCTCGAGCATGCTTGAGTCCATCCGAACCCGAACTTTCGGCATTTGATTAGCGGTGGCTGCTGAAGTTTGATAAAGCCCTAAGGCTATGTGGAAAATATGGATATAGTCATTGGCTGTATCCATGTTTTCCAGACAACCTTACAGCTTTATCCAAGTTCAGCAGCCACAGCTAATCAAATGCCGAACGATCGGGTTTGGATGGACTCGAACCCGAACCCGGTTCGCTCATCTCTAAGAGACATATTTAAAGCGACTCTGTACCCACAATCTGACACCCCCCCCCAAAACCGCTTGTACCTTTGGATAGCTACTTTTAATCCAAGATCTGTCCTGGGGTCCATTTGGCAGATGATTCAGTTATTGTTCTAAAAAACAACTTTTAAACTTGCAGCCCTGTGCCAAACTGGCGTGGCCTAGAGTGTGTATGCCCTAGGCTGGCAACGCCTCTCCGTCCCTTCTCATCATCAGCAATGTCCCTAGAACAATTTCTCCTATTCATCACCTGTGTGAACACTGCACATGGGCTGGATCGTAAAGGTACCTGTGCAGTGTTCAGATAAGTGATAATTAGGAAAAATCCTGCCTGGGGGCGTTCCTAGTGATGAGGAGGGATGGAGAGGCATTGCAATCCTAGGGCATACACACATTTGACACAGGGCTGCAAGTTTAGGACAATAACTGCATTACCTGCCAAACAGATTCCAGGACAGATCTTGGATTAAAAGCAGAATACTGGTAATGCAGTCAACTCACTGTTTTAGTATACATCGTGTGTTGATATGCTCACTAGCGCTGTATACAAAAATATAAATGCTGCTAGTAGTGTGGGGGACACCCTATATTCCCCCAATTATACAGATCATAAACGAAACATATAGATAAACCCAGCGCAGATAATTAGTGGGTCAGTCAGAATAAGGAGGGTGAAGATTATATAGGTGACAAATACCTGTATAGAAATCCAGCTGGAGGTGAATATAACACTTGCCCAGATGCCGATATGAATGAAGTTTAGCCTAAGTCCAAATCCAGCTTTTATGCAGTGTAGAGAAGTTGATCAATAGGAAGAAATCTTCTGAACTCGGCAGATGCTCCGGCCGGTAGCACTGCACATAAGTTCACACATTCCAGTTTTCCGGAGCAAAAAGTGGGATCCTGAGTGACGTCACTCTCCTTAGGTAGGGATCCTAGTGCAAGCCAGGAGTTATCCTATGCATTTCAGTGTACACGGACATCCCTGATCCCTGATGAAGGTGTCCGTGTACACCGAAATGCATAGGATAACTCCTGGCTTGCACTTAGATTCATACCTAAGGAGAGTAACGTCACTCAGGATCCCACTTTTTGCCACTTTTTGGAGCATTGCAAGAGTGTTAAAGTGTACCTGTCATAAAAGGTTTCGATTGGCCGGAGTCTTAAGGTCCTTTCACACGCATTTAGACGATAAGGTAAATCATTATGAAAAGTTGCTAATGCAGTGAATATTCATAATTGCATTCGTATTTATATACTCTGAACGATGAGTGTTTACACTGTAAGACTTAAGAACGATTAACAATTATTTTGGGGTCAGCTCAAAACAGCATACTGACAATTTGTTGTTTGTAGTTTGATCGTTGCTGTGTTTACACCAGAAGATTATTGATTAAATTCTAATGATTTAACTATTTTTTTGCGTGATAAGCGGCCCACGTAAAAGGCCCTTTAGTGTCCAGACCGGGATCAATCAGGAAATCAATCCAAAAGAAGTGACCTGGATGAACCAATGGACGTCTATGGGGCTGTCCAGGCCTCAAAGACTGAGAGTGGAGGCAGAGGGGTTGTCCTTCAAATTGTTCAACTGATTTGTCTGGGTCTTAACAAACCTGGGACATGTCAAATGTTTTACTACCTGATGCTCTCCTCCATCATGGAAGGAAAGCACCAAACATTACTACAGAAATGGTTCTATCAAATGATAGAAACCAACACCCTGGTCCATTGGTTTTTTGGCATTTGACTGGACACCTTGCTGTGCCATTTTATTAGTCTTACAAATCTGCAGCAAAGGCTACCAAGAGAACCTTTGACATTGATTTGAACAGGGCCTAAAATACATTTTCAGACATTTCAAAGACACTCTTAAAATTACCTAAAACGAGAAAATATTTATTTTCAATATAATTACTTTTTGTTTCTGATTCCGCTTCACTCCTCACTGCTGTCTTCTAGAGATTACAAACTGGTTTTCTACAAGCAACACTGGAGGGGCAAAGAAAAGAAGAACTGTAAGAATAAGGCTTGGTTTCCACAAATTACAGAAGGCATGATTTAAAGTGCCACCAAAGATATGCAAAGGGAATGTAAAAATCCATAGCAAAATGTACTATGTTAGATCCCCTTTTAGTTTCCTTTTTTTTCTTTAACAGGATCAACTACCAAAATAAAAATCAAAATTCTGCACCAAAATCCGCACTGGTGAGCAAATTAGCCTGCAGATTTATCTGCAGCACTTGACCAATGGGAACATTTCAATTGTGTCCGGCTGTACCCTAAAGGTTCCCATACATATAATGCTTAAAGTGACTGTACCACCAGGCCCAGGCTGGAGCACTGGAGGCGGGCCGACCCACCCTTAGTGGGAGGAAACCCCAGCCCCTCTAAGATAGGGTTCCATTGATTCTAATGGAGTCACGCCATGTAGGGGCTGGGGTTTCTTCCCATTGGGGGTGGGTCGGCCCGCCTTCAGTGCTTCAGCCTGGGCCTGGTGGTACAATCACTTTAAGAATAAAGGTTCAGCTGTTGATATAAGGTGTATGAGGCTCTCTTAACCAACCACCGATAACTGATGTCCCCCTCGCCATAGAGAACACAGGAATATTCAGCTGTACTAAACATTCCTGTGTGTGCAGAGGATGGGCACTGGACAGGAGGATAACGGACAGCTGAACGACTGTTTGGCCACCAGTTATTGACAGTACTTTAAAGTAGGGATGGTCAGAACCGAGTTCGGTTCGGGTTCGTACGAACCCGAACCCTCGGTAATGATTCCCGCTGTCTGCCCGCTCCGTGGAGCGGGCGGATCCAGCGGGAGGCCCGCCTGGAAAACTGGGATACAGCCATAGCTATAGGCTGTATCCCAGTTTTCCAGGCGTTACTCCCGTTGGATCCGCCCGCTCCATGGAGCGGGCAGACAGCAGGAATCTGCTGCCGAGCGTTCGGGTTCATATGAACCCGAACCTCGGCAGGTTCGGACCATCCCTACTTTAAAGGGATGGTGTCACAAAGAAAACTAGTCTATACTCATGCATTATGTTTAGAGGTGAGCATATTTACAGTAGAAAGGAAGCAAATAGCTTTTTGGCATTCTCTCAGTTTCCCAGAACTGGATCCATCTTTTTTCCAGCACCTGGGGAGGAGCGCACTTTAAAGCCAGATAGGAATGAAGCACTACAATTTGTTTCTACTGTAAATTCGCTAATCCCTAATTATGTTAAATGACAAACAAATTTAAAATTTACAAGTATTTCCTAAAATGTGAGAGCTATAGACTCACTAATTCGCCATCTGCCTGTTTGGTTTGATAACCTGTTGCCCTTAGTTAAAGGGAACCAATCACAAAAAATTGTGCCTGCATCTATAAATACAGTATTATATAGCTCCCAAGTACTGTTTCCAACCATATAAGTAATCGGTATCAGTGGTACTCATATGGCGCTGTATGTGGCATCACAAAGGGGCCGTCCCTGTGCGCTGACGTTCCCAGAGATGTTTCCTGCTAGCTGTGACCACTTAGCCACTGAGGATGTAAATATAATTTACATACAGCATGGGACTTTTACAAAGTATATTTATGGGCCACATGGTGCTGGGGCCATATATAGCTGCAGGCACAATTTTCTTGTGAGCCTTTAAACCACTAGCCCCTAGGTAATCCCTAGCTTGAGTCATTCATGCTCAGTTCAATCACAGTCACATGATCTGTCCCATTAGTATTGGCAGATGGTTTTCACATGCAAGCAAGCGGGATTGTGGGAAAGTGTTTGCACTGGTGCATGGCAACAGCAAGGTCACAGTTCACAGAGGAAACCTTGAAGAGATCAGATGCACAGGGAAGAAAAATGGTACAGGAAAGTAAGCTTCTTTACGAAAAACAGCACATGTGTTCTCCTTTATATATATGTATGTGGTACACATCTGATTTGCCATTATTTTGCTTTGCGACACCACCCCTTTAAGTTCAGAAAACAGATCTTTCCATAATGGATCAGCAGCAGCCATCCAATGTATTGCACTGCATGTGGTAGTTTCTGATGCATGCGTTTCTGTGAGCTCCTACCAGATGACTGGACAGCTGCAGAAATGTCTGCAAAGAAAGAATCTGCTGTGCATACTGTAACCCAGGCTCTACCTGCATGATATCTTATAAATAAATGTCAATTCCAATGAAAACCACCTGAGCAGAGGAGAGAATTACTTGCTGTGCTGCAGGCTGAGGGAATTCCGGACGGAGTGTATACACATAGGGAGGAATTTATCAAATATGGTGTAAAGTGACACTGGCTCAGTTGCCCCTAGCAACCAATCAGATTCCACCTTTCATTTTTCCAACAGTCTGTGAGGAATGAAAAGTGGGATCTGATTGGTTGCTAGGGGCAACTGGGCCAGTTTCACTTTACACCATGTTTGATAAATCTCCCACATAGTATATACTCCGGCCGGGATCCCTAGTGGTGCTGTGAGAAACTGCCATTCAATGAATAGCAGCTGCAGAAAACCCTCTCAGTGCACACTTTGGAGCGTGCGGCTCCGGCCGCTCGCTCCATTGTGTGCAGTGGGGGGTTCAGATGCGGGCGCGCATGGATGCGCCCGCATTAGAACTCTGCGGCGCTAAAGATCATCCAGCCGGTACTGCAGTACCAGCTGGGATAATCTTTTCTGAGACCAGCCGGGTCACGGAACGGCTGGTCTCTTACCGCGTCTGAACATAGCCTTAGGCTGTATTCGCACGTTCTGTGTTTCACAAGGAACACAGACGTGGAAGGCCTATAACAGAGTGTATTCACCCCCAAACCCCCTTGACAGAGTGCCGTACCTGCTGGGGTGAACTTTACAGACAATGGCTGTTCTGTGACTTGGCCGGAGCACAGGACGGCCGCTGTCTTACAGAGTTTGAACCCAGCCTAAGGGTACAAACACACACAACGGATCCCTGCCCTGTAATGTCTGCCCCGCCACAGCACACTGATTGGCTAAGCGGGACGTCTAGCCAGTAACCCCCAAAGCAAGCTGGATCGCGAAGCAGGTAATGTATAAGCTCCGTCCAGCGGGGGGTTAACGGGGCGGTCTCCTGACATATGTCTGGCCATAGAGATTACAGGGCAGGGATCGGCTGCGGATCTGTCGTGTGAGTTTTGTACCCTTAGGATAGATTCCCCCATGTGCCTCCATTACAGGTATCCATCAGCATCCTGACAACAGGAAGTCACGCTGTCTTGGCAATATATATATACACTAATTTTAATGGGACACAAAAAGGGGAAGGCTGCATTAGTAAGTCCTGTACATAGAAGCATAAGGCCAAGTAAGTGGCTCTGCGGGGGCCAACAGACACCAGGCGGTCCCAGCACGGGTAACCCCTGGACCCCCATATCCTGTGTCTAGGGACAAGTAACTTAGAATGCCCCTTTAACTTGCAAAAAAACATGTTTCTTGTATATATTGAATGTAAGCTTTAGTGTGTTTTACTATTGCAGGCATAGATGAGCCCATATATCCAAGGAGTATGACTATATACTGTATAATAGTGAGGTGACTATATTATAGCTATAGTAGTAGTATCCCAGCTAGTGCATTATAGCCTTATAACAGTGATGAGAGGACATTTACCGTGTGGAATAGGCGGAGACTCCCCGGGCTTTCCTTTCCTACATGTGACTCTGGTTACAGGCAAGAGAAAGGTCACAGCCGCGCTTAGTCAATGACATGCTCACGTCAACCCTTTACGTCCCGCCTTCCCACGGGAAGATTGCTCTTCACCAGGCACAGGAGCTCTCCACTCCAGCAGCTGAAGGGTTACGAGGTTCCCCAGCCCGTACAGGAAGGGTGTGTGCACTGTGCTCCGTGGGCGGATAACGAGCGAGATTTGACTGCAGTTCTGACCATAATTACAATAAACAGGTTGGAGCGACATCTACTGGTGGATTTTAAGCATTACAATGTAAGATAAATGTTAGCCCTAAGTTCATTTTAGTCACGTGACGCGAGAGAAATCATGTGACTGGAAAGCCACAAGAGGGAAGGTAATTTCCCCTCTTAGTAGTGATGGGATTTGCCGCCTGCTGTTATACGGTAACATGTGAGTCAGTTCCTGCAGAGGAAAAATACAGAAGAATGATGAAAATGTGTATACAGCTTGTGTGACACACAACCTCAGCCAGTCTGGGCCACTGTGTAAATCCGGCCTGACACCATTGACAGCAAATGACATGATGCATGATGCGTGCTACCAGTGTAACATAACAGAGCATACTCACCTCACCCCAATCAGCGACAGTCAGCTGCTCAACTCAGTTCCTCTCTTTACCTATCCTAATGACCTGCTTATGATCCATCGTTTAACAATTTCGAAGTAACAATGTGTTTTTTATAACGATCAGCGTTTAGACAGAATGATAGATCACTTGAAAAAATCGTTATTGCAGTCGTTTCAATATCGCTTAAGCCTATCTCACACATAGGGTAAATCATTGAAAGACTGTTTACACGAAGCAATCTGCAAATTTTTTGCGACCAACGACGATTTGAGAACATGTTGAAAGATCAAAATGAATGATTTCTCGCTCCTCGTTTGATCGTTTGTGTTTACACAAGCCGATTATCGCTCAAATGCAATCGTTATTGCTCAAATTTGACTGATAATCGTTCCGTGTAAAAGCACCATTACCCAGTAATGAGCCCATTGCTAATGTCCTGCTTACCTAGTGATACCAGTGATGAGCCCACTGCTAAGGTCCTGCTTACCCCCTTACACCAATGATGAGCCCACAGCTAAGGTCCTGCTTACCCAGTGATACCAGTGATGAGTCCACTAGTAAGGTCCTGCTTACCTAGTGATACCAGTGATGAGTCCACTAGTAAGGTCCTGCTTACCTAGTGATACCAGTGATGAGCCCACTAGGAAGGTCCTGCTTACCTAGTGATACCAGTGATGAGCCCACTGCTAATGTCCTGCTTACCTAGTGATACCAGTGATGAGTCCACTAGGAAGGTCCTGCTTACCTAGTGATACCAGTGATAAGCCCACTAGGAAGGTCCTGCTTACCTAGTGATACCAGTGATGAGCCCACTGCTAAGGTCCTGCTTACCCCCTTACACCAATGATGAGCCCACAGCTAAGGTCCTGCTTATCCCCTGATACCAGTGATGAGACCACTGCTAATGTCCTGCTTACCTAGTGATGCCAGTGGTGAGCCCCCCTGCTAAGGTCGTCCTGCTTACCTAGTGATACCAGTGATGAGCCCACTAGGAAGGTCCTGCTTACCTAGTGATACCAGTGATGAGCCCACTGCTAATGTCCTGCTTACCTAGTGATACCAGTGGTGAGCCCCCCTGCTAAGGTCGTCCTGCTTACTTAGTGATACCAGTGATGAGCCCACTGCTAATGACCTGCTTATCCCCTGATACCAGTGATACTGCTAATGTCCTGCTTACCCCCTGATACCAGTGATGAGCCCACTGCTAATGTCCTGCTTACCCAGTGATACCAGTGGTGTTCTGAGCCCATTGCAGCCAGGCACCGAGATTGAGGTCAAATAATAGTGCAAAGAGCTGATGGGGTGCTCACCTTCAAGCCTCTTGTGTTTTATGCATATCACCCAAATGGGTACCAGGTCTTCAGAAGATACCAGGATACGGTGCTTTGGTCGAGAATGCAGGGCTGCAAGCCAACTTTTGCCGTTCTGAAGGCAAAAGGGGGTCCAACCCGTTACTAGCATGGTGTACCTAATAAAGTGGCCGGTGAGTGTATATATATACATTGTAGGTATTAGAGTTTTTTGGGCTAGTACAATGAGGGGCTGTATTCAGACATTCAAAAATAGCAGGAACATGTCAGGAGCGGGACTGTCGGCAAATCCCCATATAGCCGTCACGTAGTACAACTGCACTGACTTGTCTGTGAGCAGGGAGAGCAGAGACTTTAGTCACATGTTGGTGACTTGTAACTGAGTCACCAATCATAGCAGCAAGAGGAGTTAGAGTAAACGGTAATAGACAGCACAGAAGTAAATGCAAGGTAAATATAAAGTCTAAAGTTACATTAGCACTGAGACATTGTAATCAGTCTTGTTGCTGTTTAAATAGCAGCCGTAGCTTACAATAGCAGTGGCAGCGGCCGGGATAAATGTTTTAACTTTTTTCTGCCTGTAACTGTTGGAGTCTTTTGGGCGGCGCTAACATTTATGGATTAGCCACGCACCATTTTTTTATTTATTCAAGCTTATCCAGACCACTAGTGACATGCTAATATAAATACCTCCCCTTCACAGGGAGAGAAACACTCATTTCCAGGTCAAATGGTTATACTCACACTTCATAGTTCAATCAAATCTATACAGCAATACAACTATATTAAAGCGACTCCGTACCCACAATCTGACCCCCCCAAACCACTTGTACCTTCAGATAGCTGCTTTTAATCCAAGATCTGTCCTGGGGTCCATTCAGCAGGTGATGCAGTTATTGTCATAAAAACAACTTTTAATCCTGCAGCGCTGTGTCTAACGGCCGGGGCTTACATTTGTATATGCATTAGGCTGGCACCACCTCTCTGTCCCTCCTCCCCGCCCTCCTCATCATTAGGAATACTCCAGGCAGATTGCTTCCTATTCCCCACCTGTGGCAGCCCAGCACATGGGCTGGATCGTTAATACACCTGTCAAGGCTCAAACAGCAGTAAATGTTCCTGGATCATTCCTAATAATGAGGAGGGTGAGGGGGAAGGACGGAGAGAGGGTGCCAGCCTAATGCATATACAAATGTAACCCCGGCCGTTAGACACAGCGCTGTAGGATTAAAAGTTGTTTTTAGGACAATAACTTCATCCCCTGCTGAATGGACCCCAGGACAGATCTTGGATTAAAAGCAGCTATCCGAAGGTACAAGTGGTTGGGGGGGGGGGTCAGATTGTGGGTACAGAGTCGCTTTAAAGGAGAAGTCCGGCGGATTGTGAAATCCGGCATGGGCAGGGGGGAAATTGACAACAAGTACTAACTTACCTATCCCCGTGCCCACAGTGAGCGGCAGGACTAGGCGTGGGACCCCCACTAGGCTCTGGGATCTTTGGCGCTGACACATCACCACCCAGCTGATGGACTGGCCGCTCAGCAAGTCAGTGACTGGGACGGGATGCTGCTTCAGTCACTGATTGGCTGAGCAGCCAGTCCATCAGCCAAGACAGGCCTTTTTCTTCAAGTTGTGACATCATCACAACTCAGGGAAAATGGCTTCCGGCAAGGGTCCCGGGGCTGGTCCTGCCACTCACTGCGGGCATGGGAAGAGGTAGGGTAAGTAATTTTGCCCCTGCTGGCTGCAGGATTTAATAATTTGCCTTACTTCTCCTTTAATCTCAATATAAAACATATCTCTTCATAAACACACATAGATTATCCTATAAAAATATAAAATAAAAATCCAAATGTGAATACCTATCAGTTAACTATATGCAAATCCTAAAAGCCCTTCTGTAACACAGTCCTTCAGAGTAAGCAGTCACTCTTACCGAATGTTGTGAATAGGAGTCAGGAGCGATGGAAGTGGTAGCTGCCTGCACCTCTGATCATAACTCTTTCTATTGACGATATCCAAATGAGATATGAGGTCTAGCGTAAGGTTATGGACAGTGAGTATCAGAGCACATGGTGCGCACTCTGCTTAACAATCTTTCATAATAAAGACAGGAATCGTACGCCTGCAAGTTCTAAACTATGCAACCACCTCCTGAAATAGTATATCCACATGGGGACATTCATCATGAAAAATACACACAAGCAGACAGTGTGTCCACTTCAGCACCTTCATCCTCAAGTGTGTACACATGAACTTAAAATAAACACATATTATACATGCTCTATACATGTAGTACCTCCAGAACAAGAGTTTGCATCCTATAAATGAAGAAGGATTCTCTCTTTCATCAGGAGGGACCACCATTTTTAGCGTCCATACAACAGTGCCATTATAGCTTTGCTGTTTCCATCACTGTCCATGGACTCCCGAGGAAGCTGTGGCACACGTGCAGTTACAGTGCTGATCATTAATCTTATAATTGTTTGTATATACTGAATTTTTAATGTGAAATAAAGAAAAGTGTCTGTGTAGGCGCAGGCAAAGATACAAATGCTGTTACAAGGTATGAAACAGGTATTAACAGAATTAGACTTGACACGTTCTGTGACTAAAGAGAGGGTTATGGACAGGATCATTAATAACCTACATGTCTTTTGGCTGCCTTAATATCTGACATAATACTTTTCTTTTTGGTACACTAATCATAGTAGATATGTCACAATGGCTTTCAGCCACAATTCTGGCACCGCTGGAACCAATATTCCAATATACAGCAGCCATAGTAAACCTGGGCCATCTAGTATAAACTAGATTGTAATTGATCATAACAGAGGTGCCCTATGGCCTTCTTTAGCCGTTAAGGCTATGTTCACACACTGTCTTTTTAGGCAAAATAATGGCCACTGTTTTATATTGACAGCCGCAAATAATGTTCCTGAACATTATTTGCGGCTGTCAGTATAAAAAAAAATTGCTGTTTTTTTATTTAAAAAACATTTGAACATAGCCTAAAACATGGCACTTTCTCCCCCCCCCCCCCCCTTAATTTTTGTTTCCTTTACCATAGCTATTTGAGGACTTGTTTTGTAGGATGAGTACCATTTTACAGTAAATATAATTTATTGAAACCACAATTTTTGGGAGGTGATTGGGATTAGTTTTTAACAGTAAACAATACCTTTTATGCATTTGACTTTGTACCTTTTTTTTACTTTCTATCTTTATTTAAAAAAAAAAAAATTGAATTAAAAAAACAAACAAACAGCTGATTGGCAGGGGTGTTGGGTGTCAGCACCCCTCAGATCAACTATTATTGATTTGTTTTATACTGGATGGCCCCTTTAATTTACTACAGTGAATAAATTACATTGCATTCCTTATTTTTAAAAGTGAGTAAATTGTGAAAAAGGGAATTAATTTCGTTTTGCAAAATACACTTCACACTTTTTGGCTGGGTTCACACTACGTATATTTCAGTCAGTATTGTGGTCCTCATATTGCAACCAAAACCAGGAGTGGATTAAAAACACAGAAAGGCTCTGTTCACACAATGTTGAAATTGAGTAGATGGCCGCCATTTAATGGCAAACATGTATTGAAATAATGGCTGTTATTCACTGTTATATGGCGGCCATCCACTCAATTTCAACATTGTGTGAACAGATCCTTTCTGTGTTTGTAATCCACTCCTGGTTTTGGTTGCAATATGAGGACCACAATACTGACTGAAATATACGTAGTGTGAACCCAGCCTTATGTATTATTTATTCACGCCAGTGACTGGTAATCTGTTTACTCTTGTATAGTGATTTATGTTCATAATGGATACAATGACAAGTTGCTCCATCCATTGAGTGATGGTTCCCTTTGACTTACAATACAGCTCCATGGGTTCTGTTGTGGTTTTTGTCATGCACTGAGTTCAACACGTTTCTTCCTGTCAAATCAGCTAGGACTAGTCACAGAGACTCCAGACCTCTGACTGCTGTGTGAACTCAATGGTAGGAGTCAGTTCCACTTGGTCAATCAGCTGATTAGTACTTGTTTCTTTACAGAATAACTGAAAAGTGCATGTCGTGGCTGTAGAGGGAGTGAGGATCACAACAATAGGGTGAAGTTCTGTAATCCAATGTTTAGAGAATGTAAAGAGAATTTCCACTTTTCTCATTGTAATGTGCCTGAAGCATGTACTGTTCCCTTACACTGTCTGTAAAATATACTGATACACTAAGAAATTACATGATGGTTTGTGTGAAATAAAAAAAAATGTTTTAGTTTTGTTAGTTTTTTTATGTACAGTACTATTATTATTATTTATTTATAAAGCTCCCTTAATTCCATAGAGCTATACAATATAACAAACAGGAATATTACAAGATCAAAAACACATTACATGAAGGCAAAAGGCAGACTGGTACACGGGGGAAGAGGACCCTGCCCACGAGGGTTTACAATCTATAAGGTGCGGAGAGAGAATCATGAGGTAAAGTACAGCCAGTCAAGTGACATGCAGAATTGTTATAGGTTGTAGCTTATTTCGAAGAGCTGGGTTTTCAGGTTACTTTTGAAGGACTTGATGGTGGATGGGAGCCGGATGTCTCGGGGTAGTGAGTTCCAGAGTATAGGGGAGGCTCGGGCAAAGTCTTGGAGGCGGTTGTGTGAGGTACGAACAAGAGGGGAGCGCAGACGGAGGTCACTGGAGGATCGAAGGTTGCGTGAGGGACGGTAATGGGATATCAGGTCAGTGATGTACGGAGGGGACAGGTTGTGGAGCCAGTGAAAGGATTGGTAGAGGGGAGAGACAGAGGTGAAGCGAGGGGAACGGTGGATTAGTTGGGCAGCAGAGTTAAGGATAGACTGGAGGGGAGCAAGGGAGTTAGATAGAAGGCCAGAGAGGAGGATGTTACAGTAGTCCAAGCGGGAGATAATGAGAGCATGGACCAGCAGTTTTGTGGAGTCAGGGGTTAGAAAAGAGCGGATTCTGAAAACGTTTTTGAGGTGAAGGTGGCAGGAGGTGGTCAGGACCTGAATATGCGGTTTTAAAATACACGGCAGAGTCAAAAGTGCCTTGGGGGACAGGGGAAAGATTGTAGCCATTGATAGTGGTTGACAGATTAGATGGCGGGGTGGAGCGGGATGGGGGAAAGATGATTAGTTCTGATTTGTCCATGTTGAGCTTTAGAAAGCGCAAGGAGAAGAAGGAAGATATGGCTGACAGACACTCTTGAATCCTGGATAGCAAAGAGGTGACATCTGGACCGGAGAGGTAGAGTGTCATCGGCATACAGGTGGTACCTGAAGGCGTGTGATTCTATGATGTGTCCCAGGCCAGAGGTATAGATGGAGAAGAGAAGAGGCCCAAGTACAGAGCCTTGGGGGACACCAACAGTGAGGGGACGAGAAGAGGAGGTGGTGTGGGAGTGGGAGACACTAAAAGTGCGGTTGGAGAGGTAAGCGGAGATCCTGGAGAGGGCTGAGGAGAGAATGGTCAACTGTGTCGGAGGCAGAAGATAGGTCAAGGAGGAGGAGCACAGAGTATTGGCGTGAGGCTTTTGAAGTTAGCAGGTCATTGGCCACTTTGGAGAGGGCAGTTTCTGAGGAGTCGTGGGGGCGGAAGCCAGATTGCAGGAAGTCAAAAGGCGAGTTAAATGAAAAGTGAGAGGATAGTTCATGGTAGACATGTTGTTCCAGGAGTTTTGAGGTAAAGGGGAGAAGTGAGATGGGGCGGTAGCTGGATAAGGAGGTAGAGTCAAGGGATGGCTTTTTAAGGATGGGTGTGGTGGTTGCATGTTTATATATAGATAGGAAGATGCCAAAAGTTAGTGATAGATTGAAGAGATGGGTTAGTGCTGGGAAAAGTGCTGAGGAGAGGTTGGGGACAAGGTGGGATGGGAGTGGGTCAAGTGCGCAGGTTGTGAGGTGTGATGTGGAAAGTAGTTGGAGAGACGTTCTTCAGTGATGGTGGAGTGGTGAGTTAGTGGGGAAGAGCACTAGTACACATATTTGCATAGTCCTGTTTAAGCACACAGGGAGTATACGGAAGCTCTACACTGCTTCCCCTGTCACTTATGGTAAATCAACATCACAAGAGAGACCAAAGTCCTTCTGATTCATTGAAAATCACAGGTCTTTCCTTAAACTATGTCTCCTTCAAGGCAAATTAAAGGGGAACTCCGGATAAAAAAAAAACTTGTTTTCTATTACATTCTATTAAGTACATTAAAAGTTAAATATATGTGTCTATACAATGTATTACCGTATCTGTACGGTTCTGCCACACTGGTAGCTGATACAAATCCAGGAAGTGAAAAGAATGGCCCCTGTGCAAATCCACATTGTCTCCTGCTCCCACTGCTATCCCCCCTTAGGAGACAAATCTTCCATGCCTCTGCCTCACATTGTGTGTGTTTGCTGAGATCAGGCTGATGATGCAGACAGGGGGCAGGGCGTGATGTCACAGAAGGCTTGGCTGGATCCCCCAATCCCCTGACTGATTCACCATCTCTGACCGGCTAGAAGCAGGTGTTGCACTGATTTCTCTAATTGTCCAGAAGTGTGCAGTGAAATTAGGGTTGTGTTCACACATATTGGAGTATCATTGCAGTACGGCAGCGTATTCACAAAAATGATGCAGTAACACAAGTAAATGATGCTAAAGGCAGAGAGGATCAGAGCCTTATTGTGGGGCTCAACTTCAAAGATAAAGATGCTTGATCATAATATGTGCGTGAAAATGAAAAGAAAAAAAAATCTAAAAGTTCTCTACTTTATTCCAATATCAGCGTTACAGGTAGAGAATACAGTGTGCTGTGTGGTGTTACAGGTAGAGAATACAGTGCTGTGTGGTGTTACAGGTAGAGAGTACAGTGTGCTGTGTGGTGTTACAGGTAGAGAATACAGTGTGGTGTTACAGGTAGAGAATACAGTGTGCTGTGTGGTGTTACAGGTAAAGAATACAGTGTGCTGTGTGGTGTTACAGGTAGAGAATACAGTGTGCTGTGTGGTGTTACAGGTAGAGAATACAGTGTGCTGTGTGGTGTTACAGGTAGAGAATACAGTGTGCTGTGTGGTATTACAGGTAGAGAATACAGCGTGCTGTGTGGTGTTACAGGTAGAGAATACAGTGTGGTGTTACAGGTAGAGAATACAGCATGCTGTGTGGTGTCACAGGTAGAGAATACAGTGTGCTGTGTGGAGTTACAGGTAGAGAATACAGTGTGCTGTGTGGAATTACAGGTAGAGAATACAGTGTGGTGTTACAGGTAGAGAATACAGTGTGCTGTGTGGTGTTACAGGTAGAGAATACAGTGTGCTATGTGGTGTTACAGGTAGAGAATACAGTGTGCTGTGTGGTGTTACAGGTAGAGAATACAGTGTGCTGTGTGGTGTTACAGGTAGAGAATACAGCATGCTGTGTGGTGTTACAGGTAGAGAATACGGTGTGCTGTGTGGTGTTACAAGTAGAGAATACAGCGTGCTGTGTGGAGTTACAGGTAGAGAATACAGCGTGCTGTGTGGTGGTACAGGTAGAGAATACAGCAGGCTGTGTGGTGTTACAGATAGAGAATACAGCATGCTGTGTGGTGTTACAGGTAGAGAATACAGCATGCTGTGTGGTGTTACAGGTAGAGAATACAGCATGCTGTGTGGTGTTACAGGTAGAGAATACTGCGTGCTGTGTGGGGTTACAGATAGAGAATACAGCAGGCTGTGTGGTGTTACAGGTAGAGAATACCTCGTGCTGTGTGGTGTTACAGGTAGAGAATACCTCGTGCTGTGTGGTGTTACAGGTAGAGAATACAGCGTGCTGTGTGGTGTTACAGGTAGAGAATACAGCGTGCTGTGTGGTGTTACAGGTAGAGAATACAGGGTGCTGTGTGTTGTTACAGGTAGAGAATACAGTGCTGTGTGGTGTTACAGGTAGAGAATACCTCGTGCTGTGTGGGGTTACAGGTAGAGAATACAGCATACTGTGGTGTTACAGATAGAGAATACAGTGTGCTGTGTGGTGTTACAGGTAGAGAATACAGTGTGGTGTTACAGGTGGAGAATACAGCGTGCTGTGTGGGGTTACAGGTAGAGAATACAGTGTGCTGTGTGGTGTTACAGGTAGAGAATACCTCGTGCTGTGTGGGGTTACAGGTAGAGAATACAGCGTGCTGTGTGGGTGGGACTACAATGAAATCATAAATTACTGCAAATAATTCAGTAATACAGTGTGCTGTGTGGTGTTACAGGTAGAGAATACAATGTGCTATGTGGTGTTACAGGTAGAGAATACAGTGTGCTGTGTGGTGTTACAGGTAGAGAATACAGTGTGCTGTGTGGTGTTACAGGTAGAGAATACAGCATGCTGTGTGGTGTTACAGGTAGAGAATACGGTGTGCTGTGTGGTGTTACAAGTAGAGAATACAGCGTGCTGTGTGGAGTTACAGGTAGAGAATACAGCGTGCTGTGTGGTGGTACAGGTAAAGAATACAGCAGGCTGTGTGGTGTTACAGATAGAGAATACAGCATGCTGTGTGGTGTTACAGGTAGAGAATACAGCATGCTGTGTGGTGTTACAGGTAGAGAATACAGCATGCTGTGTGGTGTTACAGGTAGAGAATACTGCGTGCTGTGTGGGGTTACAGATAGAGAATACAGCAGGCTGTGTGGTGTTACAGGTAGAGAATACCTCGTGCTGTGTGGTGTTACAGGTAGAGAATACCTCGTGCTGTGTGGTGTTACAGGTAGAGAATACAGCGTGCTGTGTGGTGTTACAGGTAGAGAATACAGCGTGCTGTGTGGTGTTACAGGTAGAGAATACAGGGTGCTGTGTGTTGTTACAGGTAGAGAATACAGTGCTGTGTGGTGTTACAGGTAGAGAATACCTCGTGCTGTGTGGGGTTACAGGTAGAGAATACAGCATACTGTGGTGTTACAGGTAGAGAATACAGTGTGCTGTGTGGTGTTACAGGTAGAGAATACAGTGTGGTGTTACAGGTGGAGAATACAGCGTGCTGTGTGGGGTTACAGGTAGAGAATACAGTGTGCTGTGTGGTGTTACAGGTAGAGAATACCTCGTGCTGTGTGGTGTTACAGGTAGAGAATACAGTGTGCTGTGTGGTGTTACAGGTAGAGAATACAGTGTGCTGTGTGGTGTTACAAGTAGAGAATACAGCGTGCTGTGTGGTGTTACAGGTAGAGAATACAGCGTGCTGTGTGGGGTTACAGGTAGAGAATACAGTGTGCTGTGTGGTGTTACAGGTAGAGAATACCTCGTGCTGTGTGGGGTTACAGGTAGAGAATACAGCGTGCTGTGTGGGTGGGTGGGACTACAATGAAATCATAAATTACTGCAAATAATTCAGTAACACAATAAAACTGCAATGTGTGAACACAGCCTAGATGTTCTGCAACAGCTTTGGGAGGAATAGGCAGGGTGGAGGACTGTGATGAACAGCTGAGGGAAAGCATTGCATTCTGGAACCTGTAGTACTGAGTACAACTGCTCAACCAGGAAGTGCAGAAACACAAAACATTACAAAATCCCCCAAAACAAATGGATTTTTGGTAGTTTCAAAATGAAATACATAGGTAAGTAATGCTTTATGCTTCTGCTTATGCTTTTTTTAACCTCTACCTGGAGTTCCCCTTTAATTTCTTGTTGGAATTCAGAGTACTGTACATATTCATGAAAACAATTTATACATTGATCCTACAACCACATGTAAATATTCTTCATAGCCTAAAGCTCTGTTCACACAGTATTTTGGACAAAACCAGAAGTAGAACCAACTATGAAAAATTATACTTTAAAGATTTTTCATCCACTCCGGCCGATCGCCGCGGCCGGCTAATTAACTGTTCAATTGAAGCTGTTTAAGCTGACAGCTGCATTTGAATAGTATATGTGTCCCTTTTCCCTGGTGTCTAGTGGGGGATCTCCCCCCCGTGATGCGATCGCGGAGGGGAGATCTGTTGTAATGAGCCGGCCGGGGCTCAGCATCGGAATGATGCTGATCCCAGCTCTGCAGTACATTTAGATTGTCTGCAGCAGACCATTATAATAGAGCACCGATCTGATGGATCATTGCTCTATTATATACACAACATTGATCTCAATTGGAGATCAGTGCTGTCTATATAAAAGTCCCCCAGGGGGCTTCTAATTACTGTATGTGAAAATAAAATAAAGTGTTTTTAGTAATACAAAATCCCCTTCCCTAATAAAAGTTTGAATCACCCCCCTTTTCCCATTTTATAAATAAAAAAATAAACATATTAGGTATCGCCGCGTGCGTAATCGCCCAAAATATTAAATGACTAAATTCCTGATCTCGCACGGTAAACGGAGTAAGTGCAAAATTACGCATTTTTGTTTACATTGAATACAGAAAAAATTTAATAAAAAGTGATCAAAAAGTCGCATGTACGCAAACAAGGTACCAAAAGAAACAAAAGATCGTGTCGCAAAAAATGACGCTTTACACAGCTCCATAGAACAAAAAATAAAAGCGTTATAAGGATGGGAATAGATCGATTATAAACACATTTAGTTTTCTTTAAAAGGTTTAAATTTTTTAAAAGCCATCAAATAATATGAAAGTTATGCAAGTTACATATCGTTGTAATTGTACTGACTTGAGGAACATAGATAACATGTCAGTTTTACCATAAGGCGAACGGCGTAAATACGAAACCCCTCAAAATAAAAGGAATTGCACCTTTTTTTAAAATTTCACTGCACATATAATTTTTTTTCTGGTTTTTCAGCATATTTTATAGAAAAATTAAGTCTGTATTTGCAAAGTGTAATTGGTGTCGCAGAAAATTAGGGCTAATGTGGGTCTGTAGGGGAAAATATGCAAGCACAGTGGTCTTTTAAACATGAGGAGGAAAAAACGAAAGCGCAAAAATGAAAACTGGCTCCGTCTTTAAAGGGTTAAGCATTGATTTCCATACACCCCACAGATGAACAGACTGCATCCGTGTGTACACGGAAGATTAATAATGGCCGCTGTTCATGTAACAGTGGCCGTTATTAATTGACATGATCATTTTCTTGCACGGCTGTACTGAACAGCGGCCATTGTCGGTGCAGAGTGTGCATGGAACAGGCGTTTTTTTTCATTGAAAATGGCGGCCATTCTTTTCAAAGATAATACATTGTGTGAACATACAATCTGTCAGCTTCAGTTAATGTTCCAACTTGCTGACACTGTTAGAGAGTTGTTAGGTCAAGAAAACACATGGTGCCATTTTTATTTTTATGACTGTAATGCCTCCTTTCACCCCTTCCCATCACTGACCCTGACTGACAATGAGAGGAGAAAAGAGATGAAATAGGAAAAAACACAGGAGTGTGGAACCCTTGGCCCTGTAGCTGTTGAAAAGCTCCAATTCCCATCATGCCTGGACAGCATATGATGCGAATTGTAGTTTTGCAACAACTGGAGGGCAGTTTTGGACCTGAATAAAGGTGACAAGTTTACTTTAACCCCTTCACGTCAGCACAGTTTGTATATATACGTTCCTGCTGCATACCTGTCATGATCGCGCCTGAAAAGGCATCAGTGCCACCCTCTGCTCCGAAGATTAGACCTCTGCGCCAAAGACTGCGATTTTGAACATAATCTTTCATTTATTCTGTGTTTTGTTTGCCTTTGTTTGTGCCCTGTCTGAACTGTGTCTTATTCCTTCTGGTCTGCTAATTGTTTTCCCTGCCCCAACCGTGTCTGTGCTGTAAAGTTTCCTCTGGTCATGTAACAGTTAACCTGCCTTGCCTCAGTGATTGACAGATGGTCCCTCCAATCATCTTCTGGACTTGGTTCCTGGTGTCCTATTTAAGATTTCTGTTTCTGCCTGTGCCTTGCCGGTTATTGACTTTGTCTCTGCCTGCTTGTGTGTTCTGTTTTCTGGTTTCTCCTGATTTCTGCTTTGTATCTCTAACCTCCCTTGCTTGCTGCCTGCCCCTGATCATATTGCCTGTTTTCTGACTACGCTTTTGGATCCTGATTTTGTACCTTTGCTGCCAGACTGTTGCGACCCGGATTGCTGACCATTCTTTATTGTGTTTTGTTTGTCTGTCTTGTCTTTTTGTCCCACCAAGCCAGTACAGGGACCGCCGCCCAGTTGCTGCCCCAGGGTTTAGCCTAGGGGGGCAAGTAGGTAGAGTCAGTGGGCGGGGCTGAGCTTAGGGCTCACTGTCTCTGTGTGTTTGGTGCGACTGGTCCTGACAATACCCGTTCAGCAGGAGCCCATATATGTTCCTGACTGTCAGAAGGTTTTAATGTGTGCGGGACCACTGCAGTGAGAGCGATCCAGCACATATCAATGACCCAGAGCCTGCAGCTGCCTGTCATTAACTCCTTAAACGCAGTGATTGCAGCGTTTAAGGCAGTCAGTGACAGGACAAGCCCCTGTCACTGACCAACCGGGACACCCGCAGCCATGGTAAGTCCCTTACCTCAGTCCTGTCGGATCGGCGTTCTGTGTATAGAGTCTGCTCTCAGACAGGCTCTAAGTACAGATCGCCGATAACATTGATCTATGCATATATTAGTAAATGCAATCTATTGATTGCATGTTTTACTGTAAAATAAGTTTTAAAAGTATTAAAAAACCCTTATATAGCCCCCCAATAAAAGTTTAAAATACCCCCTAGCCTAATATAAAAATCTAAATCTGTAAAATAAAAAAATAAACATATTAAATATTGTAGCATGCAGAAATGTCTAATCTATTAAAATGTAACATTATTGTTCCCGCACGGTAAACGGCGTAAATGAAAAAAAAAAAACACCAGGATTACTGATTTTCTTAAATTATATATATAAGAAAAAAATAATAAAATCGATCAAAAATTTTCTCTTACACCAATATAATACCAATAAAAAATAGAGCAAAAAATTACACCCCAACCAGCCCTGTAGGTGGAAAAATAAAAACACTATGGGAGGCATTTATTAAGTCCGGCGTTTTTTACGCCGGACTTAAAAATGCCCCCGCAGCTCCGGCGGTACGGGGATTTATGTAGAGGCGGACTGCCTGTACATAAATCCTGTGCGCGCCGGTGCGCACCGCCGAAAACCTACGCCAGCTGAGGACTGGAGTAGGTTTTCGGCGTACATTTGGGCGGAACGGATGATAAATCGCGCGGACTCTGAGTCCGCGCCCTCCGTTCCGCCCACTTCCCGCCTACTTTCCGCCCCCTTTCCGCCCCCTGGCGTACTCGGAGGAAAGTGCCGATTTGCGATTATTTTATTCGCAAATCGGCCATTTGCGTATAAAATAATACGCAAATCGGCACTTTCCGCCAAAAATCATCCGTCCGCCGGATGATACATGTGGCCCTATGGCTCTTAGAAGGCAGGGAGGAACACTTCACTAATTTGACCCGGGCATCCATGCATCAATGATCTCGGACATGAAGGTAATAAAGGGGTTGTCCGTAAAGCAGAATACGCCTGATGTCTTCTGCTGCTAGTCACACAGCAATGTGATGGAGACATTGTGCAGCTATTGGACATTGTGTAGGGTTTCGCCCACACATGATGATCAGGAAATACACTCACCCCTTTACATTTCGGAAGGTATACTTCCGAGAAGTGTCAGGGAGAAGTGTCAACACTTATAGTTTTGTGAAATCCTACAGAAAGCTTTACTAGAACCAATGCAGTAAAACTAGTTCAGTCTTTCTTTGAAATTACATCATAGGCAAATCCAGAATGTGCAGAACTGTTTTCCTTTCACTTGATGGTTACAGTTTTTCTATATTACGCAACAAAAAGTGATCGGCAGAGATTGGAAGCCCTTACTTGCTAGGGTACTTACAAGCAGGGGCGGTCTTGGCATTTCTGGGGCCCCAAGCGAAGTTATGTCTGGGGCCCCCCCCCCTTGACACGCGTTCCAAAACAATAGACCGCTGTGTGTTGCCCCCAGTAGTATATAACCCTTGTGCGCTACCCCCAGTAATATATACTCTTTGTGTGCTGCCCCTAATAGTATATACCCCTTGTGTCCTGCCCCCAGTAGTATATACCCCTTGTTTGCTTCCCCCAGTAGTATATAAATCCCTGTGTGTTCCCCCAGTTATATATAGCCCCCCGTGTGCTCTCCCAGAAGTATATAGACTTCCTGTGTGCTCCCCCACTTGGATATAGACCCCTGTGTGCTCCTCCAGTAGAATATAAACCCCCTGTGTGGTTCCCGCAGTAGTATATAGACCCCCTGTGTGCCCCACCAGTATTATATAGACCCCTTGTGTGCTGCTTCAGTAGTATACAGACCCCTGTGTGCTCCTACAGTTATATATAGACCACCTGTGTGCCTCTGTGAAGCCCCAGTAGTCTATAGCCCCCCTGTGTGCTTCCCCTGTTATATAGCCCCCTGTGTGCTCCCCCCATTTATATAGACCCTCGATGTGCGCTCCCCATGTTAAACAGACCCCTGTGTGCTCCCCCTCCCATATAGTATATAACACAATAAAACAAACACTTATACTCACCTGGGTCCGGGCGTCTCCTTTTCTCTTCACTCTTGTGGCTGCAGGAAGGGTTTTCCCTGCGATCACAAGAGGCTGCACCCCCCTTGTCCTGGCGTTGATGCTCCAGTGATGTCACTGGAGCGCCGGCACCACAAGGACAGAGCAGCCACTTGTGATCGCAGGGAAAACCCTTCCTGCGGCCGCAAGAGTGACTGACAGGAAGGGGGCCAATGTCTCCCGCCCTGTCAGTGCTGCTGCATGTAACTATGAGCGCTCATTACGAGTGCTCATAGTTACAGTTCAGATGGCAGCAGCGAGCGGGGCAGCGGCCCTGTCCAGCAGTCTTGAGCACAAGAGCAGGTTGTAGGGGCCCCCCTGGATGTTGGCGCCCCCAAGCGATCGCTTGGGGTGCTTGGTGCCAAAGACCGCCACTGCTTACAAGACTCTGATGAGCAAAGTGTAAATTGTGTAAGGTCGTGTCCCTACATTGTGTATTATTCATCCTGTTTTTCCCCCTTAAAAAAAATGCCACTTGAGGCCCTGTTCACTCTACGGAATTGGCATGTCAATTCTTTGCGCGGAGGCGTTCAAGACCTCCCATTCAAACTGATGGAAGGCACGATTCGGCGCCGGGGGGTGTCCACATGAAATCTCGTTGATGATTCCGTAGTGTGAATGGGGCCTTAAACGTCAACATTAATGCATGCTCTTCTTTGGGTCAAATACGCTGTGGCCAGATGTTAGGTAAGAGTCGATGAGGGAAAATGAAATACAATACTCACAGGACATTTTCTGTTATGGTGTTTTTTTCAGTGTGTTTGCAGTTTTGTAAAAATTGCAGCAGACTTTGTGGGAGATTTATCAAACATGGTGTAAAGTTAAACTGGCTCAGTTGCCCCTAGCAACCAATCAGATTCCACCTTTCATTTTCCAAAGAGTCTGTGAGGAATGAAAAGTGGAATCTGATTGGTTGCTAGGGGCAACTGAGCAGGTTTCACTTTACACCATGTTTGATAAATCTCCACCTTTGTGTTTTGCCTCAGAAACATTGGCGTTTATCCTCCCTTAGACTTCTATAGGGGAATAAAAACGCTGACAAAAATGTCATGTCTATATACATATTGTCATTGATAAAGAATCACCGGACTTGCACTGAAAAATGCAGGGGATAAAATACCAGAGATAAAACACCTGTAGTAATTAACACTAAAATGAGAAAAAAAAACCCTGAAAGACTGCCAGAAAAAGGCAGTTTTTTGGGGCATTTTTGCATCAGTATTTGTAAGCCTAAACCATTACATAGAGCAGGGGTCCTCAACTGGCGGACCGCGGTCCGAACCCGGACCGCGGAGGCCAGCTGTCCGGACCCCTGGTCAGACCTCCCAACCGCCCCATCCCGGGACGGCCCCCATGTGTCCGGCTCCCCACCGCAATGCCTCCCGCCCCATAGGCGTACTGTCCTTAGATTTCAGTACGCCTGTGAGGCTGGGGGCAGTGTTAGCCCGGCCCCCGGCTGATACGCGCTCTGCTGGGGAATCCCCGGGACATCCTCAGAGAGCGCCTATCAGCCGGGGGCCGAGCCGACAGAAGAGAAGAAGACAGGCGCAGCGGGGAAGCGAGGTGCTAGGTGAGTTATGGTTTGTTTTTTTTTGTCTGGGGGCCATCTATAAGGGGGGCTATATACTACTGGGGAGAGCTCACAGGGGGCTATATACTACAGGGGGAGAGTGCACATGGGGGCTATATACTACTGGGGGAGCTATATACTACTGGGGGAACGCACAGGGGGGCTATATATTACTGGGGGAGCTATATACTACTGGGGGAGCGCACAGGGGGGCTATATACTACTGCGGGGAGCTCACAGGGGGCTATATACTACTGGGGGATAGTGCACAGGGGGCTATATACTACTGGGGGGAGTGCACAGGGGGGCTATACACTACTGGGGGGGCTATATACTACTGGGGGGAGTGCACAGGGGGCTATATACTACTGGGGGAGCTCACAGGGGGCTATATACTACAGGGGGAGAGCGCACAGGGGGGCTATATACTACTGGGGGAACGCACAGGGGGGCTATATACTACTGGGGGGGCTATATGCTACTGGGGAAGCGCACAGGGGGGCTATATACTACTGGGGGAGCGCAAAGGGGGGCTATATACTACAGGGGAGAGTGCGCAGGGTGGCTATATACTACTGGGGGGAGCGCACAGGGGGGCTATATACTACTGGGGGGGCGATATACTACTGAGGGAAGTGCACAGGGGGGCTATATACTACTGGGGGGAGCTCACAGGGGGCTATATACTACAGGGGGAGAGAGCACAGGGGGGCTATATACTACAGAGGGAGAGCACAGGGGGGCTATATACTACTAGGGGAGTTCACCAGGGGCTATATACTACTGGGGGAGAGCTTACAGGGGGCTATATACTACTGGGGGAGAGCGCACAAGGGGGCTATATACTACTGGGGGGAGCACACAGGGGGGCTATTTACTACTGGGTGGGCTATATACTACTGGGGGGAGTGCACAGGGGGCTATATACTACTTGGGGGAGCTCACAGGGGGCTATATACTACAGGGGGAGAGCGCACAGGGGGCTATATACTACTGGGGGGCTATATACTACTGGGGGAGCGCACAGGGGGCTATATACTACTGGGGGCTATATACTACTGGGGGAGCGCACAGGGGGGCTATATACTACTGGGGGAGCACATAGGGGGGCTATATACTACTGGGGGAACTCACAGGGGGCTATATTCTACAGGGGGAGAGTGCACAGGGTGGCTATATACTACTGGGGGGGGCTATAGTACAAATCTATATAACTTTCTGAAAACAGTTGATTTAAAAGATAAAGATTTTCACAGGATAACCCCTTTAACCAAGAATGGAAAAGCCCTGGGCTACATTCTTCAGTGAATGGATTTTCTCTCCTTCAGTAAGTGTAATTTTTCTTTTGATTAGCAGACTTCCTCGAAGAAACATTTTTTTACTGTACATTGTGACAGCTTTTTTTTCCCACAATCTATCAAAGTGATGACTTCATTCTTGTACAACATTTAAATGTCCTGATTAAGGAAGCAGAGAACAGTGCAGAGAAGACTATGAATCCACTGTGACTGGAGCTTTCTGGGTGAGTAGACAAGATAGCTTGAAATACTTTTGTAATTACTTCTGTGCTCTCAGTTCCATCACTTCGTCTATACAATTTTTCAGCTAGAAAATACCATACATCATGACTATGGATTTAAAGAGACAGCAAATAAAGATCATGTAACAGCTCATGTCTATTTAGACAGCCTCCATGTTTCTTCAAGTATGACATGAATTGATCCAAATCTCAGTTTGCACTCCTTTTGTAGGAATATGGACAGTGTTATAGTAATCTTCAGTAAAGTTATATTATGCCACTTTGCCATTGCTACTTATGGGGTGGTCTGCTGGTGATGTCTTTTGGGGAACTGTCTGTTTTACACTGGTTATATGCAGCACTTTTCTGGCACAGCTGTTTATAAGCAGTCTGCCCTCTCTGAATATGGGACACTGCTTGATTTACTTCCTATGGAGTCAGTCTGCTTGTACTGTTTATATGGAGCTAGAGGATGAAAAAAACATTGAAGTGGATTCTGTTGTAATGAGATTAACCCTTCCTATGTCTGTGCCCCGTATTACACGTACCGATTATCGTTTAAAGATCCGCTATGACGATCTATCGCTAGTGAAAACTATCGATTTTAGTAGCGAACGATTCTGAGGTTATTATATTCACAGATTACTGATATTAACAATTGTTTTTACAACATTTAACAGTCGCTATTTGTTCCTCAGGAACAATTTATTACACAAACAGATATGCGAACGATCGGCGAACTACCAAAGATAATGTTGAAAAACAAAAATATTTTTCATTCGTCATTCAATCATGGGTGTGATAATCGCTCATTTTTAGTAGTTCAGTCTCGAATTTTTAAATGATAATTGCTCTGTGTAATAGGGCCTTATCTTTTGTTATGATGACATAACAATACATTTCTGGGGTAAATTCTGTTCGGCCAAAACAGTCTAGGTATTCTTTTTAGAGAAAAGTGGGGGGCCACTTTGAGATGACCAATCAATAGTGCATTAAAAAAGACCTTCTATGAGGGTGGTCCTTTCAAAGAAAGACACAAACAAATGCTGATACCCACCATTACCCTTTAGGTACCCCTAGTTCTTGGTATGCTGGTGTACCCTTACGTTCCCCTAGTTCTTGGTATGCTGGTGTACCCCTAGTTCTTGGTATGGTGGTGTACCTCTACATTCCCCTAGTTCTTGGTATGCTGGTGTACCCCTACGTTCCCCTAGTTCTTAGTATGCTGGTGTACCCCTATGTTCCCCTAGTTCTTGGTATGCTGGTGTACCCCTACGTACCCCTAGTTCCTGATATGCTGGTGTGATCAAAAAAATATACCATATTAAAAATTTTTGTATGCTGACCACTCAACTTTTTAATAAATTAATTATTTAATAAATGGTATTGTTTTTACTATTAGATTTCATCCCTTTGCTGGATATTTTCCCCATTTAGGATTTTATCTCCTGAGATGCTAGTGTGATGCCTGGCTGTCTCCTTGAGAGAAAAAATTCAAAGCTATGTTAATTTCTCCTGTGGATTTGCCGTTGATTTGGAAGTGGATTCGGACATAGACTAGCCCCAATTAATACGCTTTCAGGCTTCCCGAGCCAGGTAGTCGATTAATACAAGGAGAATTATATAAACTGTAATCTAATTTCTACTTACTACTTACACCCCCCTTCCCCCGGGGGCCCCAGCAGGAGCGTTTCAGCATCCCCAAAACAACCAGCACTAGGCAGCACAGGAAAACATGTCACTGCGCTTCTGGGGAGACTGGGGAGTGCCATAGTGGTGTAAACGTAAATATATTTAGCTGTTATGTTAAAAATAATAAAAAGACCATGCTTACCTGTCTGTGCTCCTGCTTGCGTCTCTGGGTATCCCGCACAGTGACAACCCGCTCAGCCAATCACTGGCTGAGAAAGTGTATGTATATAAATGCATGGATATCCAACATTTCTTTATAATGTCTAATCGTATAGTATTTAAGATTCTTTAAGCACCTTTGGCCAGTGTCGGACTGGAGTATCTGGGGCCCACCAGAGGAAATGATCCTTTGGGCCCACCAATGAAGAACCAGTGAGAAAAGACATGTCAGTCAGTGTTATTGTAGGTTCTAAAGCTGGGGGCCCACCGGAGGATCCTCTGGTCCTCTGGCGGGCCAGTCCGACACTGCCTTTGGCTCATTTCCACAATCCTTTTTATTTCTGTGGGAAAAAAAATACTGTCCGGCCAAGAACCATGTTTTGGGACTCTTGTTCTCATCAACTTGGGGGTCACAGTGGTTGGATTACCTCATAACTTTAGGAGCTTTCATGGGAAAATCCCTTTGCAAACAACATGGATAAGTTGTGGACTATATAAAGCGTACAGTTTGTTTTGCTTTTCTTTATATCAGTAAAGTGAAAACAAACCTATACAAACTAAATCTGCATTTAGTCTTTCACATTCCACACATGAACAGTACAATTATTTCTTATACGTCTGTAAAGCTCAAGACACAAAGGGGGAGTAACATGGTGTAAAGTGAAACTGGCTCAGTTGCCCCTAGCAGCCAATCAGATTCCACCTTTCATTTTCCAAAGAGTCTGTGAGGAATGAAAAGTGGAATCTGATTGGTTGCTAGGGGCAACTGATCCAGTTTCACTTTACACCATGTTTGATAAATCTCCCCCATAGGGCTAATGCGAGTACAACTACTGTATTTCAACTTGATGCAGCTTTCCTATCCTAGCCTTTATTGCTTTGGCCTTGTTTGAGGTTGTTGACATACTGGATGTGTCAGGAATGTGCAGTAGCCTGGTGTGAACTGGGCCTGGTGTTTGCTTTTGTGTGACACACCCGATTGCTTCTCAGCTTCTGGCAATTCAGGAGTTAAGCTGAGTTCTGCTGGACTTAATTATGCAGCTGAGTAGTCTGTGTGATTGACGGGTTTCTCTGCCTGTCTGCAACCTGGAAGATCAGATTGCCGGTCCAATGGGGATCCGGACCGGGCTCTTGGTCAGCATAAAAGAAAGCTGAGGCAGTCTCCCAGCGCTGGCTAGGTTTCATACCCTGGTCCCAGCAAACCCTGTCTATTCCTGCGGTCCCCGTCCTAAGTCCCTCTGTTTGTTCGACTGTGTTACTTGACCTCTGGCTTGACTTTTGAATATCCGTTTGTTACTTGATTCTGTACTACGCTGTCCGTTTGGTTCTGACCTTTCCTGTTTGACTATCCCATATTGTGTTTGTTTGTCTGTCTTGTTCTGTGTGCACGTATCTAGCACAGGGAACATCTTCGTGGTTGTCCACAGCCGTCTAGGACCGATAAGGCAAGTAGGTAGGGACAGTTGGTAGTTTCAGCATTAGGGCTCACTGTTGTGTCTTGTTCCTGCCTCCCCTGTCCTGACAGGATGAAGTTATTTTCAGCTGTATTTCTAAGGTAAAAGTACTTTACCCCTTAAAGATGTTGTGTATTTTAGCCTTCACGACTTCCATGCAACCATGCAATCACCTGATTATTGGTAACATATACTGTAATACTTCTGGATTGCACAGTATTATGTTTGTCAACCTAACACTAATAGGCATCCAATTAGGCTGTGCCAGTCTTGTAGGAATATTAAGCTAGCACACCTAGGGGCTTAATTGAGCCCCAATTTGCCTTGACTATCCCCTGAACATGTCTTGCGTGAGCCGGTGGGGTGACAGGGGCAATTATTATTCAGCATGGCATTTAAAAAAGTTAAAGGAGAAGTGTAGCGAAATTTTTTTGTATTGTATTTCCCCAAAAATTATACAAATCACCAATATACACTTTTTACGGGAAATGCTTATAAAGTGCTTTTCTCCCTGCACTTATTACTGCATCAAGGCTTCACTTCCTAGATAAAATGGTGATGTCACGACCCGACTCCCAGAGCTCTGTGGGTTGTGGCTGCTGGAGAGGATGATGGCAGAGGGATGCTCAGTGTCCCTCCAGTGCCCTGTGTCCCTCAGTGTCCCCCTGCCATCATCCTCTCCCGCACAGCTCTGGGAGTCAGGTCGTGACATCACCATTTTATCCAGGAAATAAAGCCTTGATGCAGTAGTAACTGCAGGGAAAAAAGCACTCTATGTGCATTTCCCGTAATAAGTGTATATTGGTGATTTGTATAACTTTGGGGGGGCAATACAATACTTTAATAAAAATTTTTCACGGACTTCTCCTTTAAATAGCCTGCATTGGAAATATCTCCAATCCTGGTTATTGTAGCAGAGTGTTGGCTGTAATATTCAATTAAATGCTATGATGGCAAACGCTCTGCTAGCCAGCTTCTACAGCACTGTATATGTATGGCAGATTGTGCTTGGCGGTAGCAAGTTATGTACATTACATGTCACCAAAGGGTTAAATGTAAACTAGATATGATTGTAAATGAAACTTGGTAACACTTTGCCCACATCTTCTTTTGTGCTCAAAAGTGAAAAGGGGCACCCAAAGGTTTTCCTGCCATGTAAAATTTACAGAAACAAAGATTCACTTAAATTTGTTGTAAAAAAAAAAAAAAAAATGGTGTTCAGAGCAAAGCATTGACATTAGCCTGCCAGTACAATTTCTGTATATGCACAGGCATCTGTTAGGATATACCTAAGGCACAGGTACTCCCCACACAGTGCCCTTTAGCTGTTGGCATATGCACAGAAGCACAGCTGACAAATTCTGCACATAACCCCCGCCCACGAACTCTGCCCCGAATTACGTCTGCTATCTCTTTCCACTCAAAGAATTTACATGTCAGTACTGGTCATTTTATTTCCTCATACAGTATCTCTATTGGGATCAGTAGAGGACTTGGACATTTTTATTTTCACTTTCTTTTCTCCTGACTCATGTTGATTCTATTTCTGGTAATGACTTGATAAAGGGAAAATGCAAGTCACCTTTACGCAGAAGAGCCTTACACTGTTTGTCTTTTCTATAATAAATTTTTATGTCGGAGTGCTGGGACTCCCACTCACTACCACCTTTCTCTGTTTGGGTTGACGACTGGCTATCTGGCGGACCTTTGCACCCTTTTTAATGAACTGAGGCCACAGTTGAAATCTAGAGGTTAACTGTCCATCACTATATATTTGCTACTTCCATTAACAGGCAGCAGTAAGGGACAACGCGACCTCTGCTGCCACCAACGTTTTTGTCAGGAACTGCAGAGTTGTCTAATCCCCTGTGCTAATCAAATGTTGCAGGACATCGCTACACTGAGCATGGTCCCTTTCCCCCGTGTACTGTATATTCCTGTATGCAGTTCCCGGGGGGAGGTAGGCTGCTTTACACAATGACTCTGTGCGGCAGCCTGTGCAGAGCAAGCGGTGATTACTGTTACCACTCGCTTTGGTAGTGGTTCTAACTGAATGAGCGGTGATAGCAATAACTGCTTGCTGTACAGAGGCTCCTACTCTGCTATAGTGATGGAAATCCTCCTCCCTTGTACTGTGAGAATTATACAATACACAGGGGGAACCTGCTCTGTATAGCACTGTGCTGCAGCACCTGATCAGAGCAGGGGATCAGGATCTGTAGGGCTTCAGTCCTTCAGTTCCCGACACATGCGCTGGTGGCAGCAGAAGGGCCCATGTTGCTACTCATAGCCACTACTCCACGGAAGTGGCTATATAACGAAAAAACAATACATTTATTTTAATTAAGTGATATTACAAAGTAATCTAACTTTATAAAAGTAACGTGTTAGCAAAAACATTCTTGTCTTATACATTGTAACAGTCTACCAGTGAGATGTGGGCAGGACTGTATCTACCTGTTTGTAGATACTTTGGCCCAGATTTTCTAATGACGTGTAAACTAGACAGTCTAGAAATGTGATTTATCACAGTGAGTCATGTTTGGGTATCCTGACACAAGTATACACCATCAGTTGGCTTAGTTTACTCTGATATTTTGAAAGTTCTTTTTCATTACAGTAAGGCTATGTTCACATATAGCATTTAATTAGAATGAAGTATTGCTGTTTTACCATAAATTTGCAATGAATGATATTTTTACCGCAATTTTGACAGAATTATGGGAAAAATCACTATATTCTATTGTGAATTGTGCAAATCACGGCTAAAAATCACAATAAAATGTGTGAACATAGCCTACGTTATTTTCTTTTCAAAGGCTACAGGATAACTATCAGATTTGTGGGGCGGACTGTTGGGACCTCCTCTTATCTCAAGTAAGCAGGTAAACTGTGCCTCAGCAATTGTTGACAGTATGCAGACCTATCAAAGTCTATGGGGGACATTTATTAACCCCTAGACGACCCTGGACATAGGGTTATGTCATGGAAGTCTGTCCCCAGACGACCCTGGACGTAACCCTACGTCCTGGGTGTTTCTCCGGCTATGAAGTGCGCTCCGGAGCGGAGCGCGCTTCATAGGAGGTAGGGGCCGGCTGCAGTGAGCAGCCGGGACCTCACCGGTAATGACACGCTGCAGCGATCGCGCTGCCGCGTGCCATTAACCCCTTAAACGGCGCGATCGCGGCGTTTAAGTGCAAGTGACAGGGGGAGTCCCCTGTCACTTACCGATCGGGACCCCCGCAGTTGAAATAGACCGCCGGAGGTCTCTCACCTTCCTCCGTGCGGTCCGATCTGCGATCTGCTACACTGAGCCTGTACAGGCAGGCTCAATGAGCAGATCGCCGATAACACTGATCAATGCTATGCCTATGGCATAGCAATGGTCAGTGTAGAAATCAAAGTAGTGTATGTAGAAGTCCCCCAAAGGGACTTCAAATGTGTAAAAAAAAAAAAGTTCAAAACACTATTACACTACCCCAAAACCCCTCCCCCAATAAAAGTTGAAATGACCCCCCTTTCCCATTATATAAATAAAACATATAAAAATAAATAAATAGATAAACATAATATACCGTAGCGTGCGTAATTGTCTGATCTATTAAAATATAACAAGCGTCCTTGCGAACGGCGTACACGAAAAGAGGGGAAAAAGTGCGCAGATTACCGATTTTATGTTACATTATATATTTAAAAAAATCAATAAAAAGTGATCAAAACGTCTGATCTTCACAAATATGGTATTAATAAAAACTAGAGATCATGGCGGAAAAAATGACACCCCATACAGCCCCGTAGGTGAAAAAATAAAACCGTTATAATTGTCACAATAGGCCCATTTTATTAATATTTAATTGCCCAAAAAAAGGATTTCATAAAAAAAATACATATATAACATTAGAGAATCTGTGTAACCTACATATGGTTGTGTTTGGACTGACCTATAGAATAATAGTATCATGTCGCTGTTACCATATAGTGCATTACGTAGACACAGGAACCCCCCAAACTTTACCATATTGCATTCTTTTTTACGATTTCACCTATTTATATCTTCATAAATAATATATTTGGAATTCCATCATACATGTTATGGTAAAATGAAAGACGCCATTACAAAGTACAACTATTCCTGTAAAAAACAAGCTCTTACATGGCTTGTAGATAGAAAACTGAGAGTGCTAGAGCTCTTAGAAGGGGAGGAGGGAAAAACAAAAAACACTAAGATCAAAATTTGTGCGGTCCACTGGGTCATTTTGGGCCTGGTCCTCAAAGGGTTAAAAGGCTAAAATGCCTTTTTTAGGCGCAGATGGGCCCGATAGGCGTAAAAATATTCACAAATGGTCTATTTGCAAATATTTCATTTGCATCGCCTCTACATGAATCCTCTGAGCTGCGGGGACATTTGTAAGCCTGGCATAAAAAACTCTGGACTTTGTAAATGTCCCCTTATGTACCCATCCACAAATTAGTTTTTTTAGGGTCTAAATCTGGATGTGCAATAAAAATAGGACCTTTTCTTATACAGTCCATATAAGGAGGCACCCATAGAAGTTAATAAATTTGTGAAAAATACACATGGCATATGGATTACCATCCGTATGCTATACATATTTGTGGATTGGTTTCCTGGTTTCTGAAGATGTATTCTTGTGATTCTGTATTCTGTTGATATCCTGTGTATCTTGACCTGTGCCTCTTCCTCTGAATATGCTTCCCTATCTGACCCTTTCTGCATGTGTGCCTGCCCCGTTGTCAACATAGACTGTCTGACCAGTATCTGTAGCTTCCTGCCTTTAGTGTCCACCACTGAGGCTGTATATGCCTATGGAGGACACAGATGGAGGGTCACATGCTCCTCCATGTTGGCCATGTTATGGACAGGATCGCTACAGAGCAGGACAGCACAGCCTGCAGGAGGGGAGTCTGATTTTAGCTCTATGAGGTACACAGGAAGCTGCTGTCAGTAAGGAATGTGAGTATAGTTACCAATACTGTACACTGAACTATCTTTAAGCAGCTTCACTCCTTGTTTCCGTCATTTATTTGGCAGACTTCTAGATTAAAAATTTTCATTTCACTGCAGGAGTGTAGTTCCTGCCCGCTAACCCACTGCTGCCGGGCTAATACATTGCCTGTCTGCACTCCCACCTGCTTCTTTGGCTCCCTGATGTCCAGCTCAGCCAATCAGTGGCTGCGACAGGACAGTGCACTGATTCAGGGCCGTCTTAACAGCATTATGGGCCCCTGGGCAGAGGTGCGAATTAACCCCCCCCCCCCCTAGCGGCCGCCGCCCCTCTTATCTGGTAAGGTACAGTGGTACCTTGGTTTAAGAGTAACTTGGTTTAAGAGCTCACAGTTTTTCAAAACTGTGACTTGGTTTAAGAGCATTGTTTTGGTTTAAGAGCTCCCTGTATTGGGTGGGAGGGCGGGTGGAGGAGGGACATGGTCTGCATAGTGGGATCTACAGCTCTGTACTCTGACCCAGGAAGTCTCCCTCACCTGCCAAATCATAGCAGACCCACTTCAGACTGGGGCCTACATCAGGGGACAGGACTGTGGGGGTAATCTCTCCATAGCTGTAACCCCTCTCTCCCCGGACAGAGAGTGCTGCATGTATGTGCCCCCATCTGTCCTGCTCATTCCTTCCTGCTCCCTGCAGTCTCTATCAGCCCTTGTGTTTCCCATCCGCTCCATTACTGTACAGTAACTTATAATATCACAATATGTTTGTTTCATCTGTTTTACATGTTATTCAGAATAATAAATCATTATTTTTTGGGTGTGGAACCAATTGTCTGCATTTCTATAATTTCTTATGGGAAAATTTGCTTTGGTTTAAGAGTGATTTGGATTACAAGCACGGTCCTGGAACGAATTATGCTCGTAATCCAAGGCACCACTGTATATTGCCTATAATAGTGATTGTCATATATGTTGCACACATACAGTATATCACTATTACAGGCAATATACCTTACCACCTATTTATCTACCATATAGATACAGGTATAAAGGTGGAGCAGTAGGTAGGTGGTTATATAGCCTATAATAGTGATATATGTGTACAAATATATATATGGGGGGTACAGGTATATGTGGGGTATACAGGTGGTGGGTAAAAGCCTAATTAATATATATTGGTGCCCCTCTCTATATATGAGACATGTTGCTGTCCCTCTGCATATACGCCATGTTGTCTCCCTGTATACTGTATAATACAGGGAGTCTGTGTATACTGTATTATACAGTATACAGGGAAACAACACGGCTTATATATAGAGAAGGGCAAAACAACATGTCTTATATATACAGAGGGGCAACAACATGACTATTATATATGAACCATGTTGTTTTGCCCTTCTCTATATATGAACCATGTTGTTTCCCTGTATATTGTATTATACAGTATACATACAGGGAGACAACAATGGAGTGATAGGTGAAGGATAAGTATATAATACACTGCTGTATACACTGAATGGAGATATATATACACACTCAGGAGGAGGATAAGTATATAATACACTGCTGTATACACTGAATGGAGATATATATATACACACTCAGGAGGAGGATAAGTATATAATACACTGCTGTATACACTGAATGGAGATATATATACACACTCAGGAGGAGGATAAGTATATAATACACTGCTGTATACACTGAATGGAGATATATATATACACACTCAGGAGGAGGATAAGTATATAATACACTGCTGTATACACTGAATGGAGATATATACACACTCAGAGGAGTTACACCCCCGAACCCTCCCCCTCCCTGTTTACCAGTTCACTCACGGCCCTGTCTGCATCCCTGCAGAGAGCACTCCCATGATTAACACCTTCCCTGCCAGCTCTCCTCCCCCCCTCGTATCAGCACATACTCACTCAGGCTTTGTGCTTCAGGCCTCCAGCTTCTTCCTCTCAGGGCTCTGCTGGTGACGTCACTCTCATGCTCCGCACGGGAATGCAGGGGGTGAGAGAGACCTCTAGTGACCGGAAGCAGAATGCAGCTTCCGGCCACAAGAGCGAGCTGTGCACAGCCCCTATCTACCAGCGCTGATCAGGAGCACTCCCAGTTAAAGGCCCAGGGAATATGACACAGGGCAGGGGCCCCCTAGGACGCATGGGCCCCCGGGCAGCCGCTTACCATGCCCAATGGTTAAGACGGCCCTGCACTGATTAGCTGAGTGGAATGTTAGGGAGCTAAAGAAACAGGTGGGAGTGCGGATAGGTAATGTATTATCCCAGCAGCAGTGGGTTAAGTGGGCAGGAACATTAACAGGTACATTAAAAATCCACTGCGAGAATGTAGATTCAAACGAAATTATACTACAGAGCATCACATGCGGATTTCACTGTGGAACTCGCTACATGAAATCCGCTGCAGTGCAGTACAAGTGAAACTGGCCTTTGAGAGAATATCTCCTAGAATAATGTATGTATTTTGTAAAAAAATGTTTGCTGGATATGTTGGCTTCATGTCAGTAATAAACAAAGTTTTTAACCTTGCACACACAGAACTATGATTCAGGTTTACATTTTATAGAAAATTTAAAGTTCCTATTAAATGAGGATTGACATGCCTATGCTGGGAGTTGTTGTTTCACCTCCACAGATACCACATGTAAACACAGTCAGGCACAATACATCCAGTGACACAAAGGTGAAGACCTCCATTTGGTAGTCCTTTCTACATCTCGTATAGACCGCCAAGCCTTCATTCAGTTTGCCTCTGCAGACACTCACAATGCCTCACAATGTGCCCTCTAAATATGAAATATATTAAATGTTGGAAACAATTAGTGTCAGACTGGACAAGACAGAGACACAGAGCAGCAATCAATAATCAATCAAACAATAACCCTGCTGCCAGTAACTTAACAGTAAAAGACTGGAGAAGATGAAATGGCAGGACCAGGCCTGCCATATATAATAGTGTCCCCTGAAATTGATCATATTAAATTTAATATAACAGACACCATTCCCCCTGAAAATATATACCGACTGATAATAATTAAAATGAACACGTTCATTATAATGCACACTGTGCTGCCTGAAAGTCATTATACACCGACCCCACAATGTGTGTTATAATACACACTGAGCCTCCTGGAATTCATTTTAATATACAATGTACCCCCGGACATTTATTATATTACATACCACATATAATTATTACATACACTCTCTTCCCTAAAATTCATTATAATATAGCCACTTATCAACAGTGTCCCTATGCCTAGGCTGGGTTCACACTATGTATATTTCAGTCAGTATTGTGGTCCTCATATTGCAACCAAAACCGGAAGTGGATTAAAAACACAGAAAGGCTCTGTTCACACAATGTTGAAATTGAGTGGATGGCCGCCATTTAATGGCAAATATTTGCTGTTATTTTAAAACAACGGCTGTTATATTGAAATAATGGCAGTTATTTACTGTTATATGGCGGCCATCCACTCAATTTCAACATTGTGTGAACAGAGCCTTTCTGTGTTTTTAATCCACTCCTGGTTTTGGTTGCAATATGAGGACCACAATACTGACTGAAATATACGTAGTGTGAACCCAGCCTAATAGTGTTTATAAATTGTGGTCCTGTGGAATATATGACAATCTGTGCTGTGTTGTTGTCTTTTATGGTTTAGGCTCCAGATGGCTGTACATGGCATTTTTCTGCTAGCTGTGCTTCTGTGGCAGTGTTGCACTATTATAAATGGTAAGCAGTTAATTTTACTTCTATTCATTAGAGCTAACATCAAACATACAAGCCTCTATTTAAATTAGGTTCATGGCGTTCTTAACAAAGCCAAGTCAGCTTTGCTGGATCTGTTTGAAATCCTAATTTGCCGCATTTAGTTAATGGAGTATACCAAGTTACAGTATTTTAGACAGCAAGAACAGTTCTGCAAATTTCACCAGAAACCCTGTGTGAATAGAACCCGAGAACCAACCTGATATTGTTTTGGTTCTTTGCAGTTACAACAAAAAGACTCAAATGGTTGGCTTCAAAATCGTCAGTAAGATAGAGCTGCAGATGATCCATATTCCACCATATAGAGTTTCTGCACATTGCCCTATGCATAAACCCTTATTCTTTGTATTATTTGTATTCACTTTTTGTTTTGGGTAAAAAATGCATAATAAAAAGCCTAAAATAACCATAAATAATATTATAAGACTGGTAGAGTGTTTCACTTTAACACGTATCCATAAGACATTTTGCTGGGGTTCCAAGAAACCAATCATCTGTTAAACTAAAGGAGTTGTCTGTAAATGTATAATACAGCTATATTGGCAAAATGTGATGTTAATTTGCACCCACATTTTAGGGTGAGTATAGGGGGGAGTCTACTGTCTCCCTAACCTTATAGATCATAAGCCCTTGCAAGCAGGAACCTCTCTCCCTACGTACCAGTCTGTCATCTACTTTATTCATGTTGCTTGTACTTGATTTTCCAATACAACTCGTATGTTACCTCTTATCATATGTACAATGCTCTGGAATCAAGGGCACTAACTATAATACTGCCAAGTAATAAATGCAACAGTGGAAAATTCACCACTCAAAATAGGAAAACGCTACAGTATTTATAATTTCAAACTGCATAACCATACATCACTGTTAATATATACTGTACTGTATATTTTCTATTTCAGGGTTATTTACAGTGGAGGCCAGAACGTCTCACATCATTGCAGAGTATGGGGGTAACATTTCCATGGAATGTCGATTCAAATTGGACTTGGCAACAGATTTTGAAAAATTGAATGTTTTATGGAAACACATCAAAAGAGATGGAAAGGATGGTATAGAAGTAGCAAAGTTTGCAAATGGAAAAGATTTAGAAATATTGCACAGTTCCCACATGAAGCTTTTATCCAGTGAACTGCGCAATGGCCGTGCCATTCTTCACATCAATAATGTAAAAATGACTGATGCAGGTCAATATTACTGCATTATATCTTATATTGGAGCGGACTATAAAGTGATCAATCTGGATGTGCAAGGTAATATCCGTCATTATAATATACATTCATGTTATAACTATCAACCAGAAACTTTCTCTGGATTATTAACAGATTACTCCAATAAAATTCATCATTGCTGAACCTTGTAGTGATCAGGTGCTAGTTACTGAAATTCCATTCACAAGTTGCAATATTTATATATTCAGTGATGTTCACAGAAAGTTAAAAAGTAAAAAAAAAAACCTGAAAAAAAAGTTTGGGCCACACACTGGAGCAGAGGCACCTTCTGGGTTTAAACCCTTTATCTAACTTCTGGATGTGGATGCTGGTTAGGCAGGTAAAAGTAGTCAGCAAGATGGGTCATACACTGGAGAGTCCACATGGTACACAGAAGATAAAGGTGACGACTATATTTAGGCAGATGATCAGAGCAGGCAACACAAGTTCAGCCCTGGTACAGTATAAAAGGAGCAGATGGGAATGTTCTCAGGAAACCCACCCCCTATAGGACACAGTAGGAAAAGCCTTAAAGGAGGATGCTGCATGGTGGCAACCAGAGATAGAGAGCAGAGCATTGGCACAGACCAGGTGATGGCGATTGCAGGTAGTGACATTTGAAAACGTCAAAGGATATGTGTGTGTTCTTCCCATCCACTGTAGCATAAATACATGTCAAACCTTTAGGCTGGAGGGCAGTTATTGTTAAACTGTCACTGTCGTGAATTTTTTTTTTTTTTGCAGAAATCAATAATCCAGGCGATTTTAAGAAACTTTGTAATTGGGTTTATTAGATGAAAAATGCATTTTTATCTATCATGAAAAAGCAGTTTGAAGCTCTCCCCCCTGTCTTCATTGTTCTCCCATGGAGAGAGCTAAATAAAGGACCAAAACAGGACAACAAAAATTTAATCTACAAATACCTCACCCTTTATCTCCTCTGACAGTCACCACTGACCTCTCTGACCTCTGATTACAGCTGTCACCCAGCTCCCTGCCTGTAATCCTCTGTTATCTGCTTTCTGCTAACTCCCCCCTACGTCTGATGCAACAAGTCACAATTTCCTGATTTTTTGCAGTGGATGGAAAAGAGGAGGGAGGGGGGCCTGGGAAAAGGCTTTTTAAATGCAGATAATGGCATATTTGGCTAATAAACCCAATTACAAAGTTTCTTAAAATCGCCTGGAATATTGATTTCTGCAAAAAAAATCGCTTGCTGGTAGGGACCTGACAGATTTCCTTTAACAGGAGTCTAACTGCATTTCTTGTTCCAGACTGCTGATACTATTAGAAAGCTGTTAGATTAGTAAGACACCTGGTACCTTTCATATATTTGTAGATAACTCCACAACGTAGAAAATGTTTTCATTATACAGCATGAAGAGTCAAAGAGACTTTCCTGAGCTCCGGAAGCGCAGCAAGCTGTAACATCTCCTTACTCCCCCTCCCATACCTGATCCTGCTTGGGACTCAACTTCCAGGTGTCAATCAAGCAGGGAGGAGGTGAGACATTTTAGCTTGCAGCTATTCAGGAGCTTAGGAAAGCCTCTTTGACTCTTTGTACTTAAGAATAAAAGCATTTCTGTACCTCCTGGAAGCACAGCTGGATATATGAAAGGTACCATGTGTCTCCTTGACCTAACAGTTATGTAACAGTGTCAGCAGTTTGGAACGTGAATAACAGCTGACAGATTCCCTTTAAGATAATATTCTACCCCTTCTCATTAATATATCTAGTCTAGTTATAAAAAAAAAGCATGGTGGCCCACAAGACAAAGCTATTTTTCTCAATGATTGTTCCCTAGTCCTAATACAATATCTTTCTCTTCCCAGCTCCATACAAGAAAATAACATCACATGTCAGAAATGTGGTTAGTTCCTCGGGGGAGACAGTCAAGGAAGTCTCCTGTCAGTCATTTGGATATCCGGAAGCAAAGGTCATCTGGATGGAAGAAAAAGAGAATCTCACTATGGTACATAACATCAGCCACACATTAACTACCGACATGTTGTTCAATGTCACCAGTGTGGTCAGAGTACCAGCTGAATCTAACAGAATACTCACCTGCACCTTCTGGAATAAAATATCTCATAATGCAACATCTCATACATTGGATGTATCAGGTAATCACTGTTTTCTGTACCTCTTACCATTTTATCTCAGTCATAAAGATATTAACAAGATAACATGGTACAAAGCAATCTGGAGAATTGTAGGTTATCTTTCTGTATTTCTGTACTGACGAGTTATCTAAGGCTGGGTTCACACTGCGTTATTGCAATCCGTTTTTTTCATCCGCTTTTAGCAAAAAACGGATGAAAAACGGATGGAAAAACGGATGCATTAGCGTTTTTTTAACGGACACAAAAGTAGTGTCAGCTACGTTTTTGTGTCCGTCAAAAAAAACATCCGTTTACAATGGAAGTCAATGGAAAAACGGATCAAAACGGATGCACACAAATGCATCCGTTTTTTTTCATCTGATTTTTGCAAAAAACGGATGAAAAAAACGCAGTGTGAACCCAGCCTAACACAGACTTGAGACACATAGCTGTTCCATGATGTGCCCCCGGTGTAATGTTATATCGGAGGAGTGGCCGGTCACTTGCTAGGCTTATTACAACTTTGCTCTATTCGGATCAGTTCCTAGCTCTTTGGCTTTTGTTGTGGATACTGTCCTGCTCTGTTACTTCTCCTAGTCCACGGCGTAGGTTGAGGTTTTCTCTGACTTGTCCTCTCTTAAGAGTGTTTTAACAGTGCATAGTGCTGTGGAGCCATAACTGAGGAAAAGGTGTTAGAGGGGTACTGTGAGGAATATGGACAGCCCTGTCCTTAGTCATGAATATGCATAGTGGTATTATATGTGGCGTGTTTTATATGTATTGATGCAGTCGATATTTTATAGATTGTAATTAATATTTTATAAATTAAGTGTATTAGCATTAAGTGCAGGCCCAAAGCTGATCCCAGCTAGTCATATGGACTTATGGACTTACTGTAAAAGGAGATGGTGAAGTAGATTGTGGCTAGAGTGTTGAAATTGCACCTCTGAGGCAGGCTCACTGACTCCATGCCAGCAGGGGGTGGACTCTCTTTGAGGAAAGGAATAGGAATATGAAATCTCCCATAACTTTGTCCAAATAAAACATAGAGTCACAGAACCAATTTCCTAGCGTCGGTTATGATGAGGACATCGCAGGAAGTCAAAACATGGCCTGTCTACCTGTCCTCATCATTACATAAGGGGTATCTCACCTTCTGAGTGTCCGGGGCATATGATGTTTGATATGCCGGGAATCAGAACGGCGAGATATGAATTATGAAGAGGGGCTGGGGCCCGTACCATTGATATGGCACCTAGGAAAGTATCTTTTTGATATTCCCAGGTGTGTTCCCTTGATGGCTTAGGGCGGTGACTGAAGCTCTGCCCAGAGGGGCTGAGTTAGAGATGTCAAGTGACGCCCCTCTGGCCAACCCTTTCAGGTCTGACATAAAAGTGAGACCTAGGGAACATGTAATGGTCACAAAGTTGGGGATCCAATCGAATTGGTTTGTGCACCACGTTCTAAGCTTATATCCCCTGGGAAGGAAGAACCTATACAACGCATCCTGTGCTAAGTATTAGAACTTTCTTATTTTATCCCTTTTGTTTTCATTGTTTGCAGTGTCTGTATGTCTTTTGTTAACCTTCTTTTTGTAATCAAGTACTGTCCATTTTAATGCATTAAGCCTAAAAGTTTGATGGTTTGTCTTGTAGCCTAAAACGAACCTAGGTAGCTCCGTGAAGAGTGCATGTGTATGACCGGTTGGCTTACTCTACCGTGTGGGTGTGCCTGCTTGAGAGTGGAACACTCTTGGGGTTCCCTGTCTCCCCAGTAACGTAATAGATAGGGTGGTGGCAGCATATTGTGTTGGTGGGTGTGTGGAAGACTGAGTCAGGGTGATCCTTGTTCTAATCTCTGGCCTGAGTGTAGGGGCGTGAGAGATTGAGACCATGAAAGATCGACCTAAGCAGTTGCACCCGAGTCACGATAAAGCGAGTCCTGTGTACGTGACAGGTACTGTCTTGCTTGCTACCCATATGAGGTTCTAGCTAAGACCGAAATAGGTAGGGTACCTGGCAGAGGGCCAGGGCCCAGATAGAACCACTGTGGAGAGCTATGTAGCTTGCTTCCTTCCTCCACTATGCCCAACACAAAAGAGCTTTTGCATCACCCATGTTACTTACTTCCCAGCGTAACATGCGCTGTGAGTGGGTGAAGAGAGCAGCAGAAAAAACAAGGAGAGAGTTGTTAGGAGAGAAGAAAAACAGATTCCTACTGGTCTGCAGGTTCATGTAACACATAAAGAAACAATAACCCTTTATACACTTCAGCTGTGCAGCTTCCAAATACACATAACTAATAGAGCGGCATCTAGTGGCGAAACTTTAGTACTACTTTCATCACCACACAAGTACAATAAGTACAAACTTTTGCGAAGGGTATATATAACTGTAACACCGTGGTAGGACACCACAGTACTATGGCCCTGTTTTGTACAAATGGATAGTAGGATTCCGATGGGGCCTTACTGTAATCTGCGTGCCTCTAATTTTTTAGTAAGTATTTGTTGGATGTTTTGTAGATGTTTTGCTGAATTGATAAATATAAGCCCCCCTCAAAAGTAAGACCTAGCAAAGTTTTTGTAACCAAGGCCTACAGCTGTGATTCTTTGTAGCCTGCCGCCATTGCTCCCTACATTCACTGACCAGTGCAAAGCAGATGCATGCAGGACCGTCACCTGCCGCCATCCCCGTTATCCCCTACCGCCAGATGTAGAGCTCCACAGAGTCTGCTGTTATCCCGTCACCTGCCACTATACCATACACTGTCCCTGCTTTGCTGTACAAGTGTACTGCAGTGAGCTGCCCCTGGTGGCCGGAAGCCGCCATACCTTACGCTCTGTCTCAGCTCTGCATGTGACATTCTTCTTCATGGAAAAATAATACTTTTCCCATGAAAACAAGACCTAGCACATTTTTGGAGCAAAAATTCATATTACACAGGGGAAATATGGTATAAGTTTGTAAAAATTCATCAATTCAGCTTCACATTGATTCAATAGGAATCAGTGCTGCAGTTTAGTAGTACATTTTTTTTCTTATTCAAATATGAAATTAGCATCACAGAATTCTTCCACACAGAATCTGTTCATCTGCTGTGTCTGATACCCAAGGATGGTCCATAGCTTTGGGCTAAGCCACAGCATGCAAATCCATGACAGAAATCTAAAGGAATGCTGATTTCTGCCACGGATTCCACAACCTGAATATGTTCACACTACAGAATCCGCACGGAAACTTCAAGCGGATTCTGCCAGGCGGCTTCCTCTTGAAGTTGTGCCCATCCCATAGACTTAATTATATTTGCCTGCGGATTCCCCCGTCCGCCCAAAGAATTGACATGTCAGCCTATGTAAATTCACAGATAAGGGTGCACAATTAAAATACGTGGTCTTCTGTCTGTTTGTAGTATCTAGTGATGTGTGGGAAGAAGCGGCATAAATTTCCTGTATATGTTGGAATAATCGACCCTGTCATACCTTGTGGTGTAGATATGCCGGCTCTCCCTCCCCGCTCAGGGAGCCATTGCCCTACACTCCAACGCTCAAAGCACACTAGGGAGAGCAAATACAGTGTTCTAGCTACCACTGTAGCAGCAACGCGAATAGTACCCAGCCTGATGCCGATACAGATGTCCTGAACTTGATGCCCATGCTTCCTGAAGATCCAAACAAACTGGCTAAAACAGACGTTGGAGGGGGACACAGAACGAGGACTTGGTATCTTAGGCACAGTTTCAAACAGGGTAGGAATGACCTTTTTCAGGGTCAGCTCCATATGCCCTGAGTGAGGATGGAGAGCCGGCATATCTACCACAGGGTATAACAGGGTCGATTATTCCAACATATACAGTACCGGAAATTTATGCCGATTCTTCCCACACATCACTGGATACTACAAACAGACAGAAGACCACGTATGGGTGAGATTTCCAGTTTATTATCACTTTATCGCTGTTTTGATCTTGCCTGGCTCTGTCCAGTGGGGGATAGGGAGAATTACCGGCTGGTGATTGCTCCTAAGTGGTTCTGGTGACCATGATTGCATTTTTGTTGGGGGGATATTAATTTTTAAACTAAGTAAATAAAAGTTGTATTTTAATTGTGCACCCCTATCTGTGAATTTGCTATATCTGAGGAGGTGTCTTTTCTCCCAAACTTTGGGAATTTTTTCTGTGAGAATGCCAACCTATGTAGCTTTGTGATTTAAATGTTGACTACAGCATTAACTTCCGCTACATAATCCAAATCGCTTCCTCACCCTAAGCAGGTATGTATTCCCATACTGCCAATTTGTGATCACTACATTAAAAATTCAGTCCTGGACTTAAAGTCCATATGAAGCCTTTTTTAATTTCATTATTTGTTTTGTTTTTAATTTCTTTTCACTTACTTTTTACAGAAAGAATACAAAATGCAAAACCTCAAGAATGGAAATTTTTATTAGTGATTTTGGCAATAATAATTATTATAGCCTCCCTCTCAGCGGCAGTGTATGGTAAGTCAGTTAAAATGATTTGTATAGGTATAAGGAATCTATCATCACCTGACCTTATACTAGCCTGTCAGTATGTGGTGATGGGTGAAGTGACACAGACCACAGCGATTGTTTTCTTTTGAAAACCCATTGCTCCATTCCCATGATATTGATTAAAAAACTGTATATGTAAATTAGCTAGCCAAACCATTTGTATGGTCTTCAGAGAATGTGTACCACTGGTAATCACCAATATATGAGATAGGAAGATATTGGGGGACATGTATGAACGTAACGCCAGAGGCGTATGCCAGGGAGAAGGTGCAGATTCGCCCCTTCTCCCTGGCGTATGCCATCTGTACGCCCCGCACGCCCGATGGGCAGGCTGGCGGAGCTTGGGGGCGTGACGAGGCAGGGAGGAGGCGTTGCCTCCTCCCGCGCCTCATTTATCATGATTTACGCCTGCTTACAGGCACAAATCATGACGCAAATCTTCACCTCTTAGTAAATCCTGTCGCGAAAAAGGGTGCAGGGCTAAATATAAGACCGGCGTACTTGTACCCCGGTCTTCATAAATCCCCCCATTGTGTATATATGTATGTGTAGGAAGATATTGTCTGTGTGTATTTTATGATTTAATACTAAAAGAAAGAGAGCAAAAAAAAAACACAGCACCGGCGCCTCTTGTAACACCTTAGGATGATATAGACGGTGGGTAGGGAGGTATTGCGCTCACCTAAAAGCCACTTGGGCTTGATGCGTATCACCCAATAAGGGTTCAGATGTGTAGAGATGTCCTGGTCACAGCGGCTGCTTTGCTAGAAGTACCATCAGACGGGATGCTCCCACCGGAGGCCAGTATAGGAATACAGCGAAGTAGAAAAAGTAAAAACAGGTACAAAGGCTCCAGCGCTGCTACTGTAAGACTATCACGGGACTCCAATATTTTAAGATCAAAGTGGGTTTATTTCAAAACAGAGCATGAGGTTAACATGTTTCGGGGAAAAAAATCTCCCTTCCTCACAACCAGTATGCATGTCAGTGATAGAAAATCTACTGCACTCCATTATAAGTGTTAAAAAAATATTTTTCATATGCAGTTAGTTAGGGAAGCCATATATATTATTATAGTAGATAATTTGTAGTGTACCTCTCTGAAGTGTGTGCTTTGAGTAACACAAGAAACAGTCTGGAGCATGGCTGTGGAGGGATGATGACATAATAAAAACACCCCCAGCCAGTCCCCTCCATTGTGGGGAGGAAGCATAGCCGGGGCGGTTTAGGCTACAGCCCCTGGCCAGCCACGCCCCCCCCCCCCCCCCCCCCCGGTGCTCCTAACAGCTTACAGGGCACAACTAACAGCTGGGAGCGGTGCTGAGGATGAAGGTAAGAGACATACCGTTATCTTCTATGCCCTGTGCCCACTAGGAAGCTATCAGCAGGTCAGATTTGTCTAACCTGCTGATAGTTCCCCTTTAATTCCATAGCCCATCCATCTGTAAAGTTTATCACTATTTAATTTAATATACATTGGAACAATTTAAATATGCTCAAGTGTTATTGAGGAAGAAAATCAGCTGTAACTAACCACTGTTTCCCCTGTTTGTCACAGTGCTTATTTTTTAAAATTCAGTAATTGTTCCATTTGCTTTGCATTAGATACTCGCTTATGTCCTATGCACTATACCTATGTAAAAACATCTGATCAGTTCCTTAATGTTTGACTTTGCATTTTCATTTACAGCACAAAAAAAAGGATTTTGCTCTATAAGGAAAAGCCTGTGTAACAGCATTTGTACAAAAGAGACTGTCCGTATCAACACTGATATGCCGTTCATGTGTGAACATTCCAGCATACATATTTAAAAAAAAATTGGAGAACACAACTGCTGGTAAATACTCTGTCTATCTGTCTTCCTCTCACAATTGATTGTCTGGATAGTCTACAACCAGAAGTAAACTTTATTGAGTTAAAAGGGAACCATCAGCAGGTTAGAAAGATCTAAAATGCTGATAACTCCCTATTACAGACCGGGTGCTGAAGATGAAGGTATGTCTCTTGACTTTATCCTCGGCTCCGTTCACATTCAGCTTTAATGTAGTCCTCTGTCTGGTAAGGCCGTTTGGAGCACTGCCCCATCCTCAGAACATCAATGGCTGGGGGCACTGGGGGCGGGACCTGTCAGGTCAACGCTTGCTCGCTATTACATGCTCTGACAGCGAGTGGGTAACAGTGTGTGTGTGTGTGGGGGGGGGTGCAGGGAGCTGCGGGAGGAGATAGGAGATAGTCATGGTCTACTGCTGCTCTTGTTGCACTGAGCAATAGCCAACAGACCATTGTTATCGCTGTAACTTTTTTCAGCATGGGTGAGGGGTCAGTCGGCATTGTGCATGTCGGCTGATCATTGCCTTTTAACACATTTTTACACAAAGAGATTTATCGCCCGTATTAGCAGATAATCAGTCAAATATGGCCAATAATCGTTTGGTGCAATACAGCTTGCAATGAAAAAACACAAAAGAGAATGAAAAAAAAGTCAAATCATTGATCATTTTACACAAAACTCCAAAAATGGTCTAGACAAAAGTATTGGCACCCTTAGCCTAATACTTGATAGTACAACCTTTAGACAAAATAACTGCGAACAACCACTTCCGGTAACCATCAATGAGTTTCTTACAATGCTCTGCTGGAATTTTAGACTATTCTTCTTTGGCAAATTGCTCCAGGTCCCTGAGATTTGAAGGATGCCTTCTTCAAGCTGCCATTTTAAGATCTCTATTAGGACTATTAGTACTAATCTAACTGCATCTAAGTGCTTGAGTTGATATCACAATGAATTTTATTTTACAGATGAAGAAAACACAGACACAAGACTCCTGACTAGTTGCTGAGAGCTGCCAATGATAAAATTACAAGCAAAGAAGAATGGAGAATATTTTATTTGCACTTTATGTGAGGAAAATGTTTACTTAACTGAAGTTTTGTGTTAGGCGGGTCCGAAACACTCACTTGTTTAGAAGTATCTTATGGTTTACATTTAGCTATTAGTAATTTAAAAAAAAAACAGCATCACTTTCATACTGTCTGATCCACATGTCAACAGGGCAGTACCTGACTTAAAGGGGAACTCCGAGTAGAGGGAAAAAAAAAAACTTCTGTAGAAGCATAAAGCATTACTTACCTATCTATCCCAGTTTTGAAACTACCAAAAATCCATTTGTTTTGGGGGTTTTGTTCTGTTTTGTGTTTCTGCACTTCCTGGTTGAGCAGATGTACTCAGTACTACAGGTTCCAGAATGCAATGCTTTCCCTCAGCTGTTCAATCAAAGTTCCCCACCCTGCCTATTTCCCGCCCAAAGCTGTTGCAGAACATCTAGGCTGTGTTCACACATTGCAGTTTCATTGTGTTACTGAATTATTTGCAGTACTTTATCATTTCATAATGGTCCCACCCACACAGTGCTGTATTCTCTACCTGTAATGCCAATATTGGAATAAAGCAAAGAACTTTTTAAATGTTTTTTTTTTCTTTTCCTTTCCACACACATATTATGATCAAGCATCTTTTATCTTTGAAGTTGATTCCCACAATAAGGACTTTATCCGATATTATCTTACATGGAATATACTGTTTATGCCTTGTTTTTTGTGCAGGTGGGATTGTCAGTGTCAGCTCTGATCATCTCTACTGTTTAGCATTATCTACTTGTGTTACTGCATCATTTTTGTGCAGATACTGCAGTACTACAATGACACTCCAACATGTGTGAACACAGCCCTAATTTCTCTGTAGACTTTTGCAGAGAGAAGTTGAAACACTTGCTACTGGCCAGTCAGAGATGATGAATCACACCCTGCCCCCTGTCTGCATCATCAGCCTGTGCTCAGCAAACCCACAAATTGTAAGACAGAGGCATGGAAGATTTGTCTCCTAAGGTGGGAGAGCAGAGGGAGCAGGAGACAATGTGGATTGGCACAGAGTTTATTATTTTTTTCACTTCCTGGCTTTCTATCAGCTACCAGTGGTGCAGAACCATACAGATACGGTAATACATTGTATAGACACATCTATATAACTTTTAATGTACTTTTATTAGAAAACAATTTTTTCTTATCCGGAGTTCCCCTTTAATACAGGGAACCTTCCATCACTTTCATGCCGCCTAAACCACCAAGTCATTGGGATGATCCCCACTTCACCAACTTCAACTGATAGATCTCTCCATATATCCAAACAAGGATAGATATGTCATTTAATAAAGCTGGAGCGGTGATGAGAAGCTGCCAGGGATCACCCTCATTGACTTATGGTTCAGGGAGCATGATAGCAATGACAGGTTCCCTTTAGGTGGTTTTGGATCTACAAGTTTGGGTGAGGATATGTTTCCTCAGATTTGCTTTTATGGCACATTCAGTCAGGGGCGGATTAATTTTACCATAGGCCCCGGGCTGTTCACCAAGCCTGGCCCCCCCCCACCCCACTGTAACTATGGCAGCACTAGCCTGGCGTTCATAGTACAGTATAGATAATGTCATGATGTCCTGATTTGTGCAAAATTGCCATAAAAAACAGTGTTTTTTTTGCAAATCATGGTAGAAGTGTAGCCAGGAGACAATACACCACTGAAAGTATAAGTCTTTTTGGGTGGTCATGGGCCCCCCAGGAGCTCAGGGCCCCGGGCTGCCGCCCGAAACGCCCCTACTATAATCCGCTACTGCATTCAGTTAACTTTTTAAAAGTCCCCCTTAAATACACCTAAATGTATGGTTCTGTAGATTTGGATTGAAGCACAGATTGGATGTGGCCCAGCAGAAGATAACAGATTTCTGTAGGAGTAGCCAAGTGTAATTGACATATCCTGAGTAACCTGTGCAATTGTGATGGAAATTGTATGCATGCAATGCCTTAATAGTTCCTTTGCTCTGTTGGTTCTATACAATTAGTATTTTCCTATATTTTAAGGAACGGTCTGCACATTTCAGTTGCCTAAGAGCTGCCGGCACTCCACATGTAGCTGTATGGTACTTCTTTTGGCCATACTTCTGGAGGAAAATATGGTAATATGAGATTAGATATTATGTCGTAATACAATTTAGAGCCTTTATGGTGCCATGATTTGGTCTTTTGCTGAACATTGTATGGGATAACTCGGCAAACATACAGATTACATTTCCAGCTGCACTTTATTCTTTATTAAGTAGAGATGAGATTGTTATATTATGTGTCCATAATCTACTATGAAATGCACATGTCATGAAAGCTTTATTTTTGCTATAAAAATTTATGTTTATAAAATTTTCACTCACCCATTTATTTCTTTGTCCACATTTTTATAAAATACAAAGGTAAAATAACACCTGGGCACACTTGCAAGTGCATCTGTAATGGAATACATTAATAGATTTCTTTCTTTCTAAACATTAACATTTTAGATACATAACAGAATATACCTGTAAACAACTCCCAAACATACAAGAACTCAAAGTCACAATATACTTAAAGTGAATATGTCATCTGCGATTAATGTCCCAAACTGCAGACACTTATATGGTGTGTTTACACAAACAGGTTTATCTGACAGATTATTGAAGCCAAAGCCAGGAATGGATTTGAAAAGAGGAGAAATTTCAGTCTTTCCTTTATGACCTGTTCTCTGTTTATAGTCTGTTCCTGGCTTTGGCTTTAAAAATCTGTCAGATAAATCTTTCTGTGTAAATACACCATTAAATAGCTGTTAGACCAAATTATAAGATTGGTAAAACAGAAGGAATCAGAGAATGTAGCTTATGTGGAACTCTGTACCACCATGAAAGGAGCTTAAAAGGAACAATCTTTAAAAAAAAGTCTATTACGCTACGGAAATGTGGTGTAGAGAGCACTCAGCACACTTGCCAGACATGCTTTTACACCTGCAATGTACAACCCGCAAACTTACTTTATATATTTGGTACGCCGTATGTAAATTGCCACCGAGTAGTCATAAGGGCGGTGAGCCACAGGCAAGTAGTCACTGTCCCCCAGGTGTTCCTGCGCAGCAATCTTGCCCCTGTTAAGGTTAAATTTAGATGTTGACCCCTCTCTATGGAGAAACGTCAAAAACCCAGGTACAGGATGGCATTTAAATTTACTAGAGTTGTAACCTGCAGTATTACCAACTCGTCACTTATAAATCACGGACACAGATAAGACAATGTATCATGATTATAAGCCTGGATAAAATGGCCCAAGTTTTATTATGGTAATCATATTTTATAGACAGAATATGGGGCGGTACTACTCATTCATATGAAATATGTAACATCCAATACAGGCGGGGTTCCAAGTCACAAGACACATACATGTCACACTCTGGTAGCCCAGTCCATAAATCGCATTCTGTTCGGCGCAGTCAAGGTAACACAATGTTTTATTAATTCAAAAATTGTTTATAGATAAGAGTCTCTCCTTCGTTCCTCCGTTCCTTGGGTATTGTGACTATACATGATAACTTTCCAGGAGCTGTTCCCATTGACGTGCTTCCAGCATTCCTCTTCTTCATCCAGAACATCTCTCTGTCACCCTCTGATCACGCTTTGATCACCCTCTGATCATCTCCAGTCTCTTCAGAGGGCAGTATATATAGGTGTAGTCATATAGGTACAGCGCAAGTAGGTAAAATCCCAATACCTGGCCTTATCAGTCCCCCATTTGACATCCGTGAAGCCTTGGATTGGAATCACTGTGGTTGGTACATAGCCAGAGGTTCCAAAGATACTGTCTGAGCCGCGGGTTGCTCAGGGGTCACATCTTCTCCATAGGGTGAACCCATCCTCCAAGTACTTGTCCAGCATCCAACCTCCAGAAATGCCCAGGCGACACAGATTCAAGAGAACCGATAAGAGAAAGAAAACATAGTAACGTTAGTTACCTATATGAGGGTGAAGCTTCTTCCTGTTTGTTGAGGTTTTATACGAGAGAGAATACACATAAACATTTTTACTGACAAACAGATCAGTATTATGCATAAGACCACTTGGAAGAGACCCTGAAGGACTCCCATTAGTTTATGGGCATCACCATAGGATAGACAAAAATAGTACTATATGTTTTATTGAGAGTTATAGGTGGCGGAACAAACTTACAGCAGATGAGGTAGGTAGATCTGCAATAACCGAAAGAAAATACTAAACAATGGGTGAGTCTGTACAGTATACGCCAATATACAGCTTATTTACAACAAAACAAATAAAAGGGTATTGTCAATACCCAAACCAACATACATATATATGACAAATACCTCTCCGGATTTTATCAAAATAACCAAACCTTATTGTCTCATCACTCCTGTCCCTAAGATTTGTCCCTAATCTTGACTACAGATGTAGCCCCCTTCTCTAGGTCCCTTTACCGTAGGACTGCTTTAAAAAGAAAAGTTTAGATGTGAGCAAATCTTATCTCATAGCAAAAGCAAAAATGAAAAGTTAATTGATACATAAACCAAAAATAGCATAACAGGTAAATGCAATAAAATCTCCACAATGTGACCTACTATGTAACCACAAGATTCTTATAATAACCAGATAGTGAATTCACACTCGTCAGTACCGGATTCTCAGAATTTCCACTTCTTTTTAGTCTTTTTACTTCATTTTGTACCTAGAAAACATCTCTATGATTAGATCACACAGGACTAATGACTGGTCACATCTCTTCCTGTACATAATCATATAGTATAATACATACACCAATAATATGAAATAACTGGGCGCTTATTACCGATATAATATTTGGATCCTACTGAATTGTCTCTTGTCTCACTGAGATCATCACATATTACACATAAAATAACCACCATAGAAATAAAATAAAAGTATATACCATACATCATTGAAGGTTTCAAACTTTTTTTTATGAGAATAATATATCACATGATCCTTTTTGTAATGGTTAATAACATTGGTATGGAACCTTAAACCTATCTTTTGACTGACAGGCCTCTTTACAGACACTTGGACTCTTGGCCTCAGTTATATATAGGCCACTAGTATCACCTCAGACATTGGCTTTGTTCTCTCCCATAGCTTTGGCTGACCTGTAAAGAAGACACCAGTACAGACAAGGACATACCTATATAGGCCACCTGTAAGGACATACCTATATAGGCCACCTGTAAGGACATACCTATATGGACCACCTGTGGCAGGTGGATGACGTCCACTTACATTCCCTGAAACAGGCAGGAAGATGACAGACTATGCAGACAGGCACTTTACGGTGTTACTTACAGTAGGTTATGACAGGTGTAGATAATACAGCCGTACACAACCCTCTCTGCTATATTTGTTGTCCCCTGGGCCGCCCAATGTGAGGATACTACATCACATTACACATGGCTTCCTTCTGCTGGTTTTGTCAGATAACTTACAGTGAGATACGAGGCGGTTGGCATACAGTTACTTACTGTCCGCATTCCATCTTCACCCTGTACCTCCTCTCCATCCGCTGGTCTCACAGCTTGTTGCTGATTGTCTCTGGAAAAGACTTAAAAACAAACAGATCCACATCTCCCCCTCCACCTGCACACTATGTACGGTTACCTCAGGAGGAGACCGGAAACATCTCCCCCTCCACCTGTACACTATGTACGGTTACCTCAGGAAGAGACTGGAAACATCTCCCCATTCCCTTGTACGCTTTGTACGGTTACCTCAGGAAGAGACTGGAAACATCTCCCCATTCCCTTGTACGCTTTGTACGGTTACCTCAGGAAGAGACTGGAAACATCTCCCCATTCCCTTGTACGCTTTGTACGGTTACCTTGGGAAGAGCACAGAAACCACAGCATCGGCAGCTTCATCCATCATCCATCACCCTTTTTGGCATCAGGGTTTGTCTGCGTGAACGTTGTGTCAGCCACTCTATGGCAGCTTTTCTTCTTCTTTGAACAGTTTTTTTTTTCTACAAGTGTTTTTGGTAAGCCCAGGGACCAAACAAATCTGTCATTTGCCAATTAGCCCATAATTGTGGGCTTCATATAGACCTCTGCACAGTCACCTCCAACCATCTTACATGTCTCAGTGATTGTCCTCACCTCCAGCTTATAGCAGGAGCGGTTTCTGCAGTGGAACGTCACACTGCATGGCGGTCACCATATATCCTTGCGTCTTGTGTCATCCATCTTTGAAAAGTCTGGGATAATCTACAATGAAAACTTTTAAACTTTCATTAATATTTGGGCTTTCAATTACATTTTCATCTTTCACAATTTAAAATATCAAACGCAATAAGTAACAAAAACATCTTCATTCAAAAATAAAAAGTTTGTACGAAGTTTAAAAATCTAAGAAAAAAAAAATCTAAATGTGCTATTCCCATTTACCTCTATCCCCTCCCCCATTTGAATCTACATCAAGAGGCAACAGAGATGTTGGATTCAATGCACTTAGCAAAAAATGTATATATATATATATATTGTGGACATGTCACAGGAAAGGTGTTCGAGGGGAGGTACATCTCACCCAGGCTTCTGCACATGGTGAGGTGGTAAATCCGGGAAAGATCTCTTACTCAGCAGTATTATGCTGCTGAGTTGTTCTTTACATTTTCCGGGCCGGATTTACTGGAATGGTGGGTAGGTTGGTAGTGGGACCTGCCATTCCCTTCCCCCCGATCCAGTTCGGTTGTTGCAGTCAGGTGTGCCCTGATTAGCCTGCAACAAGTTAAAAAGCTCCACAGAGCTACAGGGGATTGCTCTCAGCCAGGGTGAACAGCCTGCATGCTGTGTGTCCTGGGAGCAAGGACTTCTAACACTGCTGGGGCCTATTCACACCCCGCGATACCGCCTATGGAAGTGTCAGATAGGTGACCTGTGTTAGTAAGTGCCCAGACGGGCAAGACCTTTTTTGTTTGTTCTGGTTTTCAAGCATGATATTGCTCTATTTACGTTTACTGGTCTGTTTATGCCGCTAATAAACGCCAAGTTGACCTTTTATAACTCAAAGCCTGATGTGAACTGTGTCCACACACACCATCCCCCGGGAAGATCCTTACAATTGGTGCTGCGGAGCGGGCAAAACGGTTGCTAGGGGCAACGGTGTGCATCAACTTGGCTACAGCTGCGTATGTCCTGGGTGAAGGCTGCGGCTTCACTCCAAAAACAGACAAGCAACATGGAGGAGATGATGAAGCAGTTAATGCAAGTGAGTTTGCAACAACAACAGGCGTTGGTCGCACAACAACAGGCTCAGGCAGCCGCTAAGCAGGATCAGGCGGCCGCTAACCTTCGCCATGAACAGGCAATGGCTGCACATCAGCAAGCGATGGCTCAGCAACAGAGACTTATTGAGCACCTGATAGCGAAGCAAGAGGCGTCTGCAGGTGCTAATCCCCAGCCGGTGGCAGCAGCCGCACCAGAGACTTTGTCTGTGAGAAGAGCTGTGCAGCGAGCGCTGCAAAAGATGACTGCTGATGATGATATTGAGGCCTACTTAACGGTTTTTGAGCGGGTGGCTGAGCGAGAGAAGTTACCCTCCACTGAGTGGGCAGAAGTGATTGCGCCCTATTTAACAGGCGAACCTCAAAAGGCCTACTATGACCTCAGTGAGCAAGAGGTCAAGGACTATCCTCGGCTAAGAGCAGAGATACTCGCCGGACTAGGAGTTACTGCTGCTGTCCGTGCCCGGAGGGTCCGCAACTGGAGCTACAGTCTGGACAAGTCAGCGAGGTCCCAGATGTACGACCTGATCCATTTGGCAAGAAAGTGGTTGGAGCCAGACACCTCTACTCCTGCCCAGATCCTAGAGAGGGTCGTGATGGATCGCTACCTACGAGCACTCCCTGCTGATCTGCAACGCTGGGTGGGACAAGGTGACCCTAGGAGTGCCGACGAACTTGTCAACCTTGTCGAGAGGTTCCAGGCGACCGAGGACTACCTCCGTGATGTTCCTGCAGCACCATCACCTCCCCGGAGTGCCAGATCTGTGCCGTCAGCTGGTAAGAGACTTCCATCTATTGGGGGAGTGTGGAGGGGTGCTGATAGAGGGAAGAGCGCTCAGGAGGTGTCTCAAGGGCAAAAGACTGGTGATGGTCCCAGGTGGCTAAGTGGCCCTAAAAAGGACTCCCTGCCAAGGAGACCAGGCCCTATCCAGTGCTGGAGATGCCATGAGACGGGACATATGTCTGCCCATTGCCCTCTTACCACTGAGCCCATGGAGTGTGACGCTAGCCGGCGTCAGTCGCTATTTGCAGAGCCGTCTTTTGTTGCAGTCATGGGACTAGAGACTGAACCACAAGTCTGCAACATTACGGTCAATGACTTCCCTGTTAAGGCGTTGCTGGACTCAGGAAGCCTTGTCACCTTGGTGCATGCCAGCCTGGTGACTGGGGACTTTGTGCCAAAAAGACATATGAGTGTGGTCTACATACATGGCGATACAAAGGTGTACCCTATAGTACTGGCTAATGTCGGGACTGAACTAGGCACTGTACAATATGAAGTGGGTGTGGTTAAAAACCTTATGCATAATGTGATATTGGGGCGTGATTTTCCATTGTTCTGGGCTTTATGGGGAAAACAACAATCCCCTGAAAGGAGTGAGGAGACCCCTAAGTCTATTGCATTACCCACGGTAATTGATAAAAATGTACAGGATGAAAATGCTTTTCCTTTGCAGGTCCTGGCTGGTGAGGAAGAAGCTCCTCCCACTGACCAGAATGTTCCAGACTTAGAGGTTTCTAGAGATAATTTTGGTACTGCACAGTTGCAGGACCCCACTCTCAAAAATGCGAGAGAGCAGGTCACTGTTATGAATGGGGTACCTCAGGAACCAGAAGCTGAGAAAAAGTTTCCACATTTTTCTATGACTAATGATCTCTACTATAGAGTCACTAAAATTAATGATGAGGTTGTGGAACAGCTTCTGGTGCCTAAGTCGTACCGGAGTCAGGTACTCGACATGGCCCATAATCATGTCCTTGGGGGCCACTTGGGGACGGATAAAACGCAGGAGAGAGTCCTCCAGAGGTTTTATTGGCCTGCGATTTGTGCTGACATAAAAAAATACTGTGAGTCGTGCCCCACATGTCAGCTTAGCGCCCCAGTGTCGCATTTCCGCAGTCCGTTGGTTTCGCTCCCCATCATAGAGGTACCTTTTGACCGCATTGCAATGGACTTAGTGGGTCCCATTGTAAAGTCGGCAAGGGGACACCAGTACATTTTGGTGGTCTTAGACTACGCAACCCGCTATCCTGAGGCTGTCCCCTTAAGAAACACTGCATCTAAAACAATTGCGCGTGAATTGTTTTATATGTTTTCCAGGGTGGGGATCCCCAAGGAGATCTTGACCGACCAAGGTACCCCGTTTATGTCAAAGGTGATGAAGGATGTATGCAAACTGTTTAAAATCTCACACCTACGTACCTCTGTATATCATCCCCAGACAGATGGATTAGTGGAGAGGTTTAATAAAACCCTAAAACATATGTTAAAGAAAGTGGTGGAAAAAGATGGTCGGGATTGGGATCACTTACTTCCTTACCTGATGTTTGCTATTAGGGAAGTGCCCCAAGCATCCACAGGGTTCTCTCCCTTCGAGTTGGTCTATGGTCGTCACCCTAGGGGTTTGTTGGATATTGCAAAAGAGACATGGGAAAGCGAGTCCACCCCATACAAGAGTGTTATTGAGCATGTAGCACAAATGCAGGACCGTATAGCCACTGTAATGCCCCTAGTAAGGGAACACCTCCAGAGGGCGCAAGAGAGCCAAAGCAGAATTTACAATCGTTCTGCGAGAATCAGGACATTTAGCCCTGGTGACCGGGTACTCATACTTGTTCCCACAGTAGAAAGCAAATTCTTAGCAAAGTGGCAGGGTCCCTATGAAATTGTAGAGAAGGTCAGTGAGGTAAACTACAAGGTACACCAACCAGGTAGAAGGAAGCCTTTTCAAGTTTATCACATAAACTTGATCAAGCCCTGGAAAGATAGGGAATCCTTGGTGGCGACAAACTCTGTTAATAATTTGTCACAACCAATCCCTCCGGGACAAGATTGGTGATACTCTATCAGTGTCACAGAAGCAGGAGACTAAAGAATTTTTGCAGAAAAATAAAGACAAGTTTTCTGACCTTCCAGGGCGTACGCATCTCATTCACCATCACATTGAAACTGAGCCTAGAAGCAGGGTAAACCTTAAGCCCTATAGGATACCAGAAGCACGGAGGGAGGCGGTGTCAGCCGAGGTAAAACGTATGCTTGACCTAGGAGTCATTGAGGTGTCCCAGAGCGAGTGGTCCAGCCCGATTGTGTTAATCCCAAAGCCCAATGGAACTTGGAGGTTCTGTAATGATTTTAGAAAGTTAAATGAGATCTCCAAGTTTGATGCCTACCCCATGCCCAGGGTAGATGAGTTGATTGAAAGAATGGGTAATGCCAGGTACATAACCACCCTCGATCTCACAAAAGGCTACTGGCAGATCCCCCTCACTCCTGAGGCTAAAGAGAAGACTGCATTCTCCACCCCTGATGGGCTCTTCCAATATGTAGTGATGCCATTCGGGTTACATGGAGCCCCTGCCACTTTTCAGAGGTTGATGGACTTGATTCTGCGACCACATCATGATTACTCCGCTGCCTACCTCGATGATGTGGTCATTTTTAGCCCTGATTGGGAAAGTCACCTCTGTAAGGTCCAGGCGGTGTTAGATGCCATAAGCGATGCGGGGTTAACCATCAATGCAGAGAAGTGTGCACTAGCCTTAGAGGAGGCCAAATACTTGGGCTACATTATTGGGAGGGGGTTAATCAAACCACAGCTAAATAAAATCGAGGCAATACAGAATTGGCCTCAACCCCTCACAAAGAAACAGGTCAGAGCTTTCCTGGGTATTACGGGCTATTACCGTAGGTTTGTGCCAAACTTTGCCACAGTTGCAGCCCCACTAACTGACCTGACAAAGGGTGCGAAGTCCGCAATGGTGACATGGACTCCAGAGGCCGAGAAGGCTCTTCAAAGCCTTAAGTCTGCCCTGTGCCAACAACCGGTACTAGTTACCCCTGACTTTAGGCAAGAGTTTCTGGTCCAGACAGACGCCTCTAATACAGGGTTAGGCGCCGTTCTCTCACAGGTCGTGAATGGCGAGGAGCACCCGGTGATGTACTTAAGCAGAAAACTATCCCCGGCCGAAAAAAACTACGCCATTGTTGAGCGAGAATGTCTGGCAGTGAAATGGGCCCTAGAGTCCCTAAGGTACTACTTGCTAGGCAGAAAATTCAAGTTAGTGACAGACCATGCCCCCCTAACATGGATGAAGCTCAACCAGGAGAAAAATGCGAGGGTGACTAGATGGTTTCTGTCCCTCCAAAACTTTAATTTTACCGTGGAAAACAGGCCAGGAAAGTTACAGGCAAATGCTGACGCCCTATCAAGGGTACACTGTCTGTGGGGACAAAATGCTCAGCCCTCCGGTCTGAAAAAGAGGGGGGGGATATGTGGACATGTCACAGGAAAGGTGTTCGAGGGGAGGTACATCTCACCCAGGCTTCTGCACATGGTGAGGTGGTAAATCCGGGAAAGATCTCTTACTCAGCAGTATTATGCTGCTGAGTTGTTCTTTACATTTTCCGGGCCGGATTTACTGGAATGGTGGGTAGGTTGGTAGTGGGACCTGCCATTCCCTTCCCCCCGATCCAGTTCGGTTGTTGCAGTCAGGTGTGCCCTGATTAGCCTGCAACAAGTTAAAAAGCTCCACAGAGCTACAGGGGATTGCTCTCAGCCAGGGTGAACAGCCTGCATGCTGTGTGTCCTGGGAGCAAGGACTTCTAACACTGCTGGGGCCTATTCACACCCCGCGATACCGCCTATGGAAGTGTCAGATAGGTGACCTGTGTTAGTAAGTGCCCAGACGGGCAAGACCTTTTTTGTTTGTTCTGGTTTTCAAGCATGATATTGCTCTATTTACGTTTACTGGTCTGTTTATGCCGCTAATAAACGCCAAGTTGACCTTTTATAACTCAAAGCCTGATGTGAACTGTGTCCACACACACCATCCCCCGGGAAGATCCTTACAATATATATATATATATATATATATATATATATATATATATATATTGGGGGGCATAAGGCGTGCTGACTGGAGCCATGGATATGGGTTAGGCTTTACTAGGGATAAGATAACATATATATATATAGTCATGAACTAGTTTGCTATAATCATCACAAAACTGTTAACCCTAAAAATAAAATAAAAAAAATAATAAAACATGTTACAATCGGCTAGTCCCATTTAACATTCTTTTGCTATAAATCAAATAAAGCACAACTTAAAGATGAAATATAAAACATACAGTATATGGAATAATTCTTTTTATCAGAATTCTTTTAGTCAGAACCTTCAGCTTAATTTGTACCATTATTAGCTGAAATGAATCCATTCCTCCAGTAAGCGGCTCTTATCAGTAAGCAGAACGCTCTGTGCCTCACCTCTAACCTTGAGCAGTGAGCAGGAAAATCATAGATTACAAGAGTGAAAAAAAAAGTTCTTAGAAGTATCATACTTTGGGGACACACAAAGAAAATCTGCTTACAATATATATTGGGATAGATACAGTATATCTACAAAAAAATTTTTTTTTTATAAAGTTACATAGAAATATATATTACAGTAGTAAGTTACTACAGGCTCTTATACCATTGGGTTCTTAATAAGTGCACAAACTTCTGCGTTTGATCTTTACCAATTATCACTTTCTCTTGACATTCCTAATAAAACGTGCTTTTTCTCTCTGACTCCTCCTGACACTTACGTATAACAATCTTATACACTAATAGGTCTACTAGACCCGGCTCTTTAAACAGTCTCTATGCTTTTCCTTTCAACAAACCTTTGTCTAACTTTCTTCACCATCAGGTAATAACATTCATTAATAAATGTGCAAAACAGTTGTTACACTCTATCGGAGAGTCCTGTGCCACTAAGTGACACTAAGCAGTATGGGCGGGGGACAGAAATGCCAGGAGTTAAAATGGCCACCGGACTAGATAACCGGATATAGGGGTGTTGGTTTAGGGCGTGGTTTTGAGACGTCACAATTATAATACAGACGTGGATGATATGGGGGAGTGGTTGGCTTTCAGTCGCCTTCTTTGAGGGCTGATTACAGAAAAGTGGCGTACATAAATAAGTAAATGTTTTATGATTGGGACAACAGAAAATGATCAACATTTTGTAACACGTAACATACTTCTTCTAAAGAAGAACAATTTAGTAAAACTGGCTGAAATATAACAATATATAATGTAGGTGAGTACATTACGCTAACAGCTCTGATTCTTTTTTTTTTCTCTCTAACTTCACAGAGCTGGTTGATGACCTTCTACAAAACATAACAAATAACACACAAAAAAAACTCTTGTGAGGCTGATTATGTGCCAAATAATTGTATGCTGCTAAAACTCCTCCAGCATATTCATTAACCCCTTTTCAGCTCTCTCAGTACTGTATCTAGCAATGAGCTGGACTGTTCTCCTTGTCTGAGTATGTGGCATTGTAGTTACACACTTACATGGCACTGTACACTATTTGAATTTAGGCTGCCCACTTCAAAAAGGCATTTTTTTCTTACAATCAAGTCAGGGGCACTTTAAATCAAAGTAACTACTTTAACAGCTGACCAAGGGGAAGATTCCTGTTGAACATAGGGTCTATATGCCACCATTGGAGGTAGGTTGGCTTTTTGCAGGATCTGGGGTTTGTATACAGATATACTATGGCTGGGTTCACACTATGTATATTTGAGGCTGTATTTGGTCCTCATGTCAGGTCCTCATAGCAACCAAAACCAGGAGTGGATTGAAAACACAGAAAGGCTCTGTCCACACAATGTTGAAATTGAGTGGATGGCCGCCATATAACGGTAAATAACTGCGATTATTTCAATACAACAGCTGCTGTTTTAAAATAACAGCAAATATTTACCGTTATATGGCGGCCATCCACTCAATTTCAACATTGTGTGGACAGATCCTTTCTGTGTTTTCAATCCACTCCTGGTTTTGGTTGCTATAGAGCCTCAAACATACAGCCTCAAATATACGTAGTGTGAACCCAACTATAAACTGGGTACAATGGTGTAACATAATGATGTGGCTTGGGTCTGCCACACACACACTACAATATTCTGTCTTATCTAGATTTTGTTGGTCACCGGCACATGTCCACCCAGCTGGACCTGTGCTTCCCACCCATTATCCTGAATGTTTTCCTTCTGTCTGACCCTCTGGCTCTCATCTCTCTATCTACTCCACACCCTCCCCTCTTAGAACTCTAATCCTTTATTCCCCCTTAGTTGTCTAACTAACATCTTCTACCCCACTAGGGATAGTACTCAGATTGACCCCTAAGGTTACTGGACATTTCAAGGACCCATTTGCTCTGCATGTTACATGTAGGTCTGGTTACCTACCCACAAGGCAAAAATAAGTGTGCACAGGAGTGTGAGGAGTTTCCCAGGTATTGGTCAGAGAGCCAGAGGTTGGTGGGGCTAAGGCAGATACAAACCTCCTCAAGATCTGTTCTAGATCTTGCACTGCATCTTCTCATGCCCGTCACTAACTATATCTTAGCTATTCAATTTCCCATAGCCCTCCCATAAAGATAATGAGTTCCTGTTTTTAGTGAACATCTGTCCCATTCTCGCACCCAGCCCTAGGTAGCTTATTGGGGATTGTCCAGACCTATCTAGGTCTTATAGTAGGCTCCTGCTTGCGGCGGGATGCCTTTCCTCTTTGCCATCCTCGTAAGCGGCGAGAATAATCCACGAGTCTACTGATCCATGGCGCCTACATCTTGTACCGAATCGACAGGGCACAAGCAAGTAGTGGAACTAATACAAGTACTATTTCCACTGGTCACCGAACAGATTGTTTTCACTTCTGGAACCCGTTTATACAGAGAGTCTATGCGCCTTCTGTCTGTGACCTTTGTTCTCGATGCCATGCTGTATTACAAGGGTTAAGCAATAATCACAGCCTCCCCATAGGAATGTACAAGTGATCATGTTCGGCAATCCCTTTTCTTAATTCAGCATAAATACAGCAACAGCTTATCTCAATCACACAACAGTTTGCGACGGCAATGCAGCACTTTAACCTTGTCCTATCCTGGGTTACAGAGTTCTTTGTCTAACAATTAGACTCAGCTTTACAAACATATAGAGAACGTAGGTGTGACGGGAATCTCATTAGATCCTTTCTCCTGAGGCACAGATAGTACGTAAGAAAAGGAAGTCTTTCTTACCTGGCCAGTTATATCTGTGCGTCCGATGACGGATAAATCACCGCATCCCGTCTGTCTGCGTTCTGGTTTGCAAGAGGCCGAGTCCCTGTTCGGGCGCCAAATGTTAAGGTTAAATTTAGATGTTGACCCCTCTCTATGGAGAAACTTTAAAAAACCCAGGTACAGGATGGCATTTAAATATATCTTGAGTTGTAACCTGCAGTATTACCAACTCGTCACTTATAAATCACGGACACAGATAAGACAATGTATCATGATTATAAGCCTGGATAAAATGGCCCAAGTTTTATTATGGTAATCACATTTTATAGACAGAATATGGGGCGGTACTACTCATTCATATGAAATATGTAACATCCAATACAGGCAGGGTTCCAAGTCACAAGACACATACATGTCACACTCTGGTAGCCCAGTCCATAAATGGTCAGTAGCATCCTGTTCGGCGCAGTCAGGGTAACACAATGTTTTATTATTCAAAAATTGTTTATAGATAAGAGTCTCTCCTTCGTTCCTCCGTTCCTTGGGTATTGTGACTATAGATGATAACTTTCCAGGAGCTGTTCCCATTGACGTGCTTCCAGCATTCCTCTTCTTCATCCAGAACATCTCTCTGTCACCCTCTGATCACGCTTTGATCACCCTCTGATCATCTCCAGTTTCTTCAGAGGGCAGTATATATAGGTGTAGTCATATAGGTACAGTGCAAGTAGGTAAAATCCCAATACCTGGCCTTATCACCCCTCTGGGCATGATTTAAACTGCATAATTGCTATGACATTAATGAGGGACCACTGTCCCTCACATCAGCGCACCTAAATTCTTACTACACAGCACATGTGCAGTACAGCAGGTCCGATTCGTGCTGTTCTGCGCAAGTGCACAATAGCCTTAAACAGATTTATAAGAATAAACAAACCACAGGACCCTTGTAGTAACATTTCCTAATAAGGCCAAAAATATATTACAAATGCTTCAAAATAGTCATAGCATTAAAGGGTTACTCCGGAAAAAATATTTTTCTTTCAAATCAACTGGTTTCAGAAAGTTATATAGATTTGTAATTTACTGCTATTTAAAAATCTCAAGTTTTTCCATACTTATCTGCTGCTGTATGTTCTACAGAAGGTGGTGTATTCTTTCCAGTCTGACACAGTGCTCTCTGCTGCCACCTTTGTCCGTGATAGGAACTGACCAGAGCAGCAGCAAATCCCCATAGAAAACCTCTTTTGCCCTGGAAAGTTCCCATATTGCCTGCTTGCTTCAGACCAGTGTTCCTTAAGGGAAACTGACACCACAGACATGCATATACAGGGCCGGATTAAAGAAGGGGCACTAGGGGCACCTGCCCACGGGCCTCCACCACTAGGGGTGGCCCCCACCAGCAGGAACCCGGAATTGAGTGAAAACAGTACCTGGGGAGTGAGAACAGTACCTGGACACAGCACTGGACAAACTACATGCTGTCCAGGGAAGGAGGGAGGTGTAGGGTTAATCTTGTGTAAATATCTTCTGCCTGGCAAACTCAGACTCCCCCCTGGCAGGCCCTGAGTGGATTCTTCCAGTCAGGATGTCTGTCTCCTGCCGATGACCTCACTCCCCCGCCTCACTGAGGAGAGGACAGCGCGGGACCTGAGCAGTGAAATCTCCAGCAGCAGGAGGTGACATCATGGAGCCTGCTGGAGGATCTGTCACAGCGGCTGCCAGGCTGAAGATACAGTACAGAGCCAGAAGAGAGAAGAGCAGGAAGAGAGAAGAGCCATCCCCCGCCCAGATCAGGTGAGTAGGAGGTTTTGTTTTGTGTTGGGGCACATCAGAGCAGGGGTATATACTATGGAGGACATTACAGCAGGTGTATATACTATGGAGGACATTACAGCAGGTGTATATCCTATGGGGGACATTACAGCAGTATATACTATGGAGGACATTACAGCAGGGGTATATATACTATGGAGGACATTACAGCAGGGGTATATATACTATGGAGGACATTACAGCAGGGGTATAAACGATGGGGGACATTACAGCAGGGGTATATATACTATGGAGGACATTACAGCAGGGGTATATACTATGGGGGACATTACAGCAGGGGTATATATACTATGGAGGACATTACAGCAGGGGTATATATACTATGAGGACATTACAGCAGGGGTATTTACTATGGAGGACATTACAGCAGGGGTATTTACTATGGAGGACATTACAGCAGGGGTATATATACTATGGAGGACATTACAGCAGGGGTATATACTATGGGGGACATTACAGCAGGTGTATATACTATGGAGGACATTACAGCAGGGGTATATACTATGGAGGACATTACATCAGGGGTATATATACTATGGGAGACATTACAGCAGGGGTATATATACTATGGAGGACATTACAGCAGGGGTATAAACTATGGGGGACATTACAGCAGGGGTATATAAACTATGGGGGACATTACAGCAGGGGTATATATACTATGGAGGACATTACAGCAGGGGTATATACTATGGAGGACATTACAGCAGGGGTATATACTATGGGGGACATTACAGCAGGGGTATATATACTATGGAGGACATTACAGCAGGGGTATATATACTATGGAGGACATTACAGCAGGGGTATAAACTATGGGGGACATTACAGCAGGGGTATATAAACTATGGGGGACATTACAGCAGGGGTATATATACTATGGAGGACATTACAGCAGGGGTATATACTATGGGGGACATTACAGCAGGGGTATATATACTATGGAGGACATTACAGCAGGGGTATATATACTATGGAGGACATTACAGCAGGCTGGCCGCCTTCTGCAGCGTCATCGGATGCTCAGCCGCGATAGGCTGAGCATAACTGTGCTCAGCCAATCGCGGCTGAGCACAGTTATGACGCGGCAGAGGGGGGGCGGCATCAGGGACGGCGGCAGCGATTCAGCCGGCCTCCCGAAGATGACGTCTTGGCACAAGATGGCGGACATGCGCGACACGGATCAGGTATGTATAATGCACCACACTTCCGGGTACACGTGCGGGGGTGGTGGGACACGGGAAGGGGGGATTCACAGACATAACATACATTACAAAGTTGTATAACTTTGCAATTTGTGTTTTTCTGTGAATAATTGTTTACCGCCGCACTACCCCTTTAAGATCGCTAACTTCTCTTATATCACACAAACAGAAGATGGTTTTGTTTACCTTTCTTGAAACGAAATGATGTGAGGGTTTTTTTTCCAATAAGCCGTTCTCACACATTTTCATAAATACAATGATTTTATTACAAGAATTTTTCATGTGTACATTTCTCAAGCTTTACAATTACCGTACAGTAAGTGCCAACCACCGCACACTTTGCATACCATTCATAAATGCTAAGGCACATGACACTGATCACAATGCATGTGGTATTTGTCTGCACACTTGATATCAATATGTGTTCTTAATGAGTCTGGTGGTGTCTGGAGCGAACTGTTGCATGACAACTCTGTCATTTAAGCATTTTCTGTTGGTTGCTAGAAAATAAAAATTATCTCTGAATTTTGTTTAATGACTTTAGAATGTAATATGTATATAATACAGCATATTTGTATAAGAAGAGATTGCATTTACAATTCCTTTTTTTATATTTGTTTTTATATTTTTTACATTAATTAAAGAGGAAAAAGCATTGCAAAACACACTTTATGGGACTTAGCCAAAAAGTAGACAGGCAGGGAATCTTTTCGACAAGCCAGGTTGTGGCTCTTAGTGGGCCCCACTGAGTTCTTTCACATCAAGGTCACCAGGCCATGTCTTTACAGACCGCGCTTTATCCACTGGAGCACAGACAAAGCGTAGGAGTTACACAATTTGTGTAACTCCCATTGATGTTAATGAACTTTGTACATACAGTACAATGTAGCATAGTGAGTTACCTTCTTTATGTAACTCCAGATGCTATATAAACAGCATAGCTTGTGGAGGCAAATTGTGTAACTCCTGAACTTTAGCTGTTTTTGGCTTTCCAGCCACATCCAGTTGGCGAAAACCGGACAGAGGAGTTCAAGAAGCTGTCTTTATTATTGATAAACGCAACCCGAATATGCTTGGGTCCCTCTGAACCTGAACATATGTCATTTGATTAGCGGTTGCTGAAGAAGTTTGATGCAGCCCTAGGGAGTCTAGGGCTATATGTTGTTGGGTTTTTTTATTTGCCCAGAGTACCTCTTTAAGGAGGGTCTTAGATGTTATAGATGTTATAGGGAAGCTGCAAAGAAATTAGAAAAATAAATACATATTTTGCTTTTGCACAATTTTTCTCCTAAGGAGGAGTCATTATAGTGCTTGAAAAGCACTATATTGTAATCCATATTCTTCTTTCCGTTGCTTCCAGCAATACAGCCCGTTTGAGCACAGACTCCGTTCAAACTGCGTTTCGAAGCCCTCGGCGGTGTGTGGTGTGCTATCTATTGTAGTTTTTAAGAAATTTACGTTTAAAGACCCCTAATTTCCCATAGAAAATAATGGTCCATTGGAAATAATGGCCACACTCTAACCGCTAACAGCCAATCACAGCACATATGCAAATAGCTGAAATATAAAAGCCAATGGGAACTCTAAGGTCTTGTCAGGCAATGTATCACAACATCCACAGTCACATGTCCACTATTGGCCAATAGAAGATGTAGAAGATGGAAGGTCCTTAAAGCGACTCTGTACCCACTGTTCCAACCCCCCCCCCCCCAACTACTTATACCTGTTTGTAGCTCATGTGAAGTCCATTCTTCTGGTATGTTTCGGAACGCTGGTAGAGGTTTCGTTCGGCTGAAAAATAAACTTTAGTTGAGGAGATGACATGTCTAAGAGGCGGGGCCGAGAGCGTTCGTGGCCAGGTGAAGCGCCGCCTGTGTGGTTCTGGTCTGCGTCTCCCCCTCCTCTGGTTCCGCCCTCTGTCCGCCCTCACAGGCCAAGTTGTTCTGGCGCCTGCGTCGTGCTTGTAACCTCCTGGCGCCGTTGCCGTGACGTTGCAGGTCCACGCCCACGCGTCGTCCACGTCTTGTCTTAGCGACGCGCTTCTGCCTGGCCGCCTCCCATGTCAGTGTGAGCCGCCTCCCGTTGTCCCAGTCTCGCCCCCCTTGTCCGTCTGCGGCCAACATGGCCCCCCGCTTACGCTCTTTGTGTCCGTCCTCTCCTCGGCTTCACATCACATTGAGCACATTGACGCGAACGGTCTTCTCCAGTGAGTGTAAAGCCTCACACCTGCGCGGGATACATGGCTACGGTGCTCAACGGCGCATTTGTGATGTGAAGCCGAGGAGAGGATGGACGCAAAGACGGACAAGGGAGGCGGGACTGGGACAAGGGGAGGCGGCTCACACAAACATGGGAGGCGGGCTAGGCAGAAGCGCATCGTTAAGACAACGTGGACAACGAGCAGCATGACCCGCAACGAGGCGGCGCTGACCCGCAACGTCACGGCAACGGCGCCAGGGGGTTACAAGCATGGCGCAAGGACAACTTGGCCTGTGAGGGCGGACAGAGGGCGGAACCAGAGGAGGGGTAGACGCAGACCAGGACTACACAGGCGGCGCTTCACCTGGGCACGAACGCTCTCGGCCCCGCCTCTTAGACACGGCATCTCCTTAACTAAAGTTTATTTTTCAGCCGAACGAAACCTCTACCAGCGTTCCGAAACATAGCAACTTGGGTCCCTTTAAACCCTTAGCGACCTATGACGTATCTGATACGTCATGGTGCCAAGGGGGGTGTTCAGAGCGGGGTCCCGCTGGGACCCCGCTCTGAACAGCACTGCTCCCGGCTGCTATCTGCCTCTATTAGCCGGTGCGGGTCCCGTTGCCGTGTCGGCTAATTAAGCCTCTAAATGCAGCTGTCAAACCTGACAGCTGCACTTAGAGGCTTTACGCCGCAAGTCCCTGGTGTCTAGTGGGTCGGATCCGTTCTTCTGGCCGGCCTGGGCCTCAGCGTTGCAATGACGCTGATCCCGACTCGTCAATAGATTGCTGTAGCCTGCAGCAGGCCAAAGCAATCTATGACCGATGTAATCGATCTTTGCTGTGTATATACACAGCATTGATCTCTATGAGAGATCAGTGCTGTGTATATACAAGTCCCCCAGGGAGACTTCTAGTTACAGTAAAAAAAAAAAAAAAGTAAAAATATTTTTTTATTAATAAAAAAATCCCCTCCCCTAATAAAAGTCCAAATCACCCCCCTTTTCCCATTTTACAAATATAAATAAATAAACAAATAATTAAACATATTTGGTATCGCCGCACACGTAATTGCCCGAACTATTAATCAATCACATTACTAATCTCGCATGGTAAACAGCGTTAGCGCGATTTTAAGGAACATATATTTGTTAACAATGGTTTGAATTTTTTACAGGCCATCAGATAATATAAAAGTAATTCATGTTACATATCATTGTAATCGTAACGACTTGAGGAACATGGATAACAAGTCAGTTTTACCATAGGGCGAACGGCGTAAATGCAAAACTCCCCGAAATCAAAACAAATTCCTTTTTTTTTCAATTTGACAGCGCAATTTATTTTTTTTCCGGTTTCGCTGCATATTTTATGGAAAAATAATGCCTGTCATTGCAAAGTACAATTGGTTTTGCAAAAAATAAGGGCTCATGTGGGTCTCTAGGTGAAAAAATGCAAATGCTATGAACTTTTAAACATAAAGTGGAAAAAGAAAAAGTGCAAAAACGAAAATTGGCTTTGACCTTAAAGGGTGAAGAGCGAAATGGGTTCCTCTAAGAGCGACCTGGGTCCCTGGGTCGCAAGTCGCTCTTAAAGGGACCCAAGCCGCTCTTAAAGGGACCCAGGCCGCTTTTAAACGGACCCAGGTCGCTCTTAAAGGGACCCATTTCACTTTTAAAGGGACGGGACCCAGGTCGCTCTTAAAGGGACCCAGGCCGCTCTTAAAGGGACCCAGGTTGCTCTTAAGAGCGACCTGGGTTAGTTTAAGAGCGACTTGGGTCCCTTTAAGAGCGAAATGGGTCCCTTTAAGAGCGACCTGGGTCAATTTAAGAGCGACCTGGGTCAATTTAAGAGCGACTTGGGTCCCTTTAAGAGCGACCAGGGTCCCTTTAAGAGCGAAATGGGTCCCTTTAAGAGTGACCTGGGTCCCTTTAAGAGCGACCTGGATCCCTTTAAGAGCGAAATGGGTACCTTGAAGAGCGACTTGGGTCCCTTTAGGAGCAACCTGGGTCCCTTTAAGAGCTACCTGGGTCCCTTTAAGAGCAACTTGGGTCCCTTTAAGAGCGACTTGGGTCCCTTTAGGAGCAACCTGGGTCCCTTTAAGAGCTACCTGGGTTCCTTTAAGAGCGACTTAGGTCCCTTTAAGAGTGACCTGGGTCCCTTTAAGAGCTACCTGGGTCCCTTTAAGAACTACTTGGTCCTTTAAGAGCGAATTAGGGCCCTTTAAGAGTGACTTGGGTCCCTTTAAGAGCGACTTGTGTCACTTTAAGAGCGACTTGGGTCCCTCTAAGAGCGACTTGGGTCCCTCTAAGAGCGACCTGGGTCCCTTTAAGAGTGAGATGGGTCCCTTTAAGAGCGACCTGGGTCCCATTAAGAGCGGCCTGGGTCCGTTTAGGAGCAACCAGGGTCTCTTTAAGAGCTACCTGGGTCCCTTTAAGAGCGACTTGTGTCCCTTTAAACGCTCTCGGCCCCGCCTCCTAGATACGGCATCTCCTCAACTAAAGTTTATTTTTCAGCCGAACACAACCTCTACCAGCGTTCTGAAACATAGCGACTTGGGTCCCTTTAAGAGCAGCCTGGGTTACTTTAAGAGCGACTTAGGTCCCTTTAAGAGAGTTTAACACCTAACACTTAACACCAAAGGGACCCAAGTTGCTCTTAATAGGAACCCATGTCGCTCTTAAAGAGACTCATGTCGCTCTTAAGCTCTTAGGGACATATGACATACCCGTACGTCATATGTCCCCGGCACCCCCCCCCCCCCAGTGCAAGACAACCACTCATCACCCACACCCCCCCAGTGCAAGACACCCCATCTTCCCCCACACACCCCTGTACAAGACACCCCATCATCCCCCACACCCCCCAGTGCAAGACACCCCATCATCTGATACCCCCCTGTTAAAGGGATCCATGTTGCTCTTAAAGGGACGCGACCCAAGTTGCTCTTAAAGGGACGGAACCCAAGTCGCTCTTAAAGGGACGGCACCCAGGGTTAAAGTTTCTCTTAAAAGGAAGTCACTGGTAAAGGGGCGCTCTTTTCAAACACTATGTATTTCCCTGGAAATGCAAATCTATTTTTTTCTGTCATCTGGAAACGGTCTTCCTTCACCCTCCATGTCCTCCATCACTACTGTGTGAGCCTGCTTCGCTGTGTGAACAGATGGCTTTGTTGTGAATGCAGGCTTAGCTTTTAAAGTTGTCAGTTGTCAAAGCTGGAACTGATGACAAAGTCAGCTTCACTTTCGGAACTGGCTGAACTGTCGCAACTGGTAGCTTCTGAACTGGCTCAAATGTCACAGCGGGCGTTACTGTCCAAGATGGTGGCATCTCTGTCCAAAGTGTTTTTTCTCTATGAGCCATCCTAACACTCAAACTCCAACCAGAGCCAGCATAGAATGATACTAGTGTCCAGAACCCATAACCAGATTCTATATGCTGAGATTGTGACATAACAAGCCATGGGTATGGCCATACCACACACAGATGATAGATGATACACCCTCTTTGAATTCTATAGTTTCATGTATAAAGACCTAATAAAATATTATAAGAGTATTGTGGTTAATGAAATACCTGGTTATCTCAATACACTGGTGTTATAGTGTATTCAATGTTCTCTTGGGCGCAGTGTTTCCAAGCGAGTCTAATAATAGGCCTATTAGGTAGCCCACTAGGTATCCATATATTTAGTATAATAGCCACAATAATTGAATATCAATTATCAAATCAATGGGAAAACCTCAGTGGTATCAGCCAATACCCAGCTTCTGTAAGATGGATCTCACTCTCCAACTTCCCCTTAAAAATATATATTATGGGCTCTGCCTCAGTGTCCTCAATGGCAGTTGTCTCCCTGGCTGTCAGTGCATGACCCTCCTTCACATCCAGAGCTGTGGACTCTCTCCTTTCTCAATTCAGATAGTAAGAGCCCTGTTCTTGCCTCTCTATGAGCCATATTAGACGGCACAATCATCACTATAGTAAACAAGCGCCTATGTGCTAGTAATGAGCGTCTGGCGGCCGATGATTTTAGGTCAGGAGCTAAGGACACGATCGGCAGATAATTGTTTTCATTGGCTGATCGTTGTCTTTATTACACACAGCGATAATCTGCCGAATCAGCCTGATTTCCCAGATTACCATTCTTGTACTCCCAAACGGGTTACACTTAGAACGCTTTACAATAAGGTAAAAATGTAATAAAGCTAAAATGAACAACAATACCCTGCAGATTTAGCTGTGACATTTTTTATTTAAGAACAGTAAGTCAAACAAGAAAAACTATATGTGAAAAATTAGGTACATCCCATGAATTGTAGTAGTGTAGTCTAACATGTACAGAAGTGTATATAGTATACATTGTACCGGTATGGGTGTGTATATATTATACAGTGACAGCTTTCTATACGCATGTCATTTATTAGTACAGCTGAAAGGAAAGTGAAAGCATAAGTTAAAAACACTCATACTGATTCCTCAGTGCTGTATGCAGAGAACATAGTCAGGTAAGGCAAAAGATTTTTATGCTCTAAAACATGTATTATGTACTGACCTCAAAGGTTGGGGGTCCAATAGCTGTTAATGCCTTCAACACAGAAATGAATGGTTCATGAAATGTAATACTGTCAGTTTTGTTACAGATAGATACTGTAGATAGATAGATAGATAGATAGATAGATAGATTTTGTTCTGGGGACCAGGAGCTTCCAATTTAGTCTGTATTATTATTATTATTATTATTATTATTACTTTTATTTATAGAGTGCCCTTAATTCCAAAGCACTTTACAAAAGATGGGGGGGGGGGGGGGGGGGTGACAAACAGAAACAATACAAGATCAAGTAATTACTAGGTACTAAGTAACCAATAATTTTTATGCTACGTTCTATTTATTTATTTTTTTAATCTATGTAACTTGCAGATATTGGTGTCCTGATCTTAGCTTTCTTTCTGTTATTTCCTTCACATTTTGATGACTTATGCAGTATATAGTAAATGTTACACAAACAGGATATTTGGAGTAGTTACTTAAAAAATTTCTTTCAGTATTTCAAAACTGCCACAAATAGAGACTTTTTGTAAGTGGGTCAGTCCATTAAAGGGGTAGTGCGGCGTTTAACATTTATTCACTAAATAACACACATTACAAAGTTACACAACTTTGTAATGTGCGTTATTTAAGTGAATGGCCCCTTTCCCCGTGTTCCCTCCACACCGGAAGTGTGGTGCAGTATACTTACTCCACTACTGTCGACCCCGCCCCGGCCACCATCTGGGGTCGACAACGTCATCTGACGTCGTCGACCCAAGATGGCGGCCGGAGTCGTTGAGTATAATGCACCGCACTTCTGGGGTGGGGGGAATATGGGGAAGGGGCCATTCACTTAAATAACACACATTACAAAGTTGTATAACATTGTAATGTGTGTTATTTAGTGAATAAATGTTAAACGCTGCCCTACCCCTTTAAGTTTTAATAAAAGGGAAATTTTATATTTTTGAAATTTAATCTGAAACCTTATAAAACAGAAATCCTCCCAAATGTGGGTGTTACCAGATCCCAAATGCTAGTATATTACTGTACATGATGAGAAATGCCACCCGTACAGTTTCATTATTATGGCGTGTATGATTTACAGCTTGAAGCATCCATTGTAGTGTTCCCGGTATAGTCAATTATATATGCTGATTATATATGCTTACTATTTATAATTGTCACATACTTCCCATCAAAAGTCTCTTATCATGCTGTGTGAATGTGCCTTAACCCCTTAATGACGGAGACAATTTTCGTTTTTTCCTCCTTGTGTTTAAAAGGCCATAGCACTTGTATTTTTTCCCCTACAGACCCATATGAGCCCTAATTATTTGTGCCACTAAATTTACTTTGCAATGGCAGACTTAATTTTTGCATTAAATATGCTGTGAAACCAGAAAAAAAAATTATATGCGCAGTGAAATTGAAAGAAAAATAATCTTTTTATTTGGGGGGGCTTTATTTTTATGTTGTTCATCCTATGGTAAAATGACATGTTATATATGTTCCTCAAGTCGATGCAATTAAAATGATATGCAACTTGCATAACTTTTATATCATTTGATGGCTTTTAAAAAGATAAAACCTTTTACTGAAAATAAACGTTCCTTAAAATTGCTCTATTCCAGGGCTTTTAGCGCTTTTATCCCTTGGTCTATGGGGCTGTGTGAGGTGTACTTTCTATCGGTACCTTGATTGCTTATATGCGACTTTTTGATTGCTTTTTATTACAGTTTTTCTGGATTTAATGCGACCAATTTACAATTTTGCTGGATTTAGCTGTGATCGGCCGTGCCCGTTAATAGCCGCGGTCACGGGCTGCAGATAGTAGTCAGGATCATGGCAGTTCAGAGCGGGGTCACAGCACGGCCACCCTCTGAACTACCCTAGCGACAAGATGGCGTAAATGTACGTCATCCGTTGTTAAAGGGTTAAAGACATTTTTTTTTACAATATCCTGTTGGCACTAGTGCAGTGATCCCGGTGGCGCGCCCCCTTTTTCAAAACACTGCCTGGTTTCCGGGGCTTGGTGCCATTCTCTTCTTGTGCAATGGCCCTGCTGTATACACTGGAGGAGGGCCTGGGGCCCCCAGTGTGACTATATCCCCTTTGTGACATGCCTCCATTAGAATCAAACCTGGTGTGTCACCAAGGGGAGGGAATTTCATTACACTGGGGGGTGCCAGGCCTGCCTTTATTGCATAGAGCCGAGCCAGTGCGCAAGAAGAGATTGGCACAGAGCAAAGGAAACCAGGTGCGTTTTAAAAAAAGGACTGTGCCACCGGGATCACTGCACTGGTGCCGTCAGGATAATGTAAAAAAAAATGCTGTACCTTCGGTTTAAAGGGGTTGTCCAGGGAAATAGTTTTTCTTTTCAAAAAATGTGTTCAAGCAGGGCAAAACAAAATATTGTATACTTACCCTCCTTGCTACACTGTCATTGAGTCCCAGTCCCAATGCACAGCCTTTCCAGCAACTGGGTTGGCATGAGACATTGCCCATTCAACCAATCAGCAACTGGGGTAGAACACCACGTGGCTGCTAATGGCTTGAGTAAGCAATGTTTCATGCCAACCCCAATCCCAAAAGGCCAATATGTCAGGACCAGGGCTCCAAGCAAAACAAAAAAAATTGGTTTACCAGGTGTGTATTATAATGATTTAGATAATATTAAAGTGTACCTGTCGTTATAACTTGTAAAATCTTAACTAAAAGTAGATGTGATATAAAGCAAGTTTGCAATTTACATTCATTATTTTATTTTTTAGTTATCATGGAGAACATGGCACTTCCTGTTTTCTGACTCTTTTTTTCTCAAAGAGTAAGAAAACAGGAAGTCTAGTGTTTTCAAGGCCATCGGAGCGCTCACAGAAAAGGCAGTCATGTGATTGACGGACACATTGACCTGTGACTCTCTGTACTAGAGGGACTTCCTGTGTTTAGTCTGTTTTTGTTTTTTAACCAGCACAAGTAAGAAAATCTGCCTTCAGGAGACTGGACCTGGATTTCTGTTAAGTTCAGATTTGTTTTATAGCATGATAAAAAAAAAAAAATAATGAATGTATATTGCAAACTTGCCTTATATCACATCTACTGTTGACTTAGATTTTGAAAGTTATAACGACAGTGACACTTTTAACACTAGAACCTTCTTCTACTCTTTCTTAAAGCGACTCTTTACCCACAATCTGACCCTCCAAACCGCTTGTACCTTCGGATAGCTGCTTTTAATCCAAGATCTGTCCTGGGGTCCGTTCAGCAGGTGATGCAGTTATTGTCCTAAAAAACAACTTTTAAACTTGCAGCCCCATGCCTAACAGGCGTGGCTTAAAATATCTGTGCCCTAACTTTGCACCACCCCTCCGTCCCTCCTCCCCACCCTCTTCATCATTAGGAATGCCACTAGAACATTTTCTCCATGCTAAACATTGCACAGCTGCCCAACCATCCAACCCATGTGCAGGGCTGACACAGGTGGGGAATAGGAGACAATCTGCCTGGAGCATTCCTAATGATAAAGAGGGCCGGGAGGAGGGACAGAGCCTAATGCATAAACAATCTAGGCCACGACCGTTGGACAATAACTGCATCACCTGCCAAACGGACCGCAGGACAGATCTTGGATTAAAAGCAGCTATCCGAAGGTACAAGTGGTTTGGGGGGGACAGATTGTGGGTACAGAGTGGCTTTAACCCACTCCTGGTGAGTGGAGAAGAAGTAGCATCTATTCATTATATTATCTAAATTAGGGATGTCAAACTCAGGCCCTCCAGCTGTTGCAAAACTACAAGTCCCATCATGCCTGGACAGTCAAAGCTTTAGCTTTGGCTGTCCAGGCATGATGGGAATTGTAGTTTTAAAACAGCTGGAGGGTCTGAGTTTTACACGTCTGATCTAAATCATTATAATCTACACCTAATTTTGGCTGCATCACAAAACCTGAGAAAATCTACAATATAACTGCAGTGTGTAAGAGCACCCTAAAAGGCACAGAGATCAGCCAACAAATGCCATCAATTTATGAGATGAGAATACCTATACATGCCCTTATATGAGACAATGATCTCTTTTTCGACTGATCATCATTCCCTATAAAAGGGCCTTAAGTGTTATAAAATTTGCTTGCAGTGGATTGAACTGTATAGAAAGGTTAGAGTGCTGCTTTAAACTTGTGACTGTGATGAAAGCTTCTATTAGTTATTTTGAAAGGAAGTACTCGGAAATTCCCTGATTAATCAGCCAGTGCTGTTTTGTTTACTGGCAGATGAACTGCAGAGTCATATGCTTTTTAGCTGTAATCTATGATTTTATCTTTTTTTTAAAGAAGTATTACTGCAGAATAAGCTACAGTAAACCCCTGTTTTAATGAAGTTCTTCTTTACCATGAGAATCTGTGGAACAGTCTACCACAGGATCTGGTCACAGCAAAAACAGTGGAGGCACTATATTGTAATCTGTATTCTTCTTCTTCTTCCAGCTCTCTTCTGAGATTAATACAGCCCGAACGGCTTTGCCCTGGCAGTAAGAGGTGTGCTAAGTATTTAAGTATTTTTAGTTTTGATCGGATTTGTCGTTTTTAAGTTTTACGTTTACAGACTCAAAATTTCCCATAGGAAATAATGCCAGCAGAAACAGCCACACAGAAGAGCACTAACAGCCAATCACAGCACATATGCAAATAGCTGAAATGTAGCAGCCAATAGAAACACGTAGGTCTTGTCAGTCAATGCCTGACAACATCCACATAGTCACATGTCCACTATTGGCCAATAGAAGATCTAGAAGATTCAAGGTCCTTCCATCAATTTTGTTTCACTGACATAAATACAGATTTCCACATGATTGTCATGGTGACCGAGCAATAAGGCTGCTGTAGATGTCACTGTTAAGGAGTCAGTATGAAAATCGCTCTTAGAGGGCCGGTACCTAATTAGCTGTTAAAGTACTGGCACCAAAGTCGCTCTTAAAGAGACGGCACCAAAGGTGCTCCTAAAGGGCCGGGGCCAAAGTTGCTGTTAAAGGGCCGGTACTAAGTTCGTTCTTAAAGGGCCGTCAACAAAGTCGCTCTTAAAGTGCCATGGCCAAATTTGCTCTTAAAGTGCCATGGCCAAATTTGCTCTTAAAGGGCCAGTACCAAAGTCGCTCTTAAAGGGCCAGTACCAAAGTCGCTCTTAAAGGGCCAGGGCCAAATTCTCTATTAAAGAGACAGTACCAAAGTCACTCTTTAAGGAGCAGTACCAAAGTTGCTTTTAAAGAGCAGGGGCCAAATTCCCTCTTAAAGGGCCAGAGCCAAATTAGCTCATATAAGGATGGTACCAAAGTTGCTCTTAAAGGGGAGGTATTGAAGTCACTGTTAGAGGGACTGTACCAAAGTTGCTCATAAAGTGACGGTATCAAAGTTGCTCTTAAAGGTCCAGTACCAAAGTTGGTCTCTTAAAGGGACAGTACATAAGTCACTCTTAAAAGGATGGTATCAAGGTCGCTCTTAAAGGGCCTGGGCCAAATTAGCTATTAAAGGGATGGTATCAAAGTCGGTCTTAAAGAGGCGGTGGATACTACCTAGCTGGTAGACACTAACCTTTAGGCCCTATTCACACATCCGCAATTCTATCTACAGTTACGGACAGAAAATAGGATCCCATTCCCACATCCGTAGTTGCGCACAGGGCTGTGATCCGTACTGCAAAAAAAAAAGGACAGGCCCTAGTGCAGACTGAAAATCTTCCACACACACACCAAGAGAACCTTATGGGATCCGTATTTTTGTGGATGCAATGATCTGCATAAATACGCATCTGCAATCCACAAATAGTGACTAGATTATTATTAACCACACCTTTTCATTTTTGCAGATCAACAAAACATACGGATTCAATATGGATGGAAATTTGCGTAGTGCTAATGAAAAATAGCGGACTGTAAATTAGACCCTAAAGATTCCTCAATAATTGCGGCTGACAACTGCAGTTGCTGCCGTTTAAAGCGAATGTACCACTAGGTACATCGCTTTGTTTTTTTTACATAAACAGACCGACACCGGTCCAAGAATGCCAGTGGCGCGGTTCTTTTTTTGAACCACAGCCAAAAACTAGCAGAATAGCTGTTCAGGGGTCACTGCCTGTGAAAATATGTTTAACATAAAATGTGATTTAAACAATAGTTCATTTTCTGATGTTGAAGTTGCATCAAAAACAGGGAAACTTGGATAAAATACTGACCAAAATAAGGACCAAAATGAGGGACAATATACTGTGTGTGCACATTGCCTTAGATTTTTCCTACTTATATCAACAGATTGGAGCTGTATATGTCTACCAGGGTTTATTGGTCCAGATAAAGCATGTTGTGCATACAGCTTTTCCTGCTTATACTTTTGGGCTTTCAGTCAATTCTAGGTAAGTGTCCTTTCGTACATTTATTTTCTTTTTTTATTCAATTGGTTTTCCAAGATTTGTGGATTTGTTGCATATTCCATTTAGGAGGATTGAACAGAGCAGTCCAATGCATGACGGATACCAACAGATGGGGTTCCATCAGGTTTCTGTCTAGTTCCTGTCATTTTAATTCTAAAACTTCCTACTGATGTCAGCCAAAACCTTCACCAATGGTTGTGCCTTCAATATAAAGTATATGGGGTCTCTAAAATCTGCACCAACATCATGTGAGTGGGGCAGTGAAATTCCATTACACCTCACCCCCATCTCCACGGACATCATCTGTAAGTGGAGATTTAGTAGGGCCCCCATATACTTTATCCTGACAGAATGGACAAGACAGGAAAGTCTCTCAGATGAGAGTTATTGAAGGTTTATAGGCGCCGTAAGTGGGAAAAAAAAGGTTTTCCGTCTGGTAATTTAAATAGAATCTGAGGACACGAACAGAAGCTCCAACAAAGCTGCGAACATAGCCATATAGAGCAATACATATGTATATAGAAAATGGTTAGACAGACAGTCACAGCTGTTTACCCTTTTTTAATAATAGATACATTTTACAAGATGCATGACTATTGCAATGCATGCAGCCTGTGTGAGAAAGGAAAATATTTCACATCCCAATGCTTTTTTAGGTTTCTGTAACACAATGAAAATATGGCTATCTATACTATGCTATGTATAGTCATCAGTTCTAAAACAACAACTTTCAGGACCTGTTCTTTATTCTATGACTTTGCCACAACTTTGATTGTTTTGATGATTACTTTATTACATTTTTCATCCAAACATGGAAGCGTACATGGATTGAAGTTAAAGGAGTTTTACCACACAAATTCTATTATCAGTAAGACATGTCCTAATCATGTGATTTGTGGAGTTTGGCAAGTGGCAAGTGGCAGTCTGCCATAGTTTTAGAAAACAAGTGTCTTCTATACACTATTATCTAGAGTAAAGATCACTCTGCAAATATAGATAAGCTTCATAGAAACCTCCACGTGCTTCCTGTAACTATCATCCATTTGGGCAAATATTGAGTGCGCATCTCTAGTGAATTTCTATCCTAACAGGTTTCCTTAGAAAATCTCTTACATAACAGCAAACATGTTGCAAAACGTAATGTTTCAGGATTAGAGATGAGTGAACCTTGAGCATGCTCGAGTCCATCCGAACCCGATCGTTCAGCATTTGATTAGCGGTGGCTGCTGAATTTGGATAAAGCTCTAAGGTTGTCTGGAAAACATGGATATAGTCATTGGCTGTATCCATGTTTTCCACATAGCCTTAGGGCTTTATCCAACTTCAGCAGCCACCGCTAATCAAATGCCGAACGATCGGGTTCGGATGGATTCGAGCATGCTCGAGGTTCGCTCATCTCTATTCACGATATGAAATATCTGATCTGTAGTGTTTGTATACTGTGTGGCTTTATTTGATAACGTAACTAGTGTAGACTTGTAAATACTACAAGAATTATAATATTTCTCTATATTTTGTTTTTTTTTCCACTTTAGCATTATTTGTAGTAACAGCACCAAAGATATTTTACACAGCAAGTTATGGGCACACAGTAGAAATGGTATGCAAGTTTCCAGTGCCAAAAGAAGATGACCTAAATAAACTTAAAGTGTTCTGGAAACATTATCCCACAAGGCACGATAATGCAAGACAAGTGACAAGGTTTACCAATGGAAGAGTAGATGTTTTAAGCCAAGAGAACTTATATAAAGGAAGAGCAAGTATGGTAATCGAAGAGCTAAAAAATGGGATGGCCATTCTGAAAATAAAAGAAGTGAAACTCACTGATGCAGGAACATATGTATGTGCTCTAGAGCTTGGTGGATCTGATTACCAGGAGATAAGGCTTTCTGTTCAAGGTTAGTTGTCTGCTAGGTTGCATTTTTCCAAGACTTTGATCCAATGACTTCCTAAAAGAGGACAATCCCATATTTGCCATTGATGAGGGAACGATATTGCTATAATAGCCAGGCATCACTAACAGGAAATTGACATATATGTACTGTATATATATATATATATATATATATATATATATATATATATATATAGTTTGATATATTTCTCAGTTATTATCCAAAAAAAGTGCTGTTTAAAAGTTTTAGGCAGGTATGGAACCATGCAGCATAGTAAGAATGAAGGCAAAATGAATAAACAGGAAATAATCTAAATCAAATGAATATTTGGTATGTCCACCATTTCCCTTCAAAACAGCATCAGTTCTTCAAAGTAACTTGCACATAGATACACATGGCAGGGACATCTCGGAGAAGTAACCACAGATCTTCTGTGAACGTAGTCTTTCTCAAGTCCTTCTCTCTCTTTGAATAATCAATAATGTTAAATTGGTTGTCTAGACAAAATCTTTTTCTTTCAAATCAACTGGTGTTAGAAAGTTATATAGATTTGTAATTTAAAAAGTCTTTCCATACTTATCAGCTGCTGTATTTCCTGCAGGAAGTGTTTGGAGAGTTCCTGTCTCGGCCAGAGAGGTCAGCAGAGAGCACTGTGTCTGAAAATAAAACAACACTTCCTGCAGGACATGCAGCAGCTAATAAGTACTGAAAGACTTGAGATTTTTAAATAAAAGTAAATTACAAATTTATATAACTTTATGACACCAGTTAATTTGAAAAAAAAAAATACTTTCGCTGGACAACCCCTTTAAGATCTGGGCTCTGTGGAGGCCATATCATCACTTCCAGGACCCCTTGTTCTTAATAACATTGGCTGTATGTTTAGTGTCATTATCTTGCTAGAGAATAAGATTGTAAGACTGGAAAACACCTTCAAATTTAATAGCTATGACAACACTTCTACGGCAAACAGACTTTATATTAAAAGACAATTTGTCTGATGACAAATACATGTTATTGACTCATTGCTGGGTACAGTTGTGTGGAGATGCATGACATATTAAGGAGCAAACAACCACATTGCTTGGTACATATTGTGTAATGTATATTATATTTTTTGCAATTCTTTTCATTATAGCATCTTACAGTAACATTGAGACTTCTTCTAACATATTAGAAGACAATAAAATCTCTTTGACCTGCGAGTCTTCAGGTTTTCCAGAGGCAGAGGTATATTGGAAACAAAATGGGGTTAATATCAGTTTACCCGTAAATACATCCCAAAATCAGACTACAGATGGATTCTATAAAATAAGAAGCACGATCAAAGGAGTAGACATGAATAAAAGCTACAACTGTGTGTTCTGGAACAAAGCACTTAGTGAGGAGACAGAAGCTTCGCTGAAGTATTCAGGTACTTTCTGAGACTATAATACTGTCATTTACTATAAGCAAATCTAAAGGGCAACTGAATGGGTGTGACATGAAATGTTCCTTTTTCAAAGCATATATATTGGGCTGTGCTCACACTAATGTCATGGTTTCTGTTATAACATGGTGTCAGCAAACCCCCGAGGTGGGGTCCAAAGGTTCCGTTGTGGTGTCTGCCATTTTGACACAGTAAGGAAAACCCTGCATTCTGCACTATTATTTTAGTCAAATGTGACAGAACTACTGGCGAAACCTCTGACGGTAGTGTAAACACAGCTTTAGGTCATGTTCCGACAGCGTAAGACACCAGCCGTTCCATGACCTGGCCGGGTCACGGAATGGCTGATGTCAGAGAAGATCATCCCGGATGATCTTCACTGCCACTGAATTGGGATGCGGTCGCATCAGTGTGTGCCCACATCCAAATTCCTGGCTGCACATAATGGAGCATGCGGCTGAAGCCGCACGCTCCATTGTGTGCACTGACAGATTTTCTGCGGCCGCTATTCTATGAGTAGCGGCCACAGAAAACTGACATGTCAGGTTTTTTGCGGCCCCCCCTAGGGATCCTGCCTGGAGTGTATACTTTGTGCACTAGGTAAGTTCAGTAATAATCACTGCTGTTTTTACCACGGCCGTGATTATTACGACACTTACGTAGTGTGAACATAGCCTTACGCTGTAAAGACATGTGGCTGAGGTAATTCTTGATAATATTATTCACATATGTATAGTTTTAAATCTCCACCCCCAGAGGAACTATTTTTTTATTTTTATTTTTTACAAAATTAGTTCTAAATACAACAATACTCTAAATGTGGTTGGAAATGACTGTCTGGCCACATGGCAGGCTTAAAGTGTACCTGTCGTTATACAAAACTTTTGACATGTCATAGTGACAAAAGTTTTGATCTGTGCGGGTCTGAGTGTTCAGACCCGTACCGATTGGGAGATACAGTCAAGAGAAGACCACAGCTGCAGTGCATCCTCTCCCCGCTCTGAGTTTTAAAAAAAGAGTTGCGCTCCATAGAGCCCATTATAAGTCCAGCTCTTTTAAAAAAAAATCAGAGCGGAGAGTGGACGCGCTGCAGCGCTACTTCTTCCCGCTCTATCTCCCGATCTGTACAGGTCTGAACACTCAGACCCAGACTGATCAAAACTTTCGACATTTCAAAAGTTTTGTATAACGAAAGACACACTTTAAAAGGAAAGGGACATACTAGAGAACAGATATTGCTGAAATTGTTTTTAACACCGTGTGTGTTTATAGATCCTCTGATATATCAGTACAATGTAAACCTCCCAGGGAAGAACCCATTTTAGAAAGTACTACACCATTTAAGGCATTCATCTAAGGTTTTAGTGAGCATGCTGACACCACAGGTGTTTTACTGAATGTAATGCACATTGGGTATTGTTCAGTTATGCCATTTCAGTGCTTTATATGTTGTGCCCAGATTGTGCTACTGAAGAAATACAGCACATTCATAGTGATAAAGGTTTATCTGATAAGAAAAAAGCCCACATGACACATTCATTTTCTGCCTGGGCCCAAGACAGGGCTCAGTAAGAAAAAAGCACCATCTTAAGTCTTTGTTGTTATTTTAATTATTATATATTAGAAACACCAAGAAGTAATCCTTATTTTGCAAGCTATAATCTTTAAAGCGCAACTATAATTTCAGTAGCCAAAAAATGAAATTCCTCAAATAAAAAGCCCTCGTGTTACCTTTTAAAAATAGCCCTAAACTGCGCTGATAGCATGTGCGCTCGCTGAGATATCACCAGTTGTTTGGCTCAGAGGAATAAATGATTTTTTCTTCTGGCTGAGAGAAAGTGGGCATGGCCTATCCCTCATCTCCCTGGCTGAGTCCCTCCATTCACTGACCAGCACCTCAGCAGATGTATCACACATAGCAGGATTAGATACAGCCCCAGCATACAGTATCACAATGTAAGATTACAAAAAGGAAAGGAAGGGACAAGGCACTACTTAAATCAGAAAAAATATATAAAGGGGTGCTCTACCCAATTTGGCATACTACTAGATACACCCACTAAAAGAAAGAAAAAGCTATGCCAAAGAAAAGAGAAAGGGTGGCACATCCACAAATAGTTAGATGTATAATAAAAATATTAAGCTGTACTCCAAACCATAAGTAATCAAATAATCTTTATTAATGTACAAAGAACAGGTGCAAAACAAACAGATTAAAGGGAACCTGTCACCCCCCGTGCCGGGGTGACAGGCTCCCGACCCCCCGTTAGAGCCCCCTATACTTACCTAATCCCGCCGGGTCCCGCTTCTGGATTCGGTCGGGTCCCGGAGATCTCAGCCGCTGCAGCCCGGCGCGCGCGCTGAGAGATGAGTCCAACACCCATAGAGAATGACGGAGCGCTGGACTCTCCTGTCATTCTCTATGGGCGTTGGACTCATCTCTCAGCGCGCGCGCCGGGCTGCAGCGGCTGAGATCTCCGGGACCCGACCACCTCCAGAAGCGGGACCCGGCGGGATTAGGTAAGTATAGGGGTCTCTAACGGGGGGTCGGGAGCCTGTCACCCCGGTACGGGGGGTGACAGGTTCCCTTTAAAACCATTTAAAAACCACAAAACACATACACGGAACCGTGCAAAATAGGCACCGGCCCGGGAAGTACCCCGACATTTATAAATATAAAGACCCCTTCTATGACCTCTATGACGTTACAAACTGCAATGCAAACAAATACCTAACATATAATATGTACAGTAGTGAAGATTAGTCAGTAGTGAGTCAATACAAGACAAGAAGTAACAGAAGGCAAATGTAGCCAAATAAGCCCATATAGTAAGGGTAAATATCACCATAGAAGGGAGTCCATGTCGGGGTCCAAGAAGCCCCACGCGTTCCGTCTCAAACACAAGACTTTCTCAAGGTCTCGTGTTTGAGACGGAACGCGTGGGGATTCTTGGACCCCGACATGGACTCCCTTCTATGGTGATATTTACCCTTACTATATGGGCTTATTTGGCTACATTTGCCTTCTGTTACTTCTTGTCTTGTATTGACTCACTACTGACTAATCTACACTACTGTACATATTATATGTTAGGTATTTGTTTGCATTGCAGTTTGTAACGTCATAGAGGTCATAGAAGGGGTCTTTATATTTATAAATGTCGGGGTACTTCCCGGGCCGGTGCCTATTTTGCACGGTTCCGTGTATGTGTTTTGTGGTTTTTAAATGGTTTTAATCTGTTTGTTTTGCACCTGTTCTTTGTACATTAATAAAGATTATTTGATTACTTATGGTTTGGAGTACAGCTTAATATTTTTATTATACATCTAACTATTTGTGGATGTGCCACCCTTTCTCTTTTCTTTGGAATAGCTTAGACAATGTAAGATTAGATCCAGAGCCCCAGCAGATGGTATCACACACATTGGGATTAGATACAGTCATATGCTCTAATTACACTGTAGGATAATGTCAGCCTTGGAGGTGGGGGCACCTGCTGCAGACATCTGATAGTGAATGTTATATGTACTATGGAAGGACTACAGCTGTGTTGTGCTGGGACTTGTAGTCCTCCCCTCAGTGACTCATCCACTCTCCCTCATGCAGTACATTGGAGTGATGGTGGCACTGGATACACTTGTCCCTCCATCCAGCCTTTCCCCTCTGCTGCTCCTCACACACAACACCCTCAGCTCTGCTTAGTCACCTCTGTGAGGGGAGGGGGGAGAACGTCCTGCTAGGAGGTGGAGGAGGTTTTGTTTATGTCTGTGTCAGGGCTGTTATCTGATCCTCCTGTCAGAGTCCGTACACTCAGGATGGATCTGCAGGGAGGGGGCGTGTCCAGCAGGAATGCAGAAATAAGTCACAGCCAGAGAGGGCTGTAAGGGCATAGTCAGCCTTATGTATTTAAAAAACTGTTCATTTTAGGTTATTAATGTATATTGCAAAAAGTCTTATCATGACCTAAGCTAACTAAAACTGAATGGTCAAAATATTTTATAGTTGCGCTTTAAGATATTCGCCAAGGGCAATACATTTTTAATCTATAAACAGTTAATTAAAAAAATAAAAATAAAAATTGGTTGGTTGGCGCAGAGTGAAAATGACATTAACCAAATTCATGTGACCGCTTGAGCCATTGGATACAACCACATCACAGATTGTTACATTAGTTATTTTTAGTACATTTCTCTTTCTAATGTCAGTCTCTGACAACAACATAAACAATATCAAAATGTATTTTAAAAAAACTGTGCAAATCAGTAGAACATCATATATGACAAAGGTACACCTGGAATGTGGCTTACGACCCCCAACCACAGTTGCTTAAGGTTGTTTTCTTTCCTTTACTTCCCCATCTGACCCAGACTACCATCAATATGGCAAACAGATCACTGATTTCAGAGAGACCAGCCAAAGAAGACACTGTCAGCTGCTAGCACTCAATACAGTGAAATCCTTGGTGCATTACCCCCTGGGGCATCAAGGCTTCTTAGGCTCCTCAGTTTTCCAGTACCCTCCATATGTTTTCCTATCCATATTACCCACAATGGTACTAGGCATTAGTGGATTGGATAGGTAAGGTGGTTGGGAGAAAAGATAGATGAGTTGGGGGTAGGTTCCCCTCTATTATGTAGGTAGGTTCCCCTAGTAGAAAATAAAGTCCCTCAGTAAGTAGGTCACCCCAGATAGGCAAACAGTTTCCCCGCAGAAGGTACATTTCCCTATTTAGTAGGTGGGTCCTCTGAGTAGGCAGGTTCTTCCAGTAGTTAGATATTTTTCTCCATTAGGTAGGTAGGTTTCCCAATAGGTAGATAGTAGTTTTCTCCATTAGGTAGGTCCTCCCATTAGGTATGTGTCCTTAGTAGGTAGATAACCCCCCCCCCAGTAGGTAGGTAGTTTCAATAGGTAGGTGCCCCTAGTCGTAGGTAGTTCCCCCAGTTAGTAGACAGGTCCCCCAAATAGGTAGGTACTTTCCCCATTAGGTAGGTTCCCCTGTGGGTGGGTAGCTTACTCTAGTAAGTAGGTGCCCCCAATTTAAAAGTAGTTTTCCCCATTAGGTAGGTAGGTCCTCCAAGAAACATACCTTCTCCCTGTTCTTCTGTTAAGCAGCAGGTTCTTTTTCCCATTCGGTGCTGCCAGCCTCTTCAAGGCTACAAGCTTAAAACTGCCTGTGGCTTGGAAGAGTAGCTGAGGGGCTAGGAGCCAATGGCTTTTCCTCTGTCAACAGCATCTAATGGCTGTTGTTGTAAATCTTTAACCCCTTAGTGACCGCCGATACGGCTTTCTACGGCGGTCACTAATGGTCCTTATTCTGCTGCCATCAGCTTTTTACGGCGATGGCAGAGAATAAGGCTGCGGGGCCGGGACGGCCCCCACCCCATCCCCCCGGCTACCGGAGGTAGCTGAGGGGTTGGGGCAGTGTGTGAGGTCCGTCCCGGCCCCCCCCCCCCCCCTTACCGACGATCGCCGCTATTAACGTTATAGCGGCGGCCGTCGGTAAAGGGGATTACCGGTGCCGCCGCCGCCTTTCATCTCCCCCCGCCGTTAATCTACGGCGGGGGGAGATGAAATAAGTGTATATCAGACCCCAGATCAGACCCCCCTAGTGCCCCGATAACTAACCCCCCTCCCCCGGCGGCCATCATTTCCAAGATGGCCGCCGCCATCGCTGTGAACCGACTAACGTCGGTTCACAGCGATTAAAAAGTTAAAATGAATGAAAGCCCCATGCTCTCCGCCACCGGAGGTAGCGGAGAGCATGGGGCAGTCATCGGGGACCCCCCTGTGGGGTCCCGGTACAAGCGATCAGCGGTATATACTATATACCGCTGATCGCTTGTGCCATGTGCTCCCGACACTTTTTATCCCCTGTCACCATAAATGATTGGTGACAGGGGATAAAAAGTGATGTCCCCCCACCCCCCAAGTCGCCCCCCACCCTCCCTGTCACCCCCGTCCCCCAGTCACCCCCCCCCCTTCCCCATATACGTTACCTGCTCCTGGAGCTCCTTCCTCCTCGACGTCCTGGCTGGTTATGAAGTGCGCATGCGCTTCACAACCAGCCAACTCAGAAAATTTAAAGTGACAGAGACCAATTTGGTCTCTGTCACTGAACTATGATTACTGAGATAGAAAATATCACAGTAATCATAGTAATACAGTGAAAATGAATGTATAAAGTACAAAAAGTGACAAACATACAAAAAAATAAAACACACACTTTTTATTATAGTAATAATTGCAGTTTACTCCCAAATTACCCCTAACCCCTCCCCAAATTACCCGTAACCACCGCACGTTGCCCGTAACCACCGCACGTTGCCCGTAACCACCGCACGTTGCCCATAACCACCGCACGTTGTCCGTAACCACCGCACGTTGTCCGTAACCACCGCACGTTGCCCGTAACCACCGCAAATTGCCAGTGACCCCCTCCAGATTGCCCGTAACCACTCCAAATTACATGTACCCACCCCAGATTACCTATAGGCACTTCAGTTTATCAGTAACAATCCCAGATTGTCTGTAACCCTTCCAGGTTGCACATAACCCCCCCAGGTTCCCCGTAATCATGCCAGATTACATGTAACCCCCCCCCCAGATTGCACGTAACCACCGCGCGTTGCCTCTGACCACGCCACGATGCCTCTGACCACGCCACGATGCCTCTGACCACGCCACGATGCCTCTGACCACCGCACGTCGCCTCTGACCACCACACGTCGCCTCTGACCACCACACGTCGCCTCTGACCACCACACGTCGCCTCTGACCACCCCAAATTGCCAATGACCCCCTCCAGATTGCGGTGCCCATGTCAGATTACAGGTACCCACCCCAGATTGCCTATAAGAACTTCAGTTTATCCATAACCACCCCACATTGCCCGTAACCACCCCACGTTGCCCGTAACCACCCCAGATTGTCTGTAAGCACTGCAGGTTGCGCGTAACCACCCCACATTGCCCGTAACCACCCCAGATTGTCAGTAAGCACTGCAGGTTGCCCGTAACCAGCCCACGTTGCCTGTAACCACCCCAGATTGTCTGTAAGCATTGCAGGTTGCCCGTAACCACCCCACGTTGTCCGTATCCACCCCAGATTGTCTGTAAGCACTGCAGGTTGCCCGTAACCACCCCACGTTTCCCGTAACCATCCCAGATTGTCTGTAAGCAAAGCAGGTTGCCCGTAACCAGCCCACGTTGCCCGTTACCAGCCCACGTTGCCCGTAACCAGCCCACGTTGCCCGTAACCAGCCCACGTTGCCCGTAACCAGCCCACGTTGCCTGTAACCAGCCCACGTTGCCTGTAACCACCCCACGTTGCCGTAACCACAGCAGGTTGCCCGTGACCACCACACGTTGCCCATAACCACCACACGTTGCCCGTAACCACCCCGCGTTGCCTGTAACCACCCCACGTTGCCTGTAACCACAGCAGGTTGCCCGTGACCACCCCATGTTGTCCGTAACCACCCCAGATTACCTGTAACCACCTCAGGTTGCCCATAACCACCCCTGGTTGCCCGTAACCACCCCACATTACCTGTAATCTCATTTTTTTAATTTTATTTTAGTAACTGCGCTATTCTAATAACCATTACTAGCTGCGGTTTTGCTCCTGTAAATTGGCGCTCCTTCCCTTCTGAGCCCTGCTGTGTGCCCATACAGTGGTTTATGCCCACATATGAGGTACCGTTTTACTCAGGAGAACCTGCGTTACAGATTTTGGGGTGAATTTTCTCTCCTGTTCCTCGTCAAATTGAGAAATTTCAAACTAAACCAACATATTATTGGAAAAATTCGAGTTTTTCATTTTTACTGGCCAATTTTGAATACTTTCCTCTAATACCTGTGGGGTAAAAATGGTCACCACACACCAAGATGAATTCTTTAAGGGGTGCTCTTTCCAAAATGTGGTGACTTTTGGGGGGAATCTATTCTGCTGACACTACAGGGGCTCAGCAAACGCACCTGGCGCTCAGAAACTTCTTCAGAAAAATCTGCACTGAAAATGCTAATTGGCGCTCCTTCCCTTCTGAGCCCGGCTGTGTGCCCATGCAGTGGTTTATGCCCACATATGGGGTACCGTTGTACTCAGGAGAACCTGCTTTACATATATTGGGGTGACATTTCTCTCCTGTTCCTCGTGAAATTGAGAAATTTCAAACTAAAGGAACATATTATTGGAAAAATTCGAGTTTTTCATTTTTACTGTCTACTTTTGAATACTTTCCTCAAATACCTGTGGGGTCAAAATGCTCACCACACCCCAAAATAAATTCTATGAGGGGTGCACTTTCCAAAATGGAGTGACTTATTGGGAGATTTTACTCTGCGGACACTACAGGGGCACTGCAAACGCACCTGGCGCTCGGAAACTTCTTCAGCAAAATCTGCATTGAAAAAGCTAATTGGCGCTCCTTCCCTTTTGAGCCCTCCTGTATGCCCATACAGTGGTTTACGCCCACATATGGGGTACCATTGTACTCAGGAGAACCTGCGTTACAAATTTTGTGGTACTTTTTTCCTCTTGTTCCTCGTGAAATTGAGAAATTTCTAACTAAAAGAACATAATATTGGAAAAATTTGAGTTTTTCATTTTTACTGTCTACTTTTGAATACTTTCCTCTAATACCTGTGGGGTCAAAATGGTCACCACACACCAAGATGAATACTTTGAGGGGTGCACTTTCCAAAATGGAGTGACTTATGGCGAGATTTTACTCCGCTGGCACTACAGGGGCACTGCAAACGCACCTGGCGCTCGGAAACTTCTGCAGCAAAATCTGCATTGAAAAAGCTAATTGGCGCTCCTTGCCTTCTGAGCCCTCCTGTGTGCCCATGCAGTGGTTTATGCCCACATATGGGGTACCATTGTACTCAGGAGAACCTGCGTTACAAATTTTGGGGTACTTTTTTCCTCTTGTTCCTCGTGAAATTGAGAAATTTCAAACTAAACGAACATATTATTGGAAGAATTCGAGTTTTTCATTTTTACTGTCTTCTTTTGAATACTTTCCTGTAATACCTGTGGGGTCAAAATGGTCACCACACACCAAGATGAATTCTTTGAGGGGTGTACTTTCCAAAATGGGGTGACTTATGGGGGGTTTTCTCTCTGCTGACACTACAGGGGCACTACAAACGCACCTGGCGCTCAGAAACTTCTTCAGCAAAATCTGCATTGGAAAAGCTAATTGGCGCTCCCTTCCTTCTGAGCCCTGCTGTGTGCCCATACAGTGGTTTACGCCCACATATGGGGTACCGTTGTACTCAAGAGAATCTGCTTTATAAATTTTGGGGTGCTTTTTGTCTCATATTCCTTTTGAAAATGAGAAACTTTAATCTAAACGTATATATTATTGGAAAATTTAAATTTTCTATTTTTTTACTGCCTAATTGTGAATACTTTCCTCCAGCCCCTGTAGGGTTAAAATGCTCATTATACCCCTAGATTAATTCTTTAAGGTGTGTAGTTTCCAAAATGGGGTCACTTATGGGGGTTTTCAGGATACCAGACTTTTAAATCCATTTAAAAAAAGAACTGGTCCCTAAAAAAATCAGTTTCACGAAAATGTGATAATTTGCTGATAAATTTCTAAGCCCCATAACACCCTAAAAAAGTAAAATATGTTTACCAAATTATGCCAGAATAAAGAAGACATATTGGTAATGTGACTTAGTAACTAATTTATGTGCTACGACTTTCTTTTTTTAGAAGCCGAGAATTTCAAAGTTCATAAAATGCAAATTTTTTTAATTTTTCATGATATTTTGATGTTTTTCACAAAAAACACACAAAGTAGTGACCAAATTTTGCCACTAACATAAAGTGCCATATGTCACGAAAAAACTATCTCAGAATCGCTAGCATACGTTAAAGCATCACTGAGCTATAAGAGCATAAAGTGAGACAGGTCAGATTTTGAAAAATTAGCCTGGTCATTAAGGCCCAAACTAGCTGCAGCACGAAGGGGTTAAAAGCTAATAAAAATAGTAAACAAATAGGAATAAATAAACTGCACATGCATCTTCTTAAAATCAGAGCAAGACTTCCTTTTAGTGTCTGATTTGCACTAAAGGCCATCTTTCTTGTTCAGCATATGGGTGTTGCTAGTAAAGAAGATATGATGAGCCTGGTAGATCTGGATAGGTGTGGGTTTTCCCTATCTACACTGCCACTTACCTTCCCTTCTCTTTCTGAGCACCATGGGCCTGCCGCTTCTGTGTTAGCTTAAAGGGTACCTGTCTCTAAAAAAAATTCTGACATTTTATAATGACAGGTCAGATTTTTTAGTAAACGTAGGAGACAGCACTTCTTGTGAAAAAAAGTGATTTTTTTATTCACATCAGACGCGACGTTTTGGCTGGTACTTCAGCCTTTCTCAAAACATTTCGGCTGAAGTACCAGCCGAAACGTCGCGTCTGATGTGAATAAAAAATCACAAGAAGTGCTGTCTCCTACATTTACTATTGGATTGAAGCCAAACGGAAGGGTCCTGTGCGGTGAGACGTGCACTCCATCTAAATACTCTTATTTTTTTCCAGTGCTGTCCCAGTTTGATTTTTTATAGGTCAGATTTTTTGACCAGTAAAGAGACCCCCCACCCCACCAATCCCTAAAACGGCCAGTTCAAAGCTTCTGACATGTCACTATGTAAAGTCAGAAGTTTTAAAAAGAGTCATAGCCTTTATTACCCTTAGCTGAGACTTGAGTCATAGCCATAAATCAAGCTTATTTCAGGTTGGGGAATGCTTTACACCCCTGCCACAACAATCCACCCTTTATGATGGAGAACTGAAGTCTCAATGCTAGGCGCTGCAGAAAAAGACATGATAGTGAACCTTTTGTAAACCTGTGGTGTTCCAGAGCCTGGACAGGGTGGTCAATGTTACATAAAATACTGGGAAAAAAAACAAAGTATTACAAAAATATACCACAATACATTGCATTGTGGAACACACAACCAAATGCTGGCAGGTTTCGGGGGTGTATTAGGCATGCCCCCCAATATAAATATTTATGCCACCTTATTATATAATCATGCTCTTCACCTGAAATTAACTCCTGTTATTAAACTAAGATAATAATTCTTATTGTTGCTCACAAAACAGCTGGCACTGGAGGATTTATACGAGAAGAACTGTGCAAAATTAAGAGAATGGAAAGCAAAGTTATGATTATGATAAAGAACACATTTACCAGCGACCTCTTTGACATGGGTAGATAACGTTGCAAAGCCTGCTTAATCCAAGTAAATTGTCAGCTGTATGCAGTTATAATGGAGAAAGGAAAAAAGAGAAGGGAAGGAGGCGGCACCTCGTGTGATACCGCTATATAGCTATAGATATGTAGGTGAATAAATTCAGTGGTTACGGTTTAGCCCCTTGGACTTTATGCCCCTACATACAGGGGTAAATGGATCTCCTGTGGTGAAGTCTTCCTGAGGGTTACTACCTCTTGGTAGTTGATTTGGGGCTACGAGAAGCTGACTGGATATTGACAGGATACTCCCCATAATGCGGTATCACAGCGCATTTTATACTGCAGATCCGCAGTGGATTTGATCTAAATAACTGGAAACAGCATCAAATCTGCACCATCAAATCTGCTGCGGATCCTGTACGTGTGAAGGCACTACATATGTAAATTGCACATAAATATCACATGTTTCTGGAGGGAAGTAGATTGTCAGCACTCTGTCCTGGTGATGCTCATGGATCAACAATATGATATATTGTAAAATATTCCCAGGAATAGTCCCACTAAGAAGTAGTGCTGATCGAACTGTTCGAGAAAAGTTAGGTTCGAGTTGAACATCTCGATTTTCTCGAACTCGAACCGAACCGAACATTTTACTGTTCGTTCGAGTTAGCGTTCGAGTTAGCGTTCGGGCGCCTTTTTGCCAGCCAATCGGTGCAGAGCACATAGAAGTGTCGGAAACGTCATTGCTGAGGTGTAGGGGTCTCATTGGCTGCTAAATACTCCTCCCCTTCTTTGTCCAGGAAATACTGGAGGTTACATCCTAATTTGAAACCTTTATTACCATTAAATCTATGGGACCAAAAAAGTACTACATTCTAATATAGGATGCACACCCCTTCACTCACTACCATGCACTCTTCCCAATTACTTTTATCATTCTTAACTACTCATAAGATTTCACTTATTAGATCAGATTTTATCCCTACATTTTCCTTATTCTTTTAGCATCAATGTTCCAATCTTAATTATTGAACTTCCAAAAAAAACATGGGAAATATGGATACAATTCCTTTATTTTTCCTAATATGACTGTTGTAAAATTGTAGGCCTGCTCTTATAATCTTTCACTGTAAATCCCCAGAGCACTTAAATGAGTTTTTCTTACTTAGGAAACTACCTAAATTATTTCCCCTGCCACTATGTGACACTACACAAATATGGGCACTGCAAGCTATCTGGCTGTTTTTATGAGTTAAATTTAGGATTATATGAAACTATTTTTGATGTACTTTTGATGTGTTTAGCTCAACTTCTACTGCCCTCAATGTAAACTCACCCCACCACATACCAGTAACGACCTTTCATGAAGAAAATCTGTGGTCTCTGCTTTCTGTTGCCAGCATAGTCATTAAATAGTGCAAAAGCAGTATAAACATATGTCATTTAAAGATACACAGGGAAGGGGTTTACATAGGGTCTAACAATGCATTGAAAAACAGGGTACAAAGACAGAAATATATAGTAGCAATGCCTCATATATTGAATCAACAGAAATCATACTAGGGTAAAACAAAATAGTAAAAACTGAGTCGATTTGGAAAAAGGATTATATAATCAAGACAGTGTAATTTGGGGGGGGGAGGGGGCAAGTGGGCATTGGGGGGGGGGAGGAGAAAGGGAGAAGTGTTGGCAAAGCCTGGGCTCTGGGCTAAAGAAAATGTAATAGATTGCAGAGACATATAAAAAGTTATGATTGGTTGGAGTCTGAGCCTTCCGACGCTGACTGATCACTAGATAAAACTAAGAAGTGCACGCTCAAACATTTGACGTCTTTAGGACAATAAAATCCCCTTTAAGTTGCATGAACATATTCATCAGAACAAAGTTCTTTGTCCAGTTAGTTTCTGTTCTGTTTGCATAGTGGTTTTTCTATGTGCTGGACAAGTTGACAACATATTTTATAATATAGGAAAGGGTAAAAACTGATTGTATCACATATAAGTACCCCTATTTTCTTGCCTGGGACTACAGCATATATAAAGAACCCCATAATATGTGATTCAAGAATGTAAATGTATTAGTACTATATATTATGCAGTGTCCTGTATATCGAAAAATTATACTACATACAGTATATGGGATCCTATGGAAAGTGCAAAATACTACTGCACATATGCCTGGTATTAAAAAAAAATACAAATATGTTATACAGTATATAATTCTGGTGGGTTAAATGCATTGTTCCTATTATTTTACTTGACAGCACTTTCTTACTTCCAGGGCTTGTAGAGCTCCTTGAATCAAATCATAACAGATATCCACAGAGAAATGGTAAGATTAGTAATAGTTCTCTGAATACACACTTCTGTTTTCTTTATACATTCATGGGGTTTTCCCATTTTTTTCATAAACAAAGTTAAGTTTATACAGTAAACAAAGCTTATTTCTGTACTTCATGTTTCAATTTGACAGTGTTTTAAAGATCTCTGCTAAAAACTTGTGTCGTACAGCAAGTGGAAAAAGTAACATATATAGACATATCCCACTGGTAACAATTGTTACCTATCCATTATACAGATGATAAATGTAAGGGGCCTATTCCACGGACCGATATTCGGCCAAATCGGCCTGATTCAGCCAACTATCATCCCGTGGAACAAATACAACGATCAGCCGATGACAACGATGTCATCGGCTGATAGTTGTGTCAACACTACATGTAATAGCGGTGCATGGCCAGCGACTGACAATTTACATTACCTATCCAGGCTGCAGGACTCCTCTTGTGGTCTTCTTCTCCCCAGGTCCTGCGCGTTCCAGCTTCAGAGCGGCCTGTCTGAGTTGACAGGCTGCTCAGCCAATCACAGGCCGGGACTGCCGCAGCCAGTGATTGGTTCAGTGGTTCAGTGGAGGTCCATTCTTTGCATGCTCTTCTAATCTCTGTCCTCAGCTCCTCCTGCCATGGATGTTCATAGCGAGGACCAGTTTGATGAACAAAGTGCTGCCGAGCATTCATGTAGCCCAACATACATTTCTGTGAGTCCATCGACCTGTATCAGGCTGGCATCATGCGTCTGGGCAATTAATCCATCTACAAGTGGAAAACAATTAGTATTTCAGATAAGATTACTGTTGTCTGACTCGCCAGAAACCTGTACACTGTGTACACATGTATGTTTCCTCCAATGTGAAGAGGGTAATACAAAACAAACAAAGGGGAAATACAGTTGTCATGACCAAAGAATATTAGATTCAAGAAGCTGAATGACCGTGATAGCAATACTTATAAAAACCACAAATATACAGTCATGACATCAGACATTGGTACATAGTAATGTTGAAAAAGGCATTTCTTATATTAAAAAAAAAGGGGCAGGGAAAGTAAAAATATCTAGCAGCCGTATTATTCCTGCACCTGGTAGTGGCGTGGCCCCTCTCTGAACCTCCCCACCCCTCGCAGGACGTGCCGGTACATCCTGTGGAGGTAAGGGGTTAAAGAGACTGGGGCGGGGGATTTATCAAGACTGACGTACTCGTATGCCGGTCTTAAACTAGGCCCCGTCCCTTTTTCCGAATCCGGCTGGCCAGGCACACAGGCGTACCAAATCTGTCACTAGTTTATGCTGCCCTCATTTAAGGCAGCATGAACCTAGTGACAGATTCCCTAGTTAAGTTTTAAGCTATTTGAGCCTATTTTGCTATCATTTAGCCTTAGACAAAGCAAATAGCAGGAAATGCATGCAAGTAAATACTTTACAAGGGAAAATTTTTCTAGAATAAATAGGTTCAGTTTCCTTGTCCCACATAAAGAACAAGAGAAGATCATATCAGGCATAGCTCAGATCATAACAAGCACAATGCACAGTAAATACAAAAAAACACTCCTACTCAAATGGTAGAGATCTGAAGGATCAACCAGACTGAAACTTACAAGTACTCTCCATTATGTGCATGAACTCAGTAGTCCTAGATATTTATGAGCACCAGAAAACTGCTTACCGGCTTCTGATTGGCAGTTATCTATCCATGTTGTGTATCATGTGCATGTGTCAATCAGCAGCTGGAGGGTGGGGGAAGTAGTGTGGCAAGATTCCTATTCTCCTGCATTTCAGTAGAATGGTTGAACAAAATTATATGTATGTAATACTTTTTTCTGTTCAGCTATTCTGTCACTAGCTTTATGCTGCTCACTTAAAGGGAACCTGTCACCCCCCGTGCCGGGGTGACAGGCTCCCGACCCCCCGTTAGAGCCCTCTATACTTACCTAATCCCTCCGGGTCCCGCTTCTGAAGGTGGTCGGGTAATGAAGATCTCAGCCGCTGCAGCCCGGTGCGCGCACTGAGATATGAGTCCAATGCTCATAGAGAATGGCGGAGCGCTGGACTCTCCTGTCATTCTCTATGGGTGTTGGACTCATCTCTCAGTGCGCGCGCCTGGCTGCAGCGGCTGAGATCTTCATCACCCGACCACCTCCAGAAGCGGGACCCGGCAGGATTAGGTAAGTATATGGGGCTCTAACGGGGGGTCGGGAGCCTGTCACCCCGGCACGGGGGGTGACAGGTTCCCTTTAAGGCAGCATAAACCTAGTGACAGATTCTCTTTCAACATTTAAGAGGGGGGGGGGGGTATAGGTAATAAAACTGAAGTCTGTGGAATGCTGATCCCACCACCAAGTGTCACTGTGACTTGAACCTTATATTGTATGGCTGAAGGAGAAACTATGCTAAGGGTTAACTTATCACTGTATTGATTATATAAATGTCTCAGTCTTTTATGCTCAACCAATCCCTGAATTAGCTACCTCAGTGGTCCCCAACCTACCCTAGATTATCTTGGTCCCCTTGCCCAGTTAGAAATGCTGAAGAAGCCTATATATATAAAGGGGTTAGGACTAGTTGGGGCAGATGATTTCTGAGTATTGTATGAGCAAGCAAGAGTATTAATGACAGCATGCTGAGGAGATTCTTCCAGGGCTCGGCCTAAGGCCAGGACCCATTTGCGGGACTATTTTTATTTTTATCACTGGTCTCTACCTTAGTCAGGTCCGACTAGAGCACTTAGCAGTGAGGCTGTTGTGAAAAAGCAGGACACTCTGGGTGGCATCTTCAAAGTTCCTGATAATCACTCAGGGACTCAAGTCAGTAGCAAGGTAAGGATCTTGATGCCGACAGACACTATTTCCTAAGGGGTCGCCCCAATGGCTAGCTTTCACAATAGGTAGGCATACGTCCCTGATTCTGTGGCAATCTGTGCCCACAAGATAGGTTAGGCGGATAATTATTCCCGTGGATGTAGGACTCTTTTTCTCTCAGCTCCCCACATGAGTACCCTGGATAGGGCCCCTAACCTCTAACCAGCAGTCCACTGTCACTACCGCTGAACCTAAATAAAGGTTATTTCAAATCACAACCACTAAAACCAAGGTTTTCTTTAAAGTATATACTATATACTCGCTTTTTGACTCCCTGCAATCTGGCTTCCGCCCCCACCACTCCACAGAAACCGCCCTCACCAAAGTGGCTAATGACCTGCTGACTGCCAAAACCTCGCGCCAATATTCTGTGCTCCTTCTCCTTGACCTATCTTCTGCCTTCGACACAGTTGACCATTTTCTCCTCTTACAAATCCTCTCATCCCTTGGTGTCACTAGCCTAGCCCTCTCCTGAATCTCCTCTTACCTCTCCAACCGCACTTTTAGTGTCTCCCATTCTCACACCACCTCCTCTCCTCCTCCCCTTACTGTTGGTGTTCCCCAAGGCTCTGTACTTGGGCCTCTTCTCTTCTCCATCTACACCTCTGGCCTGGGACATATCATAGTCCCACAGCTTCAGCTACCACCTCTACGCCGATGACACTCAGATCTACCTCTCTGGTCCAGATGTCACCTCTTTGCTATCCAGGATTCCAGAGTGTCTATCGGCCATATCCTCCTTCTTCTCCTCCCGCTTTCTAAAACTCAACATGGACAAAACAGAACTTATCATCTTTCCCCCATCTCGCTCCACCCCGCCTTCTAATCTGTCAATCACTATCAATGGCTGCACTCTGTCCCCTGTCCCCCAAGTCCGCTGCCTTGGGGTCACCTTTGACTCTGCCCTGTCCTTTAACCCCTTCCCCCAATATGACGTCCAGGGACGTCATGAAAAGCAGTGGCAGAATGCATCATGACGTCCCTGGACGTCATGCTTTCCCTGCCTCCCCCCTCTGTCCCTGGGTGAGATCGGGCAGCAGGAGGAGGCTGTGTCACACAGCATCCTCCTGCTGCCACTGCCCGGAGGGGAGCCGCGCTCCCCCCCGGGCAGTTAACCCCATAAACGCCGCGGTCAATGCGACCGCAGCGTCTATGGGGAGATTCAGTGTCCCCCGCCGATCGGGCGGCGGGGGGAGGCTGCAGAACGCTGCCTCCCCCCACCGCCACTCAGTCTGTGTCCCCCGGCCCCCTCCCCTCGTCCTCCGATACCGGCGGATCGCCGCTACTACCTCTTTAGCGGCGATCCGCCGGTACCGGGCATTACCGGCGCCGCCGATAGTTTTCATCTCCCCCCACCGTGAATCAACGGTGGGGGGAGATGAAAAATGTCCCCTCAGACCCCAGATCAGCCCCCCGATCACCCTCCCCGGGCGGCCATCAGATCCAAGATGGCCGCCCCCATCCCTGCTAACAAACGATGTTTGTTGGCAGGGATGGAAATGAATAAGTGATCAAAGCCCCATGCTCTCCGCCACCGGAGGTAGCGGAGAGCATGGGGCAGTGATCGGGGACCCCCCCGTGTGGTCCCGGAGCAGGCGATCGGCGGTATATACTATATACCGCCGATCGCCTGTTCCCAGTGCTGATCAGCACTTTTTATCCCCTGTCACCATAAATCATTGGTGACAGGGGATAAAAAGTGTCACCGTGCCCCCCCCCAAGTCGCCCCCCCCACCCCCCCAGTCACCCCCGTCCCCCAGTCACCCCCCCTTCCGCACATACGTTACCTGATCCACGGAGCTCCGTCCTCCTCGACGTCCAGGCTGATTCTGAAGTGCGCATGCGCTCCAGAATCAGTTAGCTCTGAAAATTTAAAGTGACAGAGACCAATTTGGTCTCTGTCACTGAACTATGATTACTGTGATAGAAAATATCACAGTAATCATAGTAATACAGTGAAAATTAATGTATAAAGTACAAAAAGTGAAAAACAAACAAAAAAATAAAACACACACTTTTTATTATAGTAATAATTGCAGTTTACTCCCAGATTACCCCTAGCCCCCCCAAATTACCCGTAACCACCGCAGGTTGCCCATATCCGCCCCAGATTGCCCGTATCCACCCCAGATTGCCCGTAATCACCGCACGTTGCCTATAACCACCGCACGTTGCCCATAACCACCGCACGCTGCCCATAACCACCGCACGTTGCCACTAACCACCGCACGTTGCCACTAACCACCGCATGTTGCCACTAACCACCGCATGTTGCCTATAACCACCACATGTTGCCTATAACCACCGCATGTTGCCCATAACCACCGCACGTTGCCCATAACCACCGCACGTTGCCACTAACCACCGCACGTTGCCACTAACCACCGCACGTTGCCACTAACCACCGCACGTTGCCCATAACCACCGCACGCTGCCCATAACCACCGCACGTTGCCACTAACCACTGCACGTTGCCACTAACCACTGCACGTTGCCACTAACCACCGCACGTTGCCCATAACCACCGCACGTTGCCACTAACCACCGCACGTTGCCCATAACCACCGCACGTTGCCACTAACCACCGCACGTTGCCACTAACCACCGCACGTTGCCTATAACCACCGGACATTGCCTATAACCACCGCATGTTGCCTATAACCACCGCATGTTGCCTATAACCACCGCATGTTGCCTATAACCACCGCATGTTGCCCATAACCACCGCACGTTGCCCATAACCACCGCACGTTGCCTGTAACCACCCCAAATTGCCAGTGAGCCCCTCCAGATGGTCCGTAATCAGCCCCGATTGCCCGTAACCCCGCATATTGCACGTAACCACCGCACGTTGCCTCTAACCACTGCACGTTGCCTCTAACTCACACACGTTGCCAGTGACCCCCTCCAGATTGCCGTAACCACCCAAAATTACATGTACCCACCCCTGATTACCTATATGCACTTTCGTTTATCCGTAACCACCCCAGATTGTCTGTAACCACCCCATGTTGCCCGTAACCACCGCAGATTGTCTGTAACCCCCCCAGGTTGCCCCTAATCACATGTAATTCCCCCCAGATTGCCTCTGACCACCGCACGTTGCCTCTGACCACCGCACGTTGCCTCTGACCACCGCACGTTGCCCCCGACCACCGCACGTTGCCCCCGACCACCTCACGTTGATTCCGACCACCTCACGTTGCCCCCGACCACCGCACGTTGCCTCTGACCACCGCACGTTGCCTCTGACCACCGCACGTTGCCTCTGACCACCGCACGTTGCCCCCGACCACCGCACGTTGCCCCTGACCACCGCACGTTACAGGTTCCCATCCCAGATTACCTATAAGCACTTCAGTTTATCCGTAACCACCCCAGGTTGCCCGTTACCACCCCACGTTGCCCGTTACCACCCCTCGTTGCCCGTAACCACCGCAGGTTGCCCGTAACCACCACAGATTATCCGTAACCACCCCACATTACCTGTAATCTCATTTTTTTTTTGTATTTTAGTAACTGCGCTATTCTAATAACCATTACTAGCTGCGGTTTTGCTCCAGCAAATTGGCGCTCCCTTTCTTCTGAGCCCTGCTGTGTGCCCATACAGTGGTTTATGCCCACATATGGGGTACCGTTGTACTCAGGAGAACCTGCGTTACAGATTTTGGGGTACATTTTTTCTCCCATTCCTCGTGAAATTGAGAAATTTTAAACTAAACGAACATATATTGGAAAAATTCGAGTTTTTCATTTTTACTGTCTTATTTTGAATACTTTCCTCTAATACCTGTGGGGTCAAACCGCTCACTGCACCCCAAGATGAATTCTTTGAACGGTGTACTTTCCTAAATGGGGTGACTTTTGGGGGGGTTCTATTCTGCTGGCACTACAGGGGCGCTGCAAACGTACCTGGCGCTCAGAAACTTCTTCGGAAAAATCTGCACTGAAAATGCTAATTGGCGCTCCTTCCCTTCTGAGCCCGGCTGGGTGCCCATACAGTGGTTTATGCCCACATATGGGGTACCGTTCTACTCAGGGGAACCTGCGTTACAGATTTGGGCATGCAGCTTCTCTCCTGTTCCTCGTGAAATTGAGAAATTTCAAACTAAACAAACATATTATTGGAAAAATTCAAGTTTTTCAATTTTACTGTCTTATTTTGAATACTTTCCTCTAATACCTGTGGGGTCAAAATGGTCACCACACCCCAAGATGAATTCTTTGAGGGGTGCACTTTCCAAAATGGGGTGACTTATGGGGGGGTTCTCTTCTGCGGACACTACAGGGGCTCTGCAAACGCACCTGGCGCTCAGAAACTTCTTCAGCAAAATCTGAACTGAAAATGCTAATTGGCGCTCCCTTCCTTCTGAGCCCTCCTGTGTGCCCATACAGTGGTTTATGCCCCCATATGGGGTACCGTTGTACTCAGGAGAACCTGCGTTACAAATTTTGGGGTGCGGATTCTCTCATGTTCCTTGTGAAATTGAGAAATTTTAAACTAAACGAACATATTATTGGAAAAATTCGAGTTTTTCATTTTTACTGTCTAATTTTAAATACTTTCCTCTAATACCTGTGGGGTCAAAATGGTCACCACACCCCAAGATGAATTCTTTGAGGGGTGTACTTTCCAAAATGGGGTGACTTTTGGGGGGGTTCTCTTCTACGGGCACTACATGGGCGCTGCAAACGCACCTGGCGCTCAGAAACTTCTTCAGCAAAATCTGCACTGAAAATGCTAATTGGCGCTCCTTCCCTTCTGAGCCCCGCTGTGTGCCCATACAGTGGTTTACGCCCACATATGGGGTACCGTTGTACTCAAGAGAACCTGTGTTACAAATTGTGGGGTGCAGATTCTCTCTTGTTCCTTTTGGAAAGGAGAAACTTTAATCTAAACATATATATTATTGGAAAATTAAAATTTTCGATTTCTTTAAGGCCTAATTGTGAATACTTTCCTCCAGCCCCTGTAGGGTTAAAATGCTCATTATACCCCTAGATTAATTCTTTAAGGTGTCTAGTTTCCAAAATGGGGTCACTTATGGGGTTTTACAGCATACAAGCCTCCTAAATCAACTTAAAAAAGAACTGGTCCCTAAAAAAAAATCAGTTTTGGAAACTTTCACAAAATGTGATAATTTGCTAATAAATTTCTAAGCCCCATAACAGCCTAAAAAAGTAAAATATGTTTCCCAAATTATGCCAGAATAAAGAGGACATATTGGTAATGTGATTTAGTAACTAATTTATGTGCTATGACTTCCTTTTTTAGAAGCAGAGAATTTCAGAAGTTCATAAAATGCAAAATTTTAAAATTTTTCATGATATTTTGATGTTTTTCACAAAAAACACACAAAGTAGTGACCAAATTTTGCCACTAATATAAAGTGCCATATGTGACAAAAAAACAATCTCAGAATCGCTAGCATACGTTAAAGCATCACTGAGCTATAAGCGCATAAAGTGAGACAGGTCAGATTTTGAAAAATGAGCCTGGTCATTAAGGCCAAAACAGGCTGCGGAGGCAAGGGGTTAAACCACATATTCAGGCCCTGACCACCTGCTGCCGCCTTCACCTCAAAAACATTTCCAGAATCCGCTCTTTCCTCACCCCTGACTAAACCGAACTATTGGTACATGCTCTCATTATCTCCCGCTTGGACTACTGTAACATCCTCCTCTCTGGCCTTTCAGCTAACTCCCTTGATCCCCTCCAGTCTATCCTTAACTCTGCTGCCCGCCTAATCCACCTTTCCCCTCGCTTTGCCTCTGCCTCTCCCCTCTACCAATCCCTCCACTGGCTCCCCATTGCCCAACGTATTCACTTTAAACTGTTGACCATGACATACAAGGCCATCCACAACCTGTCCCCTCCGTACATCTCTGACCTGATATCCCGCTACCGTCCCTCACGCAACCTTCGATCCTCCAGTGACCTCCGTCTGCGCTCCCCCCTTGTTCGTACCTCGCACAACCGCCTCCAAGACTTTGCCCGAGCCTCCCCCATACTCTGGAACTCGCTACCCCGACACATCCGTCTCTCATCCACCATCATGTCCTTCAAAAGTGACCTGAAAACCCATCTCTTCAAACTAGGCTACAACATACAATAGCTCTGCATCACACTTCAATGGCTGCACTTTACCTCCTGTTTCTCTCCCTATACCCTATAGATTGTAAGCTCTCGCGGGCAGGGTCCTCTTCCCCCATGTACCAGTCTGTCTTAAGCCGTCACGTAATGTTTTCTGATCTTGTATTGTTCCTGCCTGTTGCCTTTCTATTGTATAGCGCTCTGGAATTAAGGGCGCTTTATAAATAAATAATAATAATAATAATATATTCAGAGATTGTGCCCAGTGTTTAGCTATATTCCTACCAGCGTCAAAGCTGTGCCTGCAGAAATTATCAAGTATTTATTCTCCTCCTAAGATTACTGTAACTGTGAACAGACTGCCTATTGTATTCAAAGAGACTATACTTTATGTATTTGAGAAGAGATTACAGTAAAGACTTTCCTGGTTTACTTTATCTGGGTCTCAGGTGCATATTTTTGCGCAAACTGCTCGGTTTCTGCAGAAATCAGCATCTTTTCCCTGGTGTATGTCTGGCTCGCCCAATAGGCGGGAAGGGGGGTACAGTAAAGTAAGGAGGAGGCCTGCTAGATATATTCCCCCCCCCAGTCCATAAATAGCTTAAAACACATCATAGGGATCTCATTGTTCAAGGTATCAGTCAGGAAAAAGGAACCAACATTTTCCAGGGCATTATATGGAACACAGTGAGGACAGTCATCAAAAAGTAGACAAAATTTGGTACAACAATGACAAAAACTGGACATCTCTCACAAAATTGGTCCAGAAGGCTGCCAAAAGTCCTACAACAACATTAAAGGAGCCGCAGGCATTTTTTGCCATGTACTGGTTGTGTGCCGTATGTGACAACAATCTCCAGTATTCTTCATATGAGCACCAGATGGAAGCTTTTTATTACAAAAAGAAACACGCAAGCCCAGCTATGTTTTACCAAAACCTACATCAGTCCTTCCGAATACATGTGGGCAATCATGTTATGATCTGATGAGACCAAGGTTGAACTTTCCGGCCATAATTCCAAAAGCTCTGTTTAGCAGAAAGCTAACACTGCACATCACCAAGAGAACACCATACCCACAGTAAACCATGGTGGAGGCAGCATTATGTTTTAGGGTTGTTTTCTGCAGTTTGAACTAGAAGGTGGAAAAAGCTTTAATTTTTGGGGTGTGTGGACCTTTTATATTTACTGTAAATTACTGTGACTAAGGGTCCATTTACACGGAAAGATTATCTGCCAAAGATGTGAAGCCAAAGCCAGAAAAAAATTGAAAAGAGGAGAAATCTCAGACTTTCCTTTATGACCTGATGTCTGTTTATAGTCTGTTTCTGGCTTTGGCTTCAAATCATTGGCAGATAATCTGTCAGATAATCTTTCTGTGTAAATGGACCCTTAGATTCATGTCAGAGGTTGTATTACTAATGCAGCAATGACTTACTTGTTCTTGCAAGTAATATTTCCACATACTGTAGTTGTAACCAACTCCTTACAAAGATATTTGTATATTTCTGGTTTGGAAATGTGACAACAGAATGTTGTTATCTAATGTCTCAACAATCATCTCTTATTTATCAGCATGTTCTATTATCCACAAAACAACAGTTTACCTCTTACCAGGAAAATGGATAAGGAAATCAGACTACTGTAAACAGCATGTACTTTTTTTTTATTAAAGGGAATGTACAAACCTTATTTAACATGCATTCAAATGCTTCCTTGTATGGAACAATACAGAAACAAAATGACTACTACTTAAAAAGAGATTATACGGGCTTAAAGGGGTAGTTGACCAAAACAAATTTCTTTTAAATCAACCGCGATTTGTAATTTACTTCTTTTAAAATTCTCAACTCTTCCAGTACTTAAAGCGTAACTATAATTTCAGTAGCCAAAAAATGAAATTCCTCAAATAAAAAGCCCACGTGTTACCCTTAAAAAAGAGCCCTAAACTGTGTTGATAGCTTGTACGCTCGCTGAGATATCGCCAGTTGTTTGGCTCAGAGGAATAAATGAATTTTTCTTCTGGCTGAGAGAAAGTGGGCGTGGCCTATCCCTCATCTCCCTGGCTGTGTCCCTCCATTCACTGACCAGCACCTTAGCAGATGTATCACACAAAGTGGGATTAGATACAGCCCCAGCATACAGTATCACAATGTAAGATTAGATTCAGAGTCCCAGCCGATGGTATCACACACAGTGGGATTAGATACAGTCATCTGCTCTCATTACACTGTAGGATAATGTCAGCTCCAGCTCTTCCCCTGCGCTGCTCCTCACACACAACACCCTCAGCTCTGCTTAGTCACCTCTGTGAGGGGAGGGGGGAGAACGTGCTGCTAGGAGGGGGGAGGAGGGTTTGTTTATGTCTCTCTCTCTGTGTCAGGATTGTTATCTGATCTTCCTGTCAGAGTCCGTACACTCAGGACGGATCTGCTGGGAGGGGGCGTGTCCAGCAGGAATGCAGAAATAAGTCAGAGCCAGAGAGGGCTGTAAGGGCTTAATCAGCCTTATGTATTTAAAAAACTGTTCATTTTAGGTTATTAATGTATATTGGAAAAATTCTTATCATGACCTAAGCTAATTAAAACTGAATGGTCAAAATATTTTATAGTTGCGCTTTAAGGTTACAAACCCACTTGCCGGATCTGCAGCGAGTCTCCTTGCTGCGTTTTTGCAGCGAGACATGCTGCAGATCCTGGCCCTATACTTTCAATAGCAGAGAAACTCGCAGCAGGGATGTAGATCCCTGCTGCGATTTTGTCTGCAGCCCGCCCCATTAACCCCCCGGCCGCCGGACATTATACATTACCGGGTCCCCGTTCCTGCTTGCTTCGCGGCTCGCGGTCTCTTCACGGCCCGCCTGGCCAATCAGTGCGCTGCGGCGGGGCAGCGCACTGATTGGCCGGGCGGAACGTGCCGGGAGCCGCCGAAGCAAGCAGGAGCCGGGATCAGGTAATGTATATCCTGCAGCCCCGATCGCCCCGCAGCCCCCGGCCGCACGATCGCACGATCGCCCGCAGCCCCCCAGCCCCCGGCCGCATGATCGCCCGCAGCCCCCGGCCGCACGATCGCCACCAGCCCCGCAGCACCTGACCTCACGATCGCCCCCAGCATCGCAGCCCCCGGCCGCACGATCGCCCGCAGCCCCCCAGCCCCCGGCCGCATGATCGCCCGCAGCCCCGCAGCCCCCGGCTGCACGATCGCCCGATCGTGCGGCCGGGGGCTGCGGGGCTGGGGGCGATCGTGCGGTCGGGGGCTGCGGGGCTGGGGGCGATCATGCAGCCGGGGGCTGCGGGCGATCGTGAGGTCGGGGGCTGCGGGGCTGCGGGTGATCGTGCGGCCGGGGGCGATCGTGAGGTCGGGGGCTGCGGGCGATCGTGCGGCGGGGGGCTGCGGGGCTGGTGGCGATCGTGCGGCCGGGGGCTGCGGGGCTGGTGGCGATCGTGAGGTCGGGGGCTGGGGGCGATCGGGGCTGCAGGATATACATTACCTGATCCCGGCTCCTGCTTGCTTCAGCGGCTCCCAGCACATTCCGCCCGGCCAATCAGTGCGCTGCCCCGCGGCAGCGCACTGATTGGCCGGGTGGGCCGTGAGGACACCGTGCGCTCACGAAGCAAGCAGGAACGGGGACCCGGTAATGTATAATGTCCGGCGGCCGGGGGGTTAATGGGGCGGGCTGCAGACAAAATCACAGCAGGGATGTACATCCCTGCTGCGAGTTTCTCTGCTATTGAAAGTATAGGGCCAGGATCTGCAGCGAGTCTCGCTGCAAAAACGCAGCAAGGAGACTCGCTGCAGATCCGGCAAGTGGGTTTGTAACCTAACAGTAGATGTAAGTTCTGCAAGAAGTGGTATTCTTTCTAGTCTGGAGAGCAGTAGAGGTTTTCTATGGGGATTTGCTACTGCTCTGAAGAGTTCCTGAAATGGACAGAGGTGGCAGCAGAGAGCACCGTGTCAAATTGGAAAGAATACACCACTTTATGTAGGACATACAGCAGCTGATAAGAACTAGAAGACGAGATTTTTTTAACAGAAGCAAATTACAAAGCAAAAGAAACAAATCTCTGGCACTTGTTGGGACCAGTTGATTTGAAAGAAATTTTTTGAGGGGTGAGCAACTCTTTTAACCCCTTCCCTCCCGGGCCATATTTCATTTTTGTGTTTTCGTTTTTTCCTCCTGGTGTTTAAAAGGCCATAGCACTTGCATTTTTTCACCAACAAACCCACATAAGCCCTTATTTTTTGTGCCACTAATTGTACTTGCAATGATGGACCTAATTTTTGCATTAAATACGCTGCAAAACCAGAAAACAATTATATGCACAGTGAAATTGAAAATAAAACGCAATTTTTTTATTTGGGGTGGTTTTGTGTTTACGCCATTCACCCTTTGGTAAAACTGATATATTATCTATGTTTCTTAAGTCAGTACAATTACATGTTTGACAGCTGCATTTAACTGTCATAATTAGCGGGTGCTGCGATCGACCGCACCCGCTAATAGCCGCGGTCCCGGGCTGCAGAAAGCAGCTAAGATTGCGGTGGTTATCTAAACCTCCCCGCCCATCGAAGGACGTACCGATACATTCTGCGGAGGGAAGGGGTTAAACATGCTCGCTTTCCCCCAAAAACAGCACCACTCTTGTCCTCCGTTTTAGTGTGGTTTTTCAGTTCCATTGAAGGGAATACCACACACAATAGGTGTGGTGCTTTTTTTGCAGGAAATAAGCAGTTTTTTTCTATACATTTTTAAGTTACATATTAGGAATACAAATTCTCTTTGAATTTCCAAGATTACTCTGAAACAAAAATGATACCAAGAAGCAATATAAAACACACATATATTTTTTCACTTAAAGGGAATCACTCACCATATTTTAGCCTCTCAAGTTAAAATTCATTGCTAAGAAAGTTCTATCCACACTGTCCTAACATATATTTGTTTCATTTGACCAGGCCAGCTATCGGACAAAAACGTACTTTTATTGTTTCCCATGTAAATGTTCTCTAACTAGGCATCAGGGCAGTCGTCCTTTCCTAAGAAGTCAGGGCCGGTGTGCTGCACTATGCTGTAACCTTTTTGGATGTGATTCCAAGAGCAACAGCTTCCTCCATCACAGAGAGGCCAGCCAAAATATTTAGCACAGCTCCAATGTGTTCACTAGGCTGAACATGCACAGTAAAGCGGTGTCCAATCCCGGATGCCTGTTTCCTGTACTGCACTGCAAGCCTCAGGTACTCTCAAACTCATTCTCAGTCTGCGAATGAGCTATCCTAGCTAAGGGTATGTCCACACTACGGAATCCCGGCAGATTACCCGCCACGTATTCCGCAGCTTGCCCCGCTTGCGGCTACTCGCAGCCATGTGCATCTCTGCAGGTCCCATAGGCTTCATTCTATGGTTTGGCAGATTCTGATGTCCGGCTGAAGAATGAGCAGGAATCTGCCAAACCATAGAATGAAGTCTATGAGACCAGTGGAGATGTGGGGGCGAGCTGTGGAACCCATGGCGAGTGATCCACCGGGATTCCATAATGTGGTACATACCCTTAGTGCATTAAAAGAGTAGATAACATGCTGATATGTCCCTATTGCACATGGAGGACTGAAGATTTACATCTTACATTTATCCTCAGCATTTTCACAGTGACGGCTGCATGATTAACCCCTTAACGACGGCGATTGTACATGTACGTCCTGGTCGCCTGGGCCTTAACATAGCAGAGCGTAAATTTACGCCTTGCTGGGGGGGCCGCACTGAAGCTCGCTTCAGAACGGGTGAGAACTGGCTGCTATCAGCAGCCAGGCCCTCACCCTCAATGGGGGGCTGCCGTGATCGCGCAGCTGCCCGCCATTAACCCCTTAAACACCGCGATCGCGTGGGTGGTACTCGTAGAGTTGACAAAGCTGACAAAGGCGAGAAGCCAAAACGCATCCTGTAAAGTTTTTTTTCCGCCTTTGATGGAATTATACAATAAACTGGTGAGTACCGAGAATTCTATGAATACGTGACGTGTTCCGAGGCCGGTCCCGCTGCTCACCGCAGGCACAAGAGAGAGAAGTCCATACTTGTAATCAGTTTCCCCCCTGCTGGCTGCCTGATTTTATAAATCGTCGGACTTCTCCTTTAAGTCAGTGCAATATTTTGGTTTTTCCTTTTTTAATAAATCAGCAAAGATTGTTAAACGTTTTTTTCTGTGTGGATTATTGCATGTAGAATGATGGGGTAAACATTTTGTGCTATGTTTATTTCCATGTGTGAATTTATCAAGGCAAACTAGCTACTCTTCCCTTGTTTACACCATGTTCACCTTTTCTTGGCCCAGGAGAGGACATGGTTTAAGATTAGCTACATTTTTTCATTGTAATTTATCATGTGCGATTTAATTTTTTTTTTTGCGTAGCAGTACCCCACTGCTACCCTGGTGTACTTTATTAGCCTAACTGTATTAAGCAAAAAGTGCACAAAAAATTTCACAAAAATGATCAATGCATGTATGCCTAATAGTACATTTGGTGCAAGAAAAGCAAGAATATTCACATTACGTAATAAGGATGAGACATTCCCCCTATAGTGTGAAAAAGGTGGAAGGATCTGAAGACTTTCTGAATGTATTTTATAATGCACACTCACTATTACTAGTACTAGAGTACAATGTTTCATTCCATCACAGCTGTATCCATTTGTTTCATTGCCATAGCTGCATCATGTGACCAGATGTCAGACAACCAGAAAATTACATGGCTTTATGTGTTTCAGGAAGTGGTCTGCCTGGGTCAGCCGACTCCCTGTGAATGACAGGATGACACCATCCTCTATCAGGTCACCATGCCTTCTGGCAAATTTGTCCATTGGCAGATCCCCTGAAATGTAGTAAAGGAGAAATAGCTGTGCGCCATGGAAGAGGCTTTCAGGGGCTCAATAACAGTAGTGAGAGACCCAAAATCACTACTCTGAAGAGTTAATCTGATAGAACACTTTTGAACTTTTTTGAAATGATAGGTGTGCTTTATCCACACGCCAGAAATCTGTATTAGCTATATATTGCTATAACCTGTATTAGCTATGTACTGCTTCAACTTTCTTTAACTATGCTTTAAGAAAACAAATAGTGACTAGTAAAGCTTTATCTAAAGTTATTTACCCTTTATTATTTCCCATAGATTCTGGTCATCATACGCCATTGTTGATCACAATAACGGTTGTCGGATGTGTGATTTTCCTTGTAGCAATGGTCATTTTATTTTCTAACAAAAGACATCTATGTTTTAAGTGCTTCAAGAAAAAAGGTAAGTTCCCACATCGTCAAGGACATATAAAATGCAACTTATCAGTGTTTGCCATCATAAATTCTAATGCATATGGGTTTTAAATGGCATTCATCAATACTCCACCAGCATTCTATTTGGCTGCCAGTTGAACAAAAACATATTGAAACCTTTTTGCATGTCCTCATGTACATGAACTTTAATAAAAATAGGTTTGAAAAAAATATATATCGAAATATTGGTTAATATTAAATAAATGAGTACCATCTGCAAAAATTTAGGCAATTATTAATGTATACATAATAAAATAAAAAAGTATAGGCCATTAATGTGTTTTCCTAGAAAACCCCTTAAGGTAATTTCACACTTTGCTAAAAGGATTAGTTTCAAAACAACATAACAGAAAGGCTATGTGATATAATAGTGATAGCTGGCTGCTAACATTTGAAGAGGAACTGAAATAATCACTTCCTTGACACAAAGCAAATGTTGCTATAGCAAAGCAAGAAGGTAAAACATAGGGGAAACACACTGTATTTTTCACCTTTCCTAATGCACAAATCATTGACAACAGTGACGTAGACACAAACCTTCTAACTGCAAATTGCCAATAATTCATGTTATAATAAACCCAGGTAAGCAAATAAAAGATAAATGGTCAAGAATGCTAATTGTAACAATTATAAGGGAACCCCCCCACTTACCATGCGACACGTGCTGTCCATATCCTGTGATATAATTGCTTGGCATGAGACATTTGCCCATATTTCCTATTGTTAAAACTTTGTTATACCCTAAGAATTGATTATCTGTTTACTCATAGACAGGATAATGTACTGACCTATAGACATACGCCACTACAGTCGGTTTTAACAAAGTTTGCTGTTTACATTTTTATAGTGTCAGTTTGAATTTACTCTAAATAAAGAGATATCAAGTGAGTTGCTAAGTCCTTCCTTGCCATGAAAATTAAGCTAACCCCCTTCCTGCCGCTCCACTGTAAATTAACATCGCAGAGCCCTGATGGTAGCCATCCTGGCTACGGAGGGCGGTGGGGAAAGGAAGGGAGGTAAGGCTGGCACGCGGTTGCTGTCGGTGTGCGCCCATGAACAAGGGACTTCAGCTTATGGGATCATTTATGATCCCATAAGCTGAAGTCCCAAAACAACCTGGGCATTGAGGCATCAATGACCCACGGTTGTGAAAGGGTTAAAGGGGTACTCCAGGCAAAATAAATATTTAATAGAAATGAGAGTCTATACATAGGTATGTTATTTTGTTCTACGAACTTGTCTAAGCCTGTTTTGAAGCCCTGTAATGTTTTTGATGTTTATTTAAATAAATTAATCATATCTCTCCTTAAACCTCTTCTCAAGACTTAACAATCTTTCCCCATAACTAAGATGCTCCATTCCCCTTATTTGTTTAGTTGCCCGTCTTTGTACCCTTTACAGCTCTAGGACATCTAATCTATGAATCGAGTCCCAAAACTGGACAGCATACTCCAGATGAGGCCGCACCAAAGCTTTATAAAGCAGTAATAATATATCTCTGTGTCGAGAATCCATGCCCGTTTTGCTGGCCTTAGGAGCAGCTGACTGACATTGTGTCCTGTTCTGTAGTCTATTATCTACAAGTACACCCAGATCCTTCTCCATCAGTGACTCTCCCCCTAGGACAGGCATGTCAAACACTGGCCCAAGTGCCATTATTTTTTGCCCACCAAGAAAATCAATTTCATAGAGCTGGCCCACAAACATTGCAGTCGATAACATGGGCGGTACAGACTGCTGCTCAGACCACCCAGGTCTCCCAGTAGGTTAGTAATTAGAATGAATATTTGCAACTTTTGTGGGGGCTGGCTACTATATGGGACAATATTGGGAGGGCTGGCTACTAAATGGGGCACTATTGGTCAGTTGACTACTATATGGGACAATATTGGGTGGCTGACTACTATATGGGACAATATTGGGAGGGCTGGCTACTATATAGGGAACTAATGCTGGAGCTCTCTACTATATGTGGGAGACCATCGGTGGGCTATCTACTATATGTGACACTATAGGGAGTACTGGCTACTACAGGAATGCTGCACGCCGCTCTGACAGGGTCAATGAATAGCTGCCGCACAAAACTGACATGTCTTTTTTAGGTGCGGCCGCAAGAAATCCTATGGAATACTATGTGTATACAATCCCGCTGGGATTCCATGTATTCGGCCACTTTATTAAATAACGGCCATGGGTGCAAACTTAGCTTCAGGAATGCGGTGTTCAGTACTGATTAATTTAACTCCCTGTTACAGTACATGATTGGGCTGAGAGGACTGTATGTAGAAGCATGTGGTTCAATCTAAGTCAACATGTACATTAACATTCTGCTGGCACGGGGACCATGTCATTAGCCTGTTAATTTGTGGATTGGTAATTAACTTTGAGCAAGAAAAAGATATGTACTGGCATGATATTATCATCATGATATTTCTAAAAGGTTTATATACTAATAAGAAATAGAGCTAGCAAATGTGTGCTTTTAGATGGCAGCACAGGTTGTGTAAGCACAGGTTAGTAATCATTTTAGGACACCAAAAAATGTTACTTTGGGAATTCACAGAGCTGAATAAGCATGCAACAAACACACATGACCTGATGTGGAAACTTTAGTAAGATAATAGATGCTGATATGGTTGACTTGTTTACACGCATCAGTATAGCAGCATGTGATAGCAGCTGACTTTGGCTTATTCAGCGTTGTTTATAGCATCAAGATGGTTTATAGTTTTTAGGTTGTAACTGAATATTAAAAAATGCATACATACAGGAAGTTTTAAATAAGCCTATATCTAATCTAAGATTAATTTGTAACACATTTCCTAAGGCCCACAAAACAAAAATGGCCGAAATACAGAGCAGTACATTTAGATATACCAAACTATCAGGTATCATAACAGACTGAAATATTTCCACATGACAGAAGAAAAGCCTCTAGATATTTTTCCCACATACAGAGACTACTTTTATTCTACATGCAAATGAAGGCTATAAGGACAGAGTAATACCAGCACCACCTAGGTACTTTTATTGCACACCATTTATCTTACATCACTCAAGACTTGACCACGCTTGTGATGTACTTCCAGCATACTACGGAAATGTTACCGATGTATATACCACACGCATCGCATCCACAAATGTTTATGGGCCCAATGTATTTAAAAAGATTGTCCTTTTACCACAATGTCCTTTTGCCACATATGCACTAGCAAAAGGTATAGTGCACAAATAAGATTTGTTTCTTTTTCTTTAGTGTGGGAGAGAGTGCAACCATCTGGGTACACTGTTTTGGGCTATGTTCACAGTACGTATGAGACTGGCCGTTCCGTGACCCCGGCCGGGTCACGGAACGGTGGTCTCTGGCCGGATCATCTCGGCCGGTACTTAAGTACTTAAGGAGCCGCTCGCTTCACTGTGTGAACTGACAGGTCTTTCTGCAGCCGGAATTCACTTAATTCCGGCTGCAGAAAACTGACCTGTCAGTTTTTTCCGGCGCCGCATAGGCTCCCGGCCGGAGCGTATACGATGTGTAGTCGATGTTGGTGATGGTGGTGTCTCCGCAGTACTTTTGCATATGCCTTGGGAGTGACAGGCTGCTCAGCCACACACTGGCTGCGGCACTGTGCCGTCTCGGCTAGTGATAGGCTCAGCGGTCTTTAGAAGTTTCAGCGGTGGCTGTAGTAAGTGGGGAAAAGGCAGTAGGACACTGTGGGAGCCTGGACATGTAAGTATAACTTTATTATTTCTATTTAAAGGGGTAGTGCGGCGGTAAAGAATGATTCACAGACTAACACACATTACAAAGTTATACAACTTTCTAATGTATGTTATGTCTGTGAATGGCCCCCTTCCCCGTGTCCCACCACCCCCACCCGTGTACCCGGAAGTGTGGTGCACTATACTCACCTGTCACGTGCCGACACCCGTCTCCGATCTTCAGCGAGTGACGTCTTCTCCGGGCGGACGGCAAACAGCTCCGACTGTCCCGAATGCCGGCCGCCCTCTGCAGCGTCATCCGATGCTCAGCCCCGATTGGCTGAGCATAACTGTGCGCAGCCAATCGCGGCTGAGCAGCTGATGACGCAGCCGCGTCATCAGCCGCTCAGCTGTGATTGGCTGAGCATAACTGTGCTCAGCCAATCGCGGCTGAGCACAGTTGTGACGCGACGGAGGGGGGACGGGCGGCAGCGATGACGTTTGGCACAAGATGGCGGACGGCCCTCGACACGGATCAGGTAAAGTATAATGCACCACACTTCCGGGTACACGGGTGGGGGTGGTGGGACACAGGGAACGGGGCGATTCACAGACATAACATACATTACAAAGTTGTATAACTTTGTAATGTGTGTTATTCTGTGAATAATTTCTGAGCGCCGCACTACCCATTTAAAGCAAGGTTGCGCAGACATTGCTAATGATGCCCTGTGTAGCCCTTGCCGCAAGATTCTCAAGACATGTAAAAGGCTTTGTAAGTGAATACCTTCCTAGCAGATCGGCAATTGCTTGCAGTGATAATCAGGCTATGTAATACCACCCTTAGAACACTGTGTGATAGTCCAGAGGGAACATAGTGTGACTCAGCAGCAGGGAAATACCTGTGCTATGGATGGGAGTGGTAATTCCACAGCCTCTCACTGTCACTCTAGTTTCTGTCACAACAGGAGCTACACACTGGTCATAGAAAGGTGAGCCCTATGGAAATTATCACTACCTAAGTGCCCAGTTAAAAGGAACGTGGGGGGCCCTTGGTGTTACTGGTGCAGATAATGAGCAAAACACAGAGTTAATGGACTTTCAATGGACTGGAGGCATGGTTTCTTAAAACATAATACCCTAAACAATGGTTGAAGCAAAGGGGAATGCCCATAAGGAAGTGAGCTAGGAATTTGAGCTCACGATAACTCTTTATGCTCTGCTCTAGCCCTCTTGTGCACTCTAGTACCAATGCTGTCTAGTACCAATGTTCTTTCATTGAGAAGTATATGCACACTGGTTGGCTTCCAACAATTTCCCATAAAATATATAGTATTCACTATAGTATGAGCTGCAATGCCCAGTGCAGGGTGCAGATCCTTTGAATAATCTTAGCAGCCACAAAGTTTCTAGGCCCAGCCTGAAACTCTTGAAGGTTCTGGGATAGTTTTTTTTTTCTTTAGAACTTCTCTCAATTTCTCTCTCTCTCTCTCTCTCTCTCTTTCTCTGTAGAATCTGTAGAACTACTATATCCTCTTCTTCAGCAATGTGGACTAGAATTCACATTTAAGATCCTTACTCTACAGGAGCTTACTTACTCAAAATGACCCAAACTTTAACACACTTTGTGGAAGTGGGGCTACACAAAGGAGTTGAAGATGCTGGTTCATGCCAGAGGTGGGGCAGCAATAGAAGAATGGAGACAACATCTCCATTCTACACTTAAAACATCATCTAATTAGGAGAATTCACACCAAAACTTGTTCCTCTTTCTGGGATGACTAGAGTAGAGTTAGAGTTCCCCAACCAGGGTGCCCCGCCAGGGGTGCCGCGGGATCCCAGTGGGAATTGTGACATTGTCACTTTAAGCATCCCCAGAAGCTGCGCCAGCACAGCTTCTAGGGATGTACAGATCACTTTGATGCTCCGCATGTACAGTGAGCAGGCGGAACATTAAAGTGAACAGAATGTAGGAGGAAGAACTGACAGCGTCCTGCACCTACATTCATACCTGCAGCCTATGGGACTCCGGGACGTGATTTATCCAGCAGGTGTGATGATGTGACGTCTGAGGGAGGATCTGTCCCCGCGGCTCGCAAGATGGAGCCAGAAGAAAAAGAAGAACTGCTCCCTGCAGCCACACAGCCCCGATTAGGTATGTATGATTTGTTTTACTTTTTTTTTTAACTATTGGTGCACAGCAGATGGGGGGCTTAGTAGTATGGGGGGCACATCATGGGGGATATTATTACTAGGGGCAGAGCAGGGGCATTATTATTGTATGGGGGTACACAGCAGGGGGCATTATTAGTATAAGGGGCCCAGCAGGGGGAATTATTACTATGTAAGAGCACAGCAGGGTACATTAGTATAAGGGGGCACAGCAGGGGACATTATTATTGTATAGGGATACACAGCAGGGATCATTATTAGTATAAGGGGGCATATGAGGGGGCATTATTAGTATAAGGGGGCACATAAGGGGGCATTATTATTATTATATGAGGGCACAGCAGGGGATCCTATACAAAGGGGGCAACCCACATTCCTACTCGCTTTACTGCGCATAACCCCAAACAGCGCAGTTACTACTGTATGGGAGCCTATAGGAGGGAGAAAGGGAAGAAAGTTACTAGAAATGTGCGGAGCCTAAAATGATTGTCTGGCAGGTTCTGAAGAGATGAAATGTAGCTGGAAGAAATCATCATGGGGGCCTGGGCCTGATAGAGAGGAAAAGGGACGCCTCAGATCAAAGAAGACGTCACCTGTGAGTCACTCAATGGCAGTTTTTGTATTTTGTAAAACATTATTTAGTAGGAGTATTATATGATGTTATTGTTACTTATGCCTTAAAGGACAACTCCGGCGAAAAATTTTTTGGGCTTATTTAACACACATTACAAAGTTATATAACTTTGTAATGTGGTTAAATACCCGGTCTGGCCCCCTTCCCCCACTTTCCAACCCCCGACCCCCCACCCCGGAAGTTAAAGAATATATACATTACCTATTACCATTACCTCTTCTCTGGTGTCGAGTGACGTCAGAGCTGGGGGGCGGTCCGGGTCTTCTTCCTCCTCTGCGTCTTCATTGAGAGTGAATGGGAGAGAAAAGGCTGCTGGTGCACATGCGCACCAGCAGCCTTTTCATTGGCTGGAGCGCATCACATGGCTTCCAGCTTGCTCAGCCCTGATTGGCTGAGCTTGCTGGAAGCCATGTGATGCGCTCTAGCCAATGAAAAGGCTGCCGGTGCGCAAGCGCACTGGCAGCCTTTTCTCTCTCATGGACCCGGAAGCAAGAGACATCGCTGGACGGCGGAGGCAGGTGACCGTGAGGCGGATGGCGGGCGAATGGAGTGGCGATCGTCACCGGAGGGATGGTGAGTATGGTGTCTGTGTGTGTCTGTGTTTTTTTTTGGGGGGGGGGTCCCGCCGGAGTTGTCCTTTAAAGTTTCTTTGTGTGTCACCACATTTTCCCTGAAGTCATTTCTCAAAAGTAGTATGGTTTCAGTATTGCTCTAATTCACAATATGCTGGCCCTTTAAAAATATAGTGCAAGTGTAATTATAGATAAGTCAAAATGAAATGTTCTTTCACTTTCTAATTTACTAGCATTGCTTGACCCTTCTTGTAAATTAAGATGGCTTACAAGAACTGCTTGTAAATTTCACAGTCACGGACTGTATCAGTCATAGTCTGTTATTAAACATTGATAAAATATGACATAGAATCTAGACATAGATATTGGGAAATTTCTCATTTGGTCTAATAAGTATGAGTTTTTCTGTGTGCCATGTTTTTCAGTTTTTTTGTGTGAAATTAATCTATCATGCACAAAAACATTTGTGAATTTAGCACAAATCCCTCAAACATGAATCAATTTTACATCTGGTCAGGAGGTGGCCAACAGTTGTCCAAAAATGTTGTGCAAGTTTGCAAAAATATGAAATAGTCTAATAGAGCTGCACATACTAAAAATGCTTCAGATTCAGTTAGGCGCATAATAATATTAATAACAATAATAATAATAACACACTACGAGTGCAAACAAAGATCATGGCTGTCTGTTTTTTGGCCGTTTGACGGCTGTCTTTCAGGATTTCAAAATAATGGCCATGATTGTAAAACTAACGTTTGTCATTTTGAAATAGCGGCTGTTATTTGGACTCAAAATAATGACTGTTCTATCTGTTCGTGTTTTGTGTTGTTTTATGTCTTGGATGATCTCCGCGCCCTCACTGTTGTTGGACAATTATCTAACTATATGGTTGCATCCCTTTCTGGGTCCCAAGTCCTGAGCACAGGGCATACAATACAGTTTACTGTTGTGGACTTCTTGTTTACTGACTACCCTTTTTCCTTTCCTTTCCTGTGACTGTTCTTATTGAAAACTAAATAGGGAATGTTTAAAAAAAAAAAAAAAAAAAAAAAGACGGCTTTTAGGGCCAAAAACAGACAGTGAAAAAGGTGCAACAATAAATTACCCCCATAGTATCAAATATATAAGTTTGGTTACTTTTTCTGTGGTTAATTTATAAGTTAACATTATAAGAACATTCAGTCTTATTCACGTGTTCCAGTAACTGAGCTGATGGTTAAGATGATATATTCCAGCCTATTAACCGTTTAGCAGACAGCTATTACAAGTCTATTATCAGCATTAGACAATTTTCTATTTAACTAGTGCAGTGAGGTAAACTTGCTATGAACACTCAGGGGGAAATTTATGAAATCCTGTAAATACTGTATACACCTGGTGTAAACTGCCCAGAGCAACCAATCACAGCTACCCTTATATTTTACCAGAGCTGAAATCTGAGCTGTGATTGGTTGCTGTGGGCATTTTACACCAGGTGTATATTTACACCCTTTCATACATCTCCCCCTTAATACCTGTCTGTTAACAGTAAAGATTGCTAGTTGCTCTATTAGGCCAGGTTCACACTTAGTGTCACAGAACGGCTGGTGTCAGTGAAATTCATGCCGGTTGGTATTGCAGTACTGTCCGGAAGAACTTTATTTCTTTAGAATTGGGATACAGGCACATACAGGTGTGCCTGCATTCCAGTTAATCATAGCCGACAATGCAAAGTGCGGCAGGAGCCGCACTTTACATTGTCTGCTCTGTCAGTATTGTGCAGCTGCTTTTTAACCCCTTCAAGACCGAGCCCATTGATGCACGGATGTCCGGGTAAAATTGATGCAATGTTTCTCGCCGCCTTCTAAGAGCCATAGCGCTTTTATTTTTTCACCTACAGGGCTGGTTGGGGTAATTTTTTGTGCCATGATCTCTAGTTTTTATTAATATCATATTGGTGTAACAGAACAATTTTGTTATAACAATAATGTTATATTTTATAATTCCGCACGCTACGATATATAAGATGTTTATTTATTATTTTTTTTTTTATATTTTTTTTTATAATAGGCAAGGAAGTATAATAAACTTTTATTGGGAGGGGGGTTTATAAGGTTTTTTTTAAATTCTTTTAAAAACTTTTTTTATTACACTTTTTTTTTTACACTTTAAGGCTATGATCACACTACGTATGAGACCGGCCGTTCCGTGACCCCGGCCGGGTCACGGAACGCCCGGTCTCTGGCCGGATCATCTTGCCCCGTACTTAAGTACCGTCCGGATCATCTTTCCGGGCCGCAGGGCTCTGATGCGGGCGCATCAGTGCGCCCACATCAGAGCTTCCCATAGCCCACAGTAAAGCGAGCGGCCGTAGACGCTCGCTTCGCTGTGTGAACTGACAGGTCTTTCTGCGGCCGGAATTCACTGAGTTCCAGCCGCATAAAACTGACCTGTCAGTTTTTTCCGGCGCCGCACAGATCCCGGCCGGAGCATATACGATGTGTGTACACTCCATCCGGGATCCAATTGCACACAAGGCTATGTCCCACCCCGCTTAACTACAGCCGTAGTTCTGAGGCGAGAACTACGGCCGTAGTTTTACGTAGTGTGAACATAG